>NC_035108.1:31187736-32390021 GCF_002204515.2 Aedes aegypti
GTTATAGCCGTTATTTGAGTTGGGAAAAAATGCTTTAGTAGTTGCAAGAACATGCTCTTTTTATTGGGAGTAGCGCAGAAATAAACGACTTGCTCGTGTAAAGGTTGGAACAAGAATAAGGAAATTTATTTTTCTAAGTCTAACGTCACATAAATCATGGCTTACTACAAATGGTTTCACAACACTCCTCCTTAAGCCAATTATTGTGTGATTCCCATGGCTCGTCGATTCCGCTCCAGCTTAATACGTTGTAGTGGTTTCGTGAGCCCGTCAGCTATTTGGTCGTCTGTGCTAACGTACGTGATGTTCACTATCTTCCGATCCAAAGCGTCTCGAATATAGTGATGTCGTATATCTATATGCTTCGTTCTTGGTGTATATCCGCCATTCTTAGCAATACAGATAGTGCTTTGATTATCGCAGTACAAATCGATCGGTTGTTTCCTTCCGAACTGTGATAGCAGTCCTTGCCACCACGAAGCCTCTTGTACTGCTGCGGACAACGCCATGTACTCTGCTTCGCAGGTAGACAACGCCACGGTTGATTGCCTCTTGCAGCTCCAGGATACCGCTCCTCCTTGTAGTAGGAACATGTACCCACTCGTTGATTTCCGGTCATCTGCGTCAGCGGCCCAATCAGCATCAGAATATCCCGTGATCTCCTCGTTTCCGGCTCTGGAGTACTGAAGCTTCATTGCCGACGTCCCTCTGAGGTACCGCATCAGATGTTTGACGGCCTGCCAGTGACTCGGTCCGGGGTTGGTGTTGAATCTGCTCAATTGGTTGACGGCAAACAAGATATCTGGTCTAGTGCATTGGGCAAGGTACATCAGGCACCCAACAGCTTCTTGATATGGTACCGTTGCCATTTGCTCGACTTCTTCCTTGGTTTGCGGTGACATATCCTTGGTCAGCTTGATGGCTGCATTCATCGGTGTCAGAGTGGCCTTCGAATCTTGCATCTTGAACCGGGCTAAGACTGATTCGACATATCCTTCTTGATCGAGAGCTATGCCATCCTCCGTGCGTGTGATTCGGATCCCCAAGCAACTTTTTGCTGGTCCGAGGTCCTTCATGTGAAACATGCAGCTCAGCTTTGCCTTGATTTCGTTCTTCCAGTCTTCATCGTTCGAAAACAGCATCAGATCGTCCACGTAGATTGCGATAAACAGAATCTTTCCGTTGTTGATCTTGTAGTACAAGCACGGATCGTACTTCGATTGCTTCATACCCAACTTCTTGAGTGCTGCATCCAGTTTTGCGTTCCATACGCGACTTGACTGTTTCAGCCCATACAGAGCTTTGTTCAAATGGCACACCTTTGGTCCCTCGCCAGGTTGTTCGAAGCACGGGGGTTGCTCCATATATATCTCCTCTTCCAGGTCACCTTGGAGAAAAGCGGTGACGGCGTCCATCTGGTCGACGTAGAGATTGTGTTTGGCAGCAAGCGCGAACAAGTACCGAAGCGAACTGTGACGAACCACTGGCGAGTAGGTCTCGTCGTAGTCCACCCCCTTTCGCTGAGAGTAGCCCTTGATGACTAGCCGCGCCTTGTAGCGGTCGATGTTTCCAGCAGCGTCGTGCTTTGTCTTGAACACCCACTTGCATTTGATCGCCTTTCTTCCTTCGGGGAGGTTCGTCAGCGTCCATGTGTTGTTGTCCATCAGTGCCTGGTACTCTTCTCGCATCGCTATTTTCCAGCGTTCGGAGTCGTTACGCGACAGTGCATCCTGGTGAGTGTACGGATCTTCCACTGCAGCTGAACTCCTGGCCTCGGATTTGGATGTTGCGATCCCGCCGAACTGACCCTGGCTCTCGGGTCCCGTACGTGAACTGCAGGCCTCGCTTCGAGTAATCGCGGCATCGTTAGACTGACCCTGACTCTTGGGCCCCGTGGTGGTTTCAATTTCGCTCTGGCTGACGGTGTGTTGCTGAGAAGGAAGGGAACTGGGAAGACCTTTTGTCTTTACTACAAAATCGTCATACTTGCCTGGCAACTTGTGCTCCCGACCACTGCGCCTCGACACCTGTGACCTAGGTGGATATGAGATTTGTCGCGGTGGGAGCACAGGAGTCACGGTGATCACAGTATCATTGACATCATAGATTTCTTGCAGGCTATTTTCATTACCATCGGATGTTTCATCGTCGCCATCGGTAATGCCATCTGGGTCATCGGAAGTTTCATTGTTGACATCAGTGAAGAATTCGTCGTCTTCATCGTCACTTGAGTGAGCTTCATTCTGGTCATCTTCGCATGGTGATAGGGATACGACCTCTTCTTGCTCTAGGAGAATGATCTTCTTCGGAGGAGACGCTTCTCGGACAGGAACAGCTTCACCTTCGTTGATGAATTTAACTTCACGACTGATGATAATCTTCTTGGACTGAAGGTTGTACAATCGATACCCTTTTGTTTCTTCGTCGAAGCCGGTCAGGACGCACTCCTCAGATTTGGCGTCCCACTTCTTGCGCTTCTGTTTCGGAACGAAGACCATCGCACATGTTCCGAAGATCCGAACGTGACCCAAGTCAGGCTTCTTACCGGTCCAAGCTTCTTCCGGGGTGACATCATGACCTTTGATCGGGGAACGATTCAGCAAATATACAGCGGTTGCCACAGCTTCCGCCCAAAATTGCTTCGAAAGTTTCGCCATATGCAGCATGGACCTAGCACGCTCCACGATTGATCTGTTGGCACGCTCTGCCATGCCGTTTTGTTCCGGGGTATAAGCATTCGTCGTCTGGTGAACAATTCCATGTTGCTTCAAGTGCTTCTTGAATCCAGCGTTGACGTATTCTTTACCGTTGTCTGATCTGAGCATTTTCAGCTTTTGTCCAGATTGTCGTTCCACCATAGCGTGGAAATCCTTGAAAGTTTGAACGACCTCAGTTTCCGACTTCGATTTCAAGAAATACGTCCACATCCTGCGTGACTTGTCGTCGACGAACACGATGAAATAGCGGCTTCCTCCAAGCGACTTCACCTCCATCGGTCCACAGATGTCCGAATGCACCAGATCGAGTATACCATCAGCACGGGATCCATGCTTGCTAAACGGATGTCGACTGTGTTTACCCATCGGACACACCTTGCAGTCCGTCATGCTTCCTCCAACGATATTGACACCAGTCACTAGTCCGTTGGCTAGGCTGCGCACGCCGTTGATGTTGAGGTGACCCATCCGTCGATGCCAAACTTCCAGACTTCCTGCCGAAGAACAAACCAGAGCACTTTGCTTACCTTGCTTCCGTTCATCAAGCTTGAACAAATCGTTTCGATGGCTTCCAGTAGCGATCACATCGCCGTCCCGGTCGAGCACCTTACATCCTTTATTGTTGAAGATAACGGTGTGGCCCTTCTTCACGATCTGGTTGACCGACAGAAGATTCGCAGATAGGTCTGGCAAATACTGCACGTCGTGAACAGGAATCTCGTCTTCGTTGCAGGATGGCTTCAGCGTAAACGATCCAGTCGCAGTAATCTTCATATTACCACCGTTAGCTGCCACCACAGTGCCACTTGAAGGTTTCACGTTCTTCAGAAGATGGCTGTTACGAGTCATATGGACACTCGCCCCCGAATCGAAGTACCAATCTTCATCTTCCATCGGACTGAATGTAGACAGCACCGCACAGAACGCATTCTCCTTCTTGGAGCTTCGACAGTCCTTTGCTATATGGCCGTACTTGGAACACTTCCGGCACTTCTGACCTTTGGGAGGATCCGATTTCTTCACATTCTTACCCGGATTTCCATATCGCTTCTTAGCAGCAAACGCCGCCTCGCTTGAGAACGTATTCATCTCTTGAAGTAGCTTGGTTTTTATGTTGTCTCCGGTGATGGCTATGCCCGAGTTCTCCAAGGCCATTATCATCGGACGATACTCATCGGGCAAGCCAGCCAACAGCAACGTTCCGATCCACTCTTCGGAAATGGCAAATCCAATCCCGTTGAGTTGATGAGCAGTCGATATAATTTGGTTAACGAATTCCCCCATGGATCCGCACGACAGGAGATCAGTCTTGATTAATTTATGGAGTAGCCCGACTCGCCTGGTTAGACCCGAGTCCTCGAAGGCTTCCTCCAGCTTCGACCAAACTGTACGCGCCGTCTTCTCCTTTTGAACGTGGATATAATTCGTAGGTTCAAGAGACAGGATGATCTTCGATCTTGCTTTGCAATCCTTGGCTGCATCCACGGCTTCGTAGGTTCCGTCTTCCTTCTTCTTCGGCTTCACAGCGCACCAGAGATCTTCGAGTTCCAGGAATGTTTGCATAGCGAACTTCCAGGTCGCCCAATTCTCTCTTCCAATCAAACGATCGATTGCAGGAAGGCTTGAAGAGACTATGCTACTACCAGCAGCGCTTGAGGATCTGGCGGTATTCGAGGTCATCTTGGATTCTTGATTGGGAAAACGTTTCACAACTTCTGCTTCGAATTAATAATGCGAACGGCCCATAACCTATTGGGAGTAGCGCAGAAATAAACGACTTGCTCGTGTAAAGGTTGGAACAAGAATAAGGAAATTTATTTTTCTAAGTCTAACGTCACATAAATCATGGCTTACTACAAATGGTTTCACAACACTTTTGTATTATGAAATAAAAAAAGAATTCATTACAAATTTTAGGACCCAATTCCTGAAGAATCGGTGGGGAAGTCACGTAGAACTCTATGGGTTTACGATCAATACCCGGATTCTCTGCAACAATAACCGTAATTTTAGAGTAATTCCTATAAGTTTATGATACCAGATTTTTCTTTGGAAATTTATGTAATGATTACACAAATTGTCTATACGTTGTTTCATAAACTCCATAGCGATTATTTCAGAAATATTTCCAGATTATCGTCAAAAGAAGTGAATCAAAAGTGTTAAATACAATCCGTTTCCATATCAAGATATTTAACCAAAAAATATCACGATTTCCGTCTGATTTAGTTTTTTAGAAATTCAAAAAGTTAATACAAAAAATATTTTGCTCACATTCAAGAATTTCTCTGTCGTTTCTGGAAATTTGACAGGTGATTCTAAAAATCAAGTTTTCCGATATCCTGGTAAGGTCCTTAGGAGAATTCCTAGCATGACTGTTCACTGGAGCCCCGGCAGATTTTAGAAATTCTCTCAAAACTATTGGTATATTTCTGTAATCGTCCATAGTGGTTTTGAAATGAAATAAGTAAGGTGAATTCCGGGCGAGATTTGTTAGTGGATCAGCCAGACATTTCCACAGAAAATTAGGGGATTTGTTCAGTAGGAGTTCTCCAAGATTTTGCCAGTTTAAAAAATCGCAACTTAAGCTACCAGCACACCATGGCAAATATTTGGCTTGTATTACTACAGAGCCAAACAAATATTTGATATTGCAAAGATTTTGTCAGAGTTGAAACCGATGTTTTTCTGTTGATTTATGCTTAGTCAAATATTTGCACATTTGGAAAAGCATGTACTGATAGCTTAATATCTACCAAGGATGTCATAAGGAATTTGTTAAAGATGTTGAAAGTAGTTGAAAATTCAAGAACATATCTTACTAGAAACGCCGCACAAGAGCTAGTCATGTAAAAATAGGCAAATGTAAACAAAGTTGTGGATTTTTCAGTCTTCTGGAGTTAAAACGAACATACTTTGGAGAAACATTGTTATCGAGTTAATCATAAATCCATAGACAAGATTGTCAGATCAGGAGCCTTCGGTAGCCAAGTTGTTAGAGTCCGTGGCTACAAAGCAAAGCCAAGCTGAAGGTGGCTGGGTTTGATTCCCGGTCGGTCCAGAATCTTTTCGTAATGGAAGTTTCCTTGACTTTCCTGGGCATAGACTCGGTATACGAATGCGAAAACGGTAACTTTGGCAAAAAAGCTCTCAGTTAATAACTGTGGAAGTGCTCATAAGAACACTAAGCTGAGAAGCAGGGTCCGTCCCAGTGAGGACGTTAATGCCAAGAACGAGAAGAAGACAAGAATCTTTGAAAGTAGTTTTTCAACGATTTTGGAAAGAAACCACGTACCTATGACTGTGACCGTGGACACGCCTTTGCTTTTAGTTTTAGGAAAACCTAATATGTTGCTCAGTAGAACAAGAAATAACTCACCTGATCGGTAGACCACTGCTCAACAGGACCATTCTTCCACTGGTGCGCATCCCGGATACGATCGCTCGAGAAGCTGGACGTCGACCCCGACAGGTCCAGTGTCCGGCTCGGCGAATACGCCCCCGGTGACGTTGACCCACTGGACACACTCGACGGCGATGGAGGTCCCTGCGATCCGGTTCCCGCCGATTGGCCGACTTGCGGCGACGACGACTGCTGCTGTTGCCACGGGCTGCTACTTCCTGGAGGAGATAGATTTTGTGGAAGAATGTTTTTCACTGCACGTCCGCATTCCGAAAGAGTGGAGAAAGTGAAATAGAAAGAAAGAAAAACGCCAAAAGAACTACGATTATCTTTTGGTTCCTCTACGGTGGATGCGCGCTTGGACACATCCGTTGGTACAATAGCGACAAAAATCAATATTATATGCATCACACTTATTGCCGGAAACTGGTTGGTTGCAAAATTTTGATCGAAGCGTACGAAAATTCACACTGAAGGTACACAACACGCAGATGATTGTTACTATGGTCTTACCTTTCGGTTGCGCTTCGTTGACTGCTTTTTTGATTTCGAACAGAAGGTTCTGAGATAGGGATGCGGCAGGGCTGATGTGTCGCTGGTTGATTTCGGAGTAGTCGTCGCTAGAGTCTCGCGAAGAACCGTCATCCCCGGTTCGTCTTTCGGCTAGTCGTTCCTTGAGCTGTTCTGCAAGCATTGGCGGCGTGATGCCTTTCAGTCCTTTGGGCCTCCGCGAGGGGTACATCCAACTGTCACTGGACACGCCGCTATCCTTGAGTTTGTCTGTGGATGATCCCAGATCGCTGTCGTAGGAGGAAGCATTGAGATCGGACCCATAACTGGAATTGAGTTTGTTGTTGTCCGACGGTGGATTCCGGTAGATGTTCGGAATGGTTGTGTGCTGAGTTTGCCCAGCGTTGTGATGGTTTTCGCTGCGGTCCTTGTTGACCTGAGCGTACACCGGAAGACCAGAATTCTCCTGACCATTTTTGACGTTGTTCAGCTGCCTGTTGATGATCTGCGGGGTGCTGTAGAGGCCGGTATACTCGTGCGATATCGATGTGGAGTCGGTGATTTCCTCCTCGCTTTCGTCCAAGGCGCAATCGGAACCGCTATTGCTGTGACTCTTCTTTCCGGGAAGACTCCGTTTGGATAGACCGCCACGTGCTACCAGATCACTTTTACCTTTGTTCAGCGAGTTGTCCAACAGCTCATGCTGAGGAATGGCCGTGTCCAGTTCGTCGTCTTTCTGGGTGGGTAGTTTCCGCTCGACGGTGGCCGTTTTGCCGTCTTCACCTTCGCCATCGGGGGAAAGGTCGGAGAATTCCGTGTCCGACAGTTCGGTTTCCAGCTTCTGGAATACCGGCTTTGGTGGCTGCTTGCGACTCATTTGAGGAGTTAGCTTCAGGCTGGTACTATCGTATGGCAGTATCACTGGGAACCCGGCCTTCCGCTGGGTTTCCTGCAGTTCCTGTTCCAGGTGGATCACCCGGTCCTTAAGTTTCTTGACCAGTGCGTTGTATTCAGTGTCTTTCTCCTGCAGATGCTGCAGATAGTATTCTTGGAATTGGATCTGAAAAAATATATCATAGATGAGTTTCTTTGTTAGATACAGCAAGGTTTTCAGGAAAACCTCTAAACTTAGTTTGATCTAAACAGTTGAGAACTATATTTTAAATCCTATGGAATTCGTGGTCGATTCACTGGTCCCAGAAGAGATTATAATTTGACATGAAGTTGAAAAGTCATTAGGTTAACAAACAGGGGAACTTATAGGTGCTATTATAGCAAACAAAAAATTAAAAATCGGTACGTAAAATGAAGAAAATGGTCCTGAAAGTGTTAACACAGAATGTAACAATTAGAACAATTTCCTTTAAAATCCAAATACGATTCTGTGCAACAAGGCCTGTAGATGGCTAGTGAGCAACGTCTAATACGAAGAAAAGCGTGAAGTGTGATCGAAGGCAATTTCGCCAGTGTTACGTCTGTTTGTGTGCGGTGATAAATTGAAGTATCACTCACCATATCCCGCTCTCGGTGCTGGAACTCGCGCAGAATCTTCTTCACGCGGCCGTACTTTTTCTCCAGCGTGACGTACTGGGCCTGGCTCTGCTGTAGCATATTCTGATAGTTGTTCGCTTCCTTCTTGATGTTGGCCAGCTCCCGTTCCGTTTGCTTCATTCGCTCGGCCAACAACTCCGCCTCGTTACAGTTTTGCTGGTACTTGATGAGCTGGGATTTCGAAGAGTTCGGGGGATGGGAAAGCGGTTATCAGAATGCGCCAAATTGTTTGAATTCATCGAAGGCACGATATCAAAAAGATTGGCAACATTTTTAGGGCAGAGACTTTTGAATAACTTATTAGATTAAGTGTTCAAGGGTTTAACAGTACCAGAATTTTTGATATCGACTCAAAGTTTGATTAACAAGAAAAAACCAAGAGATACCCCACTATCCAAAATCTAACAAAAATGTCCCGAAGGGATCCGTATGGAGCTCAACCAAACATCGTGTGCAGTGGTCCTCTCGTTAAGTGTACCTATGTATAATGTGTCTGTGTCATACAATTTGAACAATTCAAACGAAACTTCCTGTTCTATTAGTGATTATCAGTTCGGTGCCAGGTGTATAGAAAGTGTTACGTTAAACGACTGACTGTGTGTACTAGTGGTAGGTGTGTAAAACGATATTATATTTTTTGGCAAATGCAGGTGTAGGTTATTAAGTGGTAAAGGACATATTACAACTGGACGACACACCATCAAACAATTGCCACGGGAGGTGGTTTCGCAAAACAGGGGACAAACACAGGTGATTCGCGCGCTTCGGTTGGGGAATTACATGGTTATACAAAAACAGCTCAAATGCGTACACAACACACGTGTTTATGCAGAGGATCGGGTTAGACTTGGTAAGATATTTAGAAGCGAAAAGGCGATTGATTTCCGATTTGAGGGTGGTAATTTTGGTGCGTTCGATTCGCCAGATAGCATTTATATATCTTGGTTGAAGGGTTAGTAAAAGGTAGAAAGTGTAGTTGGACAAAAGGGTACTTTTTAACTGTTACCTTTGTTCAAAAATTTCAAATAGGGAATGAGTAAAATTGCCGAGAGAAATGGGGCGCAGAAAGAGAGATAGACGGAGGGAAATATGATTATGTTGTAGGCATAAAATACGACTTACCTGTTGTTTGAGGTTAAGGATATCGCCCTCATGCAGTGCAATGGTTTTAAGATTCTGGAAATTTTATATACGGCAGGGGTTTTATTTATCTCAGTACAAATATAATTTCATTTTTTTTTTTGGTTTTTGGGATAGAATACGTAGACAGGCGATTATAGGGGTGAGAAAATAAGATGGGCAGCAAGTTTAGATGAGTAGGGGATACAATGCATTCCATGGGGGGGGCAGTAATTGCTATACGCAATATTGTTGCAAAAGTTTTCAGAAGGGTACTGTTTCTCATGCAGGCAAATCTAATAATACAAGAATCCTTAATTTAAATAAACGGTCAAACGACAACAATTAACCAACATTCTCAAATCGATAACAGCTTGGTTAGCGTGATTTCGTAGGAAAGGATAATTTCATGACTGGATTGGAAAATCAGAAAACAAGAGATTGTAACAATTAAAACCCGAAGGGCTGAATTAGGGTTGAAGGCTTTTATGAAGCGAATCAAAGAAATTTCAATGTAGCGAAAGAGAAGTGTTAGAGTTGGAGAACACAAATAATTCGCCGATGCAACAAGAGGTTCAAAAGCTCTAGAAAATGTGGGGTAGAAATAGTTTCAACTGCAATATATTTTAAATCAAACTACTTTGCTTAGTAAAATAAGCTTCAGTTTTTGTTCATCACGACATGCCAAGTAACCATGCCGCACTCTATTTCCATAGTTGAGAAATGGATGAAGTCTAGGAAACTAGGACTGGCCCGTCACAAGACTGAGGTGGTGGTGGTCAATAACCACAAGTCCGAGCAACGGGCGCTTATCTCGGTAGGTGATTGCACTATAGAGTCCAAGCGATCCCTTAGGCATCTTGGGGTAATGATCGATGACAAGCTCAACTTCGCTAGCCGCGTTGAATATGCCTGTAAAAGGCATTCACGGCTATAGCGGCGCTTTCGAGGATGATGTCTAACAGCTCTGTTCTAATTGCTAGCAAACGCAAGCTCCTGGCAAGCGTGTCGCTATCCATACTAAGGTATGGAGGACCAATCTGGTCAAAAGCGCTTAGAAAGAGCAGAAACCTAAAGCGGTTGGAAAGCACGTACAGGATAATTGTGCTTATTCTGCGCGGCGTGTGAGGTGAGACGAGTCGAATGAGGTGACAATCGCTCCCATTTGATTAACATTAGTCGTCTCACGTCACTCGAGGTGAGAGCGACTCGTCTCGACTCACACGCCGCGCAGAATAAGCACGAATGTGCTTAAGAATAGCAAGTGCATACCGGACGGTATCTAAAGAAGCCGTGTGGATCATAGCCGGGATGACGTCCACCGGGCTCTTCTCAAGAAAGATGTTCAATGCTTCAACCAAAGGGGTACCATAGGAGTCCGCGACACGTGTAAAGAGGAAACGCTCAGAAGCTGGCAGCAGAAATGGGATAACTACACTAAGGGTAGATGGACCCATCGGCTAATACCAAATGTGTCAGATTGGTATAGTAGAAACCATGGGGAAGTGAACTTCCACCTGACGCAGTTTCTGTCAGGACATGGTTGCTTTAGACAGTACCTGCATAGGTTCGGGCACTCAGAATCTCCTGCGTGCCCCAATTGTGCTGGTGTGGAGGAAACAGCGGAGCATGTCGTTTTCGATTGCCTCCGTTTCATTGTTGTAAGAGGTCGCATGCTCACTACATGCAAAGGGGACACGTCCCCCGACAATATAATAGAGACAATGTGTGCGGATACCGAGTGCTGGAATGCAGTAACTACGGCTGTCACTCACATTATGTGAGAATTGCAGCGCCTATGGCGCGCCAACCAAGAGTTGGCTGCATAGGATTAGCCCTGCCGAGGCTGGTCCCTTGTAACATTGTTTAAGTCGGCTAGGAGAAGCAGTTTGCCTAGGCTACTTCTGCTACACGTTTCCCTCCCCGAAGAAATACCGTAAGATGGTTCCGGGGAGATAAGGGTCTGAGGCCAAGGGTAATGTCGATGCACTGTTCACCACTTGAGCAATTCTAGAAGAATTGCTCAAGCACAGTGCATAGGTTGGTTTTAGCGGGTCGTCGTTGGTGCGTCATCCCCGCATTCCCTGAGTTACCTTCACAGGGGATCTGTTTGCAGATTTCCCCCTTGTAAAAAAAAAACGTGCCAAGTAACCATGCTGCAATCAGTGATTGAATCCTGAGAAAATTTATAGAATCTCTCACTTATCGCTCTCTGTAACAATCATGGTTTGCAGCACATTATGAGAGCTCTCAACCTGGAAGACACTATTGGCATCGGATGTTCGGAATTGTGCTTCTAAATCAAATGAGAACGAAATCTGCAATGCCTGGCTGCAATTAACGCATAAGTACAGTGTATATAAAGCTAGCATTGCTGTATAACCACAAGCAAAGTTGATTTAAATTGGGAAAGGGCCCCCCAAATGTCGAGTTAATGTTATAAATTATAACTTCACCCAGAATTCAGTACAGATTTCGCCTCTAGGATTTCAAGCAGAATCCTCCAGAAACCGAAAGAACTTTTGGTTGATAGCTCTAAAAGCAATTTCCGCACACCATTAGGAAAAATTGAGAGCACACGATTTTCCAAAAATTCCTGCAAATGTTTCCAAGTAACTTCTTTACGAGATCGTCTCCAGTTTAACCTTTTTTTAAATATATTACTTGAGGAGATAGTTCAAAACTTACTCCACAAATTATAGGAATCGCTCAATTGAATTCTTTAGAAACTCATACATAAATTATTGGATGAACTACTTTTGCAGTTCAATTCGATGTTCCCATAGCGAATCTACAAACAATCAGAGTTCATTGCTTTTCTTCAGTAAAATTCAAGAACGATTCTCTATTGTGGCGAACACATGAGCACAGCAACCGTAGCGTTACTACCTATATCCTGTGCTTACAGATATTACAACTGGAAGCTTAATGAGCGGATAAGGGAAATCAACACAAATGAAAACCTCAACAATATGTAGGGGTCATTTGCAGAGTTATGAGCAGCGCGAGAGGTGACCAAAGAAGACCCAGGAAGTGTTGATTTGATGAGGAGTGCCAGAAGGTGACAAATGAAAAGAATGTTGCCAGTAACCAGACTTTATAATACGTCGAAGTATATGAAATTCAAAACCTCTGGGCAAATTAAGCTGATTCTTATTTAGCAACAAAACGCCAGAGATACAGATCTAGATCATGTCAGCGATAGGAACATAGCTCCCCAGGTAACATTGGTAGCTGAATAACAGTTTATTCAGCTGGAAGAGGCTATTATAGATAGGAACTCCACGCGGTATAACAGATTCACAGGGATGAAGTCAGAAGATGAGATGCTACTGAGTTTCAAATCTGTCAAATCTATTGTTTTGGTTCACTCACATATTGTTGAATTGTTTCCTAGGCTCTGAATTGCGAATGCAATGCAAGTTCTGCAACTACAGTCTGATTAACTTGCGTCAGTGAACGATAAGCTCCATGTAGAAGAAATATGCGATCCATGAGTAACTCTATTAGATCTACGGAGTGCCGAAAAGACCGAAAACCACAAGGCGGAATTATCAGAAGGCAGAATTCCATAAGGCGGAAGAGACTATAAGGCAAGATTACCAGAAGGTAGAATCAATCGAAAGACAGAAAACACCACAAGGCAGGAAACCTAAAGGGCAGAAAGTACCGAAAGGCGGAAAGCACCGGAAGGCAGAAAATACCGAAAGGCAGAGAAATCCGGAAAGCATAACGCACCGAAAAGCGGAAAGTAACGAAAGGCAGAAAAGACCTGAAGACGGAATCGACCGCAAAGCTAAGTACATGCCATAAGTATGATTATGGAGCATTCCAAAACTACATCCCACATTTTCCAAAGATTTTGCCAACCTACGTCACGCTTTATCCTATAGCTAATACAGTGGCTTTGGGTTTATTATACGCTTTTGTGTAACCCCTTTACATCCACCATCTTATTATATTAAATTTTCCTCTAAAGTTTTCCATCTTATTATATTTAAATGCCACCTTATATGTTTAATGGGAAACGTAAGAGTGTCCATAGAGGTGTTAAGGGAGCCAAAATCGCGTTCCAAGGCCATTTACGTCTTCTATGGGCACGCGTTTGGGGACCTTCCTTAGTCGAGTGGATAGAGTCCGCGGTTACAAAGCAAAGCCATGCTGAAGGTGTCTGGGTTCGATTCCCGGTCGGTTCAGGGTCTTTTCATAATGGAACTTTCCTTGACTTCCCTGGGCATAGAGCAGCCCTGCCCAACCTTTTTGAATCGCGGGCCAAATACCAGAAAATATATTCAACGGCGGGCCAAACTTTTTTAATGCAACATTTTTTTTGGCAACATCAAATATATGTGATAAAAATTTCAATTGAAGAAATAAAATATATATTTGCCTCAATGATAATCTTGCCGAAGTATCTATTAGAATTGTGCTCATGATGATGTCCTGAACCCTGTGAGAATGTTTTCCAGGATTTAATAAAAAAAAAAAACAATCTCAGAATTCTATCAAAAATTTTCATAGGATTCTGTCAGAATCTTATCTAGTATTATATGATAATCCTCTTCAGAGTTTTCTAAGAATGAATTGCCGGATGTGAAAATCGTACTTAGCATTCCTTCAGAACTCCGCCCAAAACTTTTTAGACTTCAGATTCAGCCTGTCCTGCTCAGAATTCCGTTAGAAATTAACTTAGGATTATGTGAGAAACATTCACAGGATAATGTCCTGGATTCAGTAATAAGCCTGCCTAGGATTTTGTGTAATCATACGAAACATTTTGAGAAATTTTGCTCTATATTCGGTAACAATTCATGCCCAAGTTTGCCATTAGTGTAAAAATGCATCGAAATCAAACCACGAGTTTTCAATAGTACAAATCTAGAGAACCAGATAATCGAGTGACCAGTTTTCTAGATTTGTGCTCTTGAAAATTCGAGGTTTGGCTTCGATCAACTTCATCTAAAATTTATGTGAGAATCCTGTATTAAATTTTATATTTTTTTAATCTGGTTAATATTTGTTATAATCGTTCTTCAGTATGAAATTCATGCTCAGGAGTTTGTGACAATCCAACTAATGATTCAAACATGATATATATTTAGTTTTGTTCATTTATTGGGGAAGAAATTTATTGACTAGATTTCTTGTACTTCTTCCTCAAAAATGATGGCAAGTGTTGAAGCTATTTCACACATACATCTATATATTTAGAACGATCAAAAAACTTTGTTGAAGAACCTTCAAAATAAAATAGCTTAAAATTGAAGAATCTATAATTGTAATGATTAGCCTTGGAATGTTGAAACATCTACTTGGTTGTGCTACAAAAGGGCCAGATATGAGAAGTAGCTTGAAAGTCTTCGTGGGCCGCACAAAATGAGGTGGCGGGCCGGATGCGGCCCGCGGGCCGTACGTTGGGCAGGCCTGGCATAGAGTATCATCGCACCTGCCACACGAGATACGAATGCGAAAAATGGCAACTTTGGCAAAGAAAGCTCTCAGTTAATAACTGTGGAAGCGCTCATAAGAACATTAAGCTGAGAAGCAGGCTCTGTCCCAGTAGGGACGTAATGCCAAGAAGAAGAATAAGAAGACGGGGGACGCAGAATTTCAGATGAGGCGTGGGTAAATGAATTTAGGGTTTGTGTCTTACTTCTCCCTCCAATCACGGGGTTGATGGTCTGATGGCTACCGCTTCTGCTTCATAAGCAGAAGGTCATGGGTTCGCAGTGCGCATCGTACCTTCGTGCTGTGCGTACACGAATTTTCTCTGCTCTTGGAAGTTTTCTTAAAAACTACCTAAAGCAATAAAACAGTACTTTTCAGTGCTACAAAAACAGTACTTTTCAGTGCTAAAATTAAAAACGGTACTTTTCAGTGCTACTAAAACAGTACTTTTCAGTACTATTTTTCTACTATTGATCCCTTTACGATCCTTGTTTGGACCCGTGCCTTCGATTTTTCGTTGGACCCGTTGGCGAAAGCTAGCGGTGGTAATCCTTCTTGGACACCGTCATGGGAAAAAACCTCTCGAAGGTCACGTCTTCTTTCGTTTATTAACTAAACATGGTATCAACAACTAACAAAAGGAAGGGTGAATCTCTGAATTCACTACTTCCTTCCAAAAAAGTGGGTTTTAAAACTGTCACTACACGTGGCAAGAATGGAAGAAAGGACGTTTCTCCGGAATGCGAACTTTCTTCCAAGGGTGAAATGAATAATTGTATCGAAATGAGCAATCAGTTCGATGCTCTAGACAAATTTTCCGAACACCAAATCGAAGCAGCCTCTAGCCCAGGCTTTTTGATTCAAGTGAGGAAGCAAAGAGTGCCGCCTATCGTGGTCAGTTGTTCCGAATTTGGGGGATTTAGGCAGGAGATCTTGAACTCCATTAGGGGAATCAAGGTTTCCTTCCAAATCGCAAAGAAAGGAGACTGTCGCGTTTTGCCGGAAACTCTTAAAGATCGTGAGCTTCTTCTCAAACATCTTGAAGAGAAGAAGCACAAATTTTTTACTTATGACGACAAAACTGAACGTTTGTTCAAAGTTGTCTTGAAAGGTCTCTCAAGTGACTATAAATCACCTGAAGAGATCAAAAATGGAATAAATGATTTACTTGGATTTTCCCCAGTCCAAGTAATCATTATGAAAAAGAGAACCCAATCTGGCATTGTTCGGAAAGGGCTTTCTCAAGAATATTATTTAGTTCACTTTAACAAAAACGAACTAAATAATATTAAAGCTTTAGAAAAATCTAAACTTATGTTCGATGTCCGTGTGACGTGGGAACATTTCCAGAAACCTGGAGGAAATTACCAGAACCCCACTCAGTGCCGTCGGTGCCAAAAGTGGGGTCATGGTACAAAAAATTGTCGCATGGATGCTAAATGCATGATTTGCGGAGGTTCTTCTCACGCCAAAGACGTCTGTCCAGTGAAGGAAGATACCACCAAATTCATATGTTGTAATTGCGGGGCTAACCATAAGTCCAATTTTTGGAATTGTCCTTCACGCAAAAAGGTCATTGAGGCTCGTGCCAGGCAAATGAAAGATAATATCCGTTACGATAACGGTCGTTTCCGGAATTTGCCTGGTAGAGTATCGAACAATGCTCGTTTTTCAGTTAACGATCGCTTGATCATGAATCATAGCCATCAGGAAGATCATAATCATGCTCATTCACAAACTAATTTTAATCCGTCGGGTAGCCGTTCGAATCTTTCTATTTCGAATGTATCTACCCACGGTAAATCTTTTGCCGATATCGTAGCAGGAAATTCGAACTCCTCCCCTGTTCGATCCATGGGTACCTATTCTACTTGTTTCAAATCAAATGGAAAAAACCCTACCGCCATAGGTAATTCCGCTTCTTCGTCTACCGGAAATTCTAATGGGAAATCACATGACATGTCTGCCTCTGATTTTAATTTTCTAACTGAACAATTGAATCTAATGATTGATGCAATGTTCAAAGCCACCACTATGACTGAAGCAGTCCAAGTAGGTGTAAAATTTACAAATCAAATTGTTATTGGATTACGTTTTTCTAATGGATCCAAATAATAATTTAAATATTTTGAATTGGAATGCTCGTTCTCTGAATGGTAAAGAGGACGAGCTGTTTAATTTTCTTACGGTTAATAACATGCATATAGCAGTTATTACCGAAACTTATTTAAAACCTGGATCCAAACTAAAAAAAGATCCTAACTTTTTTGTTTATCGTAATGATCGACTTGATGGGGCATGTGGGGGAGTTGCAATCATCATTCATAGGCGTATAAAACATCAACTGTTTTCGTCATTTGAAACTAAAGTTTTTGAAACTTTAGGTGTTTCTGTTGAAACACAGTTTGGTAAATATACTTTCATAGCTGCCTATTTGCCTTTTCAATGCTCTGGACAGCAAGTTAATTTGCTCCAAACTGACTTGCGAAAATTGACTCGCAATAAGTCAAAATTTTTTGTCATTGGTGACTTTAATGCCAAACATCGGTCATGGAATAATTCTCAAAGTAATTCCAACGGCAGAATTTTATTTGATGAGTGCTCTTCAGGATATTTCTCAATTCAATACCCTGATAGCCCCACATATTTTTCCTCTTCTAGAAATCCATCTACGATTGATTTGGTCTTAACCGACTCTAGTCATCTTTGTAGCCAACTGATTACTCATGCTGATTTTGATTCTGATCATGTCCCTGTTACATTTCAAATATCCCAAGAAGCGATTCTCAATCCTATCAGCTCCACTTTCAATTATTTACGAGCCGACTGGAATATATATGAAACGTATGTTGACTCCAATCTTGATGTTAACATTTCTTTAAAAACTAAACTTGATATTGACAATGCTCTTGAAACTTTAACAAATTCCATTGTTGAAGCCAGGAGCATTGCAATTCCAAAATGTGAAGTAAAATTTGAATCCGTGATTATAGACGATGATCTTAAACTCTTGATCCGTCTTAAAAACGTGAGGAGAAGGCAATTTCAACGCACTCGCGATCCTGTTATGAAAATTATATGGCAGGATTTGCAGAAAGAAATCAAGAAACGTTTTGCTCAATTAAGAAACAAAAATTTTGAAAATAAAATTTCTCAATTGGACCCTGGCTCTAAGCCCTTTTGGAAATTATCGAAAATCTTGAAAAAACCTCAGAAGCCAATACCGGCATTGAAAGAGGAAAACAAATTATTACTAACTAATTGCGAAAAAGCTCAAAAACTTGCTATGCAGTTTGAAAGTGCGCACAATTTTAATTTAGGACTTACTAGTCCAATTGAAAATGAAGTTACTCAGGAGTTCGAAAATATTCTCAATCAAGAGAACGTTTTCAAAAATGCCTGGGAGACTGATTTGGAAGAAGTGAGAACTATTATTAAAAAATTAAAAAACATGAAAGCTCCTGGCGATGATGGAATTTTCTACATCCTCATCAAAAAACTTCCAGAAAGTAGCTTATCATTTTTAGTTGATATATTTAACAAATGTTTTCAATTAGCATATTTTCCTGACAAATGGAAAAATGCTAAGGTTGTTCCAATTTTAAAACCAGACAAAAATCCTGCAGAAGCTTCTAGCTATCGTCCAATCAGTATGCTTTCCTCCATCAGTAAACTTTTTGAAAAGGTTATTTTGAACAGAATGATGGCCCACATCAACGAAAATTCAATTTTTGCCAATGAACAGTTCGGATTCCGCCATGGAAATTCGACCACTCATCAACTTTTACGTGTAACAAATTTGATCCGTTCCAACAAATCTGAAGGCTATTCTACTGGTCTTGCTCTTCTAGACATAGAAAAAGCATTCGACAGTGTTTGGCATGAAGGTTTGATCGTAAAATTGAAAAACTTTAATTTTCCAACATACATTGTTAGAATAATTCAAAGTTATCTGTCAAATCGTACACTTCAGGTTAATTATCAGAACTCCAGATCTGAAAGACTTCCTGTAAGAGCTGGTGTTCCCCAAGGCAGCATTTTGGGACCAATATTATACAATATTTTCACATCTGACTTACCTGAGTTACCTCAGGGATGTCAAAAATCTTTGTTTGCGGATGACACAGGCCTCTCCGCCAAAGGACGAAGCCTGCGTGTCATCTGTAGTCGATTGCAAAAAAGTTTGGATATTTTTTCTTCATACTTGCAAAAATGGAAGATTTCTCCTAATGCTTCCAAAACTCAACTAATAATATTCCCACATAAACCAAAAGCTCTTTATTTGAAACCTTCAAGTAGACATGTTGTCACGATGAGAGGGGTTCCAATAAATTGGTCAGATGAAGTTAAGTATCTAGGGCTCATTCTAGATAAGAATTTAACTTTCAAAAACGGGTGAAATCAACTCACCTGTAAAAAAACTGAACTGCTACGGCAAATGAAATGTAATATGTTGTTAACAAAATGTTAATTAAATCTTAAATTTGTTTTACCAAATTAGGATGATAGGGTTGTCAAATAACACAGAACACCTAGATATAAGAAATGAATGTAATGTTTGGAATGATACTAATAAAAAATTAAAAAAAAAAAAAAAAAAAAAAAAAAAAAAAAAAAAAAAAAAAAAAAAAAAAAAAACAAAGGTCATGGGTTCAATCTCAGGCCCGTCCCTTTCCTCGTACTTTGTAGGTGTATATCTCTCACTTGCTTCTATCTTCCATTCTAAATCTATCACACTCAAACTATTCGTTCATAGCAAACGCTAGAACCAGAGACGGACAAGAAACCGTTTCCCTAACGCTTTCCATTCTTCCGCATGCCTTTCCTTACGCCTGACTCATAGGCAGTCTGCTAACCACAAAAGCAAACCTCTCTGCCATGCCTTTTCCCCAATCCATACACTCCCGCATGAACTGGCGTAGATGCAGTGGTATATACGGTCTACGTGGGAGCCAGTATAATGCATCATCAATTCCCCCCCCCCTTCCCCACATTGGTCTGCATTCTGACGTGGCAGGCACCATTGTCGCCTAAAAATAGAAGATCACCAGCACTTATACACTGAGGATGCCTGTTAGTCCCAAGCAGTCATTCGGTTGGTTCCTTGTGTAAGTGCAGCTGATCTGGCGATACTGGAGTAGCATCCACGGGCGGCCAATCAAGCTCAAGCTCCCTCCAATCACTTTAAAATACATGATGTTCCCCTCTATCATTTTCCGCTTTTTGATACTTTCTAGGTACGTTTCGGTTTTTCCGCCTTTCGGTACTTTTAGCCTTTCGGTACTTTTTATGTTTCACGGTACTTTCTGCTGCCTGGTATTTTCCGTCTTTCGGTACTATTTGTTTTTTTGGTTTTTCTGTCTTCTGGTCACGCGAAAGAACGTTCAAGAAAGTGTTGACATTTCGTCAAACACTTAATTGACACTGTGTACCTACATTGTTATTAGGATTTTCACAAATTTTCCTTCCTTTCCACTAAATGCAAAATTGATCAAATATTGTTAAAATAATGGGTATAGGATATTTTGCATTACAAAAAATTAAATTAAAATTGCATATAAAAAAATGATGGTTTGTATGGATTAAATGACTAAAATGGTCATGCACTTGAACTAATACATAAATGTAGCTTTGAGGATTGATGAAAAAATAAAGAATCACCTTACCGTCTTAGTGTGTAAAGTTACTCAGTCAAATGATGTTTTCAAGTTACTATTTTTTCTGTTATTCCGCGTCATATTCGGGTCATTTGACTGCACTAAATTGACTATTGTTACATTCATATAGAACACATCAAACCATGCAGAATATTTTTTACGAATAATGTGCCTTTTAGAGCAAATGCAGAAACAAAGCAGCAAAAAGAAGCTAACAAAAGTTGATAAACGGTATGGAAGAACGAAAATAACTGATAATTTATAACTGTTTTGTCCGTAGGCCATGTGCTATGCTGCCCATACTCGCAATACAGTCCCATTAGGAAAATCATCATGTCGAGAAAAACGCATCTGAACCTTACTGCAAAATTTTTCGTAACGCCGCAGGTGGCAACATAAAATTCTGGTGTCATTACTCAACACATTATCATTACAGTATAAGAAAATGCTCAACAAATAAAATATTGTTAATGCAGTTTATTTTACTGTACAAATCCAAGATAATAGCAGGTGGGACTCGTTATCCGAGTACTTTTCACACCAAATTCAAATATACCCGCATACCAGTCCCATTACTTGGGACTCGCTTACTTTGTTATCGCGCACCTTGACACATTTGTTGGCTAGTCTTCCAAAACACTTTTCCTTTTGCTAAAATGTGCTAAAATTAGTGTTATTATATTTTAATTACAATAGTTCCTTCAAAACAATAAACTATACGGTGGTGATAGTGACAGTGTTCAAGACATTCCTGGGCTAGATGGTAGTGTTGCGGCCAGCCAATATGAATAGTACCTACCTTGGATTCATCAGCAGTACGTTTATGTTGGGTTGGAAACATATTCAATTCTAATAACTATCAAGGTATAAAATCGGTCAAGCTTTGGTAAGCCTGAGTTCGGCAAAATTGTTACAAATTTCTAAGATATGCCTTCTTATTTCTCATCTTTAGTTATCGCTAAAACACAGTTTGACCCTTCGACGATACCAGTGGGAAAAGCTTTCCACTCCACGTCGTTGGAAGATGAACCTACCGGAGGCGAAGATTTCGTTACTAATTGGCTAGAGGATGAGAGATGTGACAGGTATAGCTTTGACTTGAAGGAATGCTGTTTATCTTATTTATTGTTTAGAGTTTCGCAAGAATTAAAAACTTAATATGTTTCAACCATTAATATCACCAGTCATGTCAAGCAAAAACTGCATTTTTATGGAATAAAGGTGACTTAAAATACTCAAATTAGTAGTATTTCTTTTTCTTTTGAAATGATAACTACGATGCAAGATTACAGGAACCATAACAGGAAAGGGTTGGCTTGAATTTCATCGTAATCTACTAGTGGGACTGTTATGCGGGTACTTTCAATATGGGACGCACATAGTTTGGTATTTTTTTCGCATTTTGTCCATACAAAAATATAATTTTAGGTATGGTACCAAGAAGTACACTAATAATAAGTACGATTCACGAAGAAAACTAAAAAGTGATGAAAATTCAAATGGGACTGTTATGCGAGTATGGGCAGTATGATAGGAAAATAAAAAAACGTGAAAGGGGAAGCCAAGAAAATTAAGTGTAGGTACTAAATCAAAAACAAGGTTCGCCGCAGGCGCAAATGCTAATGAATAGCTCCATTTAGTGTGCTGAAGCTGAGAGGCGCAGCTTTGGCTAAGTATACAGAAAGGAATGGAATCAATTACCGCTTTATGCTGCCCAACACATTCCAATGATGCGCGCGATATGATTTTTTTATGGTTCGTTGTTAATAGTATGGGAGGATGAGACAAAAAGTAGAACGAGAAACGAGAAAAACTAAATCAGCACAGAGACCAAAAAGTAACGACACACGCACGGGAAATATTGCAGCATCACGCTCTCCAATGGGGGAGGTGTTTAATAATGTTAAAGGAAGCACACTGAAGCATGTCATTGTATGGATGGGTATTGTTATTTCCGGTGGCATGATATACTATAAATGAAATCCTACTTCGGACGCAGCATACAAACGGATCTCATTTGTTGTGAGAATTTTCCGTGAGACAATGAAACTCATTCAAGGAACCGCAACAGAAAGAGGCCTTTCATGGAAGCAAATTTCCACTCAGGTGAAAATAAGCGAAAAATGACGAAAGCATTTCCCGGTAGCGGGCGACTGGAATCCTGCTTATTTTATGATTCAGGTGAATTTCAATGTACCGCCGTGCGGGGTGACATTGGGCCTAGGGGGTGACTTTGACCGCCTCTTTCGATGCATCTCATGACTAGTAGGAACGTCAAAAAACTAATCTATGACCATTTATTGACTATTTAAAACGTATTCTTGAAGCTTGGCACATTGTTTTTATTACTCTGGCATTAGCTTGCTGTAAAAACATTGGCCCAAAGTCACCCTTATGGCCCAATGTCACCCCGCCTTACGGTATGCTGCTGTTTGCTCATGAGTCATGACACGGTGATTGATGAAAAAGGACAAGGCAAAGCGGGTTGGGTTGGAAAAAGCAATCAATTACCTCCTGCAATATTCGTCGGAGCGATTCTACATCGCTGGATCGGGCGGCTTCCGTTTCAAACAGTGATTCCGCGGTTGCCCCTGTTGGGCTGATTGGGCCCTCCGATACGCTGGAATTGGCCGACACCGGCAGGGTGGAGTCCTCGGATATCTCCGTATTCCGTCGGAGGTAATCTTCTAGTTGGCGTTTGACCCGTTCCTCCTTTTCGCGATCCGCCTGCAAGCTCTGTCGGATCAGTTGGGCGACCTCGGAATTTTCCGGATCACGCTCCCGTCCGATCTGGAACCGCACCAGACCGGAAGTGTTGCGCAATACCGAGGCGGCGTATGCCTGCGTAACGCCGACTAGACTCTTGCCATCGACTTCGATGATTTGATCGTTCACCTTTTGGAAGAAGGAAACCATGTTATTTCATTCTATGAACTGACTACAGAATGTCCGTATATTATCTGTTCGAGCCGTTCGCCCCGAATGATTTTTTTGTGAGTGCATCGCCCAGCCGCAGCCTGCTGAGTTGCGTGATGCACGAAAGGACATCGTGTGATGCAACCAGCCGCAGCCGCACGAAACGAGCGCGCAAAATTGAGCGCGCAAAAATTGAGGATTTTGCTACCCGTGATGGGAAGACATCTTTGTTCGCCGTGCTTCCAACGTGTTAAGACGTGTAGTCGCAATTAAAGCAAAGTGAATTCTCTTAATATTAAAGTTATGTAAATAGGTGTAAATAGAAGTTTGAACTGTTAAGCAAGTGTTTTCATCCGGTATCGGTTCCCTGGTTAAGTGGTCGTCTCGGAGATTCGTCGGTCCGCCTATGTCGAAGTTTTTTAAGAAATACAGTCCACTCTCGTACATAATTTTGGTCCTTCGAGCCGGATCGCGCGTGGTAAAGTGTCTTTCCGACTGTTCCGGAACCGGATGCAGAACCAGGAACTAGAATAGTGAAGTGCGATTCCGAAAAAGTCGGAAAATTTAAACTATAATGGTGTGAGCAAAATGGCCGCCATTGAAGAAGTGAAGTAGTGGAGCGACACCGCCATTTTGTTGAAGAGAAGTGTGGTGTGTTGTCGCCATTTTGGAAAATGTGCTGATGGTTTAAGCCATCGAAGAAAAGTGGTGTTACGAGCAATTAAGTGCTCAACTCCTGGGGAATACACCCCCGCTAAGCGAAGAAACAAATTGTGAAGCCTTGGTGTTCCGGATTGGCCACTGTGTCCATTAATTAGTGGAATCGGTTGCGTGAGCATAGACTTGGCTGTGTTCCCAACCAACGTCGAGCAGTGGGCTTGGCTTGAAGTGGTGTCCGCGGCATTCCGGAAAATAGCGTTGAGTGAAGTGGGTTGTTTCGAAATCCGTGTTTCGGTTCGGTCACTTGTGCCGAGTAGTGTCCGGTTGCGTGAGCATAGACTTGGCTGTGTTCCCAACCATCGTCGAGCATAGGGCTTGACTTGATGCGGTATCCACGGTGGCATGCCGGAAAATAGTGAATCGAAGCAGCAGCAAATCGGAAAATCCGGAGCTAGTTCTGTACTTGGACAGTCTACTCTGGATTCCTCCACTCCATCAAGTAAGAAGCAGAAGAAGAAGTTCAGGTTGACTGAAAAGTTGGCCACCATGGAGAACATGCAGAGACTCGTCCGCCGTCGTGGCGCAGCCAAAGGTAAGGTTTCTCGTATCCTTAATACTATTCGCCCAAATGAAGAGGAAGTGGTCCAGCTCACGGAGGCTGAGATCAAAGTGTACATGAGGAAGTTGGAAGCTGCCCATAAGGACTACAACGATGCACACGATCAAATCACTAACGTGGTTTCGATTGATGACTACGAGCAGCATGAGCAGCAGTATGAAGAGTTCGATATCCTTCACGATTCCGTTGCAATTTTGTTGGAGGGTCAGCTCAACAGGATTAACGCAGCAGCTGCAGCCAATGCAAACGCGAGGAACCAGCAGGTACCGGTTGTAATCCATCAACCACTTCGCATGCCGGTTCCCACATTTGATGGCCGTTATGAGAGCTGGCCTAAGTTCAAGGCCATGTTCAAGGATCTCGTGGACAAGGGTCCAGATCCGCCGGCTGTTAAGTTGTACCATCTGGACAAGGCCCTAGTTGGTAGCGCAGCAGGTCTCATTGATGCCAAGACTATCAACGAAGGCAATTACGCCCACGCGTGGCAAATTCTGGAAGAGAGATTCGAGAATAAGCGTCATGCTATCGACTCTCACATTCATGGTCTGCTGAATCTCAAACGCATGACGAAGAAGAGTCATTTGGAGCTTCGTAGTCTGGTGGACGAGTGCAACAAGCATGTGGAGGGTCTCAAATTCCTGGAGCGAGACTTCGATGGTGTAGGAGAGGATTTCGTAATCCATCTGTTGGCTGCAGCGTTGCATAACGATGTGCGCCACATGTGGGAGTCAACCATTAAGCACGGTGAGCTTCCCGATTACGGCGAGATGCTGGCATTCTTGAAGGAGCAGACTTTCATCTTGGAGAGGGTCGAAGCCAGTAATCAGAAATCATCATCAGTTCCTGTTAGGTCTGTGTCTGTAGCCAGCAAGCCGTCGTTGCAGAAAATCCATGCAGCCGTTTCTTCAAGCGAGACGGAAATTAAGTGTGATTTTTGAGGAAAGGCACATGCCAATCATAATTGCGCTGAATTCAAGGCCATTCCTGTTCCGCAAAGATTGATTAAGGTGAGGGAGCGAAACGTATGTTTCAATTGTTTGAAAAGAGGTCATCGTGGAGTCGACTGTTCTTCGGACAAATCCTGTCTGAAGTGCAAACGTCGGCATCATAGTCTCCTTCACGCCGAAGAGAAGCCCAAGCAAGTTCCAGAACCATCAAGCCAGCCGCTCCCAAAGCAGGCTGTAGAGCAAGAACCAACACCATCGACTTCGACGACAGCCACATGTTCCAGTCTGGCTACCCGCTCGCAGCAAGTGCTGCTTCTCACAGCAGTAGTGGACGTTATGGACAAAAACTACCAGCCACATCCATGCAGAATATTGTTGGACAGTGGTTCTCAAGTGAATTTGATTTCACGAGCGATGGCAAACATGTTGGGCTTGAAGTTGAACTCCTCGAACGTCACGATGTTTGGGGTGAATAGCACGCAGACTCGGTCGTCTAATTGTGGTGTGGTACATCTCTCGTCAAGGTACAAAGATTTCCACGCCAAGGTCAAGTGTTTGGTAACTGATAAGGTAACATCAGATCTTCCTTCGTCGGTTATCAATATCAGCGCATTGGAGCTTCCCGCTGGCGTTCAGCTAGCCGATCCAAAGTTTTTCCAACCAAGTAAAGTGGACATGCTCCTGGGTAATGAATGGTTCCTGAAGTTGATGATGCCCGGAGAAATTACGTTGGCTGATAATCTTCCCGTTTTGTGTGAGACCCAATTTGGTTGGGTTATTGGTGGAGTGTTTGAAGAAGGTGCGTTAGCTGATGAAGCAGTTTACTCGCACACAGTCACGATGGACGAATTAAGCCAGTCCATTCAACGCTTTTGGGAAATAGAAGATGTGATTGGTGCCGACAAGCATGGCAGTGAAGAGGAGGAGTGTGAAGAGCACTTCATTGCGACTCATCGTAGAGATGCTTCCGGTCGGTACATCGTCGAGCTGCCTTTGAAGGAGTCCGTTAGCGAGTTGGGTGATTCCCGACCACTCGCATTGCGAAGGTTCCATGCGCTGGAGCGTAAGCTTTCGCAGCATCCAGATTTGAAGAAGCAGTATCAGGACTTCATGGACGAGTATGAGAGTCTTGGTCACTGTAAAGAAGTGGACGTAAGTAAGGATCCAGCAGGTGTCATCAAGTGGTACTTACCTCATCATGCAGTGCTGCGGCCATCGAATACCACTACTAAGTGCCGTGTGGTGTTTGATGCCTCTGCGAAGGTATCTGGCCGGTCGCTCAACGACGTTATGAAGATTGGAGCCAACATACAAAGCGATTTGCAGTCCATCTGTCTTCGGTTTCGCCTTCCATTACATGTGATGGCTACTGACGTGGCCAAGATGTACAGGCAGGTTCTGGTTAATCAGCGACATACGCCGTTATCTCGAGTGTTTTGGAGAAAGAGTTCATCTGATTCGCTACGTGTCCTAGAGCTGACAACGGTCACCTACGGCACAGCTTCCGCCCCGTTTTTGGCAACGCGGGCACTCTTGCAGTTGGCTCTCGATGAAGGCTCCAAGTATCCTGTTGCTGCAGACATTGTGAAGAATAGCTTCTATGTGGACAACGCTTTGTTCGGGTTCGATGATTTGAACGAAGCAAAAGAGGCTCAAGTGCAGTTGATCCAACTACTCAAGGCTGGTGGATTTCATTTGCACAAATGGGCTTCCAACAATCCTGTGTTGCTGGAGCGGATTCCGGAAGGCGATCGGGACGAGCTTGTCAGCATCGAAGAAAGTGGTTCTAGTGAAGTGATTAAAACGTTGGGACTAATGTGGAACCCAAAAATGGACGCTTTGCAGTTTGTATCCCTTCCAACAATAAGTGAAAATAGTGCAACCAAGCGGCAAGTGCTGTCGCTGATATCAAGAATGTTCGACCCGTTGGGTCTAGTGGCGCCGGTTATCGTAATCGGCAAACTTTTAATGAAGAGTATCTGGAAAGAAGAGTTGAAATGGGATGAAGAGCTCACAGGTAATCTGAAGAAAAAGTGTGACGAGTTCCTGAGTGCGTTAAGCAGTGTTACCAATCTTCGAATCCCTCGTCACGTGGTTGTTACTGGGGCCGTTGCATTTGAGTTGCACGGTTTTGGCGACGCAACTTTGGAAGCCTATGGTGCTTGTGTGTACATCAGGTCAATTGCACCTGGCCAAGCTCCTGTGGTGCAGTTATTATGTGCCAAATCGAAGATCGTTCCGAAAACAGTGTTGACCATTCCAAGAAAGGAACTTTTAGCAGCGCTTTTGCTGCATAGATTGGTGAAGAAAGTGTTGGCAGCATTAGCGCTGCCCTTTCAAGACATTTCGTTGTGGTCGGACAATCAAGTGGTGCTAGCATGGCTAGCGAAGAACCCGGAGCATTTAGAAGTGTTTGTGCGGAACCGGGTTTGTGAGATTAACTCTACCGGACATCAGTTCAAGTGGAAGTATGTGAATACACTGGAAAATCCAGCCGACGTAGTGTCACGTGGTCAGTCTGCCGAAGTTCTAGGCAAAAACGATCTTTGGTGGAACGGACCATTGTTCTTACGTAGTGAAGAGTATCAAGTGGTGGCACCAGAACCACTGTCTGATGAAGATGTTCCGGAGTTGCGACAAGTCGCTGCACCATCTGCGGTGGTAACTTTGGAGAGGTTGCCAGTATTCACCAAGTACGAGTCCTTCAGGAAGCTGCAACGAGTTCTGGCATACGTTTTGCGTTTTTGCCGGAATGCAAAGGAGAAGGTGGCCATGAAGCGAATCGTCGCGCGGTTTCCAACCGTGCTTGAAATGCGCCACTCGTTGAAAGCCATCATCAGGGTGGTTCAGTTGCAACATTTTGGTAAGGAGGTAGCCATGATCGAGTCCGGTGAGTACTGCAAAAGATTTTCTGCGTTAAATCCCTTTTTGGACGATGGAATGATTCGCGTCGGCGGACGACTGCGACATTCAAGTTTACCATACGGCGTTAAGCATCAGTGGGTCTTACCTAAGAATGATGAAACCATCCAGCGGTTGATTCAAGCGATACATCGTGAGAACCTACATATTGGACCGTCGGCGCTGCTGGCCCAGCTTCGTCGGCAATTTTGGATCCTGGGAGCCCGTTCTGCTGTACGCAAGGTAACACGAAACTGCGTGCGGTGTTTCAGGCTCAACCCCCCGTGCGCCAGCCAATTCATGGGAGATCTTCCCGTCGCAAGGTGCGACAAGGCTCCCGCTTTTGTGAAGGTTGGTGTTGACTTTGCGGGCCCCATACTCATCAAGCAGAATGGAAGGAAGGTGGCCCCCGTGAAGGGATACGTGAGCGTGTTCGTTTGCATGGTGACCAAGGCCATTCATCTGGAGGTGGTAGAGGATCTATCGGCCGATGCGTTTATTGCTGCTCTGCAGCGATTCGTTTCTCGTCGTGGTGTCCCAGAACAGATATTTTCAGATAATGGGACAAATTTCATCGGTGCACGCATCGAACTAAACGAGCTGTACCGTCTTTTTAAGGAACAAGTAACCGAGCTCAAGATCAATGAGTTCTGCCAACCCCGGCAGATAGAATGGAAGATGATTCCCCCAAATGCACCACACATGGGTGGAATCTGGGAGGCAGGAGTAAAGAGCGTCAAGACCATTCTCAAGAAGAAATGCCAATCAAGCCTCCTAACAATGTCCGAGTTTTCGACTTTGCTCTGCCAGATCGAAGCTCAACTCAACTCTCGGCCTTTATACGCTCCCTCAGAAGACCCATCGGAGCTCGAGCCGTTAACTCCAGGCCATTTTATGATCGACCGTCCACTGACTGCCATTCCGGAGCCTAGCTATGATGGAATCCCAGCTAACCGGCTCTCCAGATGGCAATACGTCCAGCGCCTGCGTCAAGAGTTCTGGAAGCGCTGGTCTGAAGAATACCTGTTGGAGTTACAGGTACGACAGAAGTGGAACAAGAAGAAGGGAAACATTCTACCTGGAACAGTGGTGGTAGTCAAGGATGACAACTTACCGCCTCAGCAATGGAAGTTGGGGAAGATAGAGTCCACTTACGCGGGATCAGACGGATTGGTCCGCGTGGTAGATGTGCGAACCAAATCAGGAGTGCTCAAGCGTCCGATCCATAAGTTGGCACCTCTACCCATTTTGGACAACCAGGTGGTCAACGAGAACAAGGTTCCCGCGGGGGAGGATGTTCGAGCCGTTCGCCCCGAATGATTTTTTTGTGAGTGCATCGCCCAGCCGCAGCCTGCTGAGTTGCGTGATGCACGAAAGGACATCGTGTGATGCAACCAGCCGCAGCCGCACGAAACGAGCGCGCAAAATTGAGCGCGCAAAAATTGAGGATTTTGCTACCCGTGATGGGAAGACATCTTTGTTCGCCGTGCTTCCAACGTGTTAAGACGTGTAGTCGCAATTAAAGCAAAGTGAATTCTCTTAATATTAAAGTTATGTAAATAGGTGTAAATAGAAGTTTGAACTGTTAAGCAAGTGTTTTCATCCGGTATCGGTTCCCTGGTTAAGTGGTCGTCTCGGAGATTCGTCGGTCCGCCTATGTCGAAGTTTTTTAAGAAATACAGTCCACTCTCGTACATTATCCGACCAACATAGGGGAAGGATTATCTTTCGTTAAAAACAATAAAAAATCAATTAACATTTTTGTGTGTAGTAAAGTAGAGTTTCTAATAAATTCACAATCATAGCTTCGTACCGAGATTAACATTTTTCGCCTTTCTGTCCAAAGGATCATTATAATACTCCTTCCCTTACACCTGATACATAGGCAGTCTATCAACTAAAGCAAGCTTCTCTGCCATAAAATTGCCTTACCCCCAATACCTATACCCTCCCGCATGAACTGACGTAGATGCAGGGGTATATGCGGTCTACAGTAGCCCAGTTTTAAAAGCAATTTCACCCCCTTTCCCTCATTAGTCAGTATTCTGACGAGACAGGCACCATTGTTGGCTAAAATAGAAGATCACCAGCACTTATACATTGAGAGTGTCTGTTAGTCCCAAGCGTTCATGTGATTAGTTCCTTGTGTAAGTGCAGCTGAGGGGCGATCCATTAATTACGTAAGACAATTTTCGGGGTTTTTCAAACCCCCCTCCCCCCATGGTAAGATTTTTTGTATGAAAATTAAAAATAAATTGTATGGCGCGTAAGAAATCTCAAACCCCCCCTCCCCCCATAAACTCTTACATAATTAATGGACAGCCCCTGATCTGGCGATACTGGAGTACCAAACGCGGGCGGCCAATCAAGCACAACCTCAATCTTAAGTCGACCTGCAGATTTAAAGCTTCATCTTTAGATTCTTAGTTCCAAGATTGAATAGACAATTATGTAGTTCGAGGGACATTTATATATAGTCAATAAAGCTAGCTGAGATTTTCCAAGACATTTTGCTTGTTTTTATAAATATTTGAAATCAGAAATGTGCAAAAATTATTGCTTACATATAAGAATGCTCAATGTGTTAAGCTTAGATACATAGAAGCATGTCTTCAAAGTTTTTACGGATAATATGCGGACACCATGTATCTAAATCGAAATATTACCTGTATCCTCCCATCACGGGCAGCCGCACCATTGTCGGTTATGGTTTTGACGAAGATTCCCAGCTTTTCCAAACCGGCATCAGCTCCTACTCCCATACCTGGAAATAAACGAAAAATTCGTAGAATTCTCAACACCCAACTACCTTCAAAACCCTCAACTCACCGATGATGCTAAGTCCCAACCCCTCCGGCCCCTTCATCAACTCCACCGGGAAAACGTTCATCTTTTCGACTCGCTTTTCCAGTTCATACTCGGCGGACGCCGCTACTGGATCTACGTCCTCGTTCCGCCGGTCGTAATCGTTGACCGAAAACGTCGAAAACACCTGCATCGGATTGGTGCTGAACTTCACCTTGGTGCTCTTCTTTATCACCCGCACGTCTTCCTCCTCATCCGACTCCAGCAGACCCGGAACCTCCATCCAGAAGTTACCATCCTCGAAGAAGTGGACCCCGTCTTGATTTACGAACACCTCCTTGCTCTTGACCGGTGGGTACTCTGCGTTGTAGATTCCGGAGTTGTTGCTCTCGTCTGCCGAAACGTCAGCCTCGGCATCGTTGGTCGTGAGTTGTTCCTCCTGTTTGCTCAGGTTCAAGCTATCCGAGGTGGTTACACTGGGCATCGAATCACCGGAAACGTACGAGTCCTGCAGGATCGACGACGAATCGAGAATGGTTTGGTTGAGCAGATCGGTCGAATTGGCGGTCTCCTCGAACTGACTAGTAGTGGAGTTGTTGCGACTTGGCGGTGCCGGAGGTTCCAAACCGTTGGTCGCGGACGTTGTATGTGGCGGTGGCGGAGGAGGAGGCTTGTCACGAGGGGCAGCGATTCCATTTTTGACCGGGGCTTCTAGGACGTCTTTGAGCCAGTCCGGCTCGTCTGTAGCCGATGGTGGAGGGGTAGGTTCCGCCGAGGTGACAGCCGGAGGGGAGTCGGGTTCTTTACGGAATTCCTGCGGTGGGGTTGGAAGCGATTCCGTTGGCAGCGGAGGCGGTCGGTTGGAATCGGTTTCGGCTTTGGTTTTGTTGTTGAGCAGGATCTGCTCTACTTCGCGGGCTTGTTCGTCCGAGAGAAGTGGTTGTTGTCTGAGATAGAAGTTAGGGATTGGCGTGAGAATTCGGAATATAAAAACGAAAGTTTAGGAGAGAGATAGTCAAATAAAGTTGAATGCAATGTATGGAAATGCCTATGAAAGGTAATTGATTGACAGTAAAGTGAGAATAATTTCTGCTGCTGTTTTGAATTCATCAATGAGCTAGAAAAAAATACCTAGGTTTATTTTTTATTAAATATCTAAGAAAAAAAAACCTAGAAAGCATACAATACTATAAAGATGAACATGGATCTAATCACAGTTATGGAACATGAAACTGACTAAATATTATAATCGTGCCTAGCACATATTGTATGGTGTGGTATAGAACTAACGCAGCTAGCCAATATAATGACTTAGTTTTACATTCTAATCCTTTAGAATCATATAGCTGAATGTGCTTTAATAAAACTGCAGTATACAATGTTACATAGAGTACACCGGATTATGGATAACTCGACGGGATAACTAATTAGAGCTCCATATCATATATTGAAATATTTTCAGGAGTCTATGAAATGTCAAGAATTGAACTTTAGTACACACTGCAATTGAATGTGCCCATTAAATGTATTGAAATAGCTCTTTAGTGATGTACTTAACAAGAAGGCAAAAATAAATATGAAATTGAATTTAGTACTGCATGTACTGTGGGAGTTTGTAGCCTTTGTGAATTTCAATATATGTAATAATTATTCTATCATAATAACTTGCCAGGAAGTTTTACTTAGCCCTGGAATATTATCAAATTAGATGGAGTAGGACATCTTAGAGCCTGCGAACATACCCGTAAACCACTTTAATTAATTTTCGAGCATGATAGATGCGCATCCTTCTAAGTGAGCCCAAACATATTCTATTCCAGATGTTCATCGTTCAAACCAGTGCACTGCAGCAGTTAGAAACGCGGTACAAATAACAACTACACTGCCGTTCTACGCATATTTGTCCCGCGGTCCATAAGGTTTACATAGAACATGGGGTTTTAATTTACTACACTTCTTCTTCACTCTAGGGGCATCATTTGTTGCATATGATGTAATTTAAAAACCTATATTTTCAATTAAACAACCTAGAGATGCGTTTTAAACACGAAACAAAGGTGATTGGCAACGAGATTGTTTTACAAAATTTGTTACATAGGCCATGCTGAGGAGGAAAGAATAAATAGACAAGAATGATTTAAACTAGGTAACTAACTAGATGAAAAATAAACTTTTCCATATTCATAATCATAATGATGATGAATTATCGGAAAAAAAGAAAAAAATGATTGCGTATGATTTATGAACTGAATCAATTAAACACTCTTAATTTACTTACTTGTGCGAAATCGATTTCGCATCCGTTTCAGCGCTATTAAATGTGTTTGAGAGAAATTGCTTTAATAATAGTTTTGGTATGACTTTTATAAGTTTAAAAGAGGAATATGTGGCTCATGTAAAATCACAAATATCGAACAGGGCTAGCAATTTTTACATTTTTTTTGTACAGGAGAAATTGAACCATGAACGTTGAGTTGTGAATTCGATATACGGAAACAGTACATATCTCATGCATTTTTTGTTCAAATCTAACGTTTACGCTTTGTTTTCTTTGCTTTTGTAAAATGTTTGTATGAGTAAATTCGATAGTTATCTGAAACTGCTTCCGGGTGGCACGGACGAAGCGACAAAGCATTAAAATCATGACTGGGAATGGTAATAGTAGTAGGCGTAGGCTTGAATTTCGCGAAAATCACGTGGCCTCCAGACTACAGTATCTTAAAAGCGCGAATCTTATCAAGTAGCCTATTTTTGGTACATGAATTTTGTACACGGTATACACAACAAGGTAGGCTATTCCCACGTGTAAACAACGATTTTCAATCAAAACATATGTCGTCATTCCTATCGTCAAGCATGAGGCTTGTAGGATGGTAAAAGAGAGCAGGCCTTGTTTTCTTCTGCCATCGTTCGATAGGAATGACGTCACTATCAAATGCCACTTTTCGGAATATAATACCTTGTTTGCCTTCAGCAGCGACAGGCGTGAATTTCACTGGCTTGGCTGACTGTGATTGACTTTGCTTGACTACTGTAATATGAATCTCAGACATTTTCCCAACTCTGATTGAAATAAACAAGACCTAATCATGCGAAAAATCTAATCTTTTTAACGATAACATTACGACTTGAGTACACATAGTTGACCTTAGGTCAATTATGTATACTACCAACACGAAGTTAGAAAATATCAAAATCATTCGTTCAATTTTGGTAATAAATTAAAGCGTTGCCAAATTCGAAAAAAAATGTATGTTAATACAATGTGTATTTGAATATGGAAGACATCCTACCACATTAGTTAGATACAAAGTACTGAAATAGTTGATTATGAATGACAATAACAAACATATTTTTGAAACTATACTTTTTTAAGATAAACACCAAATGAACTTTAACAATTCACAAAAGTTGCTTATCTTGACAGATAGGCCTATTTCATCTGTGACTAACAGACTTCTTCAATGTTGTTGGCTCGACTTATAACAACTTCTAAACTCTATGGTTTTGAGTTGCCAAAAACGAACAGAGCCAATCTCGAGCGGGTACTGCATGACACTGTGTAACTCTATTTGAAACACGTAATTTGTTTACTGATATCCGAGAAAAGTGCGGCATCAGCTTAAGGTGATTATAGAACGAAGCCACATCTCAAATTTTCAAGAGCACAAGACTTGAGAACCAAATAGTGCTTCGCGTTGAAAATCTATCCCATTGGTCACCTAGCAAGCAATTTTTCAACGCGAACTGTTGTCAGATTCTCTCGTCTTGTGCACTTGAAAATTCAAAGTTTGGCTTCGTTTTATAATCACCTTAAACTGCCGAGAACACGTAAATACTCCTATGTCTGTCTATCAGGTAGTATATACCATTTTATCGATAAAATAAACATAGATAACAGAAAACAGAAACATTTTTCTTTATTACTGTGAATTTTATCACAGAACTGGTTTTTCACGAAATCTTGGACTGATTAGTCACGAAATCTTGAGCATAATTATTACATAATCTAATCAGCAAAAATTCTAGTCAGGATTCTTATAAAATTTTACGCATTTTTTTCTTAGAGTAAAGCACAATATTTGGAAAGCATTCTGGAACCATCGTGAGCAAAATTGTTGAACAGTCAACTATAATATCAAAAGGTTGAAAATACATAGGAAGATTGAAAATGTAAAATGCTTTTCGTCATGTTCGGACGTTAATTAGGTTTACATGTCCGAATAAGAACTTTATTCTTGACTTCGAAAGCTTTAATCATTTATTATTAATTAACTATTTTGGCTATAAAAGCTTCAATTATATATCTGAAATGTTGACCGCAGCTTGGCAATAAGTTATAATTTACTCAGTTACAGCTTACACATGGTGTCCATTTTAAACTAATTCTTAATTTCCGGATTTTTCCCGGATGCCTAAGAAATTAACAAACGGATGACAAAATAATCCTACGACTTGATATTTTTCCAAACACAGTATGGACATATTTGGAGGATTGGATCTAACCTGTTTATGAATTATTTTTAATTAATTTTATAAAATACTGTGACTTCAAAACAATTTTAATTTCGAAAGAGTTGTGGACAATGAGATATAAAATATGTGTTGATATATCTAAAAGACCGTCAACCTCTAGAATTCACAGGATATTCAGAGAGATTTCGGAGTTATGTTGACAAATTCGGCTCTGTGCGTCTAAACTTCTACAAAAAGGCAAAGTTCAATAGCCAACCCATTACAATTTAAGAATGCCTTCGGAATTATGCGTAAGACATGACTCATGGCTGGTTTTCGAAGAAATTTGTGATCTTTTGAAATTTATATTGGATCCAAAAAAAGATCATTTCAACAGAAACGATATCTCTCAATAAATTTTATTGTTCTCCTACTAAGCTTGGTTTGTTGGGGATGATTGGAAGAATTCGATGTGAATCATCCATACAAAATCTCTACAAAGGAATTTCCTATAGATCAAGGCTTCATCAAGAATAAGTATCATAAAAAATCCAAGAAATCCACCAAACGGAACTCTTAAAGAATCTGTCCAGAATTTCAGTAGATCTCCAAGCAAATAAGCCAAATATATTATTTCTCCAACCTCTACGAATCTACTAAGAATTTCAAGCAAAATTAGCCAAGAATCTGCTCTAGAGTTCACTGAAAACCTTATTAGCAATGACAATAATTTCAGTGATCTAACAGAAAGAACGTTCAAGAAACTGGTCAATTATCGAATCGATTCTCGTTCGGGTTCCAGCAAAGATATCATTACAAATTTGCCATTACAGGCAGGGTGTACCACCTGGAAAAAATGTTTCGTCGTGAAAATTTCGAAAGCTTGGAATTTGAACAAACCGGTAGTCTTATGTTTGAAATGAATCTATGACAAAAGGTCGAAAGGACAGAAGGCCGAAAGACAAAAGGTCAAAAGGACAAAAGGTCGAAGAACAAAAGAGAAGGGACAAAAGGTAGAAAATATTTTTTCAAAGAAGGAAAAATTTCCCACCATGCAAATCTGTTTTGCCCTTTTGTCTATAAATTTATGTGATTTGTGCTAACATAAGAACAACACGACATTCCTTTTGTCCATTCGTATTTTTGTCCATAAACCGTTTCAAATACATATTTTCTGGAAGTGTTCCCCAAATTCCAAAGTATGCCCCTATTTGTCCCGGTTATTTGTTATTCCCGGTTTTTTTTCGCTTTCCCCGGATCTCCTGGATGGATGGACACCCTGCTTACAGCTTGTATATAAGAGCACACGTCTGGAAAAATCAGATTTTACCATTAAGGCAACGTAAGGTATCTATATATAAATAAAAATGGAATGGTGTTTGTATGTCACGAAATGGCATTTGAACGGATCAAAGGATTTGCATAATTCTTCCACTGTTGTATTCGACAGGGGATGCGATGTGTTCGTGCGGGGAAAAAGTCTAGGAAAGTTTTCGGAATAGTCAGGAAAACGGGAGAAAATTAATCTACCGTTTTGCATGCAAGGTTACATCAGGCCTGACGAAAATTACAAAAGAAGCCCGGCATCGGCTTAAACTGCCGAGAACATGTAAATACTCCTATGTCTATCAAGTAGTAGGGGAAGGCGGGGCAGTATGGTCATACGTGGTAAAATGGGCCACCTTTCATTTGAGCTTAAAACACAGATTTTGATCTCGATAACCTTAGGACCTTATAAAGTATGCTTCAATTAGTCACCACCATGAAAACTACGCAAAAATATGATTTTGAATTACATATATCGATAAAAATCTGAAACCTTGATGCTACTATGAAAATCTTATAAGATTTTGGATGTAAAAATAAGCTTTGCATAAAGTTTTGTTTGTGGACTTCAATTTTTTCACAGCAGTTCGTTCTTCCATTATTCATAGGCATTATGTGCACGAAATTGTATTGATTCTAGAATAAATTTTCAATAAAACATAATTTATATGAAACATCTAGGAACCGGGCAATATGGTCATAGCCGGTCAAAGCTATATTATCACAAAAATAACATGTCATTTTAGCAGTTTCATTGCAATATTGTTATCGCACGTGATTTCAATTAAAACCAGAATTTTCAACTGGTTAAACTGATTTGAAAACTGAAGCTCTTAGAACCATGATTTATTGAACTGTCAGCAAAACGAATCTATGACAAAAGGTCGAAAGACAAAAGGTCGAAACGACAGAAGGTCGAAAGACAATAGGTCGAAAGGACAAAAGGTCGAAGAACAAAAAAGAAGGTACAAAAGGTCGAACTTTTTTTTTCAAAGAAGGAAAAATTTCCCACTATGCAAATCGTTTTCGACCTTTTGTCCTTTCGACCTTTTGTCTTTCGACTTTTTGTCCTTTCGACTTTTTGTCTTTCGACCTTTTGTCCATAAACCCAGCAAAACATACCTTCTCATGATTCAAATTAGACTTCAATCCAGTTTTTGTACTAAACTCTATCATACATTATTGTCTTCTTCTAAATTAAGCCTTGCAAACGGTTTTCCAATTAAAATAATAAGATTTAGTATGGTGGCTCATATTACCCCGTAGGGGGGAACATTTCGCCCCGTATAGTGTTTTTCAAAAATGTTCCCAAAAAAAATTCTAAGTAATCTTTTTACCAAAATACAACTGTGGTATGAAAGGAGATACTTCAAACTACAAATTAAGCTTATGGATCGATTAAATTGTATAGTGTTTCAATGCTTTTCAAGAACTTTTGCTTAGGTGGACCATACTGCCCCTATTGACTCTGTATATCGACTCTATTTTATCGAAAAAATAAACATAGATAACAGAAACATTTTTTTCTTTATTACTGTGAATTTTACTCCCTCCAGAGATCCATTGATTTCCGATGAACTTGAGACAAACCAAATCAGATGAATATTATGCAGTAGTCATTAGAATATGATTCTATACTCATCAGTCAACTAACAGCTTCAATAGTTAAAGTATTAAAAAACAATCATTTAACTATTAAAACAAGATTTTGAAATATTCAGCTTAACGATATCTCCTAATACATTTTATTGTTCTCCTATGAAGCTGACTAGAACTTTTGACATAAATTCAATATTGCATCTTCTAAGCAAGAATATCGTCAAAAACTAAACAAAAATGAGGCCAAGAATACCTAAAGGACCTTGTATGAAATTTGTTGGGGATGATTGGAAGAATTCATAAGAACTTGCTCATAGATCAAGGAGTAGTCAAACTAGTGATCAACACATGGCTTCATTAGAAATCAGTATCATAAACAATCCCAGAAATACGCCAAACGGAACTCTTAATGAATCTGTCCAGGATTTCAGTAGATCTCCCAAGAAATAAGCCAAATCTATTTTTTGGCTTAGCTTTTCGCCAAGCTCTATGAATCTACTAAGAATTTCAAGCAAAATTAGCCAAGCATTTGTTATAGAATTCACTGAAAACCACTAGCAATCTACTGACAATATTTTCAGTGATCTAACAGAAAGAACGTTGAAGAAACTGGTCAATTACCGAATCAAATTACAAATTTGTCATTAACTTAAATAGTAAGAGTATGGTTTTAGTATATATAAGAGCACACGTCTGGAAAAATCAGATTTTATTATTAAGGCCACGTAAGGTACAGTATAGCCGTAGCGGTAAACGCGCATCTATTCAGCAAGACCAAGCTGAGGGTCGTGGGTTCGAATCCCACCGGTCGAGGATCTTTTCGGGTTGGAAATTTTCTCGACTTCCCAGGGCATAAAAGTATCTTCGTACCTGCCACACGATATACACATGCAAAAATGGTCATTGGCACAGTAAGCTCTCAGTTAATAACTGTGGAAGTGCTCATAAGAACACTAAGCTGAGAAGCAGGCTTTGTCCCAGTGGGGACGTAACGCCAGAAAAGAAGAAGAAGAAGAAGGTACAGTATATTTCAATAAAAACGAAACAATATTTTAAAAAATCTATGTTTCTGATTAGATTATACGAATTATGATAGAAATTTTTACGGTAATTATTGGAGTGTTCCAAAGATTTTTTTACTTGCAAAATTATAATAAATTTTGTACAAAAAGAAACAAGGGGGCCAGGTAGCCGTAGCGGTAAATGCATAACTATTCAGCAAGACCTAGCTGAGGGTCGTGAATTCGAATCTCGGCGGCCGAGGATCTTTTCGGTCCGCATTTCCCTGTCACAGTAGCACATTGCTTGCCATACAATATACCCAAGCAAACAATAAACGATTGGCAAAGAAAACTGTAGAAGTGCTCATAAGATCACAAGTCGGGAAGAAGGATCTGTCCCACTATGAACGTTACGCCAGAAAGAAAATGAAGATGAAAGGACACACATTTTCAAAAATATACAGGTCTGTTCTCGATATTTTTAAGCAACCCTAATTGATTGTTTCCGTAAAAATTATCTCAAAGATTTTTCCTGTACCAACACCTTGCGTATTTGCAGAAAATGTGCGCAGTGCCCTTTATTGATTTCAGAATCTATATATTTTTTATGTATAAACACGGCATTTGTCATGTTATCAAACATAGTAACATGTTGGAATATAAAACTAATTATCTAATATATAGAAAAAGGAAGTATAAACTTTTCGTGCTTATCAAAGTCTATAATATTCAGCTTTATTTGTAGAAAAGTACAGCATGATGCGTTAAACATGGGAAGGAAAATAGAATAACAGTTTCGAAACCATAGATAAGTATATACAATTTTTGAACAAAATGCATACAAAATTATTTGACTATCACCAATAACAACAATAGAGCATTTTAAAACAAAGAAACAAGAAGAGAATTACCTGATTTTGTACTCCAAAATACTACACACATATAACAGGAACGGGAACATATCGAATAACAGGCAGTATCATACAATTGAACAGGCAGTTCAATGTGACAATGAATGTGTATGTATATGTACGTGTGCATGTTTTTTTTTTCGTTTATATCAAAATTCATTGGTGATGGATGGTGCCGTTTCATGTCATCGAGATTTGGTTTTTGTTGGAGTGGTTGGTTTTGGTGAATGATGTGATGAGCGATTTGTAGAGATAACACATGCAAATTTTGCCGAAACGGGAAAATACAGAAGAAAGTTTGTGGTGGTGGCGGTGGCATCAGCAAGCACGGCAAGTTTCAAGGAAGGCGCACATTCCGGAAACGATACAAGTATGTGATTAGAGGTGTAGAGTTATAAAACGTTAATCAATGGCGATAAATAAGATGAGAGATGGGAAACGTATAAAGTTAGCTATAGGGGGTTGCTGGAATGAGCAGTTTGGAGTGTTTGAGTTTGATATACATTGGAAAGACTTTCTTGTCAAAACAGCTCCTAAAATACGAATATGGCCACCAATTTTCATCGCATACCAGAGCACCGGTAAATCGATGTAGACGACCGCCCAAAAACGACGCCAATTTGTATGTACACACATTTCTTCTCAGTTTTCACGTGCGCGGGGAAAGCGGAATGTTCTACACATGCTTATTAGTTGCATGGCTGCTGGCCTGGCCACCGAGTAGTAGCAATGTGTAGACACGACGCGACCTAAATACCGAAAGATTTCGTCTTCTAATATTATCCCAAATAAGACGCGGAGGAATGCAAATGATATGGCGCACTTCCAACGTGCATATATTACACCAAATCGAGTATGTAACTACCGAATGACGGAAGATGGACAGGACGTCAACAACAACAACCAACCGAGAGCTGTCGAGTCGGTGAGTGCATAAATTTGAAATTCATTCTTGATTAAATCCAGATATCAGCACAGTTTATTTGTATGACCTTACTGTACTCTGATTTGAAAATTCAACAAACAAGTTAGTGGGTTTGAATCAGATACTCATGCTAAGCGAACCGTTTCATGTCTGAAACGTCAGCAAAAATTACTCTCTTAAATAGCTCAAGGATTACTCCAATATTTTTTCCAAGAATTTATTAATGATTTCTTCAGGAAGTACTCAACAGACACGTTAAGGTGGTGTATTGTTTTGAAAGAGAGATGGTGCAATCTATCTTGCTCTTTTTTATTTACTTTAAGTTTTATTTTTCAACAATATTTTTCTTGGATATCTTTAGGAATTTAGACATTACTACTAGTAATTCTATTGTGCTTTTGCAATTAATTCCTAATGGAATCTCTTTCCTTTTTTTCTGAAAACATCTTCCAAATTTCTTTTGGGGTTTCCTTTATGAATTCTTTCATCAGTTTTTTTATACCAAACACTAATCCAGCAATCTAGATAATTCTCTCAAATTAATAAAACGAGCTCGAAGATTCATTAAAAACTTTTTCAATGATACAGTCTACTCCCACGAGTCGATGTTGAAGGGAACATCGACTCATGGAACAGATATTCTTTGGAAAGCTGTTTGAAGGGACCATCATAGCAACCTTGATTTTTTAAATTTAGTATGGTTCCATGAGTCGATATCGAGTTATAGAACATCGACCCATAGAGGTTTAACTGTAGCTTTAGAAAATCCACCAAAATACTAATTTTAATTTCCTTAGACCTTGGCTGAAAATCTCTCTAATAAAGATAAAATAAATAATAATCCAGAAATTCCATCAGAAGTTTAGTCAGAGATTTCTAAATGATTTTTTTATATCAGAACCCCTTGAAAATTTTTGTAAGATTCCGGGAAAATATGACATAATTTCATACGGAAATGTAATATTTGCATGAGAAACTACTTTAGGATTCCTTGATATAACCAGGTGCGTCCCACTCGGGCTCAGATTGGGTACCACTTCTAGTACTGCATTCGGTCCCTCGGTAGTACAAAAGGTACCCAAGTTTGACAGATCGCAATACACTTTTCACGGCATTCTAGATTACCTAATGAGCCATAAAATTTTGGGCAACTGCAAGGGACATGGAGGTATTTAATTTGTCTTTGATATAACTCTAGGAAACATTTCAAATGAGACTCTTGGAAAACATCCGTTGGAATTGTCAAAAATCGGGAAATTGCTGTAGACCACTGCTGGAATTCATAGATGTAATGCCTCGAGTATTTCCTGGAAGATAACGTATGAGCGGAAAAATGTTAACCTTTACAGTACTGGGTGGGTGCCGTCATCAAAGTTTTAAAATTCTCTAGTTTTGCTATCGTTCGATCGATGTTGATGAGATTTTCAGCAATCACAAATGAGTCATATTTTTTATTTACGAATTAAAAGTTTCCGGTTTCGGATTTAGGTCCGAATTCCTTGGGTACCTAAGGTATTTTGAAATGAAAATTATGGGGAAAAAGAAGGAAACCTCATCAAAAACTTTTAAAAATCAATGGAACATTTATGGTTATTTCGAGAACATGGTTACTGGATATCAGTTCTGGTAGAGATCCATGCACTGATACCTATTGACGGCTCAAAATTCATGATTTTTCACCTATAAGTGATTGAATATCGTATCATGAACTATAAAGTGGTTTTGACCATTTTCGGACACCTGGTGACAGGATTCGATAAGGCTCCTAATGGCCAATTCTGAAACTTTTTCTGCCGTTGTCGTATCAAGGCATGAATTTCATGATTTACCATACAGAAGCTAATTGACATCATTATATCATTCATCTTCTTCTGGCGTTACGTCCCAACCAGTGGTGGAAATGTTCGCAGCACGAAGCACATCAACCAACACAAAACAAACAAGAATTACTCGCGAACAGGCTTGGTTCGCATCCGTCTACTAGGGCGAATATACCAAAAGAAATGCAGAAAGTTTGCGAACATTTAATCGTGAGTAACCGAACAAGGTGTGACTAATTATTGTTTAAACAGACAAATGAATTGTAATATACATTAAATCGACAGAAAAAAATAGTTTGTATTCTAAAACCCATGACAATCAGAAAGGTTGGAGGAGAAATAGCTTTTTTTCCAAAATCGCAATGGACTTTGAAAACATTCACGAATCACTATAGCTTCGTTTACTTGCGAGCATGACAGATGCGAGTAAATCAGCACTTTAGTGCTCGCAAGCATTTTCCGGTTCAGCAACTGTCCATCATCGATTCCAACCAAATAATAGACTGTTTCTCAGTTTACTATCTCACGAGCACTTTTACACTATTGACCTGAGAACTTTCTTTAAAAATTGACCATTATTCTGCATTTGTATGCAGTGTTGACCGACTCACACTCAAATCTCAATCAATGAGCTCTCCCGCGAAAGCAAACTCATTAGTGATCTGCTTCGCAAGTCTCATGCTTGAGCTTTCCATGCAAAATCACTCAATCTCACTCATGCCGTCAAAAATGATTCAGTCATAGAAACCGTTAAAAATTCGTGAAAACCGAATGTTGTTGGTTACGTTTGAAATTATTATTATAAAGCTACCAGATTAACAAGAAATCATTGCTTTGTATGAGAAAACTGTGGAAATAAGAGACAATGAGTCAAACAGTTGAGTCTCACTCACGCTCAAACTTTCACGCTTTTTCGAGTCAAAATCACGCATGAAAATTTTCAAGCATGATTTATGAGAATTTGAGTTTTTCGCAACACTCTATGCAATAGTCTTCAAACTGCAACATTTGTTATATTTTGTCAAATAGATCAATTTACATTTGTTTTTCAAATTTAAATAAGCTTTTTTGCATCTTAATTTAATTTAGAAATAGGGATTTGTTTGAAGGAAAATCCCAGAAGAATTACGAGCAGTTTTTGAGATTGCAAGACCCTCTCTTGCATGGAAGCTCCAGAGCTGGTTTTCGCCGAACTTGAGACAAACCAAATTAATTGAACCCTTAGCGATAGTTACTAGAATATGATTATATGCTCATCAGATTAATCCAAAAGTCAACTAACTGTTTCAATAGTTATACTGTTTTAATAGTAAAAACAACCATATTTTTTAAACCGATTTCAAAAACATGAGACCATTTGCAACATTGCTTGTTAAAGTAGTTTTTATGAAAAAAACGCTTTTATCTTAAAGAAATAGTCGATCGAAGTCGTGGGAAAGCGAGGGTTAATAATAGGAGCTTTAGAGATCTCATGCCTGAAAAAAACTTAAACAAGAGCAAAAACAGAGACTAGGAATCAAGAACTGGTAAGACAAGAAAACAAAAAAAAACTCAAGCATGAACCAGGAGATGAGTTTTTATTGATCTATCAGCAAATCCGGTCTGACGTTTTTCCAAAGATATTACTAAGAGGTTTTCAAAGCTTTCACTAGCAATGACTTCCGGAATTCTCCCAAAGTTACTTTTACAAATTCGTCAAGAAAATTATAAATCCTCCAGGAAATCATCCAGTTATTTTTCTATCGATTTCGTTAGGATTTCGTCCAACATATCGGTTAGGATATCTTCGTGAATTCATTCATTAATGTGCCCTGTTTTGCATCGGAAATTGAAGAATTGTCCCATCCTAAAACATACACTTATTCTTTTCCTATGCAAGCCGAAATTCCGCACCCGAATTGCACCCCAAACCGCTCATTCTGCTGCATGTCGACTAAATTAACAAAATATTTTGCTCTAGCAGCAACAACGAGTTTGGGCAGCTAAACAAACGCTGCCCTAACTGCATACTCAAACGAGAAGCACTCTAGAAACTTGGGGAAGACGGCGCGCGAAAAATGCAAGACACATTCCTATTAGCTACAACATATGTATGTACGCGACTAAGCGCAAGAGCCACATACCTTGAGCTGAGCAATCGCTCGGCCTCGTCTGCCGTCATCTCGTCCGGCAGTACCAAACTGTCGTGCTCGTTATCGCTGGCATCGGCGTACAGAACATCCTGCAGGTCCAACGGGGGTCCCTCCGGGATTGGTGGCGGTCGCATCGAAATCAGCGATGGCGGATCCGGCAGCGTTTTGTTGCTGTAGTCATCCTCGTACTCACTCAAGGTGGGCCTCGTGGGATCAAGGATAGTCTGCGGGCTGTGATAACCTTTTTCGGCACCACCCTCGCTCAGTTCATCCAGGTCCAGGATTTTAGCCTCATCTTTTTCTATGTCCATGAAGGCCAGTTCGCTGCTGGCGATGGTCGAGGACGAATCTCCGGTCGCTTTGGGTACGATCGAAGCGTACAGCACTCGATCCATCTCCGCCATTGGCACATCGTCAGTGTCTGGTTTGTTCGAGCTACCATTTGCGGTGATCGCTTCTGATGGTTGCTGATTGTTGTTAGTAAGATTGAAATGAGATCGTGTATTGTTAATAGCGTTCCTACTCTCTACACTACTAGCGCCGTGGCCTAAGTCTAACGGTTGATTATTATTGTTGGTGATAATACTGCTGCTGTTGGCACTTTGATAGTGATCTACCTCGCCGTAGATTTCGTCGCACTCGGTCCCATCCGGGCGTAACCGATAGCCCAGATCGGCGTAGTTGAGCTGGGGTTCTTCCTCCGCGGATACCAGTGGTTCTAGCAGTGCTCCTTCTCCATTGGTAGTTGCAACGTGTGCGCTGCCGAGGGACCTCCTCGGCGGTGACGCCGGCAGATCGGGAGCTATGACATCGAAGTCGTAGGCCGGTTTAAGCTTGGCTTTGATCTCCGGCGACGGTTCGTTGAAACCGCCCTCGTCGGTGGTGGTGCTACTGCTGATGATGCTGGGCGGACGGGCACCTAGGCCCGCCGCCGGAACCTTGAAGCAAATGCTCGTTGAAGCCTTCTTGCGCCGCGTAACGTGCTGGTCGTCGGGGTCTTCGGAACGGGAGGATTTTCCTGGAAAGAGATGGAAAAAAGAAACAGGGATCAAAATGCGTATAGGGATTGGCGGTGATAAAAGTTAGGAAGACTGGTTCTGAGATATTTCAATGGTGAGCTCGTTCCATATTGTTTTATATAAAAATTGTTTTTTTTTTTCGTGGTGAATTTAGAGACAACTTGAAATATATTTCATAGAATAACATGAGTCGAAACTAAATTTTTAATTTTAAAAGCACAAATCAAGCCAACGTACGAATGACAAACATTAAAATTTTCATCGTGTACGATTGTCCGATTATATACCTACACTCAAAAAAATCCAAACGTCATTGCTACATTGAAAATCACGTAGATCATTCCAAATTCATTTTACCTCCATTTCACCTGACTAAGATAAAGATCACTAAACCATTCATAACCACCAAATAGTGACTCGGTAATGTTTACTGAGGTTACCTATCGCACTTACGTGGAATTCACGTAGGTGCCTAAGTTCATTTTGACATCTGCACAGTGTACGTACATTCGGTGTTGAGCTCAAATCCTAAGATGGCGCCCGCTTGATTTTTGAAGAACTTCAGAAGCTGCTGCTGCTTTAAACACTGTGTAAGATTGATTTCAAGGTAAATACCGAATAATTAATGCATTACTTCATATTTTATAGACAGACCAAACTCACAAAATTGGGAAAACATGATTCAAAATGCTCAGATTGACAATAAAAATATCACAATCTTTTTAGTTTGTTTACATTTTCCAATTGGGAATTAGTTTTCTTCCAAAGCCTATTAGAAATAAGATTGTTCTTTATTTAGGGCAAAACCATCTAGGTCCTATTGAAACGCTTCGTAAAGGCTACCGGAAAATCCACGTAGCTCTTACGTTTAGCGACGGTGGAACGGACGAACTTCCAAAGTTCATGCGTTCATTCTGATTTACGTAAGAGCTACGTGAAAAGTGCGATGGAAAAAAAATCACGTATGTTTTCACGTAACAATGACGTTTGGATTATTTTGAGTGTAGATTTGTGCTCTCAAAATTTCGAGATACACAGATATAAATATTTAAATTTCAATGTAGCGTAAACAGAAGAGTATAGTGAAAGTAAATCAAATTCATCTATTGTTACAGCATCGCGTTTAATTGTCAACTAAAGATGCTTGAATGTTACATGATCGTGTAAATTTAAAGTGCACCCGATTGAAAAATAAGTTAGTTCTTGTTTTATAAATTATTCTACAATTCAAAATAATCAAGCGTGTGCTGGGGGAATGTAACACAATCGATTTATCTTCATCGATCCACTCTGCTGTAAATAAAGGTAACAAGACGCATGCGGTTACGAAAATAGTATTGGTACAGAAATATTAAAGGAGTATTTCAAATTATATATTCATCGTTCATCAAAACGAATCCTTTTAGTACTATACCATTTAATTCCACTAGAGTTTGTATCCTTTGACAGATACGCATATTTCGACCTCAACTGTAAGGCCGTCTTCAGTGTCGCGTAATAAAGTCGAGTCTAGCACACGGTAAGTCAGTAAGTGTTCAGTTCTAAGAGTTAGATAGAACGGACGATGTTTGATGGAGTGTTTGTCGGAGGAATTCTGGGGTATTTCCCGGAGGAAACCTGTAAAAATTCTCAGAGAAACTCCTGAAGAATTTCTTGAGGAACTCCGGAACTCCGGAAGAACTCTTGTAGGAACTCCCAAGGAATTGCTTTCTTCATGAAAAAATTTGAAAGAATTATCTGAAGGGTGTGCTCCGAAGGAGTTCCTGGAGGATCTTCAAAGTAATTCCTGGAAAAACTCCGAATGATTTGTTGAAGGAACTGCGGAACATTTTCCCAAAGGAACTCTAAAGAAATTTTAGGAGCAACTCTGAAAGAATTCCTGGAGGAATTTCTAAAGGAACTTTGAATGATTCGATGAGGGGAACTCTGGAGCGATTATTAGAGGAGCTGCGGATTTATGGAAGAACTTTGGAGAACTTCCTTGAAATTGCTGGATGAAATCTAGACAAATTGCTGGAGGAACTTCAAAACAATTTCTAGACGAAAGGAATTCCTGGAGGAACTCCGGAGGAAATACCCGAAGGTGCTTTTGGAGGAAATCCCCGGAGGAGTTGCTATTGGAAATCCCCTGAGGAATTACTGGAGAAAATCCCCGGAGGAATTCTTGGAAGAATTATAAGAAATCGCTAGAAGAGATTTTGGAGGAATTCCTCGATGAAATCCTCGGAAGAATTTCTGGAGGAAATTCCCGGAGCAATTCCTGAAGGAAAGCCCCTGAATAATTTCTGGGCGAAATCCCGAGAGGAATTTCTGGAGAAAAATTGCTGAAGTAAATCTCCGGAGAAATTACTGTTGCAAATCCCCAGAGAATTTTTTGGAAGAAATCTCTGGATGAATTCTATGATAAAATCCTCGGATGTATTTTTAATGAAATCCCCGGAAGAATTTCTGGACGATGCTGATGTTCATGCACATGCTCAAATCCCCGGAAGATTTTCTTTTGGAAATCCCCTGATAAATTCCTGTAGAAAATCTTTGGAGGAATTCTTGGGGGAAATCCTCGAAAGGATGCTTGAGAAAAAAAAAATATCCGTGCTAATTTCTGGAGCTAATCTCCGGAAGAATTCTTGGAGGTAATCTCCGGAGCAATTTAGGATGGAATTCCTGAAGGAAAGCCCTTGAATAATTTCTGAAGAAAATCCCCTGAAGAATTCCTGAAAAAAAAAATACCGGAGTAGTTCTTGGAGGATTTCCCCGGGGAAATTTTTGAAATTCCCGGAGGAATTCCTGGAGGAAATTCATATAGGAAATCTCCGGAAAAATTCCTGGTGCAAATTCCAAAGAAATTTTTGGAGGAAATCTTCTGATGAATTCTATAAAAAAAATCCCCGAAAGAATTTATGGAGAAAATCCACGGAGGAATTTCTGATTGAATTTCTGGAGGAAATCCCCAGAAGAATTCCAGGACGAAATTTCCGGAGGAATTTTTAGAAATCCCCTCCGAAAAACTGGATAAAATTGCTGGAGAAAATTTCCGAAAGGAATTCGTAGAGCAAGTTTCCTGGAAGAATTCCTGGGGTAAATCCCTGGAAGAATTCGTGGAGGAAATCCCCAGAGAAATACCTGGACGAAATCTCCGGAGAAATTGTTAGAACAAATCCCCAGATGAATTCCTGGAGGAAATTCCCGGATAAATTCTCTGAAAATATTCCCAAAAAATTTCTGGAGAAAATGTCTAGGGGAATTTCATAATTAAATCCCCAGAATTCCTGGTGGAAATCTCCAAAGAAATTCCTGGACAAAATCCCCGGAAGAATTTCTGGACAAAATCCCCGGAGGAATTTTTGGATGAAATCCACCGACTAATTTGTGATGGAAATACCTGTAGGGTTTCCTGAAGAAGAAATTCTCGGAGCAATTCCTGCAGCTAATCCCAGGATAAATTGCTGAATGAAACCCCCGGAGGAGTTTGTGGTCGAAATCCTGTTAGAATTGCTCGAAGAGCACCTGAAAATTTCTGTAGGACTTCGTTAAAGAATCTTTAGATTTACTCCCGTTGAAATTCGTGGTGGAATCCCCCCTAAAAAAAATCCCCGAAAAAAAAACCTGATGATCGCTTTCCTTCTTGAATCATCTTTAACTATTGCATCTTCACTTCCTAGACTACCAAGCTGAGGGAGAAAAATCCGAGCTGGTAAACAAACGTGTGTTAAACCAGATTTGGAACAGCTCAAATCCGACCTAAGATGGACCGGCAGTACGCCTGTTCCAAAAAAAAAAATAAACAAAAAAATGATATAAAATAAAAATGGAACATCATTTGTAACACCGATTCAAGTTCAAATTTTTAACATGGTCCAAAAATTTGGACCAAACCAGTGATTTGGACCAGCGGTGAAGTTGCCGTTAGAAATTCTATTTCTTCTTGTATGAAACTGCTTTATGCGAGACGTCCTTTATGCCAGTGATGTATTTGATTGCGTTCAATTAGTGTTCCAGAACAATTTGTTGATTGCAACGATTAAGGCTAAGTAGCCCGTCATTCGTTTTAGTTGCAATGATGACTTTGCTGCTTAAGCCTGATTCGCTGCTGACAAGTAATTTCTCTGCCTATCTTGATGCATGGGAAACTTCTGCAAGGAATCGATCAAGAATGCGCTTTTTTCTGATCGCAGTACGCAATTGAAAAGAACTGTCAGTTCAAATGGGAGTCGCTGTAGAAAATTTCTGCAAGGAATCGGCGAGAAGTTTCTTTAGCGATTCCTTTTCAGTAGCAAATCGGGCTTTACAATTTCAAAGTGATAAAACTCAGTCTTGATAGTTTATATTGGCCTAACATGCATAAAGCATGCTGATACTTTTTCAGCTGTGCCAGTGTAAAAAAACAACTGATTTTATTTGATTCGAAATCGTGAGATGAATTAGCAACAATCATCAACGACGCGTACAAATTACAATGACGGCCTACTTCGCCTTAAGTAAGGCCCTGAGAAGGAGGAGATAGCTGGCTTAGATTGAGAGCTACAAAAAGTCGAGGGAACCAGTCAACAACTGTCACTTTAAAACTGAACACACGGCAAAATTCAAGTAAACGTAATTAAAATTTCCAGGTGTTTTTCGATGATTTCACACTTTAAAAAGTTGATTATCTAAATATATTTGTGAGTTGGCAAAGTGCTAATGATTTTCTTATATTTTTATCCTTCTTCATAGTGAATAACAAGAAGAGAATATGATTTTGTCCAAAATGAGTTCATCTGACCGTTGTGCACAACTCAACAGTTAAAGAAAGAAATCCAAGAAGACAAAAAACATGTCAACTGCCAGTGAGCTGTCTCCTCTCTCTCAGCTCAGGTATAGACAAACAAAGGGCACATTGGCATTGATAAACAATGATATTGCTAGTCGCTGTTGAGCCCAATCCAACTCGATCACGCTATCAGGGAGAGCTAACATCAATTTTCCTGATAGTGGTGTCAGTTTGCATTGATGGACCAAAATAGGCTTTAGGGCAAGGTTTTCCAGAAAAAAAAAAATGCTCAGGATCTCTTGAGCCCTTTTCTAGCGATTATCCAGAAGCATGCTTGACCATTAAACATTTATAAAACAATGAAGCGAACAGAAATCCATGTAAAAGTACATTTTTGTTGTTCAAAACCTCACTGTATGATTACAGCATGAAAATCAGTTTGTAAAGGTGATTCAGCCCTTTTCACATATTACTCTAGACTTATCTCAGTAGGCACTCATATTTATCTCACTTTTGTTCATCAAACGACAAACGAAAATGGCCGCGGAACCATCTTTGGAGTTCAAACTGGACGAAGACTTTCTCTTCATTCTGGGTTTCGCCCGGAGCAGCATGTATCTGTTCCAAAAAAGGCCCGTCGAACAAGGGTTGATCGAATCGTGGTTCGAGAAGCTGTGCCTCGAAATCCACCACGGAATAGACGCCAAGCGGCAGCGTAACCTCTATCTCGTCAAACTGGTAAACTGCGTTCAGTCCGGAATTCTGACTGACCCCTTCCTGGCCAAACCTCCAACCGGACCGTTAGATCCATTGCCGCAAACCATCGCTCCTTCGAACCTGGATGAACCTCCGTGGTTGAAGGAATTCGAAGCAGAAGCAGCTGCCATGGCGTTGGAAAGTGGTGGCTCGAAGGACTTCAGCAGCTATCTCTGCACCAAGCAGTTGGACGACGGAAAGGGCCTCTGCGCGTATCTGGCAGTGTCGGTGGCCGATGAAGGAGAGAAGCCCCGGTGGTTCGAAATGGGCTCGGGAAGGCCTTTGCTGTTGTCCGAGCTGGACGCGGAAATTGAAGCCGCTTTTCAGGACTTCATGGGACGTGTAGAAGAGGACGGAATACTGGAGGAGAGTGGGGGTCTTGGGGAGTACAGCGAGAAGCTGTTGGATGCCATTAGACGAGAGTTGGATGGTCAAGCGCCAGCTGGAGAAGACGTGTATTTGGATTATTTGCTGACGGAGTTAGCGGCGCACATGGCCAACAAATCGATGGGTCGGGAATTAGAAACGTACAATCATGCCCAGAGAAGGGCTTTTCTCTTGGGTTATTTGGAGAAAAAGCTGCGAGTTCAAATGGAAGAGAGGGGATACATATACTGAAATCTGAAGTTCTTATACACTACTTATTTTGTAATGCAAATTAAAATTTTAGTAGAATTTTCCGATTTTTAATTTATTATCGATTTATTTATTTAAGCTGAAACATCTCGGAATCCAGAGAAAGCTTGATGACTGAAAAACACTACGTTTGTTATGCGAAATAGGTTAATATTTCAAAAATATGTTCTGTAATAAATCAGTATTTCAATGCCTTTGGATTTGTCGCCGACGCCGCTTACCTTTACAATCGATGCAGAAACGTCTAATACTGAGGCACATTTTTTTCGGGCGCACTTCACCCCAACTTATGGAGATATACCCACAATGGCGGTTTTTGAATGAATCTTTCGCACTTTAGCACTCAGCATGTAACCTGTCGGCACCTACAACTGTTTTGGACACCAAAGTCGACGACACGAACGGCGACAATGCGTTGACAGGGAAGATTCGTCGTTCGCTACTGATGCCCAACATCAATGGGCGCAACAGACACGTGACCAAAGCGCTGGGTGACCCCCCGTCACGTCAGTTTCGGCGGCACTTTTTTTCTTCATCACAGTTCTTCGGGTCCGCTTCCATCTTCTTCTTGTAGTGGCTGCGAGTGCTCCGGACGATTGGTGAAATTTCCCTTTGTTTACAAAACATTCACTGGCGAAACGATTCCCATAAAAATGGCCACAAGTGACACTACCAAATTTCAATTAGAAACGACAACTCGTGATCGTTGTCGTTAAAATTGGCGCTTGGCTTCAGAAGTGGTGCGGTAGTGTTTAATTTCGTATGCGAAAACATTGCGAACAAGAAGAGTCAGTTGCGATAATGGTACAAGGCAATGTAGTCAATTGGCCTTTATGTGTAAATATATTTGAACAAGCTTCTGGGTGTTCTGCTCGTTACAGTGATAGGTATAGCGATCCGTATTTTTTTTAATCAAGTTTGTAAATGATTCATAAATTTCATAAAATATTACACAATCCAGTCTTCTATCGTTTTTGCAGAAATTATCCCCCTATAGGTAAAAAGTTGATTTCCAAAACTCTCAATAGAATCTTTTGAATCCAGGCCCGTAACTGGTCTTTGGTGCGAACCGAAAAAAAAAATAAGACAGACATATGCTAATTATCAGGACATTTTTCAAGAATTTTAGAAAATTACTGATCTTCCAGGGAATTCAACATTCTTGATATCTATGGAGAAATTTTCAAGTATCTTCTCAAGAATCCCAAAAGAACACTGATAAACAAGGGGCATTCCCAAACGGTAAGAGTACCAAGAGTTCAACAGAGCTGAATGAGCAATTTTTGAGGATATTGCGAAAATATTAAGCATTAGCGGTTTGCCTGTTTCTGCACTCACAGCCTTCCACTTAACTAGCAGTAATCAGATTATTTAGTTTGTCGGGAATCCGTAAATGGTTATACCAGACTAGGGAACCATTATTGTAAACCAGAAAGTTTGATTCCAATATGGCCCCATGAATCGATGTTATCTACTACACTACACACTACAGCGTAACAAAAATGACATTTTTGTGTGTCTCAAGGATCAAATTATGTGTTGCTAGCAGATTTGGGGTTGCTGTATCTGATGCCGTTCTCAGAAATGTTCCAGCACGTCACAATTTTTAGCTACAGGTCACCAAAGTTGTATAAAACACTGTTTTTATTGACATTCACATAAAATTTAGAATATGATTTATCAAACTTTTTTGTGATCTAATCCACCAAGCATGCAAAATAGGACTTTAACTTTCATTTCAGATATAAATTAAAAAGTTAATTAAAAAATTAAATTAAGATTAAATCGATTTTTCCAACATGCTTGCAGTCTTCATAGAAAATTCTTTGTTTCTTTTATATGACATAATACAATACTTTTCGGAATCATAAAAAATAACTTTTGAGCATCTAAAACATTATGAACATTGTTGATAAAAAATGTTTTACACATGAAAATTGAATTCCGGGCCAAATTAAGTGTATAAATTGCCTTACAAGCCGGAAAACTTGCATGCAAGTTGGCTAAATTGGTCAAATTTCGCATTTTCAACAGTAAATATCTCAAAAAGTAGACGTGCTATGATACCTTTGAAAACGGCAATGGATTCAGCAATCCTTAATTTAGTAAATAGCGGTATTTTGGTGCTTGACACAAAAACGTGTTCCGCAGTGTTATGTGATATTTTTATATGAAATCAAGATTGTACCCCATTACCCCGAATGCCATCACCCCGTAATCCATTATCCCGAATGTACCATTACCCCGAATTCCATCACCCAGAATGCTGTTTCTCCGAATTTACATGACGATATTGATGACATTTCCCCATGATATTGGTAATCGGGGGGTAATGTCATTCGAGGTGATGGGTCGTTCGGGTTAATGGCATTCGTGGTAATGGGATTCGGGGTAATGGAGTAAAATCACCATGCTTAAGGTTACACGGGAGACCGTGTTATTTTTCCTATCTTTTGCCTCACTCTACCAATTATCATCAAAACTTTGTGGATGCAAATCTCGAGTTTTAGTGAACCGATGAAGCTGGGTTGTGTACTACATATATCGAATCATAGTGATACATTTTACGCATCGGTATATGGAGTGGTTCTTGGGATTTGCTTCTTCAAATGGATAGGGTGATTATGATAACGTCCCGTGCGGCCTTAAAACATACCTCTACTACGTGTTCCTTTCACCGGTGTAAGTTCTTTTGCAGGGAAGTTTTAAATAAATCATGATTTTTATACATCTGATGATAGAATAATTTGGAATCTATCGACTGATACGTTAAAATCACATATTTCATGATTTTATCACCATGTTTTAGAAGTTTTAGTATCGCCCTTTTAGTATCGGTCTGTATTTAGACGTCGATAGATGTGGAGTGTAATACCGGCCTTCTTATTCTTTTTTCTGACGTTACGTCCCAACTAAGACAGAATCTGCATCTCAGTGTTTTCATGAGTACTTCCATAGTTAATAATTCACGACACAAAAATATTCTATGCCTCAAAAAGTTCGAGAAATTTTCATCCCGAAAACATGCTCGATCGGTGGAATTTGAACCCACGATCCTGAGCTTAGTCGTGCTGAAAAGCGGCGCGTTTACCGCTACGGCTATCTTGTCCAGCCAACCAATCGCAAATATCTGGATTTGATGCCAAATCCTGTTCCCGTCACTTTTAAATCAGCCCCTTATTTCAAACATTTTTCAGCTCTCCCGAAAACCTAAACAAGTTATCAGAATTCTTTCTTCACTATGTTATTATGAAATAACTTCAACTGAGTTGAATAAGATTTGGAGAAAATTTGATAATGAAACCGTGAGAGCTAGAAATTCTTCGCAAAAGAGCTGACAAAGTCGGGTTAGTGCTGTATACAGAAAATTCTGATTTAGCGTTAGCGTAGTTACGGTATACTTCGTAGCTATAGTATACAGAAAATTCTGATTTATATCAAAAGTCTGTTAACAGCGGGACGAATGCCCAAAAAAGAGTGTTTTTTCCTGTTGCGTTTTAAACGTACTTTTATCGGCATGGTGTCTTCGGATGAAAATTTTCAAATAATATGATGCATCGGGTGACCAGAACATTTAGTTCGTAATCTCGCCACAGGTGGTGCTGCAAATTTCAACTTTTTTATATGGCGATTTTTAAATATGGTGTCTTTGAAAAAATGTAAATTTATGGAATTGAAACAAATTTGCTGACTACACCAACAGTCCATCTGGTCACCATACTGGAATACAAAGAATTTCCATAAAAGGGCCTCTAAATATCGTTTTGTTCGAATATTTTCAAACTTTGAAGTTTTTGATGGTAACAATATTCTACAAAATGATGTAAATAATCAAAATATACAACTGTATTACAGTAAATAAAACCAAACCAAAACGCAAATAAGGAAAGTTATAATCAATTTTTGGTAAAGTATACCCAATTTTTATGGTTTTGTTGTTATCAGGGAGACAAATGAATGCAATTTAATGTTCCCTGGGTTCAAACAGGGATATCTGAAGAGACCATCGACTCATGGAAATATCGAGTAATTGAACGTAATAACAATACTTTGGTAAGCTGTTCGAAGGGATTATCATAGTAATTATGAAATGTGGTTTTTAATATGATTCCATGAGTCGATATCAAGTTATGAAACATCGAACATGGAACATGGAGGTTTAATTCTAACGGTTTCATCCGTATCCATGAATATCCAAACGAGGCAGCATGAATTTGATGGGCCACTTTTTTTACTTCTAATATGACCATATTTGATTTGTATACCATTTAGAACCCCATTGTCTTTAAAAAAAAAGTAGGGTAAGGGGTCATCTCGTCAAATCATCTTGTTTCTGATAGAAAAACGAGGAATTTGTATAGTTCTATCGCACAACATCAAAAATAGGGATGTGATCTATAGCTGCGACATGGATTCAGACTAACATAGCTGAATTTTTACATATTTTCATCGCTATCAAAAAGCGATGCAAATGTTCATTTTACCTGCACTATGTGGGTAAAATGAACAGCGGTTGGCGGTAAAATGAACACCACGCAAAAAACGTGAGCAAAACAAATATTTCTGAACATTTTCATTGCCCCACCGAAAATGCATCCATTAATGATTGTAACCCATTCAAAAATAATTCTAAAGGTATCAGATTTGACATCATATCATAACGATATTCACCTCACTGAAAAACCTCAAGTCTTCCGAGCTAAAAGTAACGTCAGTTCTAATTTTCAAACGTGGTTTTCTAAAATCTTAGTGTTCGTTGATATTTTCACTTCAATTGACCTACGTATCAATTCAAACAATTCAATTCGAACAAAATTCATCGAAATTTGTATTTTCTCGGTAAAAGATACTGTGTTCATTTTACCACCCCTGTTCATTTTACCACCCCTGTTCATTTTACCACCACTTCCCCTAATTTAATTAAAATTAGTAGCTGTATAACAGTTTATTCAGCTAAAATCTAGGACAGGACGTGACAGCTCAACTAAGCCTACCCCGTTGTTTTACAGTCGATAACCTAGACGATACAGAAGCCAGTGTTACCAGTATCTTTTTCAAGCAAATCTTGTGAATAAATTCAATTATCAAAACTCATAATTTGATTGTTTCTTACACGCTTAATTAATTTAGTGCAATAGAGGATGCTAAATGTTTATTAAATCATTTAAAAATTCAAAACCGGCGATATTTGTAAAGATAATTGACACAATTTCCATTATATTGGTCTCAATGAGGTATTTTTATTTATTTTAGCATTGTAGGAGCACATGCTTTGAACTTATATCCAACATTAATACATTTGAGACGAAACGATTTCATGAAAAATTTACAAACTTTTCTTAAAAACTCTAATTTATGAACTAGCAACACGGCCGGGCCAGCAACAAAGTGCCCTGTTGCAATCAACTCAACTGGTCTTTTTTGACAGGCAATTGGTTTCGTTATTGTACTTTGACCTGTCACGTCTTGTCTTAGGCTAAAATAGGCTTTGAAGCAGTGCTGGGAATGATAATAGTAGTAGGCTTGAATTTCGAAAATCTCACGTGGCTCTTCCCAGTACAGTAGTACAAAAACGCGAGTCTCATCAAGTAGCCTATGTTGGGTGCATGAATTTTCTAAATCGTTAGTGTCATTGAAGGCTCTCAATGCGGGAAATGCAGCGGGAAATAGAACATTTTTCTACAGTAATTTTGGCTTGTCCTAAGCAACGGGTGTTTTGCTATTTTCAAGGCTTTTTGCCTACAGCAGCGATGGGCGTGAGTTTCACTGGCTTCACTGACTGTGATTTGCTTTGCTTGGCTACTGTAGAGTAATTTTTAGAATTTTTCCCAACCCTACTTTGAAGTGATTTGTTCATCGCTTATTCCACTACAGTGTTTGTTGGGAAATTCTGTTGGAGAAGATGAGATTCATATAGGATGTCTGAAATATGCCAATAATTTCGGAAAAAGTCCACTTACAAAGTTTTGCTATAAATCCAATTAACGTGACCCATTTACTTTTATCATAATTTTGGCACTTAGTAACACTAGCTGAGATATTGACATATTTACCAAAAATAAATCAACTTTAACAGAACCTTTGGAAACTCATTAACGCATATACGCAATCGATTCAATACCAGAAAGTTACCTCCCTTCAAACTGATCTATACTCGCGTAGATACCAAAGCACAGTAATAGCCAAAAGGTTCTGATCCTGTGATCGTTCTTGAACTCACAAATAAGTCAACAGATGCAATACTTTTTTCATGTCGTACATATGAATCCAAAAATAACTAGTAGAACAATGCTAATCGCGAGAGAAATAAAAAGTAAAATTATAAAATTAGCTGACAGAGATCAATGATACACTTTCTTATGCTACATGCTAGCAATTAGGGGTTTGTCTATAAAATACGGGGACCTATTTTTGAAAATTTTTGATCTCATTTTTTTGCTGATTTGTTCTCTTTATATTTCTTCAAATTGAATAGATCGTGGTCGTTCTTCCCTTCTAAGAGGTTACATTATTTATGAACGACCCCTAAAACCACCAAAGGAGTTGATTCATCAATCCCAAGCCGCCTTACTCACCGTCATGTTTCGCTTGTTTATTGTGGCATTTTATTGGTAGGAAGTTTATTTGCGGACTCAAAATTCTTTGCTAATTTACAAGACAATTGAAGCCATCATATTCCCCCAGCTCAAGATAACGACGAACTCGCCAAAACAGAGCTCGATGATGTCAACGTAGTCAAATATCGTCTGGCCAATATCCTCCCCGAAAGCAAGAAAAAAAACTCCGAACAGTGCAAAAATCGTCGACGACGACAGACGAGCGTCCCTGATCCCACTCAAATTTTAGTGCGTCTTGTAAAGAAAAGTAGCAGCGCCGCAACCCCATTGACCGATGACGGCGGGTTGAAGTGCAAAAACATCATCCTTAGTGGAGGACAGTGATCCAAACTTGGCCACAAGACTAAAAAATTAAGATTGTCTATTCATTCATGCTTTTTTTTAGTATCAAATATCAATCCCCGAAATTCCCAAATCATATTTGGTATGTTTACTCTTCTAGGATGTCAACAAGTGTAGAACATGGCACTCCTTCAAAATGTTTGGACTTTTGCAGAGTTTGTTTGAGATATCTGGGGTACGCTCTTAAATGATCATTTCAACACTGTTCCTTCATAAAGGCTTAACTGACATGATCGATTTCTTATTACCTGCTCAAATTGTCTTCAAAATGTTTCCACGTTTTGGTAATTAATTAAGCGGTTGTTGCAAGATTTTTTACTTTTGGCCAACATTTACATGAATTGTGGCCACTGTGCGAGGACAGATCGACAGCAAGCGTAGGTATACATTGTTATTTTTGTCAGCACGAGAGAGACAGACGCCACGTCGCGGCCTGGCATTATTGCTGCAACAAAGAACACTGAATGAAAGAACGCGAAATTTCGCTTTCAAAACGGCCCGAACGAATAATTTGAGACGCCGAAAGTCGGATTCTCGGATTTCAACCTACACTGGCTGGCTTTTGGGAATTCAGCGAAAATGGCTTATTCTTGGTGAATTGTAATGGAACACTTGAGTTTTGTTGACTAACTGATGATGAATATTAAGTCATTCATTAATTGGATGTTACAGTCACAATATTTGAAAAATTTAACTGAATGATAGGGTATTTTCAGTAAGGTTTCTATGATTTGCATCTGGAACGATCATCAGAGACTTTTGCAGCAAGAATTGTGTCGATTTCACCTCTGCCTATCCACACCTGTTATGTGAATGCAAATTTTCAATGAGAACAAACTGAATATTGCGTACAATCTAGCACTGACTTTTAAACTGTATATCAACTCAATTTGTTCAAATGCGCTACCCACCACCCACAAAGTCGTCAGGTGTGATCTTCGCAACCCCTTGAATAACATTTTTGTATCCTTTGACAGATACGCGTTATTCGACCTCAACAGTTCGAGCTTATAGTCGAGATTTAAATACGCGTATTTGCCAAAAGACGAAAAGTCAAGTTTAGTACACAACACGGAAGACGTACAGTTGAGGTCAAAATACGCGTATCAGTCAAAGGATACAAACTCTATTGGAATTAAATGGTATAGTACTACGGTTTTTCATTTATTGATAGGTATTCCATTAAACAGATCGAAGATTTATTATTATAAAAATAACTAAAATTTGCTCCCCGAATAACATAATAGTGGTATGTAATGGCAAAATTTGTTATTTAAATGACAAATCAATCACTTCGAATTATAAGTTGGCCATTCAAAAACTTAATTTGCAATTATCATGCTAACGCAAGAGCAAATTTTAGTTACAATTTTTAATTATTTTAACTCTTGTTTCAAACAAATTAATAACAAATTTAGTTCTTAGGCAATCAGGGTATCTAAAACAGAACAGAGTTCAAAAGAAAACTTCCTATGCAAAACAGGGATCCATGCTTCTAACTGCAAATAAACGCCGTTGTTTTGTTAGTTCTATTTGTTTAGAGAGCTACCATCCCAGCAGCAGCCACATCAATGACCCAATTATGTGTGGTGTGTCTCAAATTCCCTGTGCTTCGATTCTAACTTATTGCGGTGGCAAGATTTCCGAAACATAAACAGAACCACCGAATGCAAACACACTGGTCTGAAATCGCGTTCAGAGAGCAAGCGAGTGTGGCAGGCTGCTACTTCAGTTTTGCGTCAACGTTAGCATTTTCGTGAACGTTTCTCGGAATTTAGTGGGTAGCAAGCGTGATCAGCAAAAACCTAGTTTGGCCGAGTGATTTAATCTCCGATTCGAATACTGTCGCACAACGAAAACAGTTGATCCGTCATGGCTCCTACGCATCGGCATCGAAACAGATTAGCAGTCAGACACCGCCATTTATTTAACCAACTGGATCGTTTTGAACAAAGACAGTGTTAGACGATGTTTGACAATGTTTGAAATTTAATGTTCTCTCACAAACGTTAACCAATAATGAATCATGAGAAAACAACCATTTGAAGGGGCAATTCTTTACCATCATCACCATCATCAAAAGCTCGAAAGTATTTTTTTTGCTGTAGAATTGAATTTTTATCAATTAACAGGTTTTTACTGTGTTGGAGAATACAGAACAGAGAAACAAATAATCCATAAACATTTTCTTTTTTTCATTTGCTTTCATGTGAATGTGCGAACTATAATGAGTTCTTTCCTCTTAGGGGAAGGGCACTAATTTTCGACCCATTCATACGTTTTAGGCCTACTTTGTATGAAAATCAGAAAATTGGTACAGATTTCTTGTGGGTCGAATATTAGTGCTTTTCCTCTAGAGCCGCATTGAAATCGCTTTTCACTGGTGCATTTTCTCTACTAGGGCGTCTGGCCGGTATGGTCATCAAAACCATAGGCATGTGGTAGGGTCTCGTCTGTCTATTTGTCAGTAACGCTCTTAAATATTTCACAAACAGTTTCACAGCAAAACACTACAATAGCTGTTTAAATTCTGTAACACTACAACAGCATTTGGAAAGCTTTCTTTTTTTAGTGTAGATAAAACATACATTTCGGCGTGTTTTCAATCAGTAGGGTAGTTCGCTAATTGTTGAATAGTATTATGTTTATACAAGGAACAAGAACACCTACTGTTCAACCTTAGGCGAGATTTTAAGCCGTACAATTGGCGAATTACCTTAGTAATATGTAATGAAAATGATTTAGCACAGAGAAGAAAAAAATGCTAAGAAAAACATCTTCCTAAAAGTAATACATAATGTTTGCTTTGAACTGTTTCTTGGGGAATAATGTAATTAAGTTGAAATTATTCAACTAACAGCAGTTTTGCATAGGCGTGGGTAATAAATATTTGCTTATATTACACTTATCAATAAGTGTTTGATTTTTATTTACTTTTGAAATGTAGCTTACAGGTGTGTAATTATACAAAAATCATTTGAAATGATGAATTTACAATCGTGCTGCAAATCATTCCATTAAAATTCCTGTAAACCCTCATCTAAAGAATCCCTATTTTCGACTGTAATCTAGTCTAACAATTGAATTGTTTGAAAGCTAGTTATTTGGTAACCGACCAGAAAGAGCCAAACCTCATATAACGGTCTAGGACGAACATTTGAGCGAAGAACTAATTGTTAATACTAATGCTAATCTAACAGTTTCAAAACAATAATTTAAGAAAGTAGGCAAAAATACAGATTTTTTAACGAATTTCTTATGACGGAAGTTAATTAGCCTTTTTTTTATTTAACTAACGAAGAATCAAAAACTTCAACAATGGAAAGCTTTTCATCTATTGTTCAAAATATCAAAGCTATATATTCTGTTTGAGGGATTATGCCTGAACGGGGCGAAATTAACAACCCTTCAATCTCTGAGAATATGCATACTTCTTCAAATGCTCATACACTGCATGGAATCTGTATTGCATTTGAAATGTTTGACGGTATGAAAGTTTATGTTTTTGCTTCAATTTTTCTTTGAAATTTGACTTGAAGTTTTTCTCAGTTTCAAATTGGCATATAAGCAGGGCGGTGGAAGAATCTAATTTTTGAGCAACCAGTGACGAAACCAGAAAGATTCTCTTTAGCTATTATAATTGATGGAGAGCCCTTTTACATATCGAAACGATTGACAGTCATGGATTATTTTGGAATCACTAGATTTCACGCAAGTGTCCATATCTTTTTACCAGCTTTGTTTTCGACTCAATTTGCTATCTCACTTTTCTGAACGGATGTAGCACGTCGTATGTACTAATATCAAAATTATTCTCCTAGAATTCAAAGTTATTATTAATGCAAACACTTTACTTTAGCTGATCGGCTATCGGTACACTGACCCTAAAACGAAATACAGCAACATTGACAACTACAGCTTTCTAACTATATTATATGATTTGATATCTATAGAGTTTTAGTTCCTTCATCTAGATACCTGCTTGGAAAAAAACATTGCGAACATGGATCTACGATATCTTTGGAGTTCGATTCTCGAAGGCATTCTGAAAAATCTTATAGTTCTTGAAAGAGTTAGCATTTTATTGCAGTTTCAACTGACATGAATTATTTCAAGAATATCTCTAGGAATTATTCAAAACCTTTCTCATTGTTTTCAAAGAAAATCATCATTAGGTTTTTTTCAGAAATAACCTCTCAAAAAAATGGCCTCAAAGTGCACGAGTTCCAAGAAAACTGTAAATTGAATCATTGCGGAAATTTCTAACTGTGTTGCAGTTCTGGACACTCGAGTTTTTTGAGTAATTTCTAGGTTACTAGAAGAACTTTTTGAGGAATTACCGGAAGAGATCCATGGTAGAATTTTGTTGGATTTATTCCAAGCTCCTTGGCAGTTCCTTGATGAGATCTTTTGTTAGATCTTTGGCGGAAGTTTCGATTTTCAAAAACCTCCAGAAATAATTCTTAAGGGTACTGCCGTGCGGAGTGACATTGGGTCTAGGGGTGACCTTGATCGCCTTTTTCGATGCATCTGATGGACATCAAGAAACTATTATACAACCAAGAATTGCAGAATTCGTTCTCATTTGATTTTGAAGCATGATCAAAGCTCGCGAAGAAAACCTTCCCATCAGTAGCCATCAGGTCCATGATCGACGATGTATCACAAGTTGTAACAAGTTTGATAAATAAGAGCAGCAAACGAGAGCCCCAAAGAGAGTGTGATGAAAAAAAAAACATTTTTCGCGCTTGATTACCATTGGGGGTAGGTGTTTTATTGGCACGATAAACAATCCCCAAATATCTCCCAGGTTTGGAGCTTATTTAGATGGGTTTTATCATGCACTGCTATTCCCTCGATCCAACTAGAGTTGTAGCTTGTTTATTACAGAGAGCGATAAGTGAGTGATTATCTCAATTTTCTCAGGATTCAATGCCTGTCTATAACTATATAGAGAGCTGTTTATAACGCCTTCTTGAAGCTTGTCACATGGTTTTAAGTATACAATACTGGTTTTAGTAAAAACAACGATCAAAGTCAACCTCATCGTCATCCCGCACGACGGTTCACAGAGAAACTTCTGCAACTTCATGAGATCTGAGATAATCCGTAGAGCCATATTTGGAGCAATTCTTAAAAAAAACCTAAAAAATACTTATGACTGGGAGAATAACTGGAAAAAATCGACATAGGAACTAACTGGAGGAATTCTTTTAGGGATTTCTAAAAAATACTATTAGCGAATTTCTTCAAGAACTCTGGAATATAACTTTGTGGATTTTCTCCTAAGAACTTCTATAGCAATCGTTGAAAAATCCACTACAAGGAGAGAAAAAAATACCAAAGAATATTTTAGGCTTCAGAGACCTTCCATTTTAAGATCAGCATTAAAATAGTGACCAATGCTCCAAAAGAGACCTGCTACGTGCATTCGGGCTAGTAACGTAGTTCTAGAATGATATATTACAGTCAACTCTCCCTAACTCGATATTGAAGGGACCATCGAGGTAGGGAGGTATCAATAAACAGAACACATATTTTTCAATTTTTGATGGTATTTTTATTATTTCAACAAATTGCATTCAAAAAAGTAAATTATATGTAAAAATGGTAAATTTTAAGTACATTTAGCAACGTGACACTTTTTGCACAGTCTTTAAAAATTTAATTTTTTAACCCTACTATCACTATAATCATAATTATCAAATTTATTATATTGAGATACAGAATATCGAGTAAAGGAGAGTTAACTGTAGAATAATATTTCAAGCGCAATGACATTATTAAACCACTCTGTGCCATGGTAGCTACAGAGCTCCATTGATTTTTTTATGAATTGGAGTAAAAACGAATCAGATGGATACTATGTAATGGTTACTAGAATATGATTCTACACTCATCAGATTTATATAAAAATGAACTAATTTTTGTAATAGTAAAACTATTGATAAGCAATCAATTTACTATTGCAGAACATTTTTTTTTTTTTGAAACTGGTTGCTATTTTTATTTGTTTAAGCATTTTTTTTTTTGTATATAAACGCTTCTTTTGTGAAGCTGGAATCTCAGGGTTTCCAGAATTCAGTGCATATTCTTGATTTCACAACTGGGAAAAACTACATTTGAGTAATGTATTTTCTCATTACCATAACTCAATACCCCTTGTCGCAAATGTCTTCGCATACCAATGGAGAACGAATATCCCGATGAACCCGCACCCCAGCCGGGCGGCTACGAGACGCGTCCAAATTGAAAACTTTCGCTCTTAATGCGCTGATGCTGCTGGCTTCCTCCCCAAATGCGATGATCTGCGACCGATTCTATTTTCAATCTTCTTCTGTCGACGGGGCGTTCTTCAACGCGTCTTTTTCCATTTTCCACTCAACCCAGGCTGCTCTAGAGAGCTGGGCTTATACAGTGATGGACAATACATTTGCAACTTTTTCGATTTTCCATCCAAAATGGACAACTTTAGAGGTTATAGAGGTATCAGAGTTGTTTATGGACCGATTTGAATAAAATTTTCAGCTTTTCAAACATAACTTGAATTTTAACATATATTTTTAAGGCGAAATAGGCCGTCATTGAAATTTGTACGCGTCGTTGATGATTGTTGCTAATTCATCTCACGATTTCGAATCAAAGAAAATCAGTTGGTTTTGCACTGACACAGCTAAAAAACTATCAGCATACATGCAGTAAAGTTAGCGCGTACCGTGATACTTTTTCAAGTCAATATAAACTATCAAGACTTAGTTTTATCACTTTGAAATTGCAGGCTGCAAAGTCATCATTGCTGCCAAAACGAAAGACGGGCTACTTAGCCTTAAGTGATTTTTCAAATCCCGAGTTCAAGAACAATAACGTTTGGAATAATTCACATTGATCATAAACATGAAGGATTAGCTTCATTGTATCTTTAGCAAAGTTATAGATTTAAATGAGATAAACAAATAAATCGTTTATGATTTTCCACAAAACTATCACTTTATTCAAATTGCTATTAATTTTGAAGTCGTAATTGGAAAAATCTTTTCAAAATATATGTTGAAATTTACGTTATCGCTGACGTGCGTTTGAATAATAATTAATCTTCGAGCTGTTTAGTAGAATACCTATAAATAAATGAAACCCGTATTCAGTACTATACCATTTAATTCATCTAGAGTTTGTATCTTTGAGAGATACGCGTATTGCTACCTCAACTGTAAGGCCTTTTTCAGTGTCTGGTCCATGAACTTATATTATCTAGTCAACCAGAGTTGACAATTTTGTATGAAAATTTGAAAAAGTTGCAAATGTATTGTCCAATACTGTAGGTGTAGATATGTGCAGATGGGAAATTTTGATTCATACAGAAATTTTCACCGATTCGCACTGAACACTTCTACATTCTCACTGGCAGACGAGACCATTTCTGATGATGGGATTACTTTTACGATTCTTTTAACTTTTCACAGGTCCTCGGCTAGTAGTTGGAGATCCGGCTTTAAAGCAGCTATTCATAACCATAAATCACATACATTTTTCACTTATCGATCTTCACTGGTACTGCCCACCGGTTTACCCCTTCTGTGGATGCACACGTCTGAGTAATTACACTTCAATTAGATAACAATTCAATTTCAATTGCAAAGTTGCTTCTGTTCAATAGCAAGACAGCAAGCACAGCCCCCCTTATGAGGAATGTCAATTGATTCCCCCTTCCTCTGGAACTGAACACTCCGCACACGTTGCCCGCCCTTCCAGCGATCCTTCCCTTGTTTCACAGATCGTCAACGCGCCGTTTCTGGAGGCGACTCTCCGGAAAAAAGGGGCACGACCGGAAAACGCGATTCGACGACGCGAACCAAACGCCCGGTACAAATTGCCAACACACGTCCAACCGTGACCAGAGTTCAAACGCGAAAACTAGCGTCGATTTGACGAGTGGCTTGTTCTCTGGGCGCGGCGGCGGTCTCCCACAGGCCCGCTCAGTGTTGAGTGTGTTCATCAACAGCACATTCGATTCGAGTGAGTGAGATCCCGCCCCATATTGTACTCAGCTCCATAAGTCGCACCGAGCCCGAGCGACGAGCGCGCGCGCCAATCCAGACGATCGCGATCTTGTCGGCGACGATGTTTTGTTTTTGTTCCAACTACCAATACAACTTCACTTTTTTCCGACTTACAAAGAGTTGGAGTAGGGGAAGATGATTCAAAATGTCAACTTAAGCGCAATCGCATTTCACAGATACATCAAAAAAGTTTCACAATATTTTCTATTGCAGAATCAAATATTTTTCCAGAAAAGTGGGGCTGTTTGTCTACCTTAAGGAAAAGTTGGTAAACTGCTGAAATATGAAATCTTCGAATTTTTAGAAGACTTTTACATTAATAGAGTAGATTCGCATGATCTCCATTTTCTTATTAGATTCACACAAAATTTCAGTTTATAGTGTCGTTTTTTTACCGGTGGGGTTATATGAGCACCCTATTTTTGGTTGTGTTATGGCGTAGTTTGGAATATTGAAGTCAATCATTTGATGCATGTTTGGCGCATCGATCTCCGCAGTAATCTATAATGCCTGAATTGATTTTATACGGGCAACCAGAGTCTATATCCAGCGTTAATGGCTGCCGCAAAACATGTCCGTACCATATAAAACGTTTCAAGCCAAAATCGACTGATCCCTACCAGAAAGCGAGCCTGTTTGCAGCAGCCATCAGCGCTCGTAAAAAGCTTGATGCACAGAGTTGCACAAGAAGACTTCTTCGAATGTGTTAAATCATAACTTATTGAACCAAGAGCGCATATTTGAAGAGCATTATGATACTGCAGTAAAAAGCATGAGATAAAAAGCATGAGATCTGTACACATTTATCAAATGTAATGTAATGTGCAGAGTAAAAAGCATGAGATCTGTACACATTTATCAAAAACTAACAATTTCAGTAATAAATTTCTGGTAAAGTGGAATAGCAAGTATTCCTAGGAATGATAGGTATGCAATCTATGGAGGGATTTTAAGTATTTCCTTATAGGTAAGTACCTTAAATATTATATTTTTTTCTTAAATTGTTGACTCGTCGATTTACCCCATGAGTACATTTTGAACAACTTTTCCCTACATGAACGTAGCCACTAATAAGTCGCAGCGTCCGTCGGCGTTCGAAGTCACTATAAGTACCCTACTAATAAATTCATTCTACCCACGATTTTTCTCCCGCATTCTCTCTCGCGCGCTAGAAAATGAGTTTCTTGTGGTGCTGCTTTAATCTCTAATCTGCGTGTAGGATTTATGTAGGTATTCTGGGATAAAGCCGCAGCCGGAACGCAGCGCAGTCTTAATTGAGCAAACATGCAGTTCTGCGGACCACGAATGATCTGTGCAAGAGCGGGGATTATCCATTTTCTTGACCCACAATCTCGACTGCGTTTACTCCAGAACGAGTCGTTAACCGATTTTAGAAGGGCAAGCGAGACGTTTGTTTCAAGCTGTGTTCATATAGTAGGATGATCTGTTTTCACAATCAAATCTTCATCATGAACCCACTCCGGGTGCCAGTCAACAAAGGATGGAAGTTGCTCCCGAAATTGATATGTAGCTCAGTGTTGAACTTAGGTGTTTGCCCCCTGAGTAAAATATAAGCTTTGAATAATTTAGATCTTGTGTTGAAATAAGTTGTCCATTATTTATTGAAATTTAGAATTAGAATTTAAAAAAAAAAAAACAGAACTTCAAACAACAACAACATTTCAGGTAAACGCATAGTCTACAGGAAGAGCACCGCCATGATAAATTTGATCATTTTTCGGTCAAATTGTCTACATATCCACCATAATATATAAAAGGGACGAATGACCTTCGGGTTAAAGTCCCCCTCAAACAACAACAACAATCACCATAATATAAGCTATTATACAAAAAGTATAATTGCAAACTTAAGCTTGATTGAGTATAAAATAAGTAGATGAAAAAACCGAATTTAGTACTATACCATTTAATTCCACTAGAGTTTGTATCCTATACAAGTCGAGTCTAGTACACGACACTGAAGACGGCCTTACAGTTGAGGTTGAAATACGCGTATCTGTCAAAGGATACAAACTCTAGTGGAATTAAATGGTATAGTACTAAATTCGGTTTTTTCATCTACTTATAGGTATTCTACTAAACAGCTCGAAGATTTATTAACATGGGTATAAAATATTTCCATGACGAAAAAAGTAAAATGCCACAAAAAAGGAAACGTCTTCCTGCTAACCAAAGTTAGACGTTTTCATGACAGAAGCGTGCATTGAACACTCTTTCTCCAGAACAAGGGTTCTCAAACCGATCTCGATCTAAGGTGTAAAAAACAATTCGTTCGTAGACATTATAGGAGCTATATGTTAGGCAATACTAGCGATCGTGAAAAAATATTAAGTATGATATAGAGATATCGGAAATTTTCGACGATCAATTTCTCAATTTCGGGAAGTGTTGCAAACGATTTACAAGAATAATACAGGTTCTCCAGAACACTGTTAGAAGATTATTACCATGGAACTCCTAACAATTTTTCAACTCTATGAATCCAGAGAAACATAAGGAAATGTATCTTATTCTCTACTGTAAACTTACTTCTTCAAGACGGTTTTCTGAAAACTAATGTTCTCCAATTGTCCATACAATATACAATGGCTAAGTTTCAGGCGGATCCACGACAAAAGTATTTCATGACAAAGTGAATGATGAATTTTCTCAAATAATTCTTTACCCTATATGGACTTATTCACCGGTGCGGTGTACTAAATTCACTCGGTCCAAGAATTATGACACTAGAGCGGAGCCAGAACGTTGCACCTCCAGTATTGTCAGATAAACTACAGTAAAGTAAAGTGGGGCAAAAGTTCGAGTAAAGCAAGAGCTTCTTTTTAAGATTTCTAGCTTAATCTAAAAATAATGTCATAAATGTCATGGTGGTTCAAATGCAATTCAAGTAAGTCACTTTCATTCTCAATATCATAGAAATCGATTGACAAAGTTCTGACGATTTATTGTTCTCTGACGAAAAATTTTAATTTCCGGTCAAACTTTCATTGCATGGAACAGAATGAAAATGAAATCTCATTCATTTTTTTATGTAAGGGCGCATATCATAGTGATGCCTTGAGGTGTATTAGTTTTTGTATAAATATTTGAAAACCATAATTTTGGCCCATAGTGCGGCAAAAGTTCAAGTCATATATTATTTCGCGGAAATATTTGCAAATTGCTTAAAATCTTCACATCACCTTTAATTTTAGCGAAATATGGCGGATTGTGCGAAAAAAGTAACAAAACTTTCACCTTTGAACCTAGTTTTGCGAATTGCTTTTTTTGGGTATATGACAATTAACACTGTTTTGGGCAATTATATGATGTAAAATTAGTGTGTATTTTTTGCAAACATAAGTTAATGACTGACGTAAAGTATTCCTGATATTTTGTGTTTCATCCAGCGAGCTTTTGCTCCACACTAGATCCGAACTCTTGCCCCAATATTCAACTAAAAATGTGTGAATATTTTGGCACAAGTCTATTCAACAATATATTGAAGGTTCATTGTGTGGTATTTATTTCTTTTTGACTGCTATAGTTTTTTTCTGGAAATATCGACTGTTCCACTAAGGTTGAACTTTTTCCCCACTTTGCTCTACTGGCAAGAATAACGTATACAAAGACCGATTTTCATACAAAAGGATCAAGTTTGAGATTTGTATCACAGATTCTAGCAAAACGATTGACCTGAAATATGAACTGCGTATCAAAAATATCTACTTTTAGTCCAATTTGAAAAATACGACATTTTCTTCAAATTTGTTCGCTAAGGACTTTGTGGAATATAATATTTATCCTAAATTGTTGTGTTTCAAAATATTCATGATTACCGATTCAGTTACCGTTAAATATTAAAATAAATTCAGTTATCGTTAAATATTCAGTTACCGATTTTTGTCTGTAAAACATGAGGTTACTTTCGAAAAACTGATTTTTTAAATATTTTTCTGAAACATATTTTATTTTCCGTGTACCTAAGGGAAAAACAGTTTTAGAGTAAATTTATTGCCATCAATCTCTACTTTTGTGATAGGTTGGTTGGGGGAAAATATAATTTGTACGAATTTTTAGATAACACATTAGTAGGGACAATGGAAATTGGCGATTTCGTGGAAGCCGCGAAACCCGCGAAATTTCAGAAATCTCGCCAAATGCCGCGAAATCAGTTGAATTTGGAGAATTTATATGAAAATCACAGTGATTTCCAGTGTTTTTGTTATAAAAATTGTTTATTCATCTCAAAGTTGAAGTTCCATAGAAAATATTACCCTTTTAGTTTTAACTTGGACTTCTTTCTGGCTTACTATTTTTGTTTTAAATTTTACATGACCACTCTGATATCGAACTTATCATCATGATTTGTAAAATAAAAACTGTATTTAATGAAATTCCGTGAAATTTATACATTTAAAGGCTATTTTTAATGAAAACGTGATTTTTTTTTTGTAAATATGGCGAAAAGAAGGAAACCGCGATAAAGCCGCGAAATTTTGAGTTTTTTTTTTGGTCACCCGCGAAATTTCAAGAATTTTGTCGCGAATTTCCATTAACCCTACACATTAGGAAAAAATCTCATATGTAAAAAATTCAAACTTTTTTCTAAAATAAAAAAATTGCTTCAAATGTAACCAAAAACTTTCCTCAATCCATGCCATAGGCTAAGGTTCAAATCAAAAATAAAATCATTTTGATTTTCAAGTTACGAAAAAACACACAAAATTCCAAAGGGTATCCTGTCTAAAGGCGGGGTTGGGTATTTAAGTTTATCAATTTAACCATAAAACCTCGCCAATAATAATTCGTCAATTCATTAATTCATTCAATTCGGTTTATAACCACCACTCTTCATCCTCGGCTGCAACTTACGTTGCTCCCCGAAGACTTACAAGAAAATTTCACTCCAATAATCGGTTCTATTACTCGCTTGAATTGAAAAAAGGGTTATCATGGGTTCCTAACCATGGATAATTCTCTCAACCGAAGGTTCGCGGATTTCTTTGAAACTGATTTCATCGTTGACGAATCGTGGTGTTTTTTTTGTTTATGAACCAGGCTAAAAAAGATACTCTTAAGTGGTATGAAGAGTTATTTCCCTGACACTATACTGGCTAAATTATAAAATATTGGTGATTACCTTCTGCCTTCTGGGCGCATCCAGTAGAAACGTTTGTAAAATCTTTGCTAAATTTTTCATGACTTCATGGCTTGGTATTTGCTGAATTATTCGCGAGATATTTGAAAATTTGCTGAACATATTTGAAGGACAATATGGCATGATCTGATAGATTTCTGTTGCAGTTATCTGAAATGGCGAATTGCGATTTCCGACAGTTTTTTTGCATACATTCCTTGCAATATGTTTGATGAATTTTCAAGACAAAAGGTTTTTCTTGACATTAGTTCCGACTTTTTTGAAGATTATTAATGAATCTCTCAGTGTTCCAATCCCTAGAAGATTTTACAGTGAATTCTGACAATATCTCTGGATTTTAAATGCTTGAAGCAACTATACTCCTAAGAATTGTAGAAGTAAGATTCTTTCTGAACTCCTAGAAATTTACGTCTTGGATGTTCTTCGATGAATTTCTGACAAGTTGTCAGTAATTAAGTGTGAATGATGAATTCAAAATCATCCTCATGAAAATGGTGACCGGCCGTTTGGCAGGAACGCCATTTGGCCGAATCACGTCAGCTTAGTCTGCTCTCTACACCGCTGATGAGTGGGATTTAAAAATGCGGTTCTATCAACTATTTAATTTGTAAATGTTTATGATGTTATCGGACATTATGTTTATCAGCATAGAGCAAAGAAAAAGAATAAAAACTATTTGTTAGTTTAGGACGAAATTGTGAATTCTACACATCGTGTCAAGACTCTGGCTGAAGGTTGGTTCGTTTTTAGGTTACTAACGGTGTGCTCAAGTTGCATTTTAATGATTTGATCAGAAATTTTTCCCCTTTTTTTCAACATAGGATATTCTTCCATGTTTTGCTGATGTTATTACTATTAGCAAAAAAAAATCGCTCATATTTATTATCCGAAATTTTAGACTCGATTATCCGGAATTTGTTCCATGATATTTTAGATTTTAGTTTTAATGAATAAATTTAAGATAATTTTGTATTGCAACATAAAATATGAATGGTTTGGCAGTTTTGGACGTAGGTAAGAAGGGGGATTTAAAAAGGTTTTTTTTTGTATGCTGGTCAAAAAAATCTTTTTTTTCCTCAAGACCCTTAATATTCCTAGAAATAATTTCTGGCTAGGTGGGGACGGACCTGGTGTAGTGGTAAGAATACACGCCTCTCACGCCGAGGACCTGGGATCGAATACCATCCCCGAGATAGTCACTAAAAAAAATTTAAGTGACGACTTCCTTCGGAAGGGAAGTAAAGCCGTTGGTCCCGAGATGAACTAGCCCAAGGCTAAAAATAAAGATCGTTAATAAAGATAGAGAAAAAAATTTCTGGCTAAGTCACTGCATCATAAAAATAAAATAACGAAAAAAAAAAATAATTTTTCTTTTAGTGATTCGATTATTGAAAAAATTGATACTTCGGATAATCGAGTCCGACCTGTATTACTTTCATTAAGTCATCTGCAGATCTTTGTATTTATAGTGACGATTAATTGTATTACACTTTCTCACATTTTCATAAGAGGAGAATTCCTTTGATCATAGTTATTTCTTTCAATTTTCATAGGCTTCTCTCGTTATTAGTGGCACTGAATCTTATATTATTATTCACCAAGATCATTCAAAACATTTTTTTCTTCGATTTCTATCTTTGAAGTGATTCAATGGCATAATATATGAAAACATTTTTATCTGAAACTAGTGATTCCGGCAAACTTGCCATCAAGTAGGCTGTTCAAAAATTACATGGAACCTCCCATACAAAATGACACATTAGTTCTCTCTCGTTTTCACGACTATTCCGAAGACTTTCCCAAACTTTTTCTACGCACGAACACGTCGGAATCCTGGGCGAATGCAATAGTGAAAGAATTGTGAAAATCTATTCAACCGTTCTCAAGCCATTTCGTGACATACAAACCCCATTCCATTTTTGTTCATATAGATTTCTCCTTCTTTCTTTTAATATATGTACTTTTAATGAATAGTTATTTTTAAAACTTATACTGAGGGGATAGTTATTTGTATACCAATGATAAATTGTCCTTGTTTAAAAGAATAACCTGTCCCATGCAATGTGAAGTGCTGTTCTGAATAATAGCAGCGCATGTCAATTTTCATACAAAAAGCTCAACTGACTTGGTTTAAAATTTTAAACATTTTTGTGTGGCTGTACGTTTGTGGATTAGCTGGAGATTGATCAAATTGTGATATAACATTTGAGACCCTGTTTTTTCGAACAAATTTAGAAAGTTTGATATGTTGTGGTATAAAAATCGAACGTACCGCTAAACCTCCATGAGTCGATGTTTCATTACTCGATATCGACTCATGGAACCATACTAAAAATCGAATTTCACGGTTACTATGATGGTCCCCTCAAACGGCTTTCCATACCATTGCTGTTCCATAACTCGATATTTCCATGAGTCGATGGTCCCTTCGATATCGACTCATGGAGGGTTGACTGTATTTGTAAATCTGTTCTAGATCTGTGAAGAAAATTTTAGCTCGATTCCTTGAAAAGGAACAAAACTAGAACTTGTCAAAGCTGAGCATTTTGTATGAAAATCGACATGCGCTGCTTTTGTTCAGAGCAGCACTGTAGCTTCGGAACTCATTCGTAGCATGTATACTTTAATTTATTCACTTATTTTATTTTTTCGGGCAAACGTTAAATGATCCTTTCGGCCAAATGGCATTCGGCCAAATTACTCGAAACCCATAAAAATATATAAGACGCTCAAAATTAAAAAAGGCATAATCTAAATTTTTAATCTACTAAAACCTTTTCCAGCTATTGCTTTTCATGTTCTTCTTGTACAAACGTAACCACCTGAGAAGTTCAATTAGATCTCCAGATGTCATTATACGATCCACAATGAATAGAATTCAAGTACGAATAATACCTTTATAAATGAATAAAGAATCTAGCTTGATAAGTAAATAAAAAATCGAATTTATTACTATACCATTGATTTATAACAAAAATATGTGTCGATGTCGTGTATTGGATTCGACAAAAAAGTTTCTAAGCATTCTCGTAAACTGTTCAGGATCACTGGCGGTACTAAACAGCGTTTTACCACCTATTTGGCTATGACCAAATTGTCCCATGATACCGTTTTATGGGCCGCAGATCATAGGTTGTCAATCACTGCATCGAATATTCTCTTCTCAATGGAAGGAAAATTTATAGAAATGAACAACCCACTCAACACTGCAAGTGCTGTATTGGAGTATGTTTACTCAATTCGTTAGTAACTTGCGCATGCGTAAATGCCCACCACCATCACTCATTCTCCCTTCTTCGAATTGTTCGGCAAAGATCGCTTTCTGTTTTTGTTATATTTTCATGGAGCTCAAATCGTACTTTTTCCAAATGATCGACGGCAAAGAGCAGTAGAAGAGTGTCGAATTATTCGACAAAACAAGCAAAGCGTCAACCAACGCGAATTTTTGCACGCCACATTTATCGGTTTCGGTGATCATTTCGGGTTGCTTAATTTGAATACAATATTACAGTACCTTCCCGTGTTTTGCACATACATAGGTCGTGAGATCAACGTTTATACGAACATTATAACTGTTATATATTTCATTACCTGACATTAAGCTCACCCAACCACTGGCTGCAAGATTTTTATAAATTCTACAAACAAAATCCTACAAATATTTTATAATATCGTATATGCAGTAAATATACGGTTTTTATACAGTATTTATATTGAAATCTCACATCTTCTATGAGAAAACTTTACATTTTCTGTGTAAGCAATAATATTACACAACTTTTGCGTTATGTTTTGTTTTAGGTGAAAAATTCTTTGAAATCAGGTTGCGATCCAAAGCTGGAAAGTACTTTATTAAGTAGACTGAAAGATCAAGCGAATTTCCGGCACTCACGAACCAATTTGTAGTGCAGGTTGAGGACTTGAAAGGCAACATATACGAGTTTTAATTATTTTTCTTCGGTTGTCTTATAAATTGTCTGCACAGCCGTCGTTCTGATGCAATGTACCGAGTGAGCTGAAATGCCGGTTATTATTGTGACAGATAGACTTGATATTGTGGGCCCAGATAGCCGTAGCGGTAAACGCGCAGCTATTCAGCATGACCATGCTGAGGGTCGTGGGTTCGAATCCCACTGGTCGAGGATCTTTTCGTAAAGGAAATTTTCTCGATTCCCAGGGCATAGAGTATCATCGTACCTGCCACACGATATACACATGCAAAAATGGTCAACCGGCAAAGAAAGCTCTCAGTTAATAACTGTGGAAGTGCTCATAAGAACACTAATCTGAGAAGCAGGCTTTGTCCCAGTTGGGACGTAACGCCAGAAAGAAGAAGAAGACTTGATATGTCGTCGTTGGCGAGGAGAGGGCCTCCGGTCGAGAAAAACTTTACGATCGAGTTTTTGAATCGCGGTCGACTAATTAAGATGCAGAATTGAAAGACTGAAAGTCTCCCGAGGAGGGAACAGTACGGGGAATGGGTTCACAACGCGCGAATCGACTATAAATAAAAATCTTTTGATTTAGCTTCCAGGCGCTGCTGGAAATCCATCGTTCGGAGCACGAGGGGTGAAGATGAGTGAAAAATGACGACTATTATCATCATCTTCGTCGTGGTCGTTCACTAACATCGTACGTCAGCAAGTTGTGTATACAGGGCTGGTTCAGGTTCTTGTTTTGTGGAAGTATCGTTGAAATGCTCAAGAAATTTCTGGATCAAATTCTGAAGAAATTTCTCAAAGCATCCCTTGGAAGTCCGTTGAAAGAACTTTTGGGAAAATTGGTGGAGGTGTCACTAGAGGAATTTTAAGAAAAGTCCCAAAAATATTTCCTCGAGGAATCAGAGACTTTAGAGAACATTTTGGTTAAAATAGAAACATAAGAGACGTTCCGTCAAAAATGACTTCTTAGAGACATTCATTAATGTAGTGACCAAGTGCTTAAAAAGAGACCTGCTACCAGTCCTGGTATATGACCCTAGCTAGAGATCGTGTGGATAACAACATGTGCATTTCGAATCAACTTGGACGAGAACCAGTTGGTATTGAAGGATTGGGAGCCGTGGGGGCCTTGGGAGAATGTGACTGATGCCTGCGTGAAAGTGATTCTTGCCGATCTTTACACGTCGAAGCAATATCGATTTGAAAAAAGTAAGATAGGAAAATGGATCATTGAGGTCGTTGCTCTGATCGTTGGGATCATTGGAAATGAACAGCATCGAAAATGTGGTTTACATTTATATTTCAGATTTTTTTGGGGTTTCCATTCGATGATGTTTTAGCATAAGCTGTGAAGTGTTTCGGAACTCTCCGTCAACATCATATAGAGCACTCTGAAGGAATTGATTGAACAGTCGACACATGTAGGGTTCGCGGTTGAATGGCCAAATCCCTTCGAGAAAGCCTATATGGCCTCCACAGGTTGTGACGAGGATAGCTACGTGGGACGACTTGCTGGCGGCAGCCACAGGAATAGCTTCCATCGGTTGAAATGGATCATCAGCAGCGTTGAGACACAGCAGTGGAACTTGTACCCGATCAAGTTTATCGTGCAAAGTGGCATGGGCGTAGTAGTTGTCCAACTTCTCGAATCCAAAGTTTTTCGAAGTGAACCTTGCGTCAAACTCTCGGATAGATTGACTACGCAAGACTTGGTCCATGTCCCAGTCATGTTTGGTGTTCCATAGAACTTCATGCTTACCAACAAGCCGGCATAGGCTTCTGGTCAAGTGACGGCCAAGCATCCTATTCAGGATCGGTCGATCTATACTCTCCGACCCTTTGAACATATTCCATGGAAGGGAAATAGTGAATACCGCTGTCAGCATACTTTTCGACTCTTCTGTTCGATTAACCAAGTAGTTTCCAACGATCAAACCACCCATGGAAACCCCCACAACTGCAATCCTTGCCTTTGAGTACAGCATTCTAACGTGAAGCAGCACCTCGGATAGATCGTCCACACTACAAGCGCAATATAGTCGGGGCGTCTTCAGTTCAACTCCTGCAAGTCCTCTGTAATTGAAAACCACCGCCTTCGCTCCAATTCTTACGATACTGGTTACCAGGTGCTTCACGTATTCAGATTGTGAATCCCCTAGCAATCCCGGGAGAACCACAACTACCGGCGAGTCTTGTGTACGATCCTGATCTAGCCAGTCCAATGCAACCTGACCTCCATCCGACAGTGTGAGAATCTCTCTTCGATAACTCACCCTAGGACTCATCCAAGCTCGTATGATCCTTGCCAGTAACGTCTGGGCTCGACCTTCAGTACACCACCAATGCGGCCAAAACAGGGCTTGGACCATGGGCACATGCCTTCGGAGATAACGTCGGAAAGGCCCGCTGGCTGTGGCTAGGAAGGGCCGCTTGACGACTGCCGTGACGTAGTAGGTGAAATATCCTAATAGGAGGATTATCGCGATCGACACTATCCACATTTTGACACAGATTCGTCGAAGCACGTCTATTACCGAGAATTTACGGTCTACTTGGACGTGATTACACTGACTATGCTTTCGATGACTTCTCGTTGTCGATTAGGTCATATGATTGTTCCACGGCTATGTAAAATTTAACACCTTTTGTCTAATTATTGAAAAGAAGGAGAAGTCTCGTCGATGATATGCAAAGAGTAAACGTGCGGAAATTTACCTTTACGCCATTTGAACATGTTACATCGAGATTGTTGTATACAAATGACTTATATCACAATCAACCTAATGTGGATCTATCGATGAAGTTTGAATAAAATGTGGAAATAAAACATGAGTTGAGATTTTTGTAAAAAACATAACATTTTTTTTTGACTTTAGTAACGATATTTTTAGCCCTGAACTAGTTCATCTCGAGAGCAACGGCTTTAAATACTTCCCAGTGATTATCTCGAGGATAGATTCGATCACAGGTCTTGGACGTGAGAGGCGTGTGTTCTAACCACTACACCAGGTCCGTCCCCATCAATATAACATTTCTTTTTCCAGACTCCAAGTAGAGTAGGGTGCAGAGCTACTTGGGCACTTCCATGGTTCACTTTGGGGGTTTTTCTAGGCCTAATTGTCTGAAACTTTGCAGCAATAAGAAGCACTTCGATATAACGCATATTGCGGCCAAATATGAGCTCAGTAGATTTCAAAAAAACCCACTACCGAAGTGAATCAAAAGTGCCAAGAATAGGATCCGGCTCCCTACATGAAAATGGAAGCTGTTTGCAAACCAAACCCAATAAAAATCTATTCGAACCACAGCAATAAGCTAATCTGGGAAAGATTTATGATTGGCTCGTCGTTGGCACCGGATTGTCCTCAATGGTCTAAACCAGTGATTCCCAAACTTTTTTTACTTTCGCCCCCTTGAGGCCAATAAATTTTTGGAATCGCCCCCCTGATATGTTTTTGAAATATTTGCATAAGTGTATCGAAGCTTGGTTGAGTAATCAAAACTACTAGTGTAAAGATGTCAATTATATGTGGTTTCTAAGCATTTTATATTCCAAAAAATCACCTTGACTCGTTCTTATATCCACGACAAAGTCAGACGACAATCATATTCATTGATTTTCAACAAATCTATTGAACATATTTTCTTGAATTTCAGTGATGAGAATTATTATAATGATGTATTTGTCAATAATTTATAACAATAATTTATAACTAGCCTTTGTGCATTGTGTATATGCTTACTGGCCCAAATTTCACGGCTTTTAAAAGGTATGGCTCACTTTCTGTATTTCGAAACTTATTAATTTTACTAGTTGAAAGTTATTTTCTCTTGTGTTATTGGCTAAAATAAATTTAAATTCTGAGTAATAAATGTTCCACAATTTTGAAATGCAAAATTTATAAAAAAAAAACATTTTATTTATCTTGTTTTCTGCAATTTAACGTGAATTGGTTTTTTAATTAAAAAAAACTCGCTCTGCAGGATTCTATACGATATTTCTTCAAATCTATTTTTTGTTGCCTGATTAACGTTTTCGATTATGACTGGCTATAACATTGGCTTTTCATTTTTTACGGTCTAATTTTCTGATATTGGTTATAAAACAATGTCAATGATCGTAACATTAGTTGTCCAAATCTAAAATTTCTTGTTTCACGAGGAACGGAAAAACATCAAATTATTTCTTTTGTATTTTCGAAACCATTTCTAAAAATATCTAATAATTTTCACTTATTTGTCACTTTAATAACACTTTCAATGTTGTCTGTGATTACAAATAGATAACGTAGATTTGAATACAAAATCTTTTAAGAAAATTTCATTTACAAATACATAGCTCAAGTGAACACTAACGCTTTATAAACCTAAATGCTTATCAAATATACAGTCATCTCTCCCTTACTCGATATTGAAGGGACTATCGAGTAAGGGAGGTATCGAGTAACAGAACACAAAAGCAGTGCAACTGCGTTCCAAGGGACCATCGAGTTAGTCATGAAAACCAACTTTTACTATGGTTCTCTAACTCGATATTGAGATACGGAATATCGAGTAAGAGAGAGTTAACTGTAGTTTGTCATTGTTTGCTCAACATATCTCTATTGTTCTTTTTAAAATGCAAGATGTACAATAAATAGAACAAAAAGATTTAACGTGTTATCAACTAGTCTTCAGATTATTTAAGTATAATCCTCTATTAAGTTGAGTGTCTTCTCCAAATGTTATGAATCGTTGTTTCAGTTTCTCACACTTTTGCCCCCTTCCTAGTTTTTTCGCCCCCCAAATTCCATTTTACAAATTTTCGCCCCCCTGGACATGAATTCGCCCAGGGGGGCGAATTCGCCCACTTTGGGAATCACTGGTCTAAACCAACATCCGGTATGTCACCGCTAAAGCAAAGGATCGACAAAATCAATACACACCACACTCCTTTCAATGATCCAAATATTCTAAGGGGCGCAGATGTTCGGGAAAGAGAGCAAACAATTCAATTTGCAGAACGACTTTGTGCTGATGTTAAAAATTCTGCTTCAAAAAGGAACTCAATCGATGAATGTGCATCGGGGAAAACTTGGCACGACTAAAGCCATCAATTAACCTAAGGATTTCGCGCTTCTGACCCCCTGGCGAGATTTGAAATTGATGGCTCTGAAAGTTTTCCCCGATCCGTTCTGGGATTTGGTTTCGTTTCACGGCATACATTCCGTTAGCTAATTGATATTTGCGTCATTGGGATAGGATTGAAATTACTAAAATATGAAAGCATGAACGAAATATAGCCATGATTTTAGCTTATCTAACGCAAGTATATGGGTTATGAAAGGGGTCCACGTGGTCTGTAGGGATTTGAATTCTAAACTTGTAACCAACTCAGTTATTGGGTCACCAGTTGGTAAAGCGCTCGTCTAGCATACAAGAGTCCTGGGTTCAAACCCCAGCCGAGCACGTGGATTTTTTTTATAATTTCACCCATAATTTGTCCATCTTTATCACGCGTAATGAGTTAATTAAGTTAACGCAAGGAGATCTCTAGCTTTACGGCATGTAGTATAATATAAAACGTCACTACCGTGGTCGGTACAGCTTGCTGTAAATATATGCTTGAGCACGTACACGATACTTTTTTGAAAAGATTTCTGAATTTCTGAAAAATGGAAAAGGTATGCACCTTCTATTTACAAGTGTAGTTGTGTGGGGCAATGAAATGCGGCATAAGATCGGAGATTTTTTTCAGAATATTAATCTCATGTATATTGTCGCTTAATTGATAATGCTTTATCTGAAAGTGTGCATTAAATATTGAAATGCCACCTGAAGCTATTTTCTTCGTATAAATCATCCATAAAATCAGGTGATGAGCAGTTAAATTTTGTCGATGCTGTAAATACCAATACTATCATAACAATATGTTAATGATTGTAGAATAAACTATTTTGTGATGACGCACCAAAAGGCCTCAAAAAGCCAAACTCATGTTCTGTTTAAAATGCATCTCTGGTATGAGTTTTTCACCATGCTAGTACTCATCAGTTGCGTTGCAGCATACAAGTATAATTTCGTAGTTCAAACGAATAACTTCATTATAGAAAAAAAACTTCAAAATTCAGTGTAGCTTAACCCTTATCCTCTCTTGATACGTTTTGAGCATTCGTAAAAAGACTCAAAAAATCATATCTCCGTTATTTCTGGAGCGGTTTTTAAAATTTTACCACCAATGCAACCGGTCACTTCTCTAGTTTCCATATGTCATAGAGAATATGAGATTGGCCACATGATTCCGGAGTTATTCCGGGGTGCAGTGGGGTAGGTTTTTTCCCGGATGATGATCCACTTACAAAGGCCAAATTTCGACTACAAACATGTATTTATAACAACTAGTGATGTAATAAAATCTGCTCGAGAAGTCGTCAAAGAATTCATCCACGGACTTCTGCTGAAATTTCAGGAAAGAAATTTTTCAGAAATTACATGAAAAAATTAAGAAATCAAAATGTAGAAATACTTATCTACAGCAACTATTGAGAAAATCTTTGGACGATCGAGGAAGTCATGAAGGACTCTCCAGATAAATTGCTGAAACAAAAATCAAATCAAACGAAACCCTCCAAGGAATCCTGCCGAATTTTCTGGAGAAATTTGTGTAGGACTAGTCAGTGGAATTACAGTAATAATTTCTGTTACATCAGATAATTCGAAGAAAATTTACTGAAGAAATTGAAAGAAACTGAAAAACTTTGAAAGAGTCTGATGAAGTAATCTGATCGGAATTCGTGCAGATGCTTTATGTAACAACCCTTGACAAAATTATTTTCTCTAAGAAAAATCCCACAACGTATTCCTCGAACAATCTCTGAGGACTGGAGGTATTCCTGAAGCTGTAGAAAATTTAAAAAGCACTGTGAAAAAATCACGTGTGAATCTCTAGAGTCTCCAGAACTTACAGGGTTTTTACACAAATTCTCGATGTTAATTCCATCTTGAGAAAATTATTTTTTTTCGGAATTTCATACGGTTTTTATTATATTTCTCCAAGATTTCACGCATGAATATTCGCACAGTGTTCAAAACATGTAGAGCTAAGTGTCGAAGAAAAAGCTAAAAGAGTTTCTTCCTCTGAAAAGAGTTCTTATACACACTATATTGTGCGAATCATCGTTAAATCACCATCCTTTACGCTGCCTAAGGATTATTACTTTCCAAACTTCCATCCCTATTGAAGTCATTATTTATTTATTTATTTCTTATAGATCGTTGTAGAGTAAGGCAAATTCCTTTTAAATTACCACAACCGGTTTTGATCGATTAATTCAAACAATCTTATTTCCTAAAAAAAAATCATAATCTATTTAATTTTGCTGAATCTCCCTATTATAGAAGGCAATGCATTAAACTTCAAATGATCATGTTGGTTCGCATATTCAAAATTGTGAAACAAGTAATGGTTGGTAATCTCAATAATATGTTACCTTCGCGAAACTTTTCGAAAGGACCTATCTAAGGCTCTCTTTGTTTGCTTTCTTCTTCTTCTTCTTCTTTCTGGCGTTACGTCTCAACTGGGACAGAGCCTGCTTCTCAGCTTAGTGTTCTTATGAGCACTTCCACAGTTATTAACTGAGAGCTTTCTTTGCCAATTGACCATTTTTGCATTCGTATACCGTGTGGCATGTACGAAGATACTCTATGCCCAGGGAAGTCGAGAAAATTCCCAACCCGAAAAGATCCTCGACCGGTGGGATTCGAACCCACGTCCCTCAGTTTGGTCTTGCCGCTGCGGCTATCTGGGCCCCCTTGTTTACTTTCTCTTTAATTAATAACTGAGCCAAAACCTCTTCTGTTGCGTTTTTCGTATGAAACAATAGCCAAGAACATTGTTTTTTCGATCTATAGTGAAAAACTCCCCAAAAGCTTTAGTATTGCACTGTTAAAATCGAAAAAAGCGAGAGAATCTCTAAATGTTACATAGGTTGTTTAGTAAAGTTCAGCGAGAATCGGTTTTTCTTGGTAATACATGCATATTTGCTTACAATGATCGGTGTTGTATGACTCAAATTTGGAATAAATTTGAAACTTGAGCGAGTTTAGCAGATGATTGTGAGAAACTCCGCTATATAGAAATGAATAAAATCTAAACAACGTTAGTTTCCAAAAAAAATGCATCTTTCAAGACGTAGAAGTCAACGTACAATCATACTTGTACCATCTGTACTACACTGTCTGGACTAGGCATAGGTAATACAAACAATGTTTGCACAGATGTCATTCATCGCTAGGCAATCTATTCAACCAGGCAAGGAAATCCAGTTAGCTGTATGTGCATTACAATTAACACCCTCTCCCACGACAAACACCAATCAATTAAGCGGGTAAATTGCATCCAACTCCAACATATCCATTCACCTCGATTGATTGTAACTGATCCCTGCAACACTTACGAGTGATATACAGCCCCATATCGTTGATACCTAACGTAATAATTTACATGTCACTGCAGTGACACTGGACTTTGTAGGTGCCATTTTTCCCATGGCTTAGACGAGCAAAGCGTGCCCACCTTTACACCTACACACATTTTCAACCAAGCTGCTGCTGAAAGCTACCGATTGAGAGTAGCGGGTCAATCAGGAGCACCCACCCACAACAACCACGAGCCGACAGCATATGAACACACATAACGTCCAGATAGTTTTGTGATTTATTCGAGCATTTTGACACCCGCCCGTGCAGCCATAAATCATTGGAGCGATTTTTGGATTTACCCTGCTGGGAAAATCGATTTAAAACGACCCGAATTGCTCCGATGGTACCTACTTCTACGTATTTTATAATGAACGCACCCCGTCTGCTCTTATCGGTCGAAATTCCAATGTTTCAAAACAATCTTCGGCATCGATTGTGCGAGAATAGGGTGAAGCTTTTTTCTTAAAAACATTCGAAGTCAAAATTTACAAAGTGAAACATGATCCCGAAATAACTTTCTATGAAAAATTGAGAATGTTAAAGGGCGTTAGTGCAATTTTATCGATTGTAGTGAACTCTTCGTAATTTTATTTTACAACGAACAAAAAAGACATCTAACATGGACCACGACATGAGAGCTTAATAATTAAGCAGTGATGCAATCTTGCGTCCTGAGGTGAAAAAATGCCAACAAACCCGCATCTCGTCACTTTTATTCACAGAAGAGAGGATCGATGAAGAGAAATCGATCATGCGACTTACGCCCTTATTCTAGCACACGCTTGAATTTCTCATTTGAACAGGCATTTCTTTAAGAATATTTCTAAGACTTTTTGGAATTCTAAGTGACATTACGGCAAATAGACTTTGTATTGCTGTAGGTTTCTTTCACATATTACTCCTAAGATCTCTTCAGGATTTTGATTAGTATTTTTTAACAAAATTTCAGAGCAATACTTCCAAGAATTTCGTTATAGATACCTTCATAAATTCAATCAGGATTTTTTTCTAAGGATCATTTTCCTCCCAAGATCGTTTTATTTTTCAAGGAAGTTCCCAGTTATCGAGAAATTTATCTATTGATGCTCCAATTGATTTCCCTAGGACTCTCTCCAACATTTCCGTTTTGAGCATCTCCAAGAATGCAGAATTCTTCCAATCCAAACTTCACAAATTTTGAAAAAAAAAATCGAGAGGAATTTCTAAAGAAAATCCTACATAAATCGCTTATGAAGGTTGTAAGAATTCTAGGTATGCCTTGATGAATTCCTACGATGAACTCTGAATTTCTAAAAGAAATTGCTGAAAAAAAAAACATTCGAATCTCTGAATAATATCCAACGAGACTTTTTGAAGAAATTCGGAACTAATCCCTGGGGAAATGTATGTATCGGAGTGTAATATTTGCTGTAGTATTAACTAGTGTGGAACCTTGATAGAAATTGTGAAGAATCCATGAAGATTTGGAAATTTTATTTAGAAAAATATTTAGAACAATAATATTTTGATGAAATGCTGGAGAAATGGCGAGAGAAATTTCTAGAGAAACCTAATGAGGAATACCAGGTCGAGTTTATTGAGGGAATAGATTTCATTAAATAATGCTTGAAGAAGATTTTAGAGCAATTCCTGAGAGGTTTTGAGTTCCCATCTACGATTAATTTTTAAAATAACCCTTATGAAACGGACATGAATTTTTGAAAAAAAAAATGCCGAAGGAATTATCGTATGGTTTCTTGGAAATATATCGAATAGACATTATCCATAAGCTTTGAAATAAACCTTTGTGGAAGAAGTCCTGTAGGATCTGTGGGAAATCTCCTTGAAGTTGTAACTGGAAACATCGGAGAAAAAACATTGGAAAAAAGAAGTGAATTAAATCCTGGGATAATCGCTAAGATTTTTTTGATAATCTCTGTGAAAATTTCTGAAGGTAGTAGCGTTTGAGTGCTCTAGGATTTTCTGAATCGAATTCTGAAGAAGTCCCTCTAAAAATCCATTGAGAAATCGATGGTAGCATCCCTGAAGTAATACCTGTAAGTATTCCTGAATCGTTCCTCGTGATTTGAGAAAATATATCATTAAGAACTTGTGAAACAGTAGCGTAATAGTCTCTGAAGGTTTTTCTGGAGCCTCTAGAAGTTGCACCAGTATTCATAGCAAGTAATTTAAAGCAAAAAAGTGACTCTAGATACCATTTTGACAAAAAAATGGCTTTAAAAACTTTAGAAACCCTACATCAAAAATATTATTTTTAACCTGACGGAAGGTTATCTATCTCGCTATTTTATCGCTATCCTGAGATAGCCGTGATTAAAATACAGCATGCTCACTAGCGCCATCTGGTGGTAGAATTTCAAGTAGGGTGGCCTATCATATGCTAGACCTTGACGTACTCAATACTTTTGTCGAAGACGTCAACTTTCTAGGTGATCGGGATCCTGAGATATCTGTGTTCGACAAATGTCATGCTCACTAGCGCCATCTGGTGAAAGAATTCTGTATCAAATAGATCGTCACATATTAGTCCTTGAACTACTGAACTACTTTGCCGAAAACACCATCATTCTAAAAAATCGGGATCCTGAGATACTCGTGATTGAAATATTGCATGCTCACTAGCGCCATCTGATGGCAGAATTTCAAATTAGACGGCCTATAATATGTTAGTCCTTGACCTACTAAACAACTTTGTCGAAGACCGCATCTTTCTAGATAATCAGGATCTTAAGATATGTGTTTAAAAAATTACAAGCTCACTAGCGCCAACTGGTGGCAAAATTCCGAAACAAGCAGCCTATCACATGTTAGTTCTTGACCTATTACACAACTTTGCCGAAAACACCATTTTGCTAAAATATATAGATCCTGAGATATTTGTGTTCGAGATGTTGCATTGCGAAATGTCCACTTCGTCGGGTCGTGGCACAATCCGACGGCCACTGGAAGGTGACGGTGTTTTCAAAGTTTCATTTGTACACTGACCAATTGGTACCGTTGAACTAAACAAATTTGCCGAAGGCATCAAAATTCTATCTTGCCTTGTTTTAGATTTATAATCAAAACGGTCGCATCGTGTACTGAGTACACGCGGTACTCGTGTGACAGGCCCGGTAAAAAAAAGTTACACGAGCGGTCGCACTGGTGTACTGAGTACACGCGTAAAAACTTAGGTTAGAAACATGATGTTTTCGAATACTTTTCGTTGATTTTTTCGAAAAATTTCTTCTCCACAAGCAAAAAAAAGGGTAGATCTTGGAATAGGACCAACACCCGGATCAATTTGAAGGGGTTTTCAACGTGTTTTCCGAGTTTTCGCAAAGTGCGTGTACTCAGTACACTAGGGCGACCGACGGTGGGTTAAGAGACTTGCACTAATATAGTGAACAAGACTCTAAGATAAGAAGAGACCTGCTTGCCTGAGAAATTTACTATTTTTCATACATGTTGTTATTTTTATATGTCACAATTCACGGCAAGGGGAATGAATATACTGACTTTAGAGATCACTTTGGTCAAAAAGGTACTTAATAGACCTTTCATAAAAAAGACATTTTAAAAACTTGCGTTACAGGGGTTGAATCCTGAGAAAAAGGATGGTATATCAAATTTATCGCTCTTTGTAACAATCATGATCCGCAATACATCATGATAGTCTGTTTATTGTCTACTGTTACAGCTCTGATTTTATCGGGGGATAATAGTGCATGATAAAACCCATCTGAACAAGCTCCAAACCGGGGGCACTATTGTTATAGGATGTTTGGGGATTGTTTACCATGCCAATAAAGAAAAAACACCTACCTTCAATGGTAAATAAGCGAGGAAAAGGTTTTATCATCGCTCTCACTTTGGGGCTCTCCTTCGCTGTTGTTATTCATCAAGCTTTTTACAACTTGCGAAACATTGTCGATCATGGACCGATGCGATGTTTTTCTTCGCTTGGGTTGATCGTGCTTTGAAATCAATTGAGAACGAATTCTGCAATGCCTGTGCGTTAAAATAGGGAGTCTCTGAAAAGAGACCTGCTACCAGCCCTTGGGACAAAAATCACCTTAAAGTGTAGATTTTTTTCAGTACAGTAGTCAGTTACCGTGACCTAAGGATCAAAAGTAGCAATCATAGAGGTGTTTTGTTCTCTTGTAGATCCCAAAATCACCAAAATAAACTACAACATTTTAATAAATTCGGCAAAACCGCACTTACAGTATTGGACAAAACATTTGCAACTTTTTCGATTTTCCATACAAAATGACCAACTTTAGTAAGCTAGATCTCAGTTATTTATGGACCGATTTGAATGAAATGTTCACAGAACATCAGATATAACTTGAATTTTAACATATATGTTTCAATAATTTTTCCAATTACGAATTTATTAGTACAGTGGGGTTCCGTTTTTGGCATGCTCCGTTTTTGGCATGTTCCGATTTTGGCACCCCCCGATTTTGGCAACAAAATGGATCCGTTTTTGGCAACATTTTTCGATACCATTAAAATTTGTAAATTTTTGTAAATATTATCGTATCTGTTGCTTTAGTCATTTGAATAGCATGTTAACTTCACACTGATCACATTTCAGAGCTCCATTTTCGTCGATATTTCCCAAAATCTCACCAACTACTAAGGACTCGCGTACGCGCTTATTTACTTCAGAATGGTCATTGGTCATGCATTGGCAACGTTTCATGAGGCCAATAATCTCCACTAGTATCTCAACTAAAGACCAATCTCTTTTCTTAGGCATTCTAATTGAGTGACCAGCCCACTTGAGTCTGCCAGTAGGTGATACAATAAAAAACACTGTTCTTCAGATCTGGAACAGCTTGTTTGAACAAAGCACCAGCACCGACATAAGAGCAACAAAAAATCTATGGCTCACACAGAGTAACAATCATAAATTTTGTCTCATCTTGTTAGCTCACTGTCTTTATTATTATGGATTTACATACATTGCGCATGTAAAAACACACCGCCATAATAGATATAAATATGTACAGCAAAATATCGTGTATCGTGTGCCTTTAAATAAATTTCATTAAATAACTTGACAAATGCGGATAGTCCAAACTACAATTTATTTTCGATAATATCATTGAAGCGTGCGATAAATACGACTGAGAATGTTTTAACTTTTTGTCTGTGATATTGGTCTTTCTGCGTCAACTATTTAAAGCTACGTTCCCTCTTTTCTATAGACTCTGTAAGGCGTTAGATTTGTTAAGAGACGATCCAGAATTCTGTTTAAGATTGTTAATCACCGGTACGGGCCTCAACACCATCAATATGTTCCTTACGAGTTGAGTCTATGAGTTTCCTAACTGTACCCTGAAGAATCCTTAAATGAGTCTTGGTTCTTGTGGGACTTTTCAGAAATTTTAACGAATTCATGAAGATATCTACAGATCCCAAGTGGACGCTGAAGGCTTCTTGAGGGATCCTTAGAGTGTATAATTGGTTATGGAGAATTATGTCCAAAATCTGGTGATTCCTAATAAACTCTAAGGCGTCCTGTAAATTTTAAGCGGGATAATGTGAATTTCTAGTAGTATTTTTTTATTATTTCCGGCGAAAGCTTGGAGATTTTGAAAAGGTTCCCAGAAGAACTTGAGGTGTGCTAGTGGTAGCCTAATAATAATAAACTTTTAATTTTTTCATTGGAGACTTGAGAATTTTCAGCAACATCGCAGCGGAATTCCAAGCAGCAAAAGCCTTAGCAAGATCCCGAGAACTCTATGCAAGATCCTACGGATGCTTGGCAAGATGCTTCAGAGCTCAAGCGTTTTTTCTGTAGATTCCTTATGAGAACCTGAAGATTGATTTAAGGTTCTTGAGGTTTTATAACAGGATCCTGTAAATTTCAGTGGAAAACATACATATAGCTTAATTAAAAATTATTTCAAGTAAAAATTGAATTCTACAAAATAACAAGTCACATTTATGCATTATCGCATGTTTATGTTTGCCCTTTTGATGCAGTCAACCATTCATTATAAAATGCTTTACTTTATTAGAAACATATATTGAATGAGCAATTCTAAACTTATCGAATTTTTCAAAATTTTTCGCTTAAGTCCAAAAGTCAAACTGATTTCAAATGTTCATTTAATTAGGAAAAAAAGCTCATGCCGTTTTGCAATACCCAGCGCTTTTGTTTCGTAAATACTTCTTTAAAAGAATACAAACATATTTTTTTCGTGTTCTTTCATAGTTTTAAGAAAATGTCCAGTTCTTCAATAAAAGTCACTTATGCGATTATTGGTTTTACAAGGCCCTCTTATACAAAAATTATACATAAAGCTTCTAAAAAATAATTGAAGATGTTGAGGCGTATAAACGCCACTAGAAAAACGTTTGCCAGATTTAACATGACGGAGCTATAGATTCATAGCATAGTATAACCCTTTGGAAAAATGCTTCGAAGTGAACCTTTTCGAAGTCTCAACGCCCTATGATTCCATAAAAATGATGTATCAACATAGTAATGATGTTTTCAAAATTAATAGTTGAAAAATAAAATTTGAAAGATGGGTTCCGATTTTGGCACGGTTCCGTTTTTGGCAACTGAAAATTTCAACTTTGTTGCCAAAAACGGAATCCCACTGTAATAGCGGTTTAACTAAACTGTAATTTTCGACGAAAAATTCAAAACTATTTATCTCAAAATCTAATGGCCCTACACAAAAGCTGTCTTCAGCAAACTTGTTCATTTCGTTAAAATCTACATTTTTGCTGAAGATATCATAAAGCTATTCCTGCAATATGTTTAGTTATGTCATTTAAAAAAATCGTCTAAAAATTCATTTTAGTCAAACCGTTACGGCTTTTGAACTTGTGATTGGAAAAATCACTCAAAAATATATGTTAAAGTTTAAGTTATGTCTGATGTTCTGCCAAAATTTCATTCAAATCGGTCTATAAATAATCGAGATATAGCTTACCAAAGTTGGTCATTTTGTATGGAAAATCGAAAAAGTTGCAAATGTTTTGTACATCTACCTCTAAATCAAAAAAATAATAATATCAGTTTTTCACAGGATGCTTCTTTGGGAACGATAATCTTTTTCCACTCTTTCTATATTTTACTACGAAAGATTTTCGGAAACAAGCCCCACCCTAGTGTGGGAAGCTCAAACCGTTATCACTCGAAAAAGAAATATAAAGGGTAACGAAAGTGTCACTTACCGCTTTTTTCCTCCGCCGGAATGCCCTCGTCCTCGTCCAGCTTGTTGTCGGCTTTTTCCGTGGGTTCGTTCTCCTGTTTCTCGTCTTCGGTGTGAATGGGCGAAGAAGGTCCCGACGAGGCACTGGCCCCAGGGCTCGGCGACGAGCTTATGGCATGGGCCGGCGATGTTAATCCGCTCGTTCCGCTGTCTTTCTCGGTGGATTGCCGTCGGAGCCCGCCCAGTTCCGGATACTTGAACTGCCGGGTTGTCTGGTCGTCCAGATTGGTTTCTAGGGACTTTTTGCGAACGCCTTTTTCCGGTGGCTCATCTATGGATTTGTTGCTCCGTAAGGGTGCAACCGGAGGTAGGGAGGATGGAATGGTTGGTGGCGGTGGCTCTGCCTGCCGTAGCGGTGATTTGAGCTTTTCCGGGCTGATTTTGGTGGGGCTTAGTGAACTAGGGTCGATTGCGTGAGGAGGAACTGCTGGCGGAAGCTTGGTGGGCGATGGGAATGAATTCTGTCGAATGTTTCGTGGTCCCTTCTCCGGGGGAGGCGGAGGAGGAGTCTGTCTTTTGGGAGGACTAGGGGGAGGTTCGCTTGGAGATTGAAGCCTGTGCTGTAGTGGTGCTTCTGGACGGGCGGGTCTACTGGGTTCTTTGGATGATTGCACACAGGCATCGCCGTTTGTGGTGACCGGAGTGGAACTTGTAACGCTACTTCCTCCCGGAATGATTCCCGTTCCCGGGACAGACCTTATAATATCACATCGATTGAAATCGCTGCCGACTTTTGTGGTTCGCGTTTTGGAGAAATGTGACGTCCAGTTCTTTTGCTTCTCGATAAGCTCCCGCGAATTAAACTTCCGTTCAGGCTTCTCCGGTTTTTCTGGCTTTTCAGCTTTCAGTCTCGACTGGTTTAGTATCCTATTGGAATCTAGCTTGCCAATTCCGTTTGTGATTGGATGATGTCTCCGCTTGGGTGATGGGGACCGATCATGCTCGGAACCGACTTCGGACAAGTTGTCCTCCTTGCTACTGGAATGTGACATTTTAATACTGAATGGCGGTGGCCTGTTGACACGTCCTTCGCCAAGCTTCTCAAACAGGGCCCTGGCGTTGTTGAATCGTGCCGCGTGTGACTCAGTGCGCACAACTGTCGCTGTTGGAGAGGGATGACTTACAACCTCTTTGGCTGAAACTTCCGGTGCTAGTTCCACCGGCTTTCGTTGGAATAGATTAGCGATCTGGGACACCTTAGGCCCAGAGGCCGCACTCGCAGCCGAAGACTTGTCCATCTTGTGGATTGGTTTCACTCGTTACAGAAACCTGAAATGAAACAAACACAAAATACATGATTAGGTTCATTGATCCACTAAACCAAAACAGTTTTATATGCTAACCATGTTTGCTAACAATACACTTATCTGGAAGCAAGCAAAAAAGTTAAACAGTCCCAAATTAATTAGTGACGCGCCGCACGTAAAACGTTAGCTGAAATCGTAGCCGTTCGAGGGAATGAATTCGTCGCATCCAATCGGACACAATTCTCGAAAAACACTACCCTGCCTACAATTGCTGAGGTTTTATCGCTCGGCCGATTGGTCGGTCACTTTTCCTGGGGAGACTACTACCTGACACGGAGGGAAACGCATAGCGAAGATCACTCAGTGTAAGCATTTCCAGCTGACGAATCCGACGTCAGGCTCGTGCTCTTGGTGGTTCATTGGCTATATGTAGGCAAACAACGCCAGATAGTGTGGTGGTCGTCGACTATAAGCGGCCATAACGTAACGAAACCAACCGATCGACCAACCAACCGACCGACCGGCTCATAAAGCTGATAAGATATGACAATTCGGTTGCTAGTCTTCCCTCTACGCTTCGTATACTGACTACAGCAGTGGTTCCCAATTTTTGAAACTGCGATACCCTTAAAACTTCTACAAAAGTCTTGCGGACCCCTAAATATTATTGAAATCAAAGCTTCCAAAACAAAGGATTTTATCAAACTATAATCATTCAGTCTGGTAAATACATTACATTTTTATATAAATAAAAATCAATTCAAATTGACTAAAATTCCTATAATTGCCTCAAAAATCCAACTGAATTCTTGGGCAGAATTCACTAGTGATATCTTATATGGAAGAAGATCTATCTATCTATCTATTCAGAAGTTTGAGATCAATCTGTCAGAGATCTAGGAAAGAATTAATCCATATCATCGTCCTCGGCGCAAGCGAAATTATATCCGAAGACTCCCATTGATCATGTAAGGTAATGAAACTGTGGAGAAGTCTACCAAGAATATTGGAAAAATGCTAATTAGTATCATACCACTGAGGAGCTTTCAAAGATAATTTTTCTAATATTCATTTGACGTCCCCGTTACTCGTGGAAGGTTTTCTTGGAAAACCGTCCAAAATTTTCGTCAAGTGAATCTTTAAAAAATCACAAGCATGGGCTGCGGATATTTTATGGAACAAGTTAGTAGAATTCCGTTGTCGTGTGCAGCATCAGACGCCAGAAGCACATTCTCCTCTGTTCTAGAGATTTGCGCCGTTAACCCGTTAAAAAATGTACCTGCAGCTCTGCGAAGACCTTGTCAGATATTCGTCCAGAAAATTCTCAAAAATTTACTCAGAATCAGATATGTGTTATATACATCACGTGGGATATTTTTTGGGTGATGAAGAAATCTGGGGGGGGGGGTATCTGTAGTACTTAAGACATCAGATAACGTTCAAAATATTCCGCGTTTGCTAGATTGGGGGGGAAACCAGTCTTGAATTCAGACTCTCAAATATTTATCAAGGAGTTGGCCAAGGATCTGGCAAATACCTTAACCAAAAAGACTAAAGTCAAAAATACGCTATGCATATCCAATGGATACCTCGACAAACAAGCTTACTTAGTAATTATATCTTGCCGCGAGCTTCTAATAGCTAAGGCGAAATTTAAAATATATTGTAATGGCTTCGCGGTCCCCTTCAGGAATCTCCAAGGCCGCGGGTTCGCGGACCACCGGTTGGGAAACCCTAAACGGGCCATTGAAAACAAGATGCACTCTTTCGTGTTTGAATCTGCGGGACCGTAGAAGGGTAAAAAGAATCAAGTGGGTTGCAGCAGCGAGTGACTCGAAAGATTGCAATTAGACGATTAAGGTTCTCCTCCGTTGTCTGATAGATAGTAAAACGCTTCTTCGGGTTGGAACTGGAAACAATGAAACTTCCTTTGCACGCGTCGCAGTTTAAAGTATGCATATCGTTTGTCTTACGGCATTCCACGTTGGTGATGGAATGTGGCTAAAAGTAGATGGGTTTGAACTCAAAGTTTGGTGTGATTTTTTTTATTACAGTACGACAGTTTTTGCATTCCAAATTTTGACATTCATCGAATTAGCCTTTAAAGGACAATATCATTCTCTTAAGCAAAAATCACACTTTAAATCACATCATGTTTGATCCACATCCATGAAGATATGCTAAATAATTTACTAGAAATATTTTCAAGATACCGCAGCATATTTTACCAAAGTTTGTTTCTCTTGAAAATAATTTTTTTCTCAATAAATTCTAACATAGCTTTCTGTGAGTGTTAGGAGAGTGTTTGTGGGAATAAGTGCATTTGCGATAATTTGAAACAATAGCTAAGATATGTTAGCGACTTCGACGCCAAGTAAGCAGGGGTATCTGAAATAATATCTGCTAGAAGATGCAGATATTTTTCCAGGTAAATCGGCGATTTATCTGAAATATCAATTATATTTATAACAAACTTTTATTAAGATTTCTTAAAAACTGTATGATCACCTCACGTTTTGCCGATCAATATGTAGAGGCTTCTTTGGGTTTATTGGCAGTATTTGCGCTAGGAACAAATTGAAAATTATATGAGGTCTCAAAAATTTAGATTAATTTTCGAAACGAATATTGAATGTTTCTTGAATGAATTTCCATAGAAAAATCTAGAGAACATATCAAGAAATTGATCAAAAGAAGACTTGAGATAAACTTTTGTATGAATTGAAAAAAAATAATATCAGAAAAATATAGATTTTTTTATGACGCAATTGGAATTCATGCCAGGAAAAAAATATATGCGAAAGAAATAGGGACTAGTGTCAATCATTCCAGAAATTCCGTCGTAGGAAAATTTCTAAATGAGCTTCCCGAATTTCTTTCAGGAAAATTTCCAGACGGATAATTGGAACCGTTTTCGAAGATATGTGCTTGATGAAAATCTTAACTGAAAGCATCAAGATTTCCAAAAACATATTGTGAATTCTATATTTAAACAATACTAAGAGAATTTCAAGAATGAATCGTAAAAAAATAAAAATGACTTAACTGCGAAAGATTTATAGCAGGAAACATACGGTAATTTCTTAAGGTGAAACATTTCGAAATCCAAAGATGGCCGGCAATATGGTCGACTTGTACCCCTACTTACGTTTTGAAGGGCATAAGACTGGAGAAATAGTTGGTAAACGTTTCTGATCTTCTTATTTTATGCTTTTTGCTAGTGCACAAAGCCAAAATAGAAAGTACATTGTTGTTGGATGCTTTCTTCGCGAGATTTGTGCCTTTGAATCTCGTAATGCAATCTTAGAAGTAGATTCCAAACTGTTTCGTCTTAAACACATTCAACAATATGTTTTTTTGAAAAATGCGAACAATTTAAAAAAATCCTATTGATGCCTTTGTTTTTATAAACGCATCACACACACTTTTGTTAACGACATAAAACGCAAACAATGAGAAAAAATTGGGTATTTTTTATTCAGCTTCTACGAAGAATTTATGCTTTCAAAATGATCTGGAAGGGTCTGTAATAAGCAGAGTGTAATCTGAAGAAAATGGTCTGGTCAGGAATTCCAAAATATTTCCAATAGGGTACCGGTGCCTTTAGTAGACTACCTAAGCTATAATAAATCATAACATAATAACGAGAAGTCTTCACAGAGATCTTTTGGCGTCAGCAGAAAGATTTCAACCTCTACTATATGGAAAAAATATAAAAAGAGGGACAACATTATTTTTTGGGCATTGAATCGCTTGAGCCATAATTGGTACACGTGTTCCAGTAGTTGCGCTAGTGCTCCAGTAGTGGACGTTCGGGAATGATACAAGGAATTTTAAACAAAATAGGGTCGATGTACCAATAGCCGCATAGCTAAGAACAAAAATTCGTATAAAATCGAAAAATAACGCTATCGTCATTATTTTTTCATCATCTGAAAGCTTTTTATCTTGGTTTTGTGGAAAAAATATGAAAACTACGAAAACTCAAATGTTTGCATTTATTATCGCGTGTGCCACTATAGGAATACATGTGCCTATAGTAGCACTATTTCTAATTTCTGTTCCTATAGTAGCACTAGCATCACAACGTTGGCAAAATACTTATCGAAACCGTATTTTTACAAAACTTTTATATTTTTCCTACAAAGTGTGAATCAAAAGCTTTCTTTTGATGTAAAAAAAGTTCTAAATTCATCAATTATTTTGTGAAACAAAAAATAGTTTCTCTCAGTAGTGCTACTATAGGAACAATAGGTTTACTATAGGCGCAAGGGAGCTCAAATTTTAAGCAAAACTAATTATTTCGATCATGTTTTGAACAAAATCAAGCTGTGTATCAATGGTACTTAGACAAATAGCTCCTGGCCTTCATGTCAAAAAATGTTTTAAAAAGGTTTATAGCAAAACGGACGTAAAAAGCCACTAGTGCGACTATAGGGGACTGTCCACTAAGGGAACACCGACCCTAGTTGATTTTAACATAGATTTAATATTTTTCCTTCGGAGCAGCAACTAAAATCTTTCAAATGAAGCATAAAGATCATCTCTGGAACATTCCCTAATTTTTATATATTTATTCAAAAAACTGCTACCGTCTGTTGATCCACTATTGGAACACGACGGCAACTACTGGTGCAAGGGAGCAAATTTTTTGCGTAAACTTAATTATTTATATTACTTTTTGATAAAAATCAAAAGCTGATATTTGGCAAATCGACTAGAGGCGATCTATCCACCAAAAATAGCGCAGGTCGTTTTCATCGAAAAATTTACGTTTTATTCTATAGTCCAATCTACTGGTACATTACAACCATTGGTACCCTATTTACAATTATGTTTAGAACGTGAAGAATTTCAGATACAGATTCCAGATTCAGAGGTAATCTGAAGTTATTAACTCCATTCAATAATAAGATTTGAATGCGATTTTTCAAATATTTTTTTGATGATTAAATAGTTTATAGTCATAAGATTTTTTATACTAATTTTTTAAACTATAATAACAGTGATAATGTTAACAATTATGTAAAGATAAAGATTTTAAAATTCAAACACCAGATTCACAGATTCTTGTTTTTTAAAAAGGCGTTGTGTTCATGAAAATGTTCAACAATTTGATAGATCTTCGGAAGCTTGCCGTAAGCAACATTTGTGTTTAGAAGTTTTATTACTGCTTTCAATATGATTATGCATTAGGTTTTGAAACATTTTCGATTAAAAATATATGCTTATTTTGCTTAAAGCAATCATTGTTGGCATTGGGTATATTTTTTTTTGTCAATGGAATACCATATGACGAGAACAACGTTAAAGAATGTGTAAGCATTATTTACTGAAAATATTTAAATAATCAACAAATTTGTACATTTCTTGCTATTCTTCATTTTTGAAGGTGTGTTTTTAACCGATAAGACATAGGATGATTGTTTTATAAAGTTTAGAAATATTTTAATGGTGATTGTTTTAAAATGTTTCAAAATACTATGCCAATGTTTAAATTTGGGCGATGCAGTTAGTCAGCTTTAAAGAGACAAACTTTACACTATGAGTGGCTCCAGATCGGTTAAAACTAAGGATTTATGTGGACTAAATCTAGGTTATTTATCAAACCCCTAAATCAGACCAAAAGAAGTAAAAAAAACAGAGTTTAAAACATTTACTTTTTGTATGAGAATTATCCTTCTACTATTTTTTTCCATCGATTTCTAACTTTAGGTTGACTTAAGCAGGGAAAAATAAATTTTAGATTTATTAGGGAAAGCCACGTGGGATTTGAGTTCGAAATTTGTAAATCTTCTGAGCCATTGAGTCGCATAAATCAGCAGCTTAGTTGGTAAAGCGCTCATGTAGCATACAAGTGTGATTTCGAATCCCACCTGAACTCGTTTTTTTTTTTTTTCATAATTTCGCGAATAGTTAGTTAATTTTTACACACGGGCAATGAGTTAATTTGACAGGGTAACTACTCAAACAGAGTGGTCACTTCCCGAGTTCCCCGATCATTTTCAAAATCGTCGCGAAGCAAAAATTTTGTAATTTTCTGTGAATTATATTAAATGAAGCTCCCTGAAAAATGTGCATCTTTGTAATTGTTTGTATAGCCAATATAAACTTTTTTCAAGAGCTGCTATCTATGTTTTTCAGTTTGCGTTCTTATTTCTTTGATTGTCTTGTAATCAGGTTCTTCTCTTTATAAAATGTTTGCTATATTTTAGTTACTGATTCACATTTAAGATGCTGCCATCTAGAACAATACTGATTATTATTATACATTGAACATATTTGGATATCAATTGAATAATAATTCACAGTACCTATTCAAAAATTTACATTTGCAAAAATTCAACAAACTTACTTTTCTTGATTAACAAATTACTTAACTTATTATTAACTTATTGTTAATCTTTTAGAAAAACATTTTAAGAATCAAGCTTCGAAGTTGTACCTAACCATACTAAACAGTACAATTTCTATTTCACCTTCTTGCACTAGGAAAAAACTTAAAACAAGGATAAAGGATTTGTTGGTTTACTAAGGACTGTTAATTTTATAAAGTAGACACTTTGTTTATGCTATATCTTTTTTATTTATTGATAAAATCGTAATCGGTTTTCTGTGTATCGTTGACCTATTATTCTAAAATGCTATGAAAATATAAAATCTTTGAAAATGCTTTTGGTTGAAGAGCTAAATAGTTTTACCAAAAACTCTTAAAAAAAGCTGTCCGTCAAAGTTTAACATTATTTTTCGCAAAACAAAAATCCTTATTTTTATGAACAAATTGTATGTTTGTATCCTTTACTATTCTACTAAAGGTAAAGCTTTAAAAATATCAATTATATTCCACCATTCTATGATATTAGGTAACTTTAGTGATTTACCCATTTATGGCCAAATTTGCTGATACACCATCCTTTCACTCCCAGCAAAAGAGAATAGTAAAAAGCGTGTTCAAAACTAGTTTGGATTACTAAAGAAACTATATTAGTATAAATGAAAGCTAAATCGTGAGATTAAACTACAGTCTTAAGTATAAATTTTACTGTTTATGGTAGTTTTACTAAAAAGTCTCATACTTTTAAAATCATGTACGCATATTTATCGATCTACAGCAAATTGTAAACAATTTTCTCCGAATTTTTCAATTGGTAATCTCAGAATAACATATTATGAAAATAATATGTGGAAAATAAAATCGATTTTATTACAGCAGTGTTGCCAATTTTGATGATTGTCAATGTACTTTGATAGGTCTTCTAAGAATAAAACAATTGTGTTTCTGTTGTGCTTTGAATGTGACGTGGAGACTTACTAAGTAACTCTATGAAGGCGTAAGTTATTTTTCATATTAATACTATATTAGGACTTCCGTCAGGACGTACTTTTACACAAAAAATTCTACTCACATCAATTCCCATCAAATTAAAAAAAAAATTCTTTAAAAATATACGGGAAAATTGATTTTATTATATCTGTAAAATTGCTGCTCCAAAAATAACTTGTATTTTTCCATCAGGCTTCTGATTGATGATGCTTTCGAAGAACAAGCCTTTTTTGAAAATAGGAAATATAAATTATCGAATTTTCCAGCCAATTTCTTACAATCATTGATTTTGATAACCTCAAAAAATCGACCGATCTAATCGTTGTTCCATATTCGTGTGAAATTTAATTATTTCGGAGAATTTTTATTATCACAACATTGTACAATACTAGTCGAACGATGTGCAAAAAACCGATTGAAATTTCATTGATTAATAAGAAAGATACAGCATGCACAAGGTGTCCACTTTATAAAATGAACAGTCCTTACTCCTTCAGTTAAGTGCCTTTGATAACGTGAATAGGAGCACAATGTTAATTATTGTGACTTTCATATTTGGATTGCGCAATGTTATACAGTAAGTTTGCAGTTACATTCTAGTGCTAACGTGTTTGGAAATATTTTCGAAATTTCTCCATAGTAATTCCCATATAAATCTACATCGTCTTTGGGCCACCGGTGATTTAGCAAGCTGAAAATTTCACAGAACACTGTTTTTATGATACGAATGGAAACTTTTTTAAATTTCGAACTGCCCCACAGTGCGTTGAATGTACGGAGATGTGGGACAAAAATCAAAACTGGAAGATCAAGCCATTTGAGCACCTTGGTATGGAAGGGAAAGTTGTTTCTGGTCGAAAGAGCTGTCTCTTCGTACTTGTAGTTGCAAAAGTGACTTATACGCCCTAATGCAAAAAATATCGATTTTTTTTTATTTTTCAGTTTTGAATATAAAATTTTAATAAAATCTTGGACACTATATTTATAACGTATTACATTAAGCATTAAATTGCTCTGGTGTAATGCCTGGTTGAGCCGAGAACACATAGTGTTTCAAGATTTTCGGATTTTTTACCACAAACAACTCATTTTTATACTTGTGCTGGCTAAGGACTATACCAACAAATAGTCAAAAATCTCAAAGAGTTGCAGGGAGTTGCAGCTGTATCTTTCAGACCTCTTACAGGACACTCTAAGAAACATGTCTGTGAGTGATATAGGGTGGAACTCGGTGGAACTTTTTTTGAATCGATAATCGAAGTTACATGTTAGTATTTCATAGGTTTAATTTCATAGCCAACTCTTCGTGCCGATTTCTCATATTCAAAGTTAAAATTGATGTGCTTGTCCAATCAAATGTACTTGACCAACCTTCAGTCATGTTCTCTTTTAGATTTTGATTGAATGTATTGGTTTCAACACTCTCCGTGCTAGTTGAAAGGAATGCTGGAAACATGCGAAAAAATTTAGTTTTTCTGCTACTCAAACAACTGTCACTTTCGATGCTTGTTGTAATAGTTTCAGTGCTTTGTATAGTTTATAAATACTTGTTTCAATAACGGATGATATCTATAAACACTTGTGGATACTAATTATCGCCGGATTAAATAACTTGAAATTAGATTTTTGTCTATCGAGCAACGCACTGTGTGCCCTAGTGACCACTACACTGATGCACATTTTGGAGTTTTGGCTCTCTTATGCTTAATATGGGGCCCAGATAGCCGTAGCGGTAAACGCGCAGCTAATCAGCATGACCATGCTGAGGGTCGTGGGTTCGAATCCCGCTGGTCGAGGATCTTTTCGTAAAGGAAATTTTCTCGATTCCCAGGGCATAGAGTATCTTCGTACCTGCCACACGATATACACATGCAAAAATGGTCAATCGGCAAAGGAAGCTCTCAGTTAATAACTGTGGAAGTGCTCATAAGAGCACTAATCTGAGAAGCAGGCTTTGTCCCAGTTGGGACGTAACGCCAAAAAGAAGAAGATGCTTAAACGATGTCAATTATGGTTATAAGCATTCTTCCAAAATGATTTGAAGTGATTTGAAAGAAATTTGGCAGAGCACACGCCATTTAAAGTTTATATGGAAATTACTATGAAAAACTTTGCCGAAGACCACTTTTTGATAGAATGTCAGGATAAATTATTTCTACCGCAAAAAATACTGTGTTGCTTTGAAAGTAATTGAATGCTCATTTCAGCATGATCTATACTCTGAAATCAATAATAACAAATTATTCAGAGATTCTATCAAAATGTGGTTTTCGTAGTAGAAGCTGGTAACATTTTACTTGAGAAGATTAATGAACTTTTCCATAGAATATTATAACGAAGAATTATCTTACTGAAGACAAAGGGTTGGCCTTTCTTATAGTAATTTCCATACAACATGTTATGTGCACAGTCAAAAAATGAAATCTCTTCAAATTTTGGGAAGATGATATTTACCATAATTGACATCGTTTAAGCATAGGGGAGCCAATACTTCATAATTTGCATTAGTCTAGTGTCCACCCTGTTATTACTATACGAATTGGTCTACGACCTAACATCGACATATATACCGATATGTAAATTTCCAGTTAATCATGTTTATTATTGTTGAAACTTATCTAACCACATATTAAAATGTATTGAATCATACATTTTGCTAGTACACTATCTCGTACTGTAAGATGCAAAATCAGTTCCACCATTTTCCTTCTCAGTGGATTTTCAAAACTTAGTTTGCACTGTAAAAACAATTTCCTTGGAAGATATGGTAGGAGACAGCAATCCGAAGGGGATTTCTGATAATATCCACTATGACGTTCGGCATGATATCACCTTCAGTGTGATTATCAACTGGTAATCAGCAAACCACTCGAAAAGTTTTCTGCACAACGGAAACTATCATCGGAACCGAAGCAAAAACGGTGTTAGTTTCTCATTTGTCAGTCTCCAAAGCTAGAGCCATGAATAATGTTCTAATTTTTATGGTTCTCTTGCCAGTTGCAGTGGTGAAAGGCCAACAGAGTGCTGTCCAAGTGCCCTGCAACAGCATTTTCGGATGCATCTCTCACGTTCAGTGTGCTGCGGATGAGTACTGGACTCCGGGTGCCGCCCTAGATGGGTGTTGCCCTGGGTGCGTTCGGGGACTCGGATTGGAACAACCGGGCTGTGGCATCAACGGAACGGCCTGTGCATCGGGATTATTCTGTGCCAAAGGGGACATTTGTAAGCTGAACACGAGTAAGTTTCGGACAGAGCTTTTTATCTTGGAACCAAAGGTGAATTAAATAGGATGATTTATTACTGAACAGCTAGCTGCCTGTCCACCCGGCACGTATCGGAAAAAGTCCTTTGGAAGCCGGAATGTGATTCAAGGGGAGAATTCCAGGCGAAACAGTGCCGAGGAGATCGACTGCTAGGGCGGTGCTTCTGCTATTCGGCCACTGGACAGCGGATTTTTGGTTGGCAATGGCTTGGCAAGGCAGAAAACATGACCTGTGCTTGTAGTCGACTTCGGTCGGATTTGGAAGCGGCCGGAAGGCAGGATGTTACCCTCCATTGTGCGGCGGATGGGAACTTCGAAACCCTGCAGTGCGACGGCGGAGTTTGCTGGTGTGCGGATCCAAAGACGGGAGAACGGTGGCCTCGTGTTCCGGCCGTGTTGCCATCGATGTGGAAGAAGTTGCCGTGCTGTGAGTAGTGATTTTGTTGTGGAGAATACAGTTGTTGATAACTCAGTAATATCGTAGATAACCGAACACTACATGGCGAGCAGTACCTGAGACAGTGTGAAAGTGGGTACTTTGCTCAAAAACGTTTGGAACAGAAATTCTACATCCACGGACATGTGAACGTTATTCACAATAAGGTGGTGTGTGATTACGATGGGACTTATGGAATTGTTGAATTCGAACGGGGCATGTAAGTATTCTTATAGTGGTGGCTCTTTAAAAAGATGATAGATAACGACAAGGTTAATTCAATACCATGGAATCATGAAATCAAACTATTGTAGCGCATCTTAAAACGATAGTTTCGGTACTTAGTAGAACTTCCTGAGAGGGTCTTCTCATTTGGTTCACAGGAAAGTCTCCGCAAATGGTACTCGTTGATGAATTGCTCTCATTCCTGAAGTAGAGAATCTTTTTACTTCTTTTTTCGGCGTTACGTCCCTACTGGACAGAGCCTGCTTCTCAGCAGTGCAAAGCAAAACAATATTCTAGATAAGGGCTACCAGCAATGGTCTTGAAGACTTTGACTGTTCTACCAACCTACCAAGGCTCTTTATTTCAACATTCGATTCTTTATTTAGGTTAATTGACACATTACAACACACAGCCCGTGGCTTTATTTTATGCTACCCGCGAATATTTTGAAGAACCTTTTCACATCTGGTCAATTGATTACTCTACTAAGAACATACCAAGGTTTGTTTTTAATTTAAGATTCAAATCAAGCTTGTTATTTCCTTGGACCCCGCCTATGTCCAAAATAGAGATGTTTACAAATTTGACGTTTCCTATTATGGACCCTCAATTCGATTCTCAAGTTATCTGGCTTACTGCCGACGTGCCTATTATGGACCCATTTAACATGGCTAATTATGGACTCTCTTGTGTGGTTTAATTTACAAAACTGTTCAGATGTCTGTGTTTATTCACCTTAGATTAAATATTTTGCCTCAAACTGCTGCATTACAATGTTCCCCGGCGGATTTTTATAGGAATGAGATTGCTTTGAGTGTTAATTTTGTTTTTTTTTCTGTAAGGGGTCCATAATACGTAAAGAGTCCATAACCGACATTGACTCCCTAGCTAAAACAGGCAAACACAATTTTCTTGACTTATTGGTTGTATTTGCACAGAATTCTGTCAAAGTGTTGGGCAAGGTTATTACAATTAATATTCAGCAAATGGACAGGATTCTCACAAAATATTGGAAAAAGTTCTCAAAGAATAATTAGCAGGATTCCATTGTCTAGCAAAGATTATCATCAATCTAGAGCAGGATTTCGAACAGTTCAATGCACAGTTATGTACAACACTGGTAGTTAAACCTCGCATGTCTTACAGAGTATCAGCGCGGTGACTAATCATGGGCTCCATTTGGACGTTATACAGAGTAAATTTTTCACATTTTCGTGGACAAGATTATCACATAATCCGGATTCTCACAATTTTCACAGAACTCTTGAAATGAATTGATGAGAAAAAGTTTTAAAGAGTTTAAAACGAACCCGTAGTAATTTTTTACCAAAAATGGGTTTTGGATAAAATTCTGAGCGGGATTATTGTTAACCATGGATAGTATTTTCAAAGCATTTTAGGGTGAAGATGAATCGAAGCCAAACCTCAAATTTTCAAGAGCACGGATCTGGAGAACCAAACATCAGTTTAAGCTGTAAACTTAATCGATTGGTCACATGCTGGTGGTGACCAATCGATTAAGTTTTCAGCTCAAACGGGTGTTTGGTTCTCCAGATCCGTGCTCTTGAAAATTTGAAGTTTGGCTTCGATTCATCTTCACCTTAGAATTCTGATATGTATCTTGGGCGAAATTCCGACATAATGCTAGGTACATCCTGCACAAGATTCCTGCAAATGCTTGTGCAGGATTCCATAATAATCCGGGACATGATTTTTGCAGAGCCTTGGGCAACATTAACAACGTTAGAGTTCCAATTCTTTCCGGTTTTTAACAGAATTAAATATAATTCTCACGAGTCCGAAACAGAAGTTCAAAAGAATCCTGGGCGAAAATATTCATAATTTTTGAAAATGTCCAATCAAATTGAATTCTTGCAAAGACTATCACAGAATCTTGAACACGAAATTTTACAAAAAATGTCCTAAGAATTCTCAATATTCAATTCAAAAAAAAAATTCAAAAAAATTCAATAAAAAACAACGGTCTTATTTCACAAACGTCAACAAAACGGAATTCCTGAGATGGGTGGGACAAAAGCAGCCTAAGAGAAAATATTCATGAAAAATATTTGAAAAGCAGGCATTCATAATATGTTATGTACACAAAATATCGGAACTGAACAGAAACATTATTTTCGCAATATCAATATAGGCCACCAGAGCCAATTTTAGTCACATTTTCAACTTTGATTTATAAATCGACCAAACACATTGATTTCTCATTAGAGTGGCCAAATTAGGTGTATGTAAGTTAAAATTACAAAGACAATTATTTTTACTTACATGTCTAGGATCAACTCGGACACATAAATGAATATAGTTTTGCCATATAAATATAATCTACTATACACGAAGTGATTTTCTTATTAATAAACCACTATGGCTATAATTGGCGCTATGGCCAAGACCAGTGCTTCTATTCTATACATGTTTTAGAATCAAAGTAATAAACACCTCTTTTTCAGTAAAACGGGTTAAAAGATTTTCTGCAATTATTCACTCAGTATAACTTGTACGTAAGCAAAGCAAAATGAAAATCTTTACAAATTCCTATTGGACGGAACTTTGGAACTCTCTATCAAATACAGTCGAAGCTCGTTATAACGACAACTTTTATAGTGACAAAAGCTCTCTATAGCGACATTTTTCGATCCCTTGAAAAATATTACAATGTTATACTTATTCTCTATAACGACTTTTCTCTATTGCGACGGTCCCTTGCGATGTCGTTATAACAAGCTTCGACTGTAATTCAGTAAACTGGTATCGACTATTTCAAAATTAATCAAAGTCGAAAACCATCCGTTATACCAAAATAAGTCCTAATTGATCATCTCAATAAGAATCCTGAAGATGATGATTCCTCGATACGACTAACCACGGGTTCTCTGATAAATACTTCATGAATTTTCTCAGAAATTTCTCCAGCGATTCAGCAGGAAGTAATATTTTTTTTTGATTTCCTTTAAAATGTTCATTTGGCATTCCTCTTGATTTTATTTCATAAATACTGCTTTCAGGAATTGCTATGATAAGTTATTCAAGAACTCTTACCAAAATTTATCCAAATTTTCTTGCGTGAGAAACTCCAGGTAAATCTTATGAGATCGAGGATCAAGAATCGAACACTAAGAATTTGTGCTGTAATTCATGAAATTTGTTTTAAAATTCTACTGAAAATACAGATACTCCAGAAAATACCCCCAATAATAATTTCAGAGACTATTCTTGAAATTCATACAGGTATTCCTAATAGAATTAACCTATACAAGCAACTACTTCAGTTATCGTACGAACGCCTCCATTTAACCATCTATAAATGGTCAACTTCACCAATTTGTCATGGATGCCTGAAAGATTAGGAAACCAAGACAAAAGTTATGCATTCTTTCACAATTTACACCATCATTAACCAAAGGCTGCACAGACTGAACGATTACTAACATTAGGCAACGGACAACACGGAACACCCAGTAGCCCAGTGATGAATTTTTCGTTTGACGAAAAGTTTCCACCGAATCGAACCCACACCTCGTGGCACAATACGCCTAAACGACTGACGCCGTTAACCGCACGGCCACGAAGCCCACAAAATGAATGAACGCTCAAATTTTTTTTTGAGAATTACCTCTTCTATATGTTTCTAGGAATGCTTTATGGAATTCCTTCAAGAAGATTGCAAGGATTCTTAGAAAATTTGGCTACAAGATTTCAAGTACTTATATAGAATTTGACAAGAAATTCAAGAATCAAGAAAATTATGTGGGGAACTAATCAGAAACTTCCCTAATAATTATTTCCAAGTTTTTCATGGTTACTTAAAGAATTTATCTGGAAATTATCCTATGCAATTTTTATGAGCTACATCTTGATCCATTGTTGTTACACAAATCTACACATTGAAATTATTTCACCGACCTCAGCAAAACGTTACCGAGATTTGGCAAATAAGTATCGCTGAGCTGTTGGGTTCTCGGCAAATTTGTTTACCGAGGTCGATTTCAGAATTTAAGTGTGTATCCAAGAATATCTTTTTAAAACAACCATAGAATCTCCAAAAGAAATTTCTCCAGATATTCTTCTCGTATTTCCTCAAAAGTTACCTCAAGAAATTCTGCAAAGATTCGCCTTAAGAATCCACCCTGAAATTCCAAAGAAAATTAATTGATTTCTTTCAAATCCACGCAGTGATTTATCTAAGGACATCTCCAAGAATTGTACAAGAGATATCTTCTGGGATTACTTTACAATTGACAATTACATTAAAATAACAATGGGGTCATGCACAAATTACGTCACGCTCTAATACGGGGGAGGGGGTCAAGGAAGCAAGCAGTGTGACAAGCCTTACAAGATTTTTGAAGGTCTCATACAAAAAGCCGAAGCAGGTTGAATAAGTCCCTGTTTAGCGTGACATAATTTGTGTATCCTCTCAATTTCGACAAGAAGCTTGGAGGAGTTTCGAGAAATCACCAGAATTCTGTGAGAGTTTTAGGCCGGCTTGATTTGTTTCATTGTTAGTAGTTTTTAGTTGCTTTGGTTTGGCATGCAGTCTTGTATAATCACAGGGAATGCAGTGAAAAACTATTTTCCAGGTAGTACCTTTTCAAAATTTTCTGTAGAAATGAATTATTTACAATTTTCTAGAAGAAATTCTAGAGAGATAGCTTGTATTTTCAAAGTTTTTACAACTGTACTGGCCATTAAAATTTATATGTTTAGGTAAACGACATGTCTCACCAATACTTGTCATTCGCTAGTTAAAATGCATTAGAAACGTACAATTTTTCTAGAGCCATCCCTACTAACATAGCATATCGAACTGTCCACAAAAGTAATAAAAATTCAATTTCAGCGCATATTGCACCTGGCGTGACGGCACCCGGATCGAGCAGTACCAAACAAGCAGTCTCAAAGCGCACCTGATGACCTGCAGTAAGTATTTATTGTATGTGACGAACATTTTACCACCTTCGGCCGACCAAGCAAGAACACCATCCATTCGGTAAAACGAGACTCAATTTAAACCGGAATCGCCTGAATGTAGGCCACCTCCTTGGCAAACCGTTCAAGACTATCAGCACGTTGCCTATAGATATTTGCTTCAACGAAGAGAGTGTGAGGCGGGAAAGATATGTTTACTATAGGGAAGGAGACTACATGCTCTCGTTGCTCCCACTTTGTCCGGCTCTAAAGTAAACATGCTGAACGAGTAGGGGTGATTGGGGCAATATGAGCCACCTAAAAAGAGTTTTCTAAATTCATATTTTTACGTGTCCAATAATCCGCCTCATTTAATATAATATATAATTTTCAAATAACTAATAATAAAATTGCCAATATTGAAAAAGAAGATCTTATAAGCTTTGTTTGTATACATAGTATGAGCAAGCCTTAGATAAGAAGAATCATACCAGTTTTTCAAAACCAACCAATCTCGATTACTTTTTCAATTCGACGTAACAAACTTTCATACTATTTAGAGAAAATTAATAAATAAGAATCACAACCTATCTAAAACTAATATTTATGTATTTTTCTTTAGAGTATTCTTATTTCTAAACGTTTCATGTAATAATTGCACAGCGTGAAAAAAAATACATTTTTGCGTGTCTCAAGGATCGAATGATGTGCCTCTAGTAGGTTTGGAGTTGCTGTATTTCAGAAATGTTCCAGCACGTCACAATTTTGAGCTACAGGTCCCCAAAGTTGCAAAAAAAAAACTGTTTTCATTAATGTTTACATGAAACTTAAGTTTGATTTATATTTTTGTTTGTGATTTAATCCACCAAGCATGCAATACATAACTTTAGCTTTCATTTAAGATATTATTTGGTTGAAATTGTACGATTGAATTTAGATAAAATCAATTTGCCCAACATGCTTGCAGTATCAATACCGAATTCTTCGTTTCTCTTATATGGCAAAATACAATACTTTTGGAAACCATCAAAAAACAATTCTCGCGGAACATTACTAAAGGACCTATGTACAAATGAGAGATTCTCTCCTCTCTCGTTCTCTTTCGATTATAACAGTGGAATACTAATAATTTTGGGAAGTTTTTCACTATAGATCGAAAGTCAATTCCCTTGACTAGCGTTTCATACAAAAAAAAACGCAACAGAAGAGGTTAATGTGACTCAGTTATTAATGAAAGAGAAAGTAAACAAAGAGAGCCTCTCAATGTTAGATAGGTCCTTTAGTAATGTTCCGCGAGAATTTTTGAGCTTCGAAAGTATTATGATTTTTGCTGATAATAATTGTTATACAAATGCGTGCTATGATATTTTTGTAGGCGGCAATGGATTCAGCAACCCTTAATTTAGTAAATAAGTATTTAGTAGGTATTTTGTAGCTTGAGACAAAAACGTGTTTCGCAGTGTTACGTATAATAAAAATAATTTCATATTGTAGATTATGATTTTAAGATAATATCGCTTATTTGGTCAGCATCACAGACCCCATTGTTTTGCTTCGATGAAACATAATTAGAGATTGTATCAAAATCTATCGACTTTGTAAATTCAAGTATCGAACTATTCAAATATTCATTGTATCTAAGATCTGGAAAAAACGTGACAAAAATCACTGCACATTAAAACACTGTTTTTATGACCAAGTTAAATCCAAGGTGGCTCATATTGCCTCCATTACCCCTATGAACATGAATCCTATGGAGGATAGTGGTAGCGACGGAAGAAAATCCATAAGTCTGTTTGATTTCAACATTTCGACGTCGACTGAGAGGACCTGGCCGCCACACACTTTGTTTTGCTCGGTCTCATCTCGTTCGGGATCGCTGTCTTCGTTCGTTGTCGCCCATTCATAGCTTTACTACATGATTTGATTTAATGCTTGAGTAGGCGAACTCCGATAGAAATTAATTTCCTTCGCAAGGGATCGTATATACTTAATCCGCATTTTGTAGCGGGAGAAAATTTGAATATTTAATTAGTGTGGGCTTTGAGTGTTCTTACTGCTATATGGTTTCATTGGAGTTTTATGAGTTCTTTAGTTTTGCGATTAGATTTCTTAGCCAAGGTTTTTAGGACACTTATAACTGTGAAATTTTGCAATTATATAGATATCCTATAAAACATGCTAATAAACTATATGAATTGTCCATTCTACAGATTGCGCACGGGATGAGAAGATTTATCAAGCGGCCGGAATGCAGTTGGAGTTACTTTGCGAGGGCAATGGAAACTATGCAACCCTACAGGATCGGAATGGGGTTCTGTTTTGCGTGGACAGGGACGGATTTGTGGTGGCCGAAGGAGTTCAGCCGGAAACCAACTGCGAGGAGTATATGTTTGGGTGAAATGATTGACGATGGCTCAGGAAGAAGGAATATCATAATTTTGGATGAAATCGATCATTTATTACAGTTTTCATGCTAGTGTTTCATATTAGTAACTTCAATAATCTAAATGCTGAAAAATAAATACGACGGTCAACCTAATAGACTCATGTACATAAAATTTCTATAAAAAGTGATTTTAAAGCTAAATTATTCATATTTTGTGTGAAAACCTTCATCCACCATAACACAACAAAACTGTCCGAAAACAGAAGATTTGAAACAATACTTGAACATAAATTTATTCATATGTATTATTAAATTTTTTGAAAGGTTACTCTAACAATCTCAATTTAATTCATTTAAAGGAAATTTATTGAAATTTTTGTCACGAATCACGCCACGGGTTATCAAATGGATTTCAGGAAGAAAGTTTTTAGTTATCCTTGCAAGGGTTACTGTAAATCATCCCCCAAGAAGTTCTTCTGGTATGCTGAGAAATTTTGTTTATGTCCTTCCCTGCCCTCATGCAGATAATCTCTCAGGTTTTTCATTGAGTCATTGATTCTATCGATGAATTCATCTACGATTTCCTCAAGGATTTTTACAGAAAACTCCTCCAGAGAAGTCTAAGAGATTTTTTTTTTTTGTAATTGTTACAATAATTCATCTTGATATATTTCAGATAATTCATCCTTTGAAATTTCCATAAGTTTCTTTAGAAACTGTATTCTTTCATTTAGAATTATTCTAATATTCGATAATCCATTTAAGCGTTGCTTGGGCCTTAAAGGATTGGTCGGCAACGTTCTTAAATAATTCTCACAAAAGTCTTCCAGAAATTCCTCCAGAAATTCTTTCAAATATTTTTCCGGAGTATTCCTTCACGAACTCATTCAGTATTTCTTATGGGTTCCTGAAAGTATTCCTTCAGAAATTTGGATATCCGCTAGTAATTCCCCCAGAAGATTCTGCATTTTCATAATCTCTTCGAGATTCCTGTAGAGATTCTTTCGAAGAGCGTTTAAAAAACCTTAACAAATTCATCAATACACCTCAAGAAATTCATCAAGGATTAACGATTTATCGATAAATTCACTGAAAGAAAAGTTGTGCTTTGTCTGATCAAGAATCAAGATCAAGAATGTTATACAAACAGGGGATGACCCATTTCCCATAAGGACGATTGGCATAATGGACCTCCTACAAAGTAACAACACAGTGTAGGAAAAAATCCTTCAAGGATACTCTTTTCTTATTCTTAACTGTTCAATCTAAACTGTAGTATGTAATGTAACATACAGAGTGACAACACTATACGATAAGCTTTGTATCAACTTACTCGTATCAATCACCCCCAATCCAACACGACGAAGTGATTCTATGGTAGAATACTTGGCTCCCCATCAGAAGTTTTTTGGTTTGAATCCCGTTTCAGATTGTTTCTTTTTTAACTTTGTTGATCATAAAATGATCCGCAAGACATGATTTTATGCATTGAACAACAAAAACATCACTCGTGTGTTGCGTTACGGCACAAGATGAAAACACATTGTAATTATGATATCATGAGGCATGATTTTGGAATTCTTGTTCATACCCGTGCATTTACACTTTTTTGCCGAAAGTCTCATATGCCAAACATTAACTTTTTCAAGGCAAATTGTTACAAAAATTTTACCAGTCATCATCATGACCAGCCCACTATCCCTGTCAATGTTCGACATAGAAAATCACTCAAAGATATCAACCCAACAACTTTCTTATCTGAGTCCCAATTCGTCTCCGAACCGAATGTCAACCAATTTTTCTCACCCGAAACAACCAGTCCAACCAGTTCCGAACTTACATCCGTCAAGTTTACACATAGGCCGCGGTCGGCACTCCGAAATGCTTACACTAGTGGTGTCACTCGCGCTGTCAATCACCGTCATCCCATCAAGATCCGATGCCGCCATCGGAGGACCGCCCAGCTGCGAAGGCTTCTACGGATGCATCTCGTCGTTGCGTCAAGCGGATTGCGCCCAGGGTGAGGTGCTAATATCCGGCGCCTTACTGAACGGATGCTGTCCGGGATGCCGCGGCGGTCAGGGCCACATGAAGGTCTGCAACGTCAACGTTGCCAACCGGCGGTGCGCTCCGGGACTGAAGTGCTCCGATCGCAAGTGCATCTACGATCGATGTGAGTAACCTCTTCCTCTCTGTAGCTTTACAGTAGGGTGTTCCAAAAATGTAATTTGTCAAAATATATTGGAGACTTTCTGTAGATAAGGCTGTTACAAATAAACGTTTGTAGGGAAGGGAACTTTGAGAACTTACGTTTGGAGGTTACCTCGTTGAGATTTGTGAAAAAAGTTAGATTTTTCAACATCCCTGTTGTACGATTTATGGTCTTCATGGCCGTGCGGTCAGTGTCGTCAGCACTAAAACACATTGTGTCTAGGTGCTATTCCCGCTTCAGCCTTTGAAACTATGATGATGAATATTTCTCGGCTGTGACATCGGAGCATGCTTGTCTGTTGCCTAATGTTGAGTTACAGTATGTACAGCTGAACTGCTTAAAACTATGTCCTTGTCCATGTTGTTGGAATTGATATAGTACCGCCCATTAGGTACACTAGTTGTCAGAAAGCGAATCATGCGTCGTCGTCGGCAGATGTGTGGATTTATTGAAAGAGGCATGATATTTTGTAGAGAAAATTTGAATATATTGCTTGTTTGAATAAACAGAGTTGCAGCTGATGATTCAGATACCAGTCAGTGTCTGTCTGGTGGATGGCATGAACTATTTTATTGTTTAGATTGGACTACAATAACGAGCTAGTCTCGCTAGGATCTACTCTCAACATTTTTAAGTAGAAGTAAATGCATAAGTAATTACAAATTTTGTTACTGATGACAGCACTTGTAGAAAAATGAGTTTAGTTACAAAACCTGTATGAATGATGTTTTCGTTGGTTTTAAAGGACTCAGTCAATTCAGGAGTCAGGTAGGTTTTTAAGGTACAGAACTCTTATTTTCAATATTTGCATTTTTTATTATTTTGCCAAAATATATTTAATACCGTAGATTTGACGTAAAAATAAGAACAACGCAAAAAATATATTTTTTTCAGCCCAAAATGAGTTGTTATTCTTCATTTGAACATATGAAAGAAAGACATGAACATTATAGCTCATCAGGATCTTAAAATAGAATTGCGAGAGAAATTGTTATAGAAGCTACTGAACGGATGCATTTCAAAATATGTTTCTCGCTGTTAGAAAACCCTTGATTTGCGCTGAATAACTCTGCCGAAGAATTCTTGCTTATCAAGATCTTGGGATAAAGAAATTAGGAAGAAAATTATCAGAATCAACTAGCGGATGTATTCCCAGTAAGGTTGTCTACCGCCAGATAGCTCTTGTTCTGTTGAATAGCTTCGCCGAAGACACCAATCTTTTAACTAATAAGAATTTTAAGAAACACACAATTGAAGAACATTTGTCACTAGCACCACCTAGCGGATAAATTCTCAATTAGATTACTTAGCTCCAGATAGCCCTTAATCTGATGAATGTCATTACAGAAGATGCCAACCTTCCATCTGATAAGCATCTTGATTTGGAGAAGATTGAAGATTTTTATTAGCGCCACGTAGTGGATGACTTCCCAATCAAACTCTTTGCCGCCAGATAGTTCTTGATCTACTGAACAGCTTTACCGAAGGCACCAACCTTCTAATGTAAAGTGTGTCGAGAAATGTGAATTAGCAATGTTTTTCTGATATTAGTCACAAAAATTTGACTATTTTAAAAATGCTCAAAGATTTTTGACAAAGTGCCATTTTGGGACACCCTACTCTACTCGCTGAGCAGGAATAATAAATCATCTCTCGCCGTCAGCGACCTGCCTACACACGATCCACATGAAAGACGAGGAGGAGTGGGCCGGATGGTATCCGCGGTGCAACCTGGACGGCACCTATGCCAGCAAGCAGTGCCGAGGGGACCGGCTGTCCGGACGGTGCTTCTGCTACAGCGAGGATGGGCGTCGCATTTTCGGCTGGGATTGGTACAAGGACGCCTCCAAGATGACTTGCGGTGTGTTGAGGGGTTCCAAAACGAGAATGCAAACTCAGGTTAATTACACGGATGTGTTATACAATTTCAGCGTGCAGCCGTCGTCGGGCAAAACTGGAAGCCGAAGGCCGATCAGGAGTTACCCTTCACTGTCTGCCAAATGGGAACTTCGAAGCGCTACAGTGCGATTCGGGAGTCTGCTGGTGTGCTAATGAATACACCGGAGATCCACTGGTTGGCGCAACGGTAGTTCACGACAGTTTGTGGAGATTGCTGCCATGCTGTGAGTCATAAACAGTTAATCGATGGCTGTGTAATTTGTTGACGAAGTACCACGGACACTGATAAGGCTTTTTTTTTGTTCCAGATAATAATACCTTGCACGGTGATTCATACCTTCGGCAGTGCGAAAGTGCTGCTTTTGCCCAGAAGAAGATACAGCAGAAGTTCGCTATGCGGGGTACCGATGGAGTGAGCTTCAACGAAGTTCGATGTGACTACGATGGGAGTTACGGGTCGTACAAGATCGAGAATGGAGTGTAAGTTCAGGTTATAGCTTAAACTACCTACCATAAATAACGATCAAGTCATTTAATTTATATGTATACTTTTTGAATCTTCAGTGCCACCCAAAGTATTCTGTAGAATTCTTGAGAGATTTCAAGCAAAATTATTTCCAGGAATTCTTTAATGAAAGCCATCGAAAACGAGACTAATTTTGTAAATAGCCTTACGAAATTTAATATTTGAAAGCAACGTAGACATTTTTCATTCGTCTTCCTTCTTCATAAACTTCCTCTTTCCAACAGAGTCTACTGCACTTGGCGCGACGGGAAAAAGATTGGCTCCTACCAGGTTCGCTCCAGCATGGTATCATCTGTCAATTGCAGTGAGTGACACACACAAATCCCTCAACTAGCAAGCAAAACACATGAGTTTACCGATTCTTAATTCTCAGATTGTGCCCGCGATACGGTCATCTACCAGGAGGCCGGCATCCCATTCACGTTGGCCTGCGGTGGCAACGGCAACTACGAGTACGCCCAGGACCAGAACGGGCAACTGTTCTGCGTGGACGGAGATGGGTTCGTAGTGACGACGGATTTGCGACCGAATGAAAGCTGCGATAAATTTATCTACAATTCGGAGTTCTACAACGAAGATTAAGTGCCTAGTAAATATATAGGTATAATGAAATATGCAGCATAGTGTTCCGATAGTTTTTTCTGCATTGTCCAATTTGTGAACGACCCAGTTTAGGATTAGCGAATTCGCTACTATTGCAACCAGTAATTTGATACATCACACACTGGTCAGGCAAAAAAATAGGGGTAAACTTTTACGTTCGACGTTATTTCATACAGAGTTAGAACTGTTGGTGCGGGAATATGATCAGCTGGTTAGTGAAGGCGAAAATGAACTGCAACAGTGACAATAGAGTAGCAGAGAGTAGAACGAAACGGAAGGAAATTTGTATTAACATATAGGGCAGGTGTACCAGTATTCGTCAGCCTAAGGAAAACTATTCTGGTAAATCAATCAAAGGAATTTTGAATACTGACAATAACGAAAGCTCCCAATCCATGTTTAGCTGGGAAAACCGTACCACCAGCAGTATTCGACAAGAGTTTGATTTCGGTTCCTATATTCGCGACCTACATTAATTTTTAATGCAGGGTAGCAAAATTAAGTGAAAGGGCACTAAAATCTCAAGAAAAACGATTTGTTTCTAGTATTTTATCAGAAAATTGAGCTCTCAAGGTATGTTACCACATCATTCAAATGCGATTATGCCAACTTACAAGGTAAAACAGTCTATAATTTGGGGTGGCGAATACCGGTGCATCTACCCTACGTTTGACCGCTGCCGCCAACCCCATTTGACATGTAGGTTAGGTTCTCTGGTGTCAGGTGCTGGTGGTGGCGGTTGACATGAGTCACTATGAGAACCTGACACAGTAGTAAGTAAGCAATTTTGCACAATAGTGGGTCATCGGTGTAACTTTGCAAGGTTTCGGTGTAGCATATGCGCATCATGTGTTTAGGTGCTTACCGGGACAACGGACAAGTGCACTGCAGGTGTTTTGCATATCCATTCTCGCTTATTTACTATTAGGGGTAGGTGTTTTATTTTACTGGTATGATGAGCAATCTCCGATCATCCTACAGCAAAAGTTCCCCCAGGTTTGGAGATGGGTTTAAATGGGTTTTATCATGCATTGTTATTCCTCCAATATAATCAGAGCTGTAGCAGTAGACGATAAAAAGACACTCATGATGTACAGCAGATCATGATTATTACAGAAAGCGATTAGCGAGATATATTCTCAATATTCTCAGAATTCGACCCCTGGTTATTGAAATAGTTGTGTTCTGAGAAACTTCTTCGATTATTCTAGAAAGATTCATGGAAAAATGCTTTTCATACTTTTTTTTAATTGAGACTATATTTAAAGTTCAAACAATGTTTAAATACAAAAAAATAGATATTATATATACTTCCACTGTTAGATTAAATTGAAAAAGACATTTGCGAAAAAAAAAGTTACACATTTTCTTTGTAACTCACAATTACCGGACAGGCGACTTGCCAGCTACTACCAATTTTTTCAAAGATTCTTGTAGAAATTCCTCAATGAGGTATTCGGTTCTCCAGGAAATCGCCTGATTGTTTTAATAGAATTTCAACCAAGTTTTTCGTTATGGAACTCAACCAATAGGGTAAAGTGGGGCAAAAGTTCAAGTGGAACAAGAGTTTCATTTTAAAATTTTTAGCTCACTTTAAAGCTATTGGTAAAAATCTCATAGGAGCTAAAATGCTATTCAAGTAAGGAACTTTCAGGTTCGAACTTTAGGAACCCGCAGGATTTCCTGACGGAATCCTTAAAAACCCTTGAGCGGTATCCTTGGAGGAATTCCTAAAGGGAGAATTGGAGAGATTACTAGTTGCTGGAAATTCTCGATAATGGCTCGTAAAATTTTCGAAAGAGATTGTCGAAATAATCTCTGGATAAAATACTAGGTATTTCGTCGAGCATATACATGGAAGGACTTCGTGCCGAATCACTAGACGAATATTTTTCTGATGATCTCCTGGAGGATTCCTTGGAATAACTACTCAAGGAATCGATTGGACATTTCCTTAAGTATCACTCCCTCGAGACAATTATTCAGCAATTATGGCAGAATACATTCGGAAATTTCTGAAGGAATTGCTGTGGAAATGGCTTGAAGAATTGCTGGAAAACGGCACAGGGACGCTAAAAGGAATTCTTGCAGCATTACCTGGAGAAGTCCCAAAACGAATTTCTTCAAAACTCTGGAAAAACCCTTTGTGGAGTTCTCTTGGTTTGATTTCTCGTAGAAACCTTTGAAAAAAACTCCCGAAACAACAACTGGAGAAACCAGTGGAAGAACTACCAAAAGAACACGTGGAGGAAATCCATGAATCGCTGGGGAAATTTCAAAATAATTCCTGTGGAAATTACTGAAGATATCAGCGTTGGACTACTGAAGAATCTCTCGTCAAACGATTTCGAGAACAAAGATGCCTTCTACAGGACTACCTATTTCTCAATATTTAAAAAAATCTTAAAATCTTATTCAAAAGATCTTGCAAATGAATAGGTGAAACCTGGGAGGGAGAAAACGATACAAAATTTATGTTCGTCATAGTGAGCCGAGATTCTGCTGTCACGAACTGTCACTGTGAGCCCAGATCTTAAAGAATGGACAAACATGAAAAAAGCGCGCAATTGATCAAAATATATTTTTGCATTTCAACAAAGTTGACAACAATGTCAGCAATGTCACGATAGCACCTTTTAATTTGATCGAATATAAAGTACTGAAACACGCATCTTTTTACACTTTTCCAATCAAAATTAAAATTAAATGCACATAAAACTATGGCCCTTTTTCCAAGTCTGTCCAGAAAGATCGCAGGTACACATTCAAAGAAAACTAGCGATTTTTCCCAAGCCTGCCTTGATTGTCGTTGGTGAGCGGAAGTTATCTTGCAATTTGGAAAAGTGTTGTTCAATATTTCGTGTGTAGTATCTGTGCCTCCCTCCCAGGTTGAAACTATTCCCAATACTATATTTTATTTATTTTGTTCGGGATGAACCACTGCGACCAGTTTTCTTTGATCTCTTGTGGTGTACACGTGTCGTTTGTTTAGTGCTTGACGTTCTACTCTATTACTATTGAGAAATAATGAAGTAGTCGTTTTTTATACAATTATCATTCTTTACCATTTTGCATAGAGCCTCTTTAGAAAAAGATACCGCTATTTATATTTTTTTTTTTGAAACAAAAAAAGTTTGTCATCATTAAATTCTTAAAATCGCGCTGCTCATTCAGATTCAGCCACTATGCTGGTTGAATGATACTGATTTTGACCATGCATCGGTACTCTAGTGTATCAAATTATTGCTTCTACTTATAAGGTTCAAAGTCGTTTTTTGTAACTGTGAACAGGTTTCATTGCATAAGACATTTGGATTCCTTGAAAAAAGGATATTATTTTAGAATATAAGTCGGAGGTCTGCTACTACACTGATTTGTAAACGTTTACCTCCTAGATATCGAAAGATAAGCACTTGAGCTCGGAAAGAACTTGTCTCATGAATTGGAACTAGCTTCAGATGCAGATTGATTAATTTTTTCACTTCGTCCTCCCCATCATCTAGGACAAATGGACCTATGCACAGGTTCACTGTTTGATGTTTTAGCGGTGCCGTGTTATTTATGTGACCATGGAAACCAGTGAATTCGGTACCACTCAAATTAGTGAACTCGTACATTTGTCCATGGGTGGGTCTCACGGTGTACTATATTAAGAAGGTGATATATTCCGAAAACTGACAGCTACTTGACGACGTCATTCCTATCCACCTCGAACAAATTCGCGAAAAAAATGATCTAGTGGTCCGGAAGGTATATGGTACGATAGGAGTGACGTCACATGTTTACAATGAAACTTGATATTTACATCAGTAAAGAGCCTGCCTTGTTAATTTTTATGCCGTGGGTGTGTCTTAGTGGCTTGTTATTCTCTTATACTCTTTCGACCGTAATTTATAAGTACTAACAAGAACAGATACAATAAGAGTACTATATGGTAGATCTTACCCCATAGCGCACATCGAAAAGGCGATCTAGTTGCATTACGGGCATCCCAATACTATACAGGTTTCTCAAAGAATTAAAGTGAATGTAAGTATTTTCCGCTTCCCGGATTTTTTCGATTAAAAATAAATGACAAAATGATCAGGCAACTTCAAATTTTCCAGACGTTTGATAGTAAATTTAGATATTTGATTTGGCATTCAACATATTCATTCACGAAAACAACATCATACAAGATAAACAAATATTGGAAAAACATGCACAAATTTCTGCTCTGTGTATTTAAAATTTAGACCATAGTTCTACGAAAGGGCAAAGTTTTATAGTCAACCCATTTCCTCCTAAGAATGCCTTCGGATTTATGCGCTAGACATGGCCTAAGGCTGGTTCGTGAAAAAAGTTACCTGGTGAACCTTATGATGGATCCATGGAGACAGCTTTTCAACAGAAACGATATTTCTCCACAAATATTAGATTGCTGTCCTAATATTCTTGAAAAATTCCAAAAAAGCATCTTCCAAGGAATCCATTATAGATTTTTCCAAGAATTTCGTCTAAAATCTAAATAAAAATCTGTTCAAGACCCAAAGGACCTCGCCATTTATCCACACAAACCCATTCAAAATCTCTTCAAGGGCATCATAAGAACTTTGTCAAAGATCTATACAATTTAGTAATCTGGTAATAACCTTTTCAGTGATCTTCCAAACAACTTCCAAGTAATTGATCTATTTCAGACTCGATTCTCGTTAGGATTCATGCAAATTTTCCATGCACAATTTGCTATGAACCTTTACAAGAAGTTAGCCATAAGTATCTGTTGTGACCGGAGTTTCTCCTGGTGAGCCATTTTGATCTGCATTTTGCGTCTTCACTCTTTAACTTTCGTTGAAAGACTGATTTTTTTCACTTTGTCTTTACGATAATGAATAAGCAAGGCCTTCTATGTTCAAACTATTGTAATACTTCGGCATGCGCTATCATTCTCAACAGTATCCTTTTAGAAAAGTTTTAATGATCCAAATAAGGTACAGTGGGGGAAGTGTATCAGTGGGGTAAGTGGATCATTCGTCAATATTAAGCATAAATACTTGAATATGTTCAATGTTTTCGCGCCATTGCTTCGTTTTAGGTTATATTCTTACGTCCACACTGATACTATTGCAAAAATGGTACTACACATACACTAACACAAGCAAACTTATTAGCTGCAAAAATTAATTAATTTCAAAATTGTTTTCCATCAGTCAAAAATCCATTGTATCTCTGTCTAAAATCGAATTATATTAGTTTTTTCGACACATGGTGAGCATTTCAGTTCTAATTGAATGAATAACAATGAAAAATATGTGATTTTTATAAATAAATACAGATATATTGTACATGGTACACTTACCCCTACTTTTTAATGGGGTGGGGTAAGTGGATCAAGTATTATTATCATTTATTGGCAGACTTCTTACGAGAATTTTATAAAGATTTAATAATCGCAAATGTTGTTTTCCTTTATTTTTTTTTCATTCCCGGCTTAAATTTGTCAAATTGACCATAGAGAATTTGAATTAATCCACCTAAAAGCCTTTCTGGTATAAAAAAAATATATAAAATAATAATAATTTCTAAACCTATACGAAACTTTTCGTGATTTATCTAAGTTGAGTTGCAAAAGAGCAAAATATACTAATTCTCCAATTGAAAACATATTGTCGTACCTTATTCGACCATATAAATTATTCTAGACAGATGACACAAACATATTCATAAATAGAATAAAAAGATTTCAGTTTGTTATTCAAAAATAAATGTAACTAATATTTTCAAACTACGAGTGTTTATCGATAACATCGTTAGGAATAATCCTACAATGCTTCTATTTAACTTCTGTGTATAAATGGATGAATTTTCTTCAAATTATTCTAGTTACAATGTTTTTTTGTTGTGCGAATTAGTTTAAACTAATGTAAACATATTTTTAAATATGTTTTGATTAAATGAAGATACTTTTTAATTTTAAAGTATTAAAATGTACCATCACTAGCACTAATAATAAGAACGAGAGTAATATCATTCTTACTATACATAATTACATCACATTTCTTTTGAGAACAGATTTTTTTCTATTGGTGGTCCACTTACCCCACCACGGTGGAGCAAATGGATTATTTGGCGCAAATTTTTAATTTCCTCATACTCAATACATAACAATCAGAAAAAAAACGAAATAATCGATGATTTGAAGTGTATTAGTCCCTCATTTGTTATCCACAGAAAAAAGTTTGAATTACATTATTCACGTTAGCTGTACATAACAATGAAGTTGACTTTTGATTTTTCTGTATCCACTTACCCCACGGTACCTTAATGTTCCATAAGATCTCCTTTGAATGTTGGTTTTGAATAGGTAAAAAATAAAAGGATGATCTATCAAACAATACACTGTATTTATACCAGCTAATAAAAAGTTAGTTGCGGTGCAAAGTACGTGCTGTAAGGCAGTCGTGCACGTCTACCCAAGATTAAGTTACCTTACTAGGACTCTTATCTTTCTAGCCCTTTCTAAGATTGAGTTATATTGATGCGCAGGATTCTAAAAAACCATTTTTTCGGCTAAAAACTAGAGCGAATTCGGTGATGATCTGATGAACTAAAAGTTCTTGGAAAAAGAGTTAGGGTAAGTGTTCCCTTAGTTGTGGGTGTTCCTATAGTTGCGTTAGTTGCGTTTCGCTGCGTTTTCACTGATTTTATTGCATTAGCCACAGAAACGACACTGCCAATCGACGTATTGTATCAAGGAATAGTTGAAAAGAGCGTCAAAATTGCTTGAAAACTGATGAAAAATCACTAAATTAGCTAAAACTGTTCTTGCTTGTACCAATAGTTGCGGTAAAGTGTTCCTATAGTGGAGGATCCCATAAGAAAACAACGGATACCGCAACTATAGGAACACAAATTAAAAATATACCGCAACTAAAGGAACAGTGTACCAATAGTGGAGGTATTATTTTTCACTGACATGCCGTGGATTACTGCGATGAAATCATTTTTCTCATTAAGTCAATGGTCGTTACTTCCCGTTACAACATCAACATGTGCATTAATTGCGCTTCTTGAATTCAGGCGGTTAAATGAAGTTCAATCGCGCTTAGTACCTACACTATTGGTACATCTACCCTACTCGAACAGTTCTCAATGTGAAGAGCTCATGCATGAATTCTTGGAGGAATCTATGAACACATAAATGGAATATACTGACATTTTGAGAAAGCTAATGAAAAAAAAATCTTAGATAAATTTCTGATGATTGTACGACATTTCCTAGAAACCCATTCCCCAGAATGACGTTCCCCAGAACGCCATTCCCCAGAATGGGACATTCCCCAGAAATCCATCCCCCAGAATAGGACATTCCCCAGAATGGGACATTCCCCAGAAAAAAATTATAAGAGATTTTTGGACTGTTAAAATCCAGGTAAATGGTAAATAGTGAATAAGGAACACAATCAAGTTGAAAATTTGAGGAAAACCAAATTTCAGTTTTTGTAGGTTTCATAGGGGATGAATGCTGCTCAGCATCCATCCTCTAATGAATTAGAGTAGTTTGCTGTAAGAGGAAATTATCAAAGACTAGTGGAGTTTTCTAAAGTATTTATGTTTTATTATTAGAAGAACAGCCAATGTTCAAAAGAAGGGAGAATATGCTATGAAAGCAAAAAAATAAATTCCTCCAATTTATTTTGTGAATATAAAGAATTTTACAGTAATACAAATCACCTTTTGAAAATACAATACGAAGGAACAGCCAATTTTAAAAGAAGGCAGAATATCTATAAATACAAAACAAATATTTTTTCGGATAGCTTGAGTCAAGTTTAATCTTAAAACATTGTGTGACATATGTAAGAGCAGTTTATCTCAAACAGTACGTCAGTTCCCCAAATACTCCGTTTTCACGAATAGCCCACTGCCCATAACTGCATAACAGTCACATTCGACATTTTTGACAATATCGAGATAATACCGGGGAGAGTCATCAAATGACAAATACTTTCGATCAACTTACTAAAATCTGTGAGATTGTTCTAGAAAATTCGAAAAAAATACCAAGTTGTTTTGTCACATTAGCAATTGTAACCGCATAACAGTCACATTGAGAATATACATGAGCCTCGTAATGCAGTGGCAACGAAATTTCTATCAGAATTATTTTCTGACTATTCACCCAATAAGCAATATGAGTTGTACAAAATTTCAGCCTCCAATAAGCACTTTTGAATTCTTAGTAATTTTTTGAAATATCAGTTCCCTTCCATACTGCAATAAAATGCAAACTTGGTATCCCACTTACTCTATGCCTACTTTTGTCGAATGTTACAAATATGCAGTTATGGGCAGCCCAGTTCCCCGAAAAGTTTTTAGCTCTCATAATTGTCATAACTTTTTGTGTTTCAAGGTGATGGATGAACCGGTCATCTGATATGCACCCTTCTTTACTTGATTGGCGATTCTTTCGAATTTAACCGTCCATGGCATTTTTGGCAAGATGTGTTTAGTCTAGAATGACCTTATAATCTATCGAATTTCCCTCCTTCTTCTGATTGCTTATCATTCTTGCTAGTTCACCACACAGTTCTTAAAGTCTATTCTTGTACGTGTATCTTCTTCGGAGAAATGGCTTCCGGGGATTTATCTTTCAGGGAGTAGTAACACAATCATGTGAAACAGCTTTTAAACAGAATTTTTCCCATCAGATTTTGGTTGGGTCTGGCCATGAATCACGTAGTCATTTATTTTGGATTTTCAAGACCGTCTCATTCCCACTGCGTGATCTTCTGTTGAAATTTGTATGGGCCGTGGTCTTTGGCCAAAACCTTCCCATTCCCTCTATTTGATCAAGTGCTTTATGGGCGGCTCCTTGGATGGTTTACCAGTAACAAGGTAAGTAAACACTCTCCTTTTAAAAGATTTTCTTGGACTCAACTCGATTGATATCCATAATAATGATTTAAAAGAAATAATATTTTGGGTGGATTGATGTCGATGTCCGGGATTTGAAGCGTCTGGGAATACGAATCAATTCGGTAAGTACATTTTTTTTAACGACAAAAGACTAAATAAATCCAAGTTTATTTCTTCCCGCTCTTTAAAAATATATAAAAACGATTCTGGGGAATGTCCTATTCTGGGGAATGTCCTATTCTGGGGAATGGATTTCTGGGGAATGTCTCATTGTGGGGAATGGGATTCTGGAGAACGTCATTTTGGGAAATGACGTTCTGGGGAACGTCATTCTGGGAAATGTCCTACAACCTTTCTGATACCACCCCTGCAGAAATCAGGATTAAATTTTGAAAAGATTTCATAAATAGAGGAGGAGTTTCTTATAAAGTTTATAACAGGCATTGAGTCAAATTCCCATAGAATCTTCCCAGGCACCTTATGGACAAATGCCCTATAGGGTTTTGTTCTTCTTCGTCGTAAGCGCTACTATTCGTCGTATCAAACTTTAAATGTTCCACTACGGCGGATATTCAAACTTACCTGCAACATAGATTCATTATCCATGTGTAATTTTGTGAAAGCTGTTATGGTTTGTACACTTGTACACCAAAAATGCAATAAAACTACTGTATTTCGGTAAATAACTTCAGTTCAATTATCCACTTTGCACTTTTTCACCGAAATCGCATGGACGAATACGATTTGAGAAAAATGCTTAGCGATCGACTGAGCCACACCACTTTCCAACACAAGTTTCTTCCCGCTCCCGTGGGTGACTTACTTCGCCGGGCTTTTATTTTCACTATGGAAAACCTTCGTACTTCTTCACTGAAGGATTACATTTCAATCACACGCCGTAAAACTTCAATAAATCACCAAATTTAACGAAATTTCCTCAACCGCCGCGTATAATTGAGAATGTAAACAAAGTTCTATCCGTCGTACTGAGAAAAAAAGCTTGTGCGCATCAATGTGTGCACGACGCTCGATGTAAAAATACGGTTCCTTTGATTGTGTTGTTTTCGCTGTACTGTGAGCAAATGCCATAATTGTACGGTCAAAAGGAATTGTGTTCATATGTTTGGGCTGAATTTTGATGACGAACAATGAATTTGAAAGGAAATTAGTATATTCCATCATGCTGAAGGAATGGAGGGAGATGCCCGTAGATCTATATATTCTAGTAAAACATTTTATTATAGCGTTGATATGTTGTGTTTTAACCACTCGATACACACAGTGAGCCGTAAGTTGTGAAACGAATCTGGAAACTGATTGCGACGGAGTTGAAAACGATACGACGGACTGAGAATATGGTAAGATGCATTTTCTTTGCATTATTTCCAAAAAGATATCAAGATTTATCAAAATGTTATTGTACAATGCTAAAGCCGTTTTAAGAAAGAATTGTTTGGCATCGGTTTGTATCAGCATCATTCACTGCAATACTGGGAAAATTGCAGTTCTCACTGATCAATGCTTAATACGATGGATACTAACACATCACCCTACTTTACAATATGACACAAACTAGTTTATGGATGGCCTATCTTGACCAAATTCATCGTCGATGAAACATCTGGCACTGTCGACATCAGGCAATGACCTTCGATTTCAGTACTAAGCAACAATCATTCATAAACACATTCCGTAGCTTGGTCAAGTAACAAAGAGAGAGAAGATATTTTTTTTGTTACCATTGGTTTTTGACTCTTGTATGTCATCTGCATCCACCTAATGCTAGTATCTAATTTGTCTTAAATCAACCTTGCCTCTGATCGTACTCGAAGTGGGTTTCGCCTATAAAACCGCTGGTTTTCAGTTTATATTTTTTTTGGAAAATTCAACACTTAGATTTTTTGTCTTCTTCAACAAGCCATCTCCTCCAATCCAACGCAATCTGCTTGCAAATTGACGGTACCTATTAAAATCGCCTCCCAAAAAAGGCAGAAACTGAAGATAAAACTTTAAAATTACCCCCCAAAGAAGGCCGCGGGTGTATTGCAATGTTTAGGTTCAGAAGCAGGTTTGCCTCGTTAGTAGGTGACCGACCATTAACGGCATCCACCCGAGTCGTTGTTACAGGTTATGGAATGTTGAATAGCACTATGTGTGCTCCAAAGGGGAAGTCATTTGAATCGAAGTGGAATCTTTATTCGGGCATGCTGAAGTGAAAGTTTAGTTTTATTGAAAATCAAATAGTCGGCGACTCTCCACATATTACTTGGTGCGGGTTCACTTGAGTAGGTTGGTTACGAGGCATCTAAGCCGCAAAGGAACAGCTCGTCTACAATTTTATGACCCGCTTGTTTGTTGGGTGGACCTGGGTGATGTGCTGATAAGTGGCGCACCGTATGGTGCCATCAGCAATCTATCTACAACCAACAGTACCCGCAGCTTCTTGACGCCTTTCGTGATGCGTTTCTTGTTGTCTAATCTGATTATCTCTCTATTACGGCGCCGAGATTGATGTCATTGTGCTAGGCGCTGGAACGCTACATTTTAAGTTGCTGTAAACACTGGGGGAAAACTGCATTTACAATTAATTTTTATTCACCATTCACCGAAAGTCAGCTTATTAATTTGCACAATTTGTCGCCCAACCGACAGCGCTGAAGAAATCCGCCGCGCGAGCTTGGTTTCCTTCAAGAGTTCCATTGGAAGAAACTTGCCTCGACTGCAGTTCATTGACCAAAATGCATTTTAACTTCTTCCAACCTGAGCAGGAACGAATAACTCGTACCTAACTATGCATACCATGTTTTGGTATTATACCTTGATTTGGTGTTGTTCCGTAGTCCAGGTATTGTCCACACTCCAATTTGGTAATAATACGGTAATGAAAATATTGTTCAAAACAATTAAAATATCTCATATTCAAAAGCTATTGTAGACTGCTTGAGGTATTGAACAATGTAATATTGACAAATTTCATTCCTATATGGAAATTCATCTTATATTATTAAGGAAAAATTCATCTTATATTAACTCAATTATCAGGTTGGTGTACATGAGACATTTTTTTATGTTTTGTACCTCTTATGCAGAACTCTGTCATACTTTATTCAAATGGTAAATATCTAGTATAGAATATCTCGGTTTGGTATTCTGCAGCAATTCTCTTCTGCTCGGGAAGCAGGATAGACTTTGCCCTCGAACCATTTTTTGTGCCTACCAAGCTCTGCCCACGGTTGTAGCATAAATTAAAATAAAAAGTTTGGCGACTCCCTCTCTCTCTCTCGCTGGTTTCCGCAGGTTGTGAACATGATTTATTCGAGCGAGTGAGGCGCCCTATCTTTATGCTGAAGTTAACCTGCACGGTAACCTTTGCTATTCGATTGGCACAAAATTGCAAACATGATGAATGTGGGCAGCAGGAATTACAGCGCAAAAACGAGTTTTGCCGAAGTGGAATTTATTGTTTCAGTGATTTTTTTTGCATCTGTTTTCAATCACTTTTAAGTCTCGGTTCCCGTGATTCAGAACATGGGTTTAAAACCGTTGCAATTATTATATCTGAAAACTGCAAATTTTCCTAAATGTGTCATGAATTTACTATAATAATCATCAGAGCAATGGAGCTTGTGATGGTTTATGACTTTCAATTAATTTATTTTATTTTTCTTCATTAACGAGATGTTTAGTCCTGGGCTGGTTCATCTCGGAACCAACGATTGTACATCCCTTCCGAAGGAAGTCGCCACTTTAACTTCTACGTCATATGTGGCTATCTCGTGGATGGAATTCGATCCCAGGTCCTCGGCGTGAGTTTTAATCACTCCCTAATTCCCTAATTCTTTTCTATGCAACTGGTTTGTAAATGTTTAGTGATTAATTGATTAATTGATTTGTATGATTTTTTTTCAGACTAGCTCCTTATTACCTGGCATTATGTAGTTCACGTTTTATTTTTTTATTTTATTTTATTTTATTTTTTTTTATAGATTGACCAAAACCAAAATGGCCGCCTAAGACATTTTATATGGAGAACGTTGGTCCCCCAAGGAACTTCGAAATATCTTCAAAATCAGATCACCAATGATTCATATCGACACGGAATCTTCAGTAAAAAAATGAAGCTGCCGGTAAGTAGAGGGTATTAACATCAATTTCAACTTGAAATAATGTCAATATCTTATCATTAATGTTATTACTCAATGTTGTTTGAAATATATTGCCTAACAAAGGCATCATCCAAAGCCAATTAGCATCAATTAAAAATATTATGACCAAATATAAGCTCATTAATGCAAAGTCGATGCTCTCTCATAACCATCACTCTGTATATCCATCACCGAAATACCTATCTCTCCAAGTCACCTGACCGACCACGTAAGCGTCCGTATCTCACATTTCTTATCACACATTTACTCACTTATAAAACCTTTCTTCTTCTGTCCCTCGGAAAGAGTCAACTCAGCGGTTCCGGTTCGATTACGATGATGCATAGTGCCTACTAACTATTACAAAAAAGGCATCCAAATCAGTGCAAGTGTTGCGACGGATGCACCCTGCTCAAAAACAGTGGAAGGAAAGGCGACACGCGAAGGGAAATCGTTAATTAAACAAAAATGAAAGTGACAGTCCTCTGCCTAGTGGATTCACTGTGTATGGAGCGGGAGCGGGCGATTCATAACTTTTAAAACTGAGCGATTCGCGTAAAACGACTGAAGCGGAAAAGAGCCGCTCCGCTGCGCTACCAGCGGCACCTCGCCTTCACTTCGTACCGTAAAACGGGGTAACATTACTTGGAATGACAACGCTATATTAATTTTATTTTCAATGCAGTATTTAGAGACACAAGAATAACACATCTGCAGTGTTATATAATATAGAAAGCTATTTTATCTTATATTTCAAATGCCGTCAAAGATAGTTTTTATGATTTTCCCAATCAGATATATTCACAAACTATATCACAAAAAGCGTGTTTTTGAAGGAAATTAACAATAACTTCAAAACAGAAACAGATAGTGAGTTTCTTCATCCATCAAATAACGCGTTTTTTTTTCAATATTCAAAAAGTATTCGAAATCAGCTTTTAAATTCTCGGATTTTTCCCGGATGCTCACGAATTTAAATCTGGATGATCTCATGATTCGATTTCAAACTTCCAGGCATTTTTGATAGATAGTTTTGACATGTGATTTGACTTTCAAAATATATGTTTTAAAACTATGGATTCAAATTCTTAAGATTGTTTAACTATCTAAAAAAAATCGGCAAATCACTATTTCAATTCTTAAAAAATTTCGCAAACTGTCATTGGTCTTAGCATGGTGAAAGACCAATGACTCGCTCTTGCTCATTTGAAGTAAACCGAAAGGGTCAAGCCTTGGGACAATTCACACTAACAAATATTAAGTTGGCCCATAAAAAAGGCCAACGCTTGGTTGAAAATCAAAAATGACCTAAGCATAACTCATGATTTTTTTCCACATTTTTGGCAGTTTTCAGAATACAATTGCACTGTTTTCAATTTCTGTTTTCCTATAGTAGCACTAGCTTCACGACGTAAACAGCATATAAATCAAAACCATATTTTTACAATACTTTTATATTTTTCCTATAAGTGCAAATCAAAAGCTTTCGATTTATGTAAAAAACTTCTTAATTCATCAATTATTTTGTTTAATGAAAAATAGTTTCTTTTAGTGGTGTTACTATACTGCCCATAACTGCATATTTGTAACATTCGACAAAAGTAGGCATAGAGTAAATGGGATACCAAGTTTGCATTTTATTGCAGTATGGAAGGGAACTGATATTTCAAAAAATTACTAAGAATTCAAAAGTGCTTATTGGAGGCTGAAATTTTGTACAACTCATATTGCTTATTGGGTGAATAGTCAGAAAATAATTCTGATAGAAATTTCGTTGCCACTGCATTACGAGGCTCATGTATATTCTCAATGTGACTGTTATGCGGTTACAATTGCTAATGTGACAAAACAACTTGGTATTTTTTTCGAATTTTCTAGAACAATCTCACAGATTTTAGTAAGTTGATCGAAAGTATTTGTCATTTGATGACTCTCCCCGGTATTATCTCGATATTGTCAAAAATGTCGAATGTGACTGTTATGCAGTTATGGGCAGTATAGGAACAATAGGCTTACTATAGGTACAACACATTTAGACCAAATCACCGAATTCGGTAATCTCATTACCGAAATCTCAACAGCTGAACGATCGGTAATCAGTTCGGTAAACGAATAGATTACTGACCTCTCGGTACTTTGCGTTTCCCACCTCAGCTGTCAAAATTACCGAGTTTTCGGTGAACGTTTACCGGAGATCTGTAAAAACGGTGCACGGGTTTGCTCCTCCGGATAACCAAATTTTTATTAAGAATAAGGAGCACGTAAACGTACACTTCACATTTTTCCTTTATTTTTTTATAAATACACATAATTGGATAAAAATATCTTCCACATGATAAATACAAATATCTTCATAAATCAAGCATGAATCAATCCATGAAGCAAATTTTGCGGAAACCGGGGACTCGTGCTGGGTTGCCGGAGAACTACGAAAAAGCAGCGGTCGTTGCAATCCTGCCACAAAAAATAAAGTTAGTCCATACAAAAATCATTTGTAAGCTATGTTTACTCACCTATATCGTGTTTATGTATAGAGTAAATCCTTGGAACACATTTCATATCGATAGAACATAGGCAAGCCAAAATTTTCACTACGACGCGTTGATGAAAAAAAACATAAACACTGTTAATTTGCCAATTTCGGCAATCTAGCCAATATTTTACCGAAACTTCAGTTATATATTTTACCGGTAAAACTAGTGATTCACAGAACGTTCGGTGATTTTTTGACAGCTCAACAGTATATCACCGGAGATCGTTAATTTCGCTTCTGACATACTGTCAAAAACTCACCGATTACCGATACTTCGGTAGTTTGGTGAATTACAGATCTGTTTCGGTAAGTTTATTTACCGAACTCTCACACTCTCTTTGAGTGTGAAGGGAGCTTAAACTATAAGCAAAATTATTTATTTCGATCGCTTTTATCAATGGTACTTTTTATTATTAGCTTTATTAGGGAGATTTTCAGCCCGTGGCTGGTTCATCTCCATTCAATGGTACTTAGATAGAAAGCTCCTAACCTACATGTCAAAAAATATTGTGCAACGAATTATAGCAAAACTTAAATTCTGAAAAATATGAATTTAAAATGTGGTAAACAATATTTACATCGAATTTTCTCAGATCTAACAATCTGAGAGTTGGCCCTTTTGAATTGTTACGCGAGAATTGGTTAAACTGGGAGGGCGCGATCTAAGTTGTTTTCAAAATAACTTCAATGAAAGTTTCAAAAAGACGGGGTTGATGGTTTAATGGCTACCGCTGATAGGACAACACAAAAAATTCAGTAGCCCAGTAAAGAATTTTTCGAAAGACGATTTTTTTCCAACTGGTGCGAGAATCCATCTTTTATGACATTCACGATTAGCCTAAACGGCTATCGCCACTAACCGCAAAGCCCACTATAGACCTATTCACAAGACGTACGAAATCGGCTGATCGGGAAGCGCTTGGACAGTTCTTCTATGAAAATGACAGCCTCGTGTTTGCACCGATCCTCAACGATGTAAACAAATGCACATGAAAAGGCCTATTATTCGTTGGAGATATAATTTCACAAATAATAAAACTAACCTTCCAGTATTTATTTACAGTCGAAAGGGGAAAGCTGCGGCTCACCTACTAGAATTTATAGAAAGATAAATTGTAGTTATAAGGAAAAAAGTATGCTCTGTGTATCTTAAGTTAGGTCATAGATTTGAAATACGGAAAAGGACGACCCAGTCTCCACTATAAATGCTTACAAAAATATGCGTTAGAGACATGGAACCCATAAAGAAAACTATTTAAAACAAACGATATCTCACCAAAAACAGTTGTGCTTGCTAAAAAACAGCAAGTGCTTGTTAAAAAAACATAAATCCAACCAAGCATCTATCTCGGATTCGTTCCAAAAAATTGCCAAGCAAGTCGTCAAGGTTAAAAAAATCTGTCCAAGAATACCTAAAATATCTCGTCAGTTTATTCATCCACAAAGATCACGCTACTGGAAATCGATTACTGCAGTTATGCCCTTATTATACTGAACACGAAAACGTTTTTAAACAGCCGTAAATCGTAATTCGATTTTTGTGGGAAAATGATACAAAATCAGTATTATTGGACGCGTGCTGCCTGCATGTGAAGTTTTAAGGATACATGTTAAGAACAAAATTTCAAAATACAGATTTGTTTCAAAATAGATCCAGAAAAATGCTTTTAATAGGTTTTACTTCGTCTCAAATTGTTTTCTCCAAAATGTATGAAAGTTATTTACGTCGATTTGAAAAAGTAATCGAGATTTGTACCGTTTTGACTCATATTCCAAACACTTAAGGCCAACAATTGTTTTTACGTAAAAGCATAGAACATCATTTTGATTCAAATGCCGAACACTGTTTTCATTATGTCTCATATTCCGAACACCTTGATTCAAATTCCGAACAGCGCAAATAAATCATATCTAAATGAATAATTTTGCAAATAAATTAATCTGAGCTTGTTTTACTGGTCTATAACTAGACAATAATCACTACTTCCGACGTATTAAATACATTGGAAGACGTTTAAATGGAATTACAATTGACTGCCTTTTCCTCGTAATTTGATGATATATTTTAGCGAAACATTCCAACCAAATCGTCATTAAAACCCGAGTATTCGGAATATGAGTCTGTTCGGAATTTGAACCAAACGGTGTTTGACTTATGAATGATGCACAGCACCGTATTTTATCGAACATAAAAGTATCTTTTAAAAATGGCCCTAAGTCTTCAAATCACTGTTAAATTTTCTATTTACCTCGCTAAAAGACTTACAAATTCACGGAGAGGATACTAGGTTCAGGATTCTTCCTTGCTATTGACTTTTGCCTCTTTTTCCCCATTTTAATGATCAACTACAAAAGAGAAGCGATTTTACCCACACACAAAGCGTACGTACTCTGCGGGATGAAGAGTTTATACGTTTGTGTTTACTTATTTTCATTCCCTGAAGTTCTTTTTGATCTTTCGACGTTGACGCTTGCTCCTGGGCAGTGCGTCAAGAAAGCCCGAGCAGTCGTCAGTTGTTTTACCTCTCGGGTCGCGCGCATATTTTGTCTGTGTGTTTTTATATAGCCGAGCAAACGAGTGAAGCTGAAAGTGGATTGTTGCTGCTCAAGGATGACAGAACAATTGGTGAGCTCGTTTCATGCTACTATTTCTAATCTATAAAATATGTATGATTGCACCATTAATCGTTACAACGGTGAGACTTAAATATGATTATTCAACAAACTATGAAAGGTTCGTCACTGTGAGTGTCGACATAAACTCTGATTCATAAATTATTTACGTCCAATTTTTTTTTCTCAGAACACCTTTTTCCTTTTACTTTTATTTTTGTAATTGAAAAAAAAAACTTTGAATGGTTCGACACTACGAGTGTAGACTTGCGAAAGGTTCACTTTATTCAACAAACTTTGAATTGTTCGTCACCTCAAGTGTCGGCATAATTTTTTTTAATAGATATTGTTCATACCAAATGAAGATATTATATTTACAAATAAGCATATTTATAGCTCACAAATAATTATTTATCATGGTCTAATCGCTTATCAAAGTGAATCCTGTGACTCAACGACCCTCCCCATTAACAAACATCCCTCCCAGTAACCTTTGTGGAGATGTAGAGGCAAACACGGTCTCCAAATAGCAAAGGTTACACACTAACATTCATTCCCCCAATTCCACCTGACTGCAAGGACGTGGCCGGCGCCGTTATTGACCATGTATAAATAGAGGCACTGAATTATGCACACTGAAGAAGATTATGGCCAATCCCAGCCGATCTTCTAGTTGATTCTTTGTGCATTTTCACTGACCTCGGTCAATCACGGAATAGCAACCATTGATATGTGTAGTCAGTCTAAGCTAAGCTAAGCTAAGCTAAGCTTGTGTTTACTTATTTTCATTCCCACAGTTCTGGACAAACATTAGAGAAGTGCCCAAGAGGTCTTGAGCCTTTTTTTCAGCGTTTCCAGCTCTTCGTTGCCTCTTTGCAGCATTGTATCCAAAAGAGCAAAGAGGAAAGCGAAATTCAAGCGTGTGCTAGAATAAGGGCGTAAGTTGCATGATCGTTTTCTCTTCATCGATCCTGTGATCTGTGAAAAACAAGATGCAAGTTTGTTAGCTTTTTTTTCACTTCAGACCGATGAAATCTTGCGTCCTAATGTGCTGAAAAATTTGCATCTTATCACTTTTATTCACAGAATCGATCATACAACTTACGCCCTTATTCTAGCACACGCTTGAATTATGCTCTTGCGTTGACGGAGCAATCAACCTCAGTTCACTCCAAAAGCAATGATGAGGTGTTAGCAGAGTTTCGCAGAGCTGTAAAATGGAAGATGTGCATTTCGCTAGATCCATAGTTTCTCTACACTCTCTCAGACAAAGTTTATTCGATAAATATCGAATGCTAACTCACAATTGTTGTGAGCGTACGAGTTTGCTCCATCTATCAGATTAAGATGAGCAAAACAAAGCCTGGCTAGGTTAACATATCTTTCGAATAGTGGTCATTTTTGGTTAACAACAGTTTCAGACACATCGTGCAAATGATAAGCAAGCAAAATGCTGTTTTTGTAATCTAAATTTAAATTAAAAAAAATGATTGCCGAATATAATTTCGATGTCAATTTTTTATTACATTAGCGAAATGAACGATTTACTGTGAAGAATGTAGCAAATTCTCGGGCAATTACCTGTCTTTAGGCGTATTTCACAGTTCTTGACGATTTTAATTTGGAAACAACCCAAAGAGAAATATTGTCGTTAAACTGTTCGCTTTCGGAGGTCATGAATTTAGTTGATAACGGTATTTTAAATAAAACCAAACATTCCTTACATGGGTAATCAATTATACCAAAATAATAAAATCAATTCTCGCATAACTTAGGATTTCGCCCTAAAAGCCATTGATAACCGAGTGTGTACCTCGATGTTTTTAAGTAAATGAATGGACCAAGGTAAAGACGCTCACGACCGGGAAATAAAGGAGGATCTTCTCTTAATTGTAGCATTAACGTGTAAACCTATTCGTTAACTCAGTAACTACAAGCTACACACTGAGTTACCAATGGTCATGCAAGAATTATAACATTTTTGTAAACTAGGTTAAAACGTTCATATCACGTCATACAACACATAGTCGCGGACTTCGCCATGTTAAGCTAAATTTGCTTTTTATAATAAAATTTTGAAAAAGGACGAAAAAATAAATGATCAATGGTACCCCGAATACGGTACCGAAAAGGAACGTCTATGAAAATAAACAATCTATATGCGGCCGCTAATAAGGAGGACGAATTGGATCGAAATATGGAAGAAAGAGGGAAAATTGATGATAAATGTAGGCGCAAAGCATTTGGGGGCCCGACTGGCGCAGGGTTGGGAAACCCGGGTCCGGGGTGTGAAATTTCATGTTCGCTTTTACAGATGGTCGGTTAGGTTGAGTGGCTGATTGCATCAACAACAAGGCGGCGGCGCACGGTGTGTAGGGTGGTTGCATCAAACAGTGTGACAAGTGAAACGGAACGAAAACAGTTTTTAATCGTTTTGACAGGTGAATGGCTTTTGGAAACGAAAACAAAAATAGCGTGATTGCTATTGGAGCCATTTTGGGAAAATCTGTCATTTTCGGAAAGTTTTGATTGTTGTGGAATCGTGGCTAATGTTGGTTACGTGTTGAGGAGCTATTAGAGTAGACAATGTTGACAAATTATGACATTTCAATACGATAGTTTTGGATCAACGTAAACCGTGGGAAAGGCACAATACTCGTTATTTTATTTAAGGCTCAAGAATCCATCATTCGATCATCAGCAATCATCAAAAAATAAAAACCAGTTTTTTTCATTTAAATTTTAAGAAATTCTCATGAAAATCTATCGTCGTACTACAAACAGCCAGTGCAATGCTATGATAGATTGTCATGAACATTGAGTAAAAAAACTGCTTTTGAAAGATCAAAGAATTCACTGTATTAGAGTGGTTCAAAAAATCGTTTTTGCTCCACACCGCTCATTCGATTTTAGATCAAACTCTGAGTATCCTCCCAAAATTTGAGCTCATTAGGATGAGACTGCACAAACCTTTTAAAGTTTGTATGGGAATTACTATGGGAAAAGCAAGAAATTCAATCAATCGGTCATAGGGTTTGCCCATATGCTCTTGGGGATTAGACTTATGTTGATTCTGTGAAATACAATAATCAGCTACAACTTTGCCGAAGACCGTTTTTAAATCGGACGTCCCGGTAATTAGTTATTGATTTTTGAATGAGTTATAAAACTTTGGCTATAATTAATGGGCTGTTCTGCAGGCATCACTGGATATATGCAGTAAAACATAGTAGCTATGATTTGTGCGTGCTATCTTTCGCGCCAGGTGCACCAATGTTGCCTGTTCAGAAGTTAAATGAGCACTGCTGAAGAATTTGTGACTGGATATAAATCAATAACTAATTACTGAGACGTCCGATTTGAAAACGGTCTTCGACAAAGTTGTAGCTGATCAATGTATCTCGCAGTATCAACGTAGCTCTAATCTCCAAGAACACATCGGCAAACACTATTACTGATTGAATGAATTGGTTGCTTTTCTCATAGTAATTCCCATATAAACTTTAAAGGGCTTGTGCAGTCTCAGTTTTCATCCAAATGAGCTCAAATTTTGGGAGGACACTCAGAATTTGGTTTAAAATCGAATGAGCGGTGTGGAGCAAAAACGATTTTTTGAACACACTACTGTATATAGAATTTGATAGAAAAATAATGTTCGAAATTTGATAACTGGGATCGTATATTATCTAATTACATTTTTCCAATAAATATATCTTACCTCCAAAAAATGAATTCCAAGTTGCTTGATAAGCGCAAAATTGAGCTGCTGAGTCTCAATCCCACCTTCCTTGCTATTCTTCGCACCTGACAATCGCTTATTTCCGCCTATAATCGTCGGCGGTCTACCGTTGCCGCAGATGCCGTCGTCATGTCGATTACCACACACTGGCGCACTTCACTGATTCGCGGATTTTTTTTCCGACGTGTACTTCTTCTTCCAATGATTTTTTTTTCTCTTGTATTTTTCGCCTCACTGAGCCCACCACAAACATCCAAACCCGTACATTTTACTCAAAAGATTACAGCTGCTTCACTCTGGTACTCGCTAACTTCGTGGAGGCTCGCTGGATTCTCTTCTCGGGGTAAACCCAATCGATTACATAGCTCACACACGCGGAAATTTTCGCACACACTCTCTCTCGCAAATTCACTGTGACGTGACGACGTAGATGATTATTTTTTTGCAGTGCGAAACAAAACACTGCTATTTACATTTTCGATTGAGGGGTCGAACACAAAGGGCCTTATTGTGTGTCATGCACTCGTCACCTTTTTTTTATTCGGATTCAGCTACTGGACACTTTTTGGTGCTGCTGCATGCAGGGGTGTGCGAATTGATGGGGTTCGTCTGTAAATAGAAAGAGAAAAAAGAGAATCAGAATTAGTCTGTTATTAGCAAAAAATCGTATTTCATTTTGCACATTTTGAATGAAAGGGTTACAAGGCGGGTTATTAGTAAAATGATCTCCAACAGGGCATGATGACAAAAAATTAACAATCAGACGCTCACTGTTACAAAGGTCGTTCATAAACTGGAATGACTTTTGTGTTGAACGAAATGTGGGATCCGTTCAAACACACATACAAATAAAACTCTTTGTCAAAGGACAGATGAGTTTAAAGTTTACAAACACTGAAAGGAGGGAAACACATAGGACAGAATACGATGTGGTGAGCTCGTTTAATATATTTTTTGCAATTTTTCATCATAATAGACTTTTTTATCTCGCCTGTTTGTCATTGAATGGCCTACTTTCCTACACTGGATAACTGTCGTGTGAGAAACGTGCTTCGAGTCAATCTTTTGAAAACTGATAGCTGACTGAAATCTTTCAAAGCAAAGCTAGGGATGAGAGAACCAATACAAAATACAGAAAAGGTCTAAAGTCTGGACACAGTATTACAAACTGATGAGTTTGTTTTATATTTCAAGTGCAAAACATATATCCAGGATACATCCACGTCCGGTTATTATTTTTTTTAAACTGCATGCAATTAAACCGTACTGACTTAATGTAGCATCTTCCAAACATATCGACGAAACACGCGATCAAGTTTTGAGATGCTTTTCACTGCAGAAGAGGTACTTGCCCTACTTATTGACAATAGGTACGACAGCATAACGGCATCAAGGCCAAAGACGTGACTTGGTTCCCGGATTACTTCGACTATTTCGTTTGAGAATTTCTTCGCAAGTACATGGCATGAAATACAGGAAGAAAGTATATTAAAAGAATTTTTAGCCGAATAGTCTGACTCCAAATATGTCTGGTTCTTATGTAGCTTACCATAAGATCTACTTTCTGACTCATTTTAATTGTTTTAGTGTTTCATTACTATGCTGTTGTAACAAGATGTTACGATTTTGTGTTCGTTTTTTCAATTATTCTGGATTCTGGTTTATACAAAACTATACATTGCAAAATCTTTAATTCCGAAGCTGTTGCAGGTTCCTTGTGGTCAGGAGAGAAGATTCCGTACTGAGGCATCTTGTACTTCATAAAACGTCAGTATAGTCGGGGGCACGCCGTGAGGCGAAACGAAAGCGAGAAAATAGTCTCGACGCTTGATTTAGCTGGTTGTTGGCTACCGTCGAGCAAAAGAAATAAAAAACAAACATTCCTTTCAATACCAGGGCATCACACCGTTGTTGTTGATGCCTAATAACACACACGAAAACCGGTCCGGATCAAATCGACCTGGCTAGACCCGCGCCAACTACATATTTGCCCAGAGCAATGAGGCCATAGCAGCATGATGCCGTTGCACTGTTAGTTGGTACTATCGATTGAAATTGGACCTCACGCCCGGCGACGGTCGGTGGTCAAGTCTTTTCCTCGCTTACATCTTCTGGTTCGGAAGAGAAAATTGCAATTTGAAGATCGAGCACGAGCCTACACGGCAAAGGAACCAGTTTTCGAGATGTTGAGCAAAAACTAAAATGAACTGTTGCCTAGTTTTGCGGGGATTTGCTTCCAACAGGTATTGAAGGGTTGATCGGTAAAAGTAAACGAAACAGGAGTAAGAGGGAAACAGTGAATAAATTGGGTATAGATTAGCTGAAATGAATGGAATGTGAATTTCTGAGGGTTTGAACTTGTATGCCATTTTCAATTTGCAGTCGCAGAGTAGTGTTCGTGGTCCTTCAATTGTAATATCGAGAATCCAGTTGAGAGTGATTATATCATGGTCATCCCACTAACCCAATATCCTTTCCATGACAACTGTGGAAATGCAGAGATATTTTCGGTCTCTAGTGGCAATGGATATCTAACTAACATTCCATTCCTTCCTCGATGAGCGAGTTGAGCTTGGCCTGCACCGTTATTGAATTTTGAAATTTGTTCTCTCGATTTGTGCACTTTGAGAAGGATTAGCTAATCCCAAGCCCCATTCATTAAATCTCTGTACCACTTCGATTGTTCTGGTCAATCACGGAGGGCATGTACGAAGCGGTCATCAATAAACATGCTTATATTTCCACAAATCTTATATATCCTTGACGAAACATACTTTAAAACTTTAGAAATTTGAAGCAAAATTAGCAGCTTACAGATTGGTAGAGCCGATAAAACCCAAACGAAATACCTGAAACAGACTTTTCGTCAACTTGTTATAAGAGATATCCTGCAGATTTCCACCTAGGACCAGCAGCAATTTAAATATATGATAGAATTTATAGGAAAAAATCATACGGTTTGATCGAGTAAACAACAAACTACAGAAAAATATCGGAAGGAATTCCTTGAGTTACATTGAGCAAAAATAATTAAAGTCCGAAAGATATTTCAGGCACAGGGTTGGATTTGAATTGGATTCGAATTGGATTTGGATTGGATTTGGATTGGATTTGAATTTAATTTGGATTGATTTGAATTGAATTTGGATTGGATTTGGATTGGATTTGGATTGGATTTGGATTGGATTTGGATTGGATTGATTGATTTGGATTGGATTTGATTTGGATTGGATTTGGATTGGATTTGGATTGGGATTTGGATTGGATTTGGATTGGATTGGATTTGGATGGTTTGGATTGGATTTGGATTGGATTTGGATTGGATTTGGATTGGATTTGGATTGGATATTGGATTGGATTTGGATTTGATTTGGATTGGATTTGGATTGGATTTGGATTGGATTTGGATTGGATTTGGATTGGATTTGGATTTGGATTTGGATTGGATTTGGATTGGATTTGGATTGGGATTTGGATTGTATTTGGATTGGATTTGGATTGGATTTGGATTGGATTTGGATTGGATTTGGATTGGATTGGATTTGGATTGGATTTGGATTGGATTGGATAGGATTTGGATTGGATTGTGATTGGATTTGGATTGGATTTGGATTGGATTTGGATTGGATTTGGATTGGATTTGGATTGGAATTTGGATTGGATTTGGATTGGGATTTGGATTGGATTTGGATTGGATTTGGATTGGATTTGGATTGGATTTTGGATTGGATTTGGATTGGAATTTGGGATTGGATTTGGATTGGATTTGGATTGGATTTGGATTGGATTTGGATTGGGATTTGGATTGGATTTGATGGATTGGATTGGATTGGATTTGGATTGGATTTGGATTGGATTTGGATTGGATTTGGATTGGATTTGGATTGGATTTGGATTGGATTTGGATTGGATTTGGATTGGATTTGGATTGGATTTGGATTGGATTTGGATTGGATTTGGATTGGATTTGGATTGGATTTGGATTGGATTTGGATTGGATTTGGATTGGATTTGGATTGGATTTGGATTGGATTTGGATTGGATTTGGATTGGATTTGGATTGGATTTGGATTGGATTTGGATTGGATTTGGATTGGATTTGGATTGGATTTGGATTGGATGGATTGGATTGGATTTGGATTGGATTTGGATTGGATTTGGATTGGATTGGATTTGGATTGGATTTGGATTGGATTTGGATTGGATTTGGATTGGATTTTGGATTGGATTTGGATTGGATTTGGATTGGATTTGGATTGGATTTGGATTGGATTTGGATTGGATTTGGATTGGATTTGGATTGGATTGGATTGGATTGGATTTGGGATTGGATTTTGGATTGATTGGATTGTATTTGGTTGGATTTGGATTGGATTTGGATTTGGATTTGGATGGATTTGGATTGGATTTGGGATTGGATTGGATTGGATTTGGATTGGATTTGGATTGGATTTGGATTGGATTTGGATTGGATTTGGATTGGATTTGGATTGGATTGGATTGGATTGATTTGGATTTGGATTGGATTTGGATTGGATTTGGATTGGATTTGATTGGATTTGGATTGGATTTGGATTGGATTTGGATTGGATTTGGATTTGATTTGGATTGGATTGATTTGGATTGGATTTGGATTGGATTTGGATTGATTTGGATTGGATTTGGATTGGATTTGGATTGGATTTGGATTGTTTGGATTGGATTTGGGATTTGGATTGGATTTGGATTTGATTGATTTGATTGGATTTGGATTGTTGGATTAATTTGGATTGGATTTGGTGGATTTGATTTGGGATTTGGATTGGATTTGGATTAGATTTGGATTGGATTTGGATTGGATTGGATTTGGATTGGATTGGAATTTGGATTTGGATTTGGATTGATTTGGATTGGATTTGGATTTGGATTTGGATTTGGATTTGGATTGGATTTGGATTGGATTTGGATTGGATTTGGATTGGATTTGGATTGGATTTGGATTGGATTTGGATTGGATTTGGATTGGATTTGGATTGGATTGGATTGGATTGGATTTGGATTGGATTTGGATTGGATTTGGATTGGATTTGGATTGGATTTGGATTGGATTTGGATTGGATTTGGATTGGATTGGATTGGATTTGGATTGGATTTGGATTGGATTTGGATTGGATTTGGATTGGATTTGGATTGGATTTGGATTGGATTTGGATTGGATTTGGATTGGATTTGGATTGGATTTGGATTGGATTTGGATTGGATTTGGATTGGATTGGATTGGATTGGATTTGGATTGGATTTGGATTGGATTTGGATTGGATTTGGATTGGATTTGGATTGGATTTGGATTGGATTTGGATTGGATTTGGATTGGATTTGGATTGGATTTGGATTGGATTTGGATTGGATTTGGATTGGATTTGGATTGGATTTGGATTGGATTGGATGGATTTGGATTGGATTTGGATTGGATTTGGATTGGATTTTGGATTGGATTTGGATTGATTTGGATTGGATTTGGATTGGATTTGGATTGATTGGATTTGTATGATTGGGATTTTGGATTGGATTTGGATTGGATTTGGATTGGATTTGGATTGGATTTGGATGGATTTGGATTGGATTTGATTGGTTTGGATTGGATTTGGATTAGGATTTGGATTGGATTTTGGATTGGATTTGGATTGGATTTGGATATATTGGATTGGATTTGGATTTGGATTGATTGGATTTGGATTGGATTTGGATAGATTTGGAATTGGATTTGGATTGGATTGGGAATTTGGATTGGATTTGGGATGGATTTGGATTGGATTTGGATTTGGATTTGGATTTGGATTTGATTTGGATTTGGATTGGATTTGGATTGGATTTGGATTGGATTTGGATTTGGATTTGGATTGGATTTGGATTGGATTTGGATTGGATTTGGATTGGATTTGGATTGGATTTGGATTGGATTGGATTTGGATGGATTTGGATTGGATTTGGATTGGATTTGGATTGGATTGGATTTGGATTGGATTTGGATTGTATTTGGATTGGATTTGGATTGGATTTGGATTGGATTTGATTGGATTGGATTGGATTGGATTTGGATTGGATTTGGATTGGATTTGGATTGATTTGGATTGTATTTGGATTGGATTTGGATTGGATTTGGATTGGATTTGGATTGGATTTGGATTGGATTTGGATTGGATTTGGATTGGATTTGGATTGGATTTGGATTGGATTTGGATTGGATTTGGATTGGATTTGGATTGGATTTGGATTGGATTTGGATTGGATTTGGATTGGATTTGGATTGGATTTGGATTGGATTTGGATTGGATTTGGATTGGATTTGGATTGGATTTGGGTTGGATTTGGATTGGATTTGGATTGGATTTGGATTGGATTTGGATTGGATTTGGATTGGATTTGGATTGGATTGGATTGGATTGGATTGGATTGGATTGGATTTGGATTGGATTTGGATTGGATTTGGATTGGATTTGGATTGGATTTGGATTGGATTTGGATTGGATTTGGATTGGATTTGGATTGGATTTGGATTGGATTTGGATTGGATTTGGATTGGATTTGGATTGGATTTGGATTGGATTTGGATTGGATTTGGATTGGATTTGGATTGGATTTGGATTGGATTGGATTTGGATTGGATTGTTGGATTGGATTGGATTTGGATTGGATTTGGATTGGATTTGGATTGGATTTGGATTGGATTTGGATTGGATTTGGATTGGATTTGGATTGGATTTGGATTGGATTTGGATTGGATTTGGATTGGATTATGATTGGATTTGGATCGAATTTGGATTGGATTTGGATTGGATTGGATTGTATTTGGATTGGATTTGGATTGGATTTGGATTGGATTTGGATTGGATTTGGATTGGATTTGGATTGGATTTGGATTGGATTTGGATTGGATTTGGATTGGATTTGGATTGGATTTGGATTGGATTTGGATTGGATTTGGATTGGATTTGGATTGGATTTGATGGATTGGATGGATTTGGATTGGATTGGTTGGATTTGGATGGATTGATGATTGGATTGTTGGATCGAATTTGGATTGGATTTGGATTGGATTTGGATTGATTTTGATTGATTTGAATTGGATTTGTATTGAACTGGATTGGATTTTGATTGGGTTTGGGTTGGATTGAATTTGGATTAGATTGAATTTGGATTGGATTCGATTGGATTGAAGTGATTTTGGATTGGATTGAAGTGATTTAGGATTTGGATTGGATTGGATTTGGATTAGGTAGTACAAATTGAATTTGAAATAGAAACTAGCTGTAAAAAGAAAAGCTTAATCATAGATGGGACAGCTCACCTTCAAAGTAAACTGGATACAAAAGCAAAGGAAAATCGTTATTGCATCACTGACGATGGCACTGCTTTTCTGGAACTAGTTCGGTCGAACGAAGGGTCGGTCATTGTTCGCAAATGCAAACAGTGCTCCGGGCGGCGCGTGGATCCATTCTGCCATAGCTTGACTTCGTACGTACTTTATCAGCATCATCAACCACTTGTGAATGTCATAGTTCTCGTCGTCGTCGTTGGGGTCGACAGGACAACGCCACAGTGGCAAATGGCCGAATAAAAACTTATCAAAACTATTTAACTTCTGTCCAATTTTTATCAGAAAATCAAATTTTCAATATGACGTTTATTTCCAACGGAATAATATCTGGTATCGAAGAATGTTTGTAGATTACATTTTCTTCAAATCAATTTGCGATGACCTTAATATCAAGGCACGCCACTGTGCAACGTGGGAAGCAGATTTATCTGCACTGGAAAGGATGTGACAGCTCCCAAGGTGAAAAGGAAGCAAAGTCGGTGACATCTGGAAGAGGACTCAACGTTCCAGCCAACTGTCCGTCCATAGTTGAGTATGAATAGGTACACGGGGGTGGTAAAGAGCTGTCACTTTTATTGCGGATGCAATCATTGTGCAGCGAAAACCTCATCTGTGTGGCGAGGTAATGCCCAGTGTTTATAGATTGCGGAACGCAGTCAGGGTCTACGGAGATAGTTAGAGAACGCTACGGAATAAATGGATGTAACCTGTACACTATGTGTCACCCATTTCATAGACTGCATATCACAAAGTGGGTCATCAAATATTAATAGGAATGTGGAAATGAGGTGCTTCGAGAACGGGAGACTCTTTTTTATTACGCTGGACAAATGATTTTTGCATGGGGGCCATTTTTCCTGAATACATATGGGTCATTCCCCTCGAAGTACCCGATAAAAAATACGAATTTTCAATCCATATTTTCAATTTACTATGCTCATAGGCAAATCAGGTAACGATTTAGTGTTAGAAAAGTAGGATCTTTAGTGGCATTAGTTCCCACTGGAACAGAGCCTGCTTTTCAGCTTAGTATTATTATGAGCACTTTCACAGTTACAGAACTGGTAACGATCAAACAACAAAATTATAGTGACATAAGTGACTAAAATGATCAAAATAGTGACTACTAAACAGGCCTTTTTGGTCCTTGTTCTACATAAATGGTTGGTGCATTCGCGAGAATAATCCGTCGAAAAAGGGTCAAAAAGGTTTAACAAGCCTACTATAAAGTTGAAGCCTGCAGGTATCTGGTGACGATGGGCCTCAAAGAACAACAAAGCAAGTGTCGCTGTACCATCAAGCTACCATTCACCGTGCATTTAAAAAAAATCTGCACTTCAAAAAATTGTTTATTTTTTCCAAATCATTTGAAGCGAACTAGAATACCACTACGAAGCGTGCAATTATACCATAATTCAGGGAAAAATCTAAAATCACTGATGTATAACAATAAATTACTCAAAAATTATGTTTACAAATATTAACATGATATCGTACCGTTCTATGTCACCATTCACTGTGCATGCTGGTGCACCATTTACCGTGCGTATAGTTTTCGTCATGATTTAATTTTGTATCTTGAAGAAACGTTGTTGGTGGAGTAAATATGTTGCTAGTAGTGTGCGCACTCATTTTACGGGTATTCAAATCTTATTTTACAATAAAAGCCATAGAATGTTGAAAATATTGCTAAATCATTATTTTTTTCATCAAAATCGTTATAGTAAGCTTGACTGTATTTGGACATTTCATATTCGCTCAAAAACTAAATATGAAGTTGTTAAATCACGACATAACAGTAAATCCAATATTACCCAATAATATCAAGCCATTTATCCTAATGCACGGTAATAGGTACCATAAATATTGTAAAGGGTTCATTCACCGTGCATTTGTGTTTCGACTAAAACACAATAAAAAAAATCTTATTTCCATAAAATCTGGTTCATACGATGAAATACATCTTACTAGAAGTATCTACAGTGAAAACTTGTTGAAATTATGATAAAAAATGATACTCTAACGTTAAAAATGAAAAATGTTAGTTTTTGGCGTTTCAACTAAGAGTATTGAAAAATCCCATTATTGAACAGAATTCAGATGGTTTTGACTACATAAACTAGGTTTTTCAAAATATTTAAATATTTAATATTTAAATATTTGCTGCCAAAAACATAATTTGTGAAAATTGTATGAATATTCTGTATGAATTTGTATATGTGCACGGTGAATGGAGGCCGCACGGTGACTAGTGACTTAACGGTACATGAATATTAATATTGACAAATAATCACGTAGGGAGACTTACGGCTTCGGCACCATGCGACTATTATCGGCAACCAAATTTCAAACGCCAAATACACAGTGTTTTTCTATCAAAACACACCAATGAAAACATTTAGTTCAGATGATTCCTTGTTCTGTCAGCTTCCAGCTGACGAAATTTTCAAGACGACACAAACAATTTTGCCAGAGATGTGATCAAATCAAATGAACACGCCTCAAAATGCGACTGATTTGGACCTGCCGAACAGATTCGCCTGCAGCGCTTATGGGAAAGTTGCCGAAGAGAAAGAGGCTGCCGACAATAGTCACACTAACAAGAGATGTTCGCAGCGTTGCAAAAACGTTTCCAGAAAGATTTTATCAAGTCTGTCGATGTGAATCGATAGAGGATTGAGCAGCGCATAAATGTAAACAAACAAACACGTAATTTGTCTGCTGATGTCCGAGAAAATTACAAAAGAGACGCGGCATCGGCTTAGACTGCCGAGAATATGTAAGTTCCCCTATCTATTATCAAACCCTTGGTGGTACAGTGGTAAGGTGTCCGATTCCTAATCCAGAGGTCGCGCGTTCAAGGCTTACTGAAAACTTTTTTTTAATTTTCATCCAAATTTGGAGGCATCGTATTTCTGATCGCAAAAAGTCTGAAAAAGTCATGCCAAGTACGCATATAACCTCCACTTTAGTATGTATATAGCCTTTTCATGCATTATATACGATTGTATTGATTCAAATAGAATTATGTATAACAAAAGTTATACCAACCAAAATGTTGACTGGTGATAATTTCACCATATATCGAAAGAGAATGTCGTTGGCTAAAATTTTATACAAAAAAAAACGCAACAGAAGAGGTAATCAAGGCTCAATAACTGAATTAAAGAGAGAGTAAATAAAGACAGCCTCGCATTCACACAACACGTATGACTTTTATCGTTCGTGGTAGATATTGAACCAGGAAACAAAAAAGAGACACACACCATCCACTGTTTGGTGCCGATCACTGTATGTCACCACGTATAACATCCACAGATACTCTCTCATTCAGATCAAGAAACATAAGCGAATATGTTCCATAACCTGTACAATGTTTGCCACCAAAGGAGTGTTATATGAACCAATTGATTAAAATTAAGAGCCAGTTCGCGAGAGCCGCAACCCCTTCTTGTATTGATGTTCTCCGATCAGGCTGACATTTTCAGGGATTGTTCTACTATATAAAAGATGATGTTTTGCAAAATTTTAGATTTTTATATTAGGGGGAAGTGGGACAAAATGACCCCCAATGATTTCATGTCACTAAACATGCAAAATCACAAAAACTGATATAACTATAGTAAAAGTGCGCGGATTATGTTGAAATTTGGCATGAATACTCTACGTTATATGAACTTTGAGATTGGCATGGTATATGGATTTTGAAAGTACTTCAAATCGAGAAAAATGAGTTTTTCATAAAAAATTTTGTGATTTTCAAATCGATTTTTTTCTTACCAACCGAACTAGGTCAAAAAACTAAATATGACGTTTTGTAGGGTAACTCATGGGCTTTCATTTGAGGTGTAATCCAGATATGCCGTTTCAAAAATTTTCGAAAAAAATTTTTTTTCGGGGTAGTGTTTGAGCTTGAGCCATTTTGCGAGTACCGCAACCGCCTTGTCTAGAGAGGTTGTATTGATGTTCTCCGATCGAGCTGAAATTTACAGGAGTTGTTTTCCTATATAAAAGAATATATTCCACAAAATTTCAGATTTTTATATTAGGGAGAAGTGGTACAAAATAAACACTAATGATTTAATATATAAAAACATACAAAATCAATTAAAGTAATAGCGATAGTAAAAATAAACGAATTTGCATGAAATTTGGCATGTTTCATTAACGTTATATGAACTTCAAAATGAACATGGTATTTGGATTAGAAATGTGTTTCAAATTGATAAAAAAAATCTGATTTAATTTTTTTTTTATAAAATTAGTTTTTTTTTTCAAATCGACTTATATTTTTGTCAATCGAACTAGTTCAAACAACTAAATATGAAGTTTTGTAGGGAAACTCAGGAGCTTTCATTCGCGGTGTACCGTAGTGAATCAAAATTCGGACGGTACCAATATCCAGACACTCTGATAATATTTACCAATAAAATGCAAAATTGACAACATTTCTACAACTAGGGGGAGATCCCCCAGTACCGGACACTTAAGCCACTAAATTCATAATTCGAAAAATATTGGTTTTATGTGCTCGTGTTACCTATTTATGATAAATATTATGAGTTTTATAGTGTATAAAAATAAATTGGAAAATATAAATATGAATTTTGACATTGAAATTTGATGATGTGTTTTAGTACCAAATTGATCGATCTTGAAAGGTGGCACCCAATACCGGACACGATCTGGAAAAACCTCGAATTCTGTAAATTTGTACATCATTGAATGTGTTCACTATAGGAACAGTATATAATTGCCAATTCAATGCATTTGCAACATTTACAAGAACAATTTTAGTTTTTCTTTGTTTGCAAGATGTCCATCAAAAACCTCTTACATATATGATGAAAAATAACACGATATTGTTCTGAATATTCATTCATCTTAATTTTATTGCATGTTTGATACCATGATCTACGGAATCCATGAAAAATGAATGTATTATGAGACACTGGTGCAATAATTACAAAGATATCATATAACAAATCAAGCTGTCCGAAACTGGGGGACAGGAGGTGCTTAACCAAAATTGTAATTTGTCCTCATTAAGTTTAATTATGGTACAAAATATATTCATACTATCTAATTAGGATTATGTCCGATCATGCTTGCGTGATCCAAAGAATTTTTTCATGATCAAAAAATTACTAAATAGGGTCAAAATTAAGGCGATACGTCAATTTTTTCAAGATTTTCAAACTTTTCTACTTTTTAAAAAAGGCATGCATATTTCAAGGATGTGTTATTCTAGGCAAACATTAGTCTCAATAATAGCTTTCTTTTCTTTCAATACACCATCTTGATTGGACCATGATTTCTCAATTTTTTGACTTTGTCCGGTATTGGGTGCTGTCCGGTACTGAGGGATCTCCCCCTATATTGAATGAAAAAATAGCTGTTTTTGTAGTTATTACGACGTATTGGCCTTTCGGAGGTCTGTTCAACAAGCTGATCAATGTCCCCGATGAGATCAGCTCAAAGGTATAAATTTATTAGTTAGAGATAATCGTACAGCATATTTTTATCACTTACATTTGGTCTCTTACTAGGCAAACAAATTCAAATTTTTAAATTTAATATAGGGTAATTCAGGTCGCTATCTGTAATTATTCAGTTTTAATAAGCATATATTAATAATATATAAATTATAATTCACTTAATAAACGATTTTGCATTCACATCGATCAATCAACAATGAGAAGTTATTTTTTTTCAATTTGAACTTGAAATTTCCCCCATGCGTTCGAGGGGCGCTTAGATGGAGGCAATCGTCGCAGCAGTAGTGATTGTAACATAATAATACACAAAGTTATAGTTTAAAAGTTTAGTGACACCACATTGAAAAAATATGCTGTAAATATGGTTTAAAAAAGTAAAAAGAGGCTGTCCGGAATTGGAGCCCAATGTTTTTGAATCTGGACATTATATTGGAATTGTATGTTTCGATGCCGTAAGTACACAATTTTCAAATAAAACTGGAATAATACTTTGAACATCATCAAAACATGAGTAATATGTAATAAGAACAATACTGTGCGTCGTTCATTGAACCAATCAGTGATGATTGCAATTTAAATCACCAACATGTCTGTCCAAACAACTAAATCACAAACATTGCTTACACAATGTGTGTTCATTACTATTCAAAAAGAAACCCATTTGGCAGAACTACACTTTTTATAAGGGAAAAGTGGGTCAAAATGACCCCCAATATTTTTGTGTCGGAAAACACACAAAATCACAAGAACTACTGTACCGTTTAAACGGATTGTACTGAAAAATATGTTTGTTTTTTTTTTTTGTAAAAAACACAATTTTCCGTGAAAATATGCATTTTTTTAACAATCTTCGTCTCTCTTTTACTCTTTCGAGAAATTTTCAAACATCGAGGCTAGTAAAAGTCAAAATTCCATTCAAGATATAAACAGTACAGTGTCTCATAGCAGCCATATGTGCAGTCAGTCTAAACTAAGCTAAACTCAATTATTTACAAATTGATCTCTAGCATACATACCATCATACACACATACATGTGACCCTCCTAATCAAACATTATCCAAATTAAAAAAATGCGGTAGTTGATACCCACCCAAACAGCGTGAGAAGAAACAACGCTTAGGCCTCCATACGCTGCTCATACCGCCCGGATTTTGATTTACCACGGTCCACCGCGAATGAAAGCCCTTGAGTTGTCCTACAAAACTTCAACCTAGTTTGGTTGACCAAAAAAAAGGCGATTTGAAAAAAAAAACTAATTTTACAAAATAACAGGTTTTTCTCGATTTGAAACATTTTTTTATCCAAAATGATCATTCATATAACGTAAAGTAAACATGCCAAATTTCATACAAATTCGTGCATTTTTACTATCGCTATTCTTCATCTTCTTTCTGGCGCTACGTCCCAACTGGGACAAAACTTGCTTCTCAGCTTAGTGTTCTTATGAGCACTTCCACAGTTATTAACTGAGAGCTTTCTATGCCGATTGACCATTTTTGCATATGTATATCGTGTGGCAGGTACGAAGATACTCTATGCCCTGGGATGTCGAGAGAATTTCCAATCCGAAAAGATCCTCGACCGGTGGGATTCGAACCCACGACCCTCAGTTTGGTCTTGCTGAATAGCTGCGCGTTTACCGCTACGGCTATCTGGGCCCCTACTATCGCTATTATAGCAGTTTAATTAATTTTGTATGTTTTTATATATTAAATCATTAGTGGTTATTTTGTACCACTTCTCCCTAATATAAAAATCTGAAATTTTGCAAAATATCTTCTTTTATATAGGAAAACAACTCCTGTAAATTTCAGCTCGATCGGAGAATATCAATACAACCTCTCTAGACAAGGCGGTTGCGGTACTCGCAAAATGGCTCAAGTCCAAACACTACCCCGAAAATTTTTGAAACGGCATATCTAGATTACACCTCAAATGAAAGCCCATGAGTTACCCTACAAAACGTCATATTTAGTTTTTTGACCTAGTTCGGTTGGTAAGAAAAAAATCGATTTGAAAATCACAAAATTTTTATGAAAAACTCATTTTTCTCGATTTGAAGTACAGTCAAAGCTCGTTATAACGACCACTGTTATAGCGACAAAAGCTCTCTATAGCGACATTTTTCGGTCCCTTGAAAAAGATTTTAATGTTATCACTATTCTCTATAACGACATTTCTCTATTACGATGGTCCCTTGCGATGTCGTTATAACAAGCTTCGACTGTACTTTAAAAATCCACATACCATGCCAATCTCAAAGTTTATATAACGTAGAGTATTCATGCCAAATTTCAACAAAATCCGTGCACTTTTACTATAGTTATATCAGTTTTTGTGATTTTGCATGTTTAGTGACATGAAATCATTGGGGGTCGTTTTGTCCCACTTCCCCCTAATATAAACATCAAAAATTTTGCAAAACATCATCTTTTATATAGAAGAACAATCCCTGAAAAATTCAGCCTGATCGGAGAACATCAATACAACTTCCCTTGGAAAGGGGGTTGCGGTTCTCGCGAACTGGCTCTTAAGTTGCTTAGGGCAGCATTACCAAAAAACATGGAAGTTGTTACCAATTTTAAGCAAAACATAAATCTCCCGAATGGTTCCATATCGTTGTCGCCGTCTATGAGAGTTAATACTTTTGAACGCTCTCTCGTTGTGACCATGATATGTGACCATGCGAGAAAGTGAATATTCACAGTGCTCTTCGAATGCAATGTGCTATGAACTGTTATGTTTCACGAACTGTCACACTCTCTGAATACGGTTCGAGCGGCTGAATGGTTCGGAACTCTGTAGAAATCGACATCAGACGACATGTAGAATTTTTGTAGGAATCACTGTGAAAGGTTACTTAAGAAATCGGTAAAAAATTCTGGAAAACATCCCGAATTGATCACTGAAGGCATTTTTAAAGGAATTCTGTGAGAATAGCTGGAGCGATCAGCTAGCCTGTTGAAATTTCTAGAAGAGCTCTGATTCCTAGTGTGTTCCTAAAAAATCTCAGAAGAAATTACTGACAGAGTTACTGACGCTATTCCTCGTGAAGTCTGTGCAAAAAATCCTGAAGAATCTGTGGATTAAAAATCTTTGAATCCTCTATGATATACATCGGCTTTTTTCACAAGGAATCTTTTACGAATTCTTGCAGAAATTCCATTTTGGTTGTTCGAGTGATTTTCTCTTGAATTTCTACTAGATTTCACATTGTAATTTCACCAAGATTTTCTTCAGTAATTTCTCATCAAATAGTATTGTCAATTTTCTAGTTGTTTGCATTCGAATTCCGTTGATGATACCAGCAAATTTTCCAAGAGTTCCAGATGTTGCTTCCTAGATTGTGCTCCCACAAATATATCTGGGAATTCTATGAGAATAAGGAATTAGTACCGTGAAGGCCCCTAACTCTGCGCAGCTCCTAACTCTGCGCACTTTCACCAAAATCCATCAACATCTGGTAAAATACTTACATTTTTGTTCAAAATTTATGTTTCATATATTGCTACAATAGTAATAAAAAAGTACGCGAAGAATTTTCTTGACAGATTTACGTTTATTACTTTAATAAAAAATAAAATAGCTTTAAAAATATTGAAAAACGTCCAAATTGACTGCCCGTTAGCAAAAATGCTAAGAGAGTACCTAATAACTTAAGTAATTTTAAGCAAATTAAAGAGAATATATTTCAGATTTTTAGTACGTAGGCACTAGTTTATATATCGAGCAATCATCACTGGTGAAGTGCAACTTATTTTCTCTTCATTTTCTTATTCTTCTTAAGTGCGCATAGTAAGGAACCATTTTTCAACTATGTTCCTTACTATGCGCAGCAGGTATAAAACGTTATTTTCAACATACAATCAACCCTCCAGATGTCGATATTAAAGGGAACCATCGACTTGTCGACACCATCGATATATGGAATAGAAATGCTTTGGAAAAATGTTTGATGGGACCATCATAGTAAGGGAAGATTAAAAAATGACGTCCATCATATTTTAGGGATTTCTACACTCCGTCCCCTCAATCCCCTGTCGCGATTTTAACAGTACTAAATGAATGCATTGTCACATTTTCGTAGACTCCTCCTCTCCTGAACGATGGACGTAATTTTTGAATGCTGCATTGAATGCATTAAATGCAATAAAATAATTCTGATTTTTTGTATAGTGTCATGAGTCAATATCGAGTAATGGAACATCGAGGTTTAATCGTTGGTTTAGATTTTAGAAACCTAAGTTAAATAGATGTATTGGAAAACATATGATGATTTCGATTGTTTTGAGAGTTGCACTTAATGGCATTCAATTGAATAATAGATAAAATTCACTTCACTTAGTAAACTTGTGTTAGAGACATTTCACGCTCCACTGGGGACGTAAAGCCGTATAGAGCAAGAAAATGAAGATTAATTCGGAGTCAAAATGCTAGTAATGCTTTTAGTAAAATACTTCAACTGTTATAAAGAATTTATCGAGTGCGCAGAGTTAGGAACCTAAATGCGCAGAATAAGGAGCATTGCAAAAATGAATGCGCAGAGTTAGGAACACGAACACCCTTGAGAAAAATTAAAAATTTGCTATAAAAATCATTACTTAGTGAAGCTTTTATATGTTTTCCTTATACATAAGATCAATAAGTATTTGCTTCCAAAATTTCAGAATGTTGTGTTTTGTTTTCAATTAATTACAGCTGTTTGAAAATTGAAAATCCTTAACTGCGCAGAGTATGGGGCCTTCACGGTATATTCTCCGCCAATTTCAGTAGACAACTACAACGATAAACCTGAGTGTTGTTTGATCCTTCGACCTTGACGCTTGCTCCTGCGTGGGCGGGCGATGAGGGCAGGATCGAACATGTCGAACATGTGTTGTTTGGGTAGTGTATGATCCTTAGAGTGTGAGGCTCGCTCCAGTAAGGGGCGAGCGGAAAAGCAGGATCATGTCGTCGAGTGATAGTGAAAATAGCCTCAGTAGTGTGTGATTCTTAGAGTGCGGTGCTCGCTCCAGTGAGGGCGGGCAAAAAAGAAAAAAAAGTTGATAATGAGCATAGTAAGGCAACACCAGTGCCACGATGGAGAAAAGAAATAGCAATATTACCTGGTGAGATCGTATATAACATATTTAACTTATATTATCTGTTTTATAATACAAATTGAACCCACTAAATACGCGCCAGGGTCAAAAATCTAATTTTTAACTCAGGAAGTGTGAAAGCACTTCAGATATCCATTTGATATCTGGGTGTTTCCATGTGGGGCTTGCTGGTAATAAAAATTACCTCAGAATGTGTGTGTATTTACTGCCATTCTTGAAATAGGTCGTTGGAATTTCAGTAGAGCTATCACCTTCCATCTCCTGGGCTAAAGTTATCTGCACCTACATACAACGATAAACCTAAAAATGACTTTGGAGACCATTTTACTTAAAAATCCAATAGAAAATCTTATTTTCGAGTATCGGATATTTTGACCGATATGTGTCTGACTGCGCATATTCATCCAAGCATGCCACCGGCTTTAGACTGAAACCATTTTGTCAACCTTCCTTCAAATTTCAATGACAATCCGTTCCCAAAATTCCAGTCAAAATTTGTATGCCACTTAAAAATGTTTTCCAAATTATGTCCTCTAATGTAGACTCAGTTGGCGTCAGAAAATCTGCACAGGAGCACATCAAAACCTTAGGCTATAGGTTCATCGCGCGTTTGGGCGAGGGAACATTTTCCAAGGTTCGTACGTTCTAGATTAACCATTTCGACCCCAACTACAGCCTTGTCCCTTTCCTTAGGTCTACCTGACCGAATACACGCACAAAGATGCCTCCACCAGTGAAAAGCTGGCATGTAAGCTGATCGACACCGCAGCATGTAGCCCCAAGTTCAAGAAGAAGTTTCTACCCCGAGAGTTGGCCATCCTGTTAAGGATCCGTCATCCGCACATCATTCGGGTGCAGGCCATGATGAAGTGCCATTCCAAAATCTTCATTTTTATGCGATATGCCGAGATGGGCGATCTTCTCACGTTCATTCTGGCTCACGGACCTATTGGGGAGAACCAGACCCGAATATGGGGAAGACACATGGCACTGGCCCTTCAATATCTGCACGAGCTCGGCATAGCCCATCGAGACTTGAAGTGCGAGAATATCCTGATCACTTCGAATTTCAACGTCAAGCTGAGTGATTTCGGATTCGCGCGGCACATTATGAAAGATGGCGCTGCGGAACTGAGCAGTACGTATTGCGGGTCGTTCGACTACGCCGCCCCGGAGATTCTGAAGGGTCAACCGTACGACGCGAGGGCTTCCGATATGTGGGCCTACGGAGTGCTGCTGTACGTGATGTTGAACAAGTCGATGCCTTTCAAGGGCCGAACGAAGGTCGTGTACGAAGCACAAATGGATAGGAAATGGCAGTTTCGGTCCAGAGTTCGTCACAAGTTGTCAAGCCAGGTTAAGCTGCTGGTGGGAAATCTACTGGAACCGAATCCGATTATCCGGTACACGGTGGAGGAAACGCTGGCCTACGGATGGTACACGGAGAACCCGAAAATGAGGGCCTTGCGGCCGGATGAATTACATGCATTGACGGAAGCGCGGGGGTGTACAACCGATTCTAGGGATGTGCTGCAGGTGAAGTCGAAGCTTAGGGTATCTGGTAGTGATGTGATAACTACGATCAAGGCTGTTGACGAGACGGATGGTGGACGGCATGGGTCGAGTCTGTCGGTGAAGACGTCTACCATCGAGCTGATTCAGGATGCGTCTAGTGATGTTATTGCAGACCGCAAGTAACGGAAGAACGATGTATAATTTGATATAAATTTATTGCGAAATACTCACTTTAAATCATAACACATCGAAATTATCATTGCTATGAATACTTTAGCTGTCAAAGAAAGAGTTCTAAAAATGAACCACCATTTTTTCTACTTCCCATTGCTTTCGCGAATGTTTTAACATAAATCTATTAGCATCTTCTCAAACTGTGATGCTAAGAGAGGCGACAACTTTAACGGAAATAGGCGCCGCAATCGTGCCGAACAAAACAAAAAAAAATCTCACAACTATGCTAAATACGTGTCACACAAAAGCTCATTTTTAACAAGCATGTGCCAGACAATAGACTTTTTTTCTGCTGCTTCATCATGAAGATGAATTCTCCAACTTTGATTCGGTTGAGGAGAGCAAACGAGAACACGTACATTACACTCCGGCGTTGAATCGTGTGTCTTCATTAGCCACAGCACCTACCAAATCCACGGCGGAGCGAATGACTGCGTGATGTGACGTTGCATAGTGATCCAGTTCTCTAGAAAGCTGTCAATAATCCACACAAGTAGCGCACTAGTTATTTTTTATATAGATTTACTTGTAATCCAGATGTGGCCAGATCTGGTCAAATAACAGTGAAAATATCAATTTTGTTAAAAACAAATTCTAGGAAAACCGAAAAATGGTGATTTCACCCAATATAGGATCTGCAACCCTTAAACATGTTACCCAACACTTTTCAAGAACGAAACTTGTAAAATATGGGGAATAAGTCATTTTGGCCATGATTTTTTTAAATCTGAACCACTGAGCGCCGTCGTCTAGAGCAGAAACGTGTATCTAATGAGCATGAGCTCTTTTTGTCCGTCCCTCTTTGGGCAATAAAGGTGCGAGCCTAGATAAAGGCAGAAGCTCTTAAAAATGACCTGTAATAGCCGGTGGATGGCCCCGTGAGCTCAATGGACTTGTTCGGTGTAATTACCCTCCAAGCCTAACGATGATGTGACCATCTCTCGGAAAAGTGGATTAATGGAGGTCCAACCCGTGAACCCTAATCAATTTCCAGTGGAAATTTTATCGTAGCTGGCAAGATTTTTTTGAGTTTACAGAATATGTCAATCGCTGTAAACGCAACGCACTATATTTCAGTAATGGTGAAACCCCAGATAATTTCCAGTTCAAAACGCAAATCACGTAGAGCAAAAGTGCAAAGTTTCATTTAGATTGAAAAAGTCGGTCTTAAAATGACATTTTATTTGCGTTTAGAATTAAAAAAGATAGCCAATAACACGATGATTTTGTTCGCCGCCTCTATGGGCAACTGTAATTTTCAAAAAATTGTGCAATTATCTTAATTTGGAGGAACCTACAATGTTAAAGAATCATAAAAAAGCAAAGCAACTAAATAATTCTAGGGTATATTTTTTCAATATTTTTTTCATATTGAATTTAACCTTGCAGTCGATGAATGCTTTCAAGTCAATGAAGCAATATCAAAGACGGGCCCGATTACTTTGGTCAAGCGCCAACGTTGGGTGCCACGGTTAGTGGCCTTCAGTTGAGTAGTTTTCTCGAAATTAAGCTGAGTCACGTACTAATCGTGGGAATTTTGTAGCATGTCAGTGTCAATTGAGAACAATGTTTAGGTTCAATAACTCAAAACAACCTAAATATTAATCATTTGATTACGTGATAGATTTGAACAACCGTTAAAAGTTTCGTTCATAGAAATTGTGATGCAGTGACCTTCACTCACATTCGTACCAACTTCTGGCGTAACTGCTCTCGAGTGGAATCGCGAAATCGGCTCCCAAAACCGAAACGTGACCAAGCGCACATCAGTAAGGTTGGTTTGCATTTTGGGAACCACATTAGCAAGTCAAATATCCCCTGTAAACCAAATTTTAACAAGCACTTTACTTGACGGCGACCTTCACTTTCGAGTGGTCGTGCGGTTCTTATCATTAGCACAAACCATCGTTACCCAGAGTTGGAGCATTTATTATCCTTTGAGACCATTAGATGGGAGAAGCACAATTGCACAAACTGTGATGCCACCCTTTTCGAAACGAAAGCAAAGGATATCATCACATTGGTATGAAAGGCAAGCGAATTAAACAAAATGATAAAGGATTAGTGGAGGGTCGTCCTGAATGGATCATTTAGAAAATGTGTCGATTGATCTGTAGGAAAAACCTTAACATACTATAAGCAATTTTTTTAAAACTTCATATTCCTTAGGAATTCCTCCAAGAAGTTATCTGGGGTTCCTGCAGGAACTCCCCTTGAATACCTCCAATCTGAGACATCTCCAAGAATTTCTCAGATATTTCTTCAGGATTCCACCAAGAATTCCCCAGGGATTTCTACAGTAATTCCCTAGAGATTATTCCAGGAATTATCAAGAGAATTCTGCAGGAATTCCTACAACAATTCCCCGATGAATCCTCAAGTAATTCCTCAAGGATTCTTCCAGTCATTCACCAGAAACTCTTCTAGGAATTTCTGAGTGATTCCCCTAAGAATTTCTCAGCAATTCATTTAGGTATTCCTCCAGGATTTTTGCAGGGAATTCTTGTTTTCTAGAATCACAGTAATTGAAAATATGCTACAGATTCAATGGAACATACAATATCCTGCCAAAAACACTCATCCTAAAAATGGTTCTCTTGTTTTCTGTAACATGATAAAACTAGAACCAAACGATTTTGAAACCAATGGAAGTACACCATCTAAATCACATGACAAACCCCTTCTGATTAGAATCGATCAACTGCAACAGCGTTCTCCCACGCTTCCACCAAACGTGCTCCGTACAAACCCTTAGTTAGAATCTCTTCTTCTGTCTTTTACGGTTCTCGCTAAAACCTCAACAACTGCAGATAGCGCACGAAAACCCAACGGAAACGTGCCAAGGTTACCACCCTTATGAGCCCTTGGCACGCCACGAAGACGACGACAATCAAACTGTAGCAGAACATGATTGTGTGATTGGTGACTTTGGCCCTCGGCCCCAGGCGGATTGAGAACCTACCAACAACCGAAGGGAAACATCAATCTGCACTGCCATCGTATCAGAAATGGGGAAGACGTTTGATACGTTTAGATTTCCAAAACGATTGAATACTCATGGCGGCAACATAAGACAGCGCTGCGCTAATAGGCGCAGACGATTTGTCCAAATTAGATAAATTACGGTCTGCTAAGCATCATCGAGTTATCTACGTAGTCTTGGGTTTCTCCGGCTGCTTGAGCTGGAAAATTTGCGTAACCGTGAGTAAACTCAATCGGAAGGCGGGTTTTTTCTTGGTTGACTGCTTCCGCTCGAGTAAGGTAATGGAAGAACGGTTAAACGCCATCTCAATTTGATGATTTCTCCGACTACCGAGCTGAACCGGAACAACGTTCGAGAAATATGACGACAATGTCTGTGACAGCAGCTATGAAGAAGTCAAATGCCTTCGAAGCAAGAAACAATTGCGCCCTTCGAGGTGACTTATTAGATGAAAACAGTTTTTCCTGCAATTGAGGTACAAAATGCTTTCCCCAGAGTTGCGTCTCTTTGGAACGCTTTGCTCAGACAATGCGGCAGAGCTTCATGATTAGTTTGTCAAAATGTTAAACGTCCGTATGTTGTCAACAGCGAGCAGTCCTCCAACGAAACGGAAAGTAACTCATGATCGTTGATTTCAGCCTGATTCCAACTTACAATGTCCAGCATTAAGTTATGTGCTATTCAATCCGTGAGGTTAATCTGGCATGAGACCAGCAAACTACATACAAAATCAATTATGGAACACAACGTCACGTGCAACACGAGAGATCCATTCCCTATCACGCTATCACATCCCATCACAGAAAGTATCTCTAAAACGAGTTGAATTTCATATACATATGTGAAGATTGTCAACCGACCTGCCACACACATACTGTGCACCAATAAAATCATCGGAATAACTTCATGAATAAATTTCATCTCACTTTCTCTGTGATATGCCGCATATGTGAATATTTCACATCCTTCCGTTCTGGATGTTTGCGGTTTTACGCGCTTTAGGATTCGTAAAGCTCGCATCGCTTTCAGATGCTGGATGTTGAAGTATGAAAGTATGAAACACCATTTTTCATGGCTAATAGTATTACTCAGAAGTCTCATCACGAATCCTTTTTCAGATTTCCTAATAGTCTCGCTGTTGAAAGCAGAAAAAGGTTGGCTACCGCCTTCTTTATCACAGTCCCATGCTTGGTTCTGTCAGCTTTGTGCAAAGAGTAACACAATTTACCAAGGGCGTAGTAAGATTTTCTATCGTTCCTGGGCAAACGTTCCATAGGTTTCGCGCATTTTTTTAAAGGAATATATGCTTCCTTACACAGTTTTCAATTCAAATTATTAGCTTGTATAATTAACGATTAAAAATAAAGTTTACAAAACCAACTAATATTGAAAATTTTCTCGACTTCCGTTGGTATAAAGTATCATCATATCTACCACACGATATGAATAAAAAAGGCAACTGGGACAAAGAAAACTCTCGATGAATTACACTATACAGAGCAACGGGTTCTGTACTCACGGAGACGTAATGCCAAGAAGAATACCGCAGAACAGGCCTGCCCAACCTGTTTGAATCGCGGGCCAACTATCCGAAACAATATTGTGTGGCGGGCCACACTTTTTTAGTACAGAATTTACCAAATGTTTAGTCTCATCTATTATTATTTGGAAATTCTGCCAATGTTTTTTAGAATGAAGTCCTGGATATTTCGAGAATTTTGCTCGGAACTCTGTGAAAATTGTCTTTAGGATTCCCTCAGACTCATTTAGAAATTTTGTTCTAGAATCTGAAGAAGTTTATCCTGTCCAGAATTCTGAATTCAGAAATTAATTGGGAAACTTTCCCAATATAACGTCCCGGATTTGGTGAAGCTCATTTGCCCAAGGTTTTGTACAAATTCTGAATAAAAAACCATTCCAAAATCATCTAAAAATTGGAAAGCCATATTGTAAAGTTGTAAATTGTATAAGGTATGATTTTGCCTCTAGGTCTGCCCAATATATGTTATATTCAGGTATGAAATTCAGACCCACGAGTCTTTCACTAAGTTATTCACTAAGATTGACTATAGGTTTTTATCAAACTTCTAAATTCATTTTTTTATTATTTTATAATGAAGTAAATTATAGAAAATATTGTTTAATATTCTAAATTGATCTATTTTTTTTAAATGATTTGTTTGACCCAAAAACTCTCAAGACTCCCGAATTAAAAGATACGGCAGTCTAAGTTTACAAACGTGGTTTTCTAAAATCTTAGTTTTCGTTGATATTTTCACTTCAATTGACTTCCGTATCAACCCGACCCCTCTGATTTATGCTCTGAATCGTCCATGCGTGGTAAAAATTCACTCAGATTTGTTTTTTTTTCTCGGTAAAAGGCATGGTGTTAATTTTACCACCCCTGTTAATTTTGCCACCTCTTCCCCTATACGACGGACAAAAACTTTTTCTGGATTTTAGAGAACAAAACCTTCAAACTTCGAAAACGAAACGAAACGGCGAAAATTGTTCTGTATAGCGAAGTTATGTCAGATTGTAAAGTAAAATAATCTGAAATTATATATACCGTTAAGTCACCAGTCACCGTGCGGGCTCCATTCACCGTGCACATATACAAATTCCTACAAAATATTCATACAATTTTCACAAATTATTCTTTTGTCAGCAAAATAAGATAAAACTAATAAAATGAGGTAGTTTTTGTCACAAAGCATTTTGAAAAACCTAGTTTATGTAGTCAAAATCATGTCAATTCTGTTTGATAATGAGATTTTTCAACACTCTTAGTAGAAACGCCAAAAATTACCATTTTTCATTTTAAAGTTAGAGTATGAAATTTTTCAAAATTTCAACAAGTTTACATTGTGGATATCTCTTCCCCTATACGACGGACAAAAACTTTTTCTGGATTTTAGAGAACAAAACCTTCAAACTTCGAAAACGAAACGAAACGACGAAAATTGTTCTGTATAGCGAAGTTTTGTCAGATTGCAAAGTACAATAATCAGAAATTATATATACTCATGAAAACAATGAAAATAACGCTTGTGCATGCTAAAAAAAACATTTAATTTCACTAGAGTTTGTATCTTTCTACTAAACACATTATCAAAAATTCCGAGCACGGTGAAGCTAGAAAGAACGGCCAATAAAAAAAAGGGTGAATTTGATATGCAATAATTGATTCATTCTCCTCCTCGAAATGTATATATTTACAAGAATTAAGTGCCGAAAACTATTCGGAGATATTGGCTATTTGGGGAAATGGTATATTTGGGGAAACGATTTTTTCGGGGAACTGGCGTTTGGAGAAATGACATTCTTTGGAGAAATCACATTCTTCTTAATTTTAGGGAAAGTAGCACAATCGGCTTTGATCAGACATTGCGATTAGTATGCGAATTTAAAATAATGCTTAACTGGTAGATTTTTAAACATGTTTTCAAATGTGAATACACGATCGTACATATACAATTCACAAAAGTTGTTTTCCCATACAAAATGGTCAACTTCAGTATTGGACAAAATATTTGCAACTTTTTCGATTTTTCATACAAAATTGTCAACTTCGGTAGGCCAAACCTCAACTATTTATGGACCAATTTGAATGAAATTTGTACGGTACCTCAGACATAACTTGAATTGCAACATATATTTTTGAGATCGAATCCAAAAGTTATAACGGTTTGACTTAAGTGAAATTTTTGATAAAAACTTATAAACGATTTATCCGAAAATGTAAAAGTCCTACACAAAAACTGTCTTTAATAAACTTCTTCTTCTTATAAAAATCTACAACTTTGCTGAAGATATCATTAAGCTATTTCTTCATTTTTTAGAACTATGGTATTTATTCAAATTAGGCAAAAAATTCACTTCAGTAAAACCGTTGCTGCTTTTGAACTCGTGATTATGAAACCTACTCAAAAATACATGTTAAGATTCAAGTTATCAGTGCCGGATTTGGGCTTCGGGGGGCCCGGGTCAGATCTCATAAAGGAGGCCCTTTTATAAAAAATTCACCACGTTTTGGGATTCCACAAACCAACGTGTTGAGTTTTGAATGAGATGGTCGGTCCAAAGATATGAGGGGCTCAAATACAAAGTGGTGTAAATAACATTTTCAATTGTGAGCTATATACATTGAAAATTTTAACTGTTTTCAAACTTATCAATAGTATTTTTAGATGATTTTTCCGTCTAATGGGAAAAATATAACAATTCGTGTTCAGACGGACTGCACTAAGTGTTTTATTTTTAATGGCTTCAAGAAAACGTACCTCTGCCATTCGGAATATCAAAATATTTGCATTATTTGCTATGATAATTCAACTTATCTATTTGATGACAAATTTGGATAATAATAGCATCGGAAAAATCAGAATTGATGTTGTCCTCAATGTATATTTAAAACACCAAAATATCGTCTAGTCCTGTCTGTGCATAGTTCTTAAAATTCTCCCATTTTGACAAAAATGTTAACAATTTACGATAAGTTTAATCTTTTACAAAGTTTGGCATTTCATCTAAGTGAAAAAATTTGCAAAGGCATGCCTACTTCTAAATATTTACATTTAAAAAAATCCAATTTGTAATTTTTGCCATTTTTTTTCAAATAGTGTTTTTTAAATGCCTTCCAATTTCTTGAATAGAATTTTATTATTTTCCATAAATCGAATTCCAAGTTATTTATTAGATGTAATTCAAATTTCAGGTCAATCGGTTCGTCAGAAGCTGTTATAAAGTTCCCTAAACTTGAACATTTTGTATGGAAATCGGCCTTTATGTACTGTTTTCCTACCAGTATTGTATATTCAATAGATTATATTCAAAGCTAAACCTTTACTGAAGTAAAACTAAGCCTATACTGATTTCAAAGAAAACTTCATCAACTCTGGCTTACAAAACGGAAAAGTATTTAAAAATACCGCGTCACAAAAGAATTTCTCATACACTTCAGGTCTCTGATAGAATTGCAAATATGTTTAAATTTTGAAGTTCTGATAGGAACCCAATAAACTCTTTGAATTCAGCAGCGATTTACAGGTTTAGCCGTATTTTTTAAGATCCAGCAAAAACGTTAAGCGCATTTTCATTTCCTATATTTTTTTTAAATTAATTAGAGAAGAATGTTGAAGGTTTTGGGTTAACTTTCATATTTTCTTGTAATATACTGTGCGATTTAGATGTTAGGTGAAGAAAAACAATTAACTCAAATATTGAAAAGTTGTCTTGAACGTTTGAATTATATGTTCAAATGTCTAAAGAGAAAATATGGAAAAATATTTTACAGAGTTTTTTGTTCTTAATTTTGATTCCTCGGGGGCCCCCTAAACCGGGGGGCCCGGGGCATTTGCCCCCTTGGCACCCCCCCAAATCCGGGCCTGCAAGTTATGTCTAACGTGCTGTGAAAATTTCATTCAAATCGATTCTTGATGTCTTTATATTAATTGTTCCTTATCACCCAATGAACAAGTGTGCTGAAGACGTTTGGTTCATTTTTGCTAGAACACTTATTGTATTAAAAAAAAGACAATTTACACCAAAGGCTGCACAGACTGAACGATCACTAACATTAGGCAATGGACAACACATAACACCCAGTAGCCCAGTGATGAATTTTTCGTTTGACGAAAAGTTTCCACCGACCGAAGTGGGAATCGAACACACTTATTTGTCACATTTTTTGTCACAATTCAACCTATCTTATATGTAACTTTTGAATGAATAATTTCTACATAACTTTATCAATAGTTATAAAAAATTGACGTAATTTGTAGTTCGTCACAGAAAAAAAAATGATATAGCTATCTGAAGTTAACCATTTTGTATGGAAAATCGGCTTTGGTATATTTTATATGTCCGATACTGTAGATCTAGGGTATAGAAGTATAGCTTATTATGCACGGAGTAAAACAGTACTGTCCAGTCAATATTTTTGTAGTTTTATCGATAACTTACAGAGCCATCTATTACAATTAATCCAATCATACATTTTGTAGATTCAACTGTTTAGTAGTCTTGACTCAATTAAATTGATCCAACCACTACTCGCCAAAGTATGGAATTGCTTTACCGACTATTAAAACAGTCGTTTTGAACATTGCAAAACACTAAAACACTGTTGTAGTGATTCTAAAGTGATCGTGGAGTATCTATCTATATAAATAAAAATGGAATGGTGTTTGTATGTCACGAAATGGCTTACGAACGGGTCAGTGGATTTGGATAATTCTTTCTCCATTTTATTCGTCAAGGGTTCCGACGTGTTAGTGAGTATAAAAGTTGCAGGATTTTCACCGGGAAAGTCGGAATAACGAGAGTGAACGGAACTGTCACTTTGTATGGGACGATTCGTAGTGGTTTTCAACAGCCTACTTGATGGCAAGACGAAGTTTGCCGGGACCACTAGTTACAATTAAAGATTCGATTAAGGAATATTCGGTGAAGCGATATCATAGCTGAGTATGCGATTGGGCCAAAACATAACAAGTTAACTTATCATTAAAATTAATATTATTCTGTCATTTCAACGTTCGCCAATGGACAATACTGTTCCGTTAATGATTGGTTACGCCCATGCTCGCGCAAAGACACAAGTGTCATTTTATTACCGTTTGCTCCCTTGCATTTCTGGTAGACACGGGCCGTCACCTGCAGGTGAGTGCCATTGAGATTTCATTTTTCGTCCTGCTGGAATGATGAATACGACGCTCCAATTTTTCATTCTTTATTTTCGAGGGCAAAATGAATTGCAGTTGGCAGATGAGTCGAGACCCTAGACGGCTTGAGTGACGGTATACGGAACAAATGATGATGCAATTGATACTTACCTACTGAAATCTGAAATAGAAGGGAAAAAAACAATTTTAAGCTTCCATCATAACACTTATAAGTTGAGAATTTGATTTGAGGTAGTTGAGTTTTCATTTTAATCATGTTGTTTCCCCTACGAACTTGGCGCCATGGATCCTAATTTCATGATTAAACAAAGTAGTAAAGAATATATTCTAACAAGAATATACTTTTCAGTGATTATTAAATGTTGAATTGAAAATGGAATTCTCATGACAGTGAATGCTTTTAAATAAGAAACAACTTTAAGTAACAACTATTATTTTTGAATTTATTAAATTTGTTCACCAATGAGTGGTGTTCGACTGGACCCGACCTATAAACTGTGGAATTAGAACATTTGTTAATTGTGAAATTGTTTCATTGTAAGACGGGGAGTTGCACAATTATAAGAAAGGGTGTGGTTTGGGATTGAACCTACAAGCAACTGCTTCAAAAGTAGAAGCGTAAGCCACTATACAACCAACTAGATACCGTGCTACTTGAATTCCAAGCCAATCAATCAGTGAAATAGAAAATAAAACATTCATGATGACCTACATTTTCCGTCGCCCTGAAAGAACCAAGAACTCCAGATTTCCCAAAAAGCCATTTATTTTGGGATTTCTTTTAGCGAGATTACCTCTGTCAGCTGTCGCTGCTACCACCAGCCGTATATCTCCTCGGCCATTAGAACACATTTACACGTGGTGAACATCGTAATCCCACTGGGAAAAGAAAGCACAGACACGTGGACCAAGCAAATATCCCAAATAGGGGATCCAAAATTGCCATTTATTAATAGCCGACTTCCAAAAATAAAAATCCAATGCGATGTCGCACTTTTGGTCGCGTCGTCGTTCTGAGAAGGGAAGCGCCGGAATATCCAATCGTGAATTTGTTTACATTGGTTTGGAGAAGTGGCCCTTCCGTCTTGAAGCTGAAGAAGACGGCGAAAGAAAAAGAAAAGCTTGAAGCCCCGGAAAGTTGGGTAGAGGAAAGACTTATGTACGTTCTAAAGCAGTGGGAATACCAACGGTAGAATGATTCATGAAAGAAGCGCATTAGCCTTTTGTAGAACGATGTAGACTAGCGAAAGCGAATGATGGCCGTGTGTGAGGTGGTATAATTTAGACGGATTTTATACCTTTAAATACTTTTTTCCTCCCGTTGGTGCAAACGTTCTGGATGGACGGTCGATGGTAAGTACCGTCGTCAACGGCTTGGGGCCAGTGTTTAATGCTAGTGGCATGAAGTACTTCCGGTGTACGAGGAACGAAAAGGGGACGCTTTTGTCGTTCCGGGAATGGTACATCAAGTGTGAATAAACATTTTCTTTGAATGTTCCGTTTGGGATGTGTGACTGAAAGCCGTGTTTAATGTGTGCGAATTTTGATTTTTAAGATGTAGATAATTGCCTTTCTACGCGTTTTAAACGTATAAAAAATTCAGACCTAACAGTATATTATATTTCCGGTATATTTTGTTTTATGTAATTAGAAATCAATGCATTCATAATACAAGAGGCATATGAGGCGAAATACGCACGCCCCGTTACTCCAAAACAAGTTATAACAAACTGAATCAGAAAGTCCGCTCCGCGTTTCAGGTGGGTGAACAAATCCGCCATTGTTTCAAATTACGCGAAGCAAACAAACTGACCGGATCTCGTGAAAATTGTAACCCTAAGGGGTCTATTTTGTAAATCGAATGGACTCATGTGACTCGTCTATAGTAATTGTCGATCAAAGTAAGCATGCATATATCAGATGTCACCCATCGACTCCCATAGTAATCCAGTCACATAGAGTGACACCTATCGATAAACTCGAGTGACAGAGCCGAGTCGAGCGAAATTTTTGATCGACAGGAGTCACTGGTTTTTGGTCGACTCGACTTATAAAATAAGGCCCTTAACCCCGGATCTTCGCATAACATCTTCAAGCAAACACGAAAGTTCATGATCCTGTCGTAGATCCTGGCGATTCTAACTAACTGGAGTGTTCGCCTCCACACCGTCCATCGTTGCTCTAATCAACCTTGTAAAAGCTGTTCTCGTCTATGATCTTCTATAGCTCTAAGCGGTCAATACTGTCGTATTTCACCTTGAAACCGATGAACAAGAGGTGCGTAGAAATCTGATATAGGCAAACGGCATTATTGAGAATTTTCCGCACGGGAAAGATGCGGTCGTCAATGAAAATCTTTCAATAACTTGTCACGAACTCGTTTACTATAGATGATAAACGACGAAAGATAATATAGGATTGTACTTTGTAGACAGTGATAGTGATTGCACAATACTGTTCACACTACAGTTTGTCGTCTTTTTAGTAGATAGGGCATATAACACTTTGCTTTTACACTTCCGATAAGTGTTCCAACTACCATATTCTGGCCATCAGCCGATGCAGACATGTGGTCAACAACTCCTGGCCCATCTTGATGTGTTCGGTTCCAATATCCGATATCCGATCATCCTTGCAAGCCACCTTGTTGTTCTTAAGCTGTTGAACGCCATCATCAACTTCTCTCATCGTAGGAGCTGGTTGGTTTCTGCCCTGCCCTTATGAACCTATGTTACCTGCGCGCTGTTCTTCGTAGTGCTGCTTCCACCTTTCAATCATCTCGCGTATGTCCACCAAGATGTTCCCATTCTTATTCTTTCGCATTTCGACTCGCGACACGAAGTATTCTCGGGATGCGTTGAGCTTCTCACAGAACTTCAACAACACCATCTCTTGGCATTCCACCAATTTCAGACGTCTCGTTTTGTCCCGGCGGGTTTGCTGTTTCCGCTTCAATCTGTATCGTTCTAATTTTATCGGGTACCGTGCTGCAGAATTGCAAACCGCGCTGCTTTCTTCTCCCTCGAAGCCCCCTGGCACACCTTACCTTGTAGAACCAATCGTCTATTGAATTTCGTTCCACATATCCACGAAAAGCGTCATTAATGGCTGCTTGGACTGTCCTCCAGCAATCCTCAAGAGGGACCTCATCAAGCTCGCCCTCTTCTGGCAACGCTGGCGTCAATACCCTTCATAGTAGATTAAATGATTTGAAGGGAAAATTCGGCTGGAATTCTGCAAGCAATTTCTACGATATTAGGCGAACATTTTGAGCTACAATTTCAGCTAATACGCGCGGAGAAATTTATGAAAACGTTTATGAAGAATTTAAGCAGTTTCATAGAGTTCTTCCTGGTAGTGTACAATTTATAGAAAAAAATAATATTTCTGGAAAATTTCCAATTTTTTTTTTAAATCGTGTCAAGATTTTGGCGAATTATTAGCAGAATTCTTGAAGCTCGAGTTATAGGATATGTAAGTGGCCAATCAGTTAGGGAGATATTGAGTCATAAAACGCAAAATCGAAGCAACTGCGGTCCAAGAGATAATAGATGATGGACATAAAAAATAGCTTTTACAATAGTTATATTACTCCTCACGGAATATCTAGATATTGAGAGAACCGAGATCCACATAGGTGACGCATGGGCTAGGCATTCCACTTAATTGACCTTCTATGAAGGCACAGCCCACTTTCCCACGTCCTTAAGGCTCAAGAATCCATCATTCAATCATCAGCAATCATCAAAAATTAAAAACCAGTTTTTCCGTTCAAATTTCAACCAATCCTTATGAAAATCTATCATCGTATTTCAGACAGCAAGTGCAATGCAATGATAGATTTTCTCAAACATTGCTTCAATTTTGAGCAAAAAAACTGGTTTTGAAAATTTGTAAAACGATGATGGTTATTTTCCTCTTAAGGCCTTTTGGTGCGTCATCACAAAATGGCTTCTTCCAAAATCATTAACATATTGTTATGATGGTATTGGTATTTAAAACATCGATGAAATATAACTGCTTATCACCTGATTTATTGGATAATTTATGCGAAAAAAATGCTTCAGGTGGTATTTCAATATTTAATCAACACTTTCAGATACAGTATTATCATTTTTTCAACAATATACATGAGATTTATATTCTCAAAAAAAATCTCCGATTTCATGCCGCATTTCATTGCCTCACACAACTACACTTGTAAATAGAAGGTGCTTACCTTTTCCATTGTAATTCTGCAACAAGCATTTGTTTTTGGGTTTTATATTGCGTTCACTACACTTCCCCTAAACAAATCTTTCATTCACTTTCCTTAAAGGAACACATTTCAAACGGGAATCAAATATTCATAAAGTTTTATCAACCGCATCACTCAAAACTATTATGGCGATGGTTTTCACTTGCTGCTAATCGACGCCGCCACCGCACACTGAGACATTCCTGTGTTTATAGTCTAAAATATCCAACTTTTTTTCTGTTGTATTAATTTTTAGTGCGGAAACGTTGGGTAAAGCATAGAAACTTGAAACTCATACGTTGTTTGTTTTTCGATTCTCCCGAATTACAGAAACCATCTCTACAAAGCATAAAATCATACCAAGTGTTTATCAATTTGGACCACCCAAAATAATCGAAAAGCTCCACAGTGCGATGCGTCGGGATGCGTCGGGACGCGTCTATCGTGTGTGCACAATCATCGCGATCGTTGAGCGCAGTGATGTCAGAGTTTCTGTCTGTAAAATCATAGCATTTAATGTGGATTGATCACAAAAATCATTAAAATTTTGTTAAATCAGTAATCTTGTGATGGAAAACTATTTGCAAAATGATAAGTTATTATAATATGCAGCAAATGTTCCAAAAACACGCATATAACAATTGCTAGAAAAATCTGTCACCAATCACCTGGCAACACCGTCATCCCTTGCAAACATATACCGTACCGATGCATAACAAAAATATGCGATAAATCCAATAAAAAACAGAGAAATTCCGTTGCCCTACATCAAATTGTAATGTTTTCTTTTGATATGTACGAATGAACAGTTGATTTTGATTTCCAATACTCGTCAATCTTCTAAATTTCCCATGTGTTTACATAAAAATATGCTTAACAAAAATGTTATATTTTTTGTTTGTTTGTTTTGAAAATATACATGGAAAGGCGACACTACTACTACTACATCAATGATGATTCTAATGATTCTTTGAGTTACACGCCGCTTCACCTTAAGGGATAAGAGTAACACAACCCTGTTCGTTAAACAGCAGCCCCATTAGTATTGGAAAGCCACGAATACCTCCTTATTTTTCTCAGTCATCTTGCACTAGTCAATTCTTTGATTAGTTGGTGATTAGACCATGGGTTCAAACTGTCGTAAGAAGTTAGGTCGAATGTTGTAAGAGAGATACGGAAAGATTATTGCTACAGAAATAATTACAAATGTGCGATTGGAACGAACCTGGGATTGAACGCATGACTTCCTTTACCTGAAGCAGATGCGATAGCCATTCGATCATCAGGTCCGTCTAGTACATTATTTTATGACAACACTAGGATAAAAATGCACAACAAAAAGAATAATTTACGAAAGTAATTTTATGTAATTGGAAACACAAACCGGATATCATATGGCCCGAACAACCTCACAAGCCTGAAACCTCGAAAAATCACCTCGTCCGACAAGTTGCAGTCGACTGCGTTGTGTGAAAGTAAAAGTAACGAAACAATACTCACAGCTTCTTTCCGAGCCCGGTGTCCGCCGCCACAACTTGCGAAGTGCAAATTTATGCGCGAGAAAAACTATTAACAACAAGTTGGTTTTCATTGAGAGAAACCAACCTCTTCCCGTTACGGGAAAACAAAGGGAATAAAACTACTAAACACCTGTTGTGCTGACAAATGGTTTTTGTTGCGGCAACAGCAGGTCAGCATACATCGATAATTTGTGGAATTTGTTCGCACTGTTGGGGCTGGTCGTAGGGTGGTTCAAGTAACAAAATAGTTTGATAATTTCACCTTCCTTATCTCCCTTATTGTACTCTTCATATTGAAACTCACATTTTAGCAGCTCTCATATAATTAATCAATAACGGCGCCGGTGAATTCGTTACAGTCAGTTGAGATGGGAAAGGAATGTTAGTGTGTGATTGTTGCTTCTAAAGACCGAGGATACCTCTGCATCTCTACAATCACTACGGGAAAAGTGTTGATTAGTGATGGAGGAAAAAGATCTGGGAACCACCTTTAGTCGGTGATGGGATGGATAAGGAGGAAAAATACGACTCGTACTTAATACTAGTTTTGCATTGGCTGAAAATTTGACAGAACTCTTATTTCATCATAAAGGTTGTAAGGATGAGATGATAGAAAGGGGCTTTTCAAACATTTTTGTAATTTGAACCACCTTAGAGTGTGGCAGTGGATTGACGAGGAACAACAAAGACCTCCCTGCACACAAGTATCATTCATCGGTGAATCTTTTCTCGCCGAGCGGGCAGCAATTTCAATAAATAAGCATGATTTGGTGGAGTGTATTGATGTTTGCGGTCTCCGTCAAATCTTCGCCGTATCAGGCCAAGATTCAATCGAACTCAAGCTCAAAGGCACAGTCACCTCTGGAGGTTGAGTTGATTTCGAGTGTGGAAGCCATGCATTATAGGTAAGTGGAAAGAGGAGGATGGAATTCGATGATAAAGAGAAAGGATCGACGATTCACGTCATGAAGGGGCTTATGATATGCCGACTGAAAATGAGATGCAAATTTAAGTCGCTTCAGATTGAGTATTGCTGCTCAACCAAAACGGTCTGAGATTGAATTGAATGTTTAGGTCGAAGCTTCCACTTGGTTTAGCATAAAGTGATCATTGAAATTTTATACCTGCAAAACAATTTGCAATTTGCGATTTTGACTTGATAAATTAAACTTTCTATAAATCTTATGAATTTGAAACAAACTTGTTCAAGACCTACGGTTTTCAAAAAAAGCTACTAAATTGTTCACTTCATTTGCCGTAGCAGTTCAGGTTTTTTACAGGTGAGTTGAATTTACCTGCATATCAGAAAAAAACGCTTTCAATTAACATAACTAAACTTTTGTAGGTATATAACGCATGTGGCAATTGAAAATTGCAATGATTTTCATCTAAAATTCCTAATAATTTTATTCGACATTTGTTCCAATGTTTCAACATTGGATATTCTATTTAACTTATTAGTATTATACCAGGGAGGAAGCTGCAGAATTATTTTAATTTTTTTGTTGTTGAATCCTCTGCAGTGCTTTCTTTCTGGTATTACAACAGCTAGTCCATATTGGTACGGCATACAACATGGCTGACTTGAAAATTTGTTTCAAGTTCAATAACTTGTTCTTAAGCCAAAGTTTTGATTTTCTATTAATAAGTGGATGCAGACATTTTATATATTTGTTACATTTTACTTGAATGTCTTCAATGTGATTTATGAAAGTTAAATTTTTATCTAGCTTAACTCTAGATCTAGATACTTAACTCCATCTGACTAATTTATTGAAACCCCTCTCATCGTTACAACATGTCTACTTGAAGGATTCAAATAAAGAGCTTTTGATGGGAATATTTTAGGTTGAGTTTTAGAGCATTAGAAGAAATCTTCCAAATTTGCAAGAATGAAGAAAAAATATTCAAACTTTTATGCACTCTACTACAGACACGCAGGCTTAGTCATCCACAAACAAAGATTTTTGACATCCCTGAGTAAACACAGGTAAGTCAGATGTGTTGCAAGTTTTAAGGCTTTTTTGCAATTAGTTAGTAATAGATTGTTCTCTGTTAAAACCCTTATTGGCTTTTGAGGTTTTTTTTTTTCAAAATTTTAGATAATTTCCAAAAGGGCTTAGAGCCAGGTTCAATTGGGATTTTTGTTTATTTCTTAATTGTGAAAATCATTTTTTAATTTCTTTCAGCAGATCCTGCCATATAATTTTCATAGCAGGATCGCAAGTGCGTTGAAATTGCTTTCTCCTCACGTTTTTAATACGGATCTATAATTTAGGACCATAATCACGATTTCAAACTTCACATTTTGGTATTACAAAGCCTCTTGCTTCAACAATGGAATTTGTTAATGTTGCGAGGGCATTGTCAATATCAAATTTTGTTTGCAAAGAAATGTTAACATCAAGATTACTGTCGATGTATGTTTCATATGTATTTTAGTCGGCTCGTAAATAATTTAAAGTGGTTTAAGGATTGAGAATCGCTTCATAAGATATTTGAAATGTAACAGGGACATGATCAGAATCAAAATCAGCATGAGTGATCAGTTGGCTACAAAGATGACTAGAGTCGGTTAAGACCAAATCAATCGTAGAAGGGTTTATAGAAGAGGAAAACATGTAGGGCTATCAGGGTATTGAATTAAGAAATATCCTGAAGAGCACTCATCAAATAAAATTCTGCCGTTGGAATTACTTTGTGAATTATTCCATGACCGATGTTTGGCATTAAAGTCACCAATGACCAAAAAATTTGACTTATTGCGAGTCAATTTTCGCAAGTCAGTTTGAAGCAAATTAACTTGCTGTCCAGAGCATTGAAAAGACAAATAGGCAGCTATGAAAGTATATTTACCAAGCTGTGTTTTAACAGAAACACCTAAAGTTTCAAAAACTTTAGTTTCAATATTATATTGTGTGTGTGTATACAATCCACCTCCCACTGACCGGCAGTGCTTTTATGGAAGAAAATTGTATGCATATATTTATTGATACCCTTCGATATCTTTATATATGCAGACAATTTTAGCCCGGGAGATGAAAGGTGATAGCTCTACTGAAATTCCAACGACCCATTTCAAGAATGGCAGTAAATACACACACATTCTGAGGTCATTTTCATTTACAGTAAGCCCCGCATAAAAACACCCAGATATCAAATGGATAGTTTCAAAAACTTTAGTTTCAAATGACGAAAACAGTTGATGTTTTATACGCCTATGAATGATAATTGCAACTCCCCCACATGCTCCATCCAGGCGATCATTACAATAAACAAAATAGTTTGGATCTCTTCTGAGATTGGATCCAGGTTTCAAATAGGTTTCAGTAATAGCTGCTATGTGTACGTTATTAGCTGTAAGAAAATTAAACAGCTCGTCCTCTTTACTATTCAAAGTAGGAGCATTCCAATTGAAAATATTGAAATTATTATTTATTGAATCCATTATAAAAACGTAATCCAATAACAATTTGATTAGTATATTTTACACTAACTTGGACTGCTTCAGTCATAGTGGTGGCTTTGAACATTGCATCAATCATTTGATCCAATTGTTCAGTTAGAAAAATAAAATCAGAGGGAGACATATCACTTGAAGTGAGTACATTATCTGATGTTTTTCCGTTAGAATTTTCGGTAGACGAAGAGGCGGAGTAGAAGTTTCCTGTGGCGGTAGGGTTTTTACATTTCATTTCAAACAATTAGAACGGGTATGAAAAGGGGAGGAGTTCAAATTACCTGCTACGATATCGGCAAAGGATTTTCCTTGGGCAGATCCATTCGAAATTAAAAGATTCGAAAGGCTACCTGACGGAATAAAATTAGTTTGTGAATGAGCATGATTATAATCACCCTGATGGGTATGATTCCTAACCAAGCGATCGATAACTGAAAAATGAGAATTATTCGATACTCTACCAGGGGAAATCCGGAAACGACCCTTATCGTAACGGATATTACCGTTCATCTGCCTGGCACGAGCCTCGACGACTCGTCTACGTGAAGGGCAATCCAAAATTTAGACATATGATTTCCCTTGCAATTATTCATGTGAACATTGGCGCATGTGAACTTATCGGTATCTTCCTTCACTGGACAGACGTCCTTGGCGTGAAAAGAACCTACGCAAATCATGCATTTAGCATCCATGCGACAATTTTTCGTTCCATGACCCCAATTTGGCACCGACGGCACTGAGTGGGGTTCTGGTAATTTCCTCCAGGTTTCTGGAAATGTTCCCATGTCACACGGACATCGAACATAAGTTTTGCTTTTTCTAAAGCTTTAATATTATTTAGTATATTTTTGTTAAAGTGAACTAAATAATATTCTTGAGAAAGCCCTTTCCGAACAATGCTAGAGTGGGTCCTCTTTTTCATAATAGTTACTTGGACTGGGGAAAATCCAAGTAAATCATTTATTCCATTTTTGATCTCTTCAGGTGACTTATAGTCACTTGAGAGACCTATCAAGACGACTTTGAACAAACGTTCAGTTTTGTTGTCATAAGTAAAAAATGTGTGCTTCTTCTCTTCAAGATGTTTGAGAAGAAGTTCACGATCTTTAAGAGTATCCGGCAAAACGCGATAGTCTCCTTTCATTGCGATTTGGAAGGAAACCTTGATTCCCCTAATGGAGTTCAAGCTCTCCTGCCTAAATCCCCCAAATTCGGAACAACTGACCACGATAGGCGGCACTCTTTGCTTCCTCACTTGAATCAAAGAGCCTGTGCTAGAGGCTGCTTCGATTTGTTGTTCGGAAAATTTATCTAGTGCATCGAACTGATTGCACACTTCGATACAATAGGGTAACGACTGTTTATCTCGTTCTTTAACGCTAACAGTTGGCGCCAGCCGCAAAAAGTACAGGCAACAACCTTTCGAACATTCAGCTTCTTTCACTGGCCGCCGAGCGACGACACTGTTGTTTGTATTCGTATGGATACATTATATATTCGTGGATAATATATGGATAATATATATGGATACATCGTATATTCGTATTCGTTGTTCAAAACGTATGGAAAATAATGAAAAACGTAAATTACTTGCAATTAGGAAGCTGGATCAAAAAACTAGTGATTAGAAATCAAGTGTAAAGTGAATACATAACTTTTTGTGTTTAGTTCATCTTCCGTGGTGATTTCTTTGCTTCAAGGTTTCGTTTTTACTACGCCCTATTATCAACATTATTCAATTTCACCCTTGGAAGAAAGTTCGCATTCCGGAGAAACGTCCTTTCTTCCATTTTTGCCACGTTTAGTGACAGTTTTACATCCCACTTTTTTGGAAGGAAGTTGTGAATTCAGAGATTCACCCTTCCTTTTGTTTGTAGTTGCAACCATGTTTAGTAAATAAACGAAAGAAGACGTGACCTTCGAGAGGTTTTTTCCCAAGACGGTGTCCAAGAAGGATTACCACCGCTAGCTTTCGCCAACGGGTCCAACGAAAAACCGAAGGCACGGGTCCAAACAAGGATCGTAAAGGGATCAATAGTGGAAAAAATAGTACTAATAAGTACTGCTTTAGTAGCACTGAAAAGTACCGATTTAATATTAGCACTTAAGAGCACTGTTTTTGTGCTTTAGGTAGTTTTTAAGAAAACTTCCAAGAGCAGAGAGAATTCGTGTACGCACAGCACGAAGGTACGATGCGCACTGAATGAGAATCGCTTAATTTATAAAATGTAACAGGGACATGGTAAGAATCAAAATCAGCGTGAATATCCACTTGGCTACAAAAAGCTGACTAGAGTCGTTTAAGACCAAATCAATCGTGAAAGGGTTGGCAGTGAATCTTTTCTTCTTCGATATGAACTCCATATACATAGTACTAGTATGGAGTTGAGCTCACTCGCGACTCTTACAACATATTGCAACAAAGCCTTACACCTCTAAGTTATGCATGCCGCACGCTGTGCTTGTACAACTCTATTTTGATTCATGTTTTCACAATATAATCAGTGTCTCAGAAGGCATTTTTGGAATCAGTTCAGTGCACGAGTTGGACATGCAGTCGTTGCATTTGCTTACTATCAGGAGTCTTTTACTTCATTCTGGCATTACATCCCAACTGGGACAGAGCCTGCATCTCAGGTTAGTGTGCCTATGAAAACTTCCACAGTAGTTAACCGAGAGCTTCGTTGTCAAAAACATATTTGAATGTCTGTATCGTGTGATACGAGAACATTTCCTTTACGGAAAGATTCTCGACCGATGGGATTGAAAACCACGACCCTCAGCTTGGTTTTGCTGAATAGCTGCACGTTCGCCACTACGACTATCCGAGCCCCTCAGCAGGGGTCTCCGGGGTTCTAATTATAAGCCTGGTGCTCACACCATACTCACCATCCCAAAATTGCAGCCTCAGCCTAGAAGGTGATTGATTTCACCGTTGCATCACGCGCCTCAATCTTACGCGATCGCGATCTCGTGTAATTAAATATCGCCCGTATTCCGTCGCACGCAAACGACGACGTGCAATTCTTCGCAAACAGAAAACAAGTGGAAATCGATAGCTCAATCAAGTTGCACCAATCCAGACCTAAATTCTGTTGAGACACACGGCCGGACGCGGCGAGATCGGAGTGCCCAATGCCATGCATTAACTCCATGGGTGAATGGCAGCCAGTAGGCCCTTCCCCTATAGGGTAGATATACCAATTATGGCTATAGCACCAATTATGGCAACAGTACGAACAAAAAAGATAATTTCATCGTTCCACTAAAAAATAATAGCTTATATTTCCTGGAATGATAAAACAATTTGTTTTTTTTATGATACATAGGCATTGATAAGAACTTTTGTGCAATACACTTCGAAAAACGAACATTTCGAGATCATGCAGGACAAACGTATCGAAATTTATGTTTTCGTTCGGTAAATAACTTCAACCGGTGGATTAATGTGTGTTGCCTAGTGAGAACAAATAGACAAAGGTAGCTGGTGAGTAATCAAACTAATCGTTTTTAGTTGAAAATCATAATATATCTACTATGACGGTAACTGGTACAAAGAGTGTATGAGAACCCAGTTATTGCGATACTCGGGGGCTGTTTGTTTACATTTTTATCCAGTGAAATAAAAAAAATGTATTTTACGGGTGGCTTCCATGACGAGACGGTTCGGTAAGGCATTATCTTCAAGCATCGACCTCAATCACCAGAACAACTACATTTTGACATATTTTTTTAAAATCAATTTAACACAAAATTTCTGAAAAATATATTAAGCTTCCTTACTTATTAGTCTTGCATTATCAATCGCTCCAGATTTGAATTTGAGTTCATTTTGTGCAACTAATATTTGATAGTCTATAATTGGTACACTATTATGGCGAATGCCAGGAACGCTATAGCCATGATTGGTACAAAGACAATGATTATAGAAAACAAATTACGTTTTAAAATCTCGGCCAAAATCAGACTTTAAGCCATACTGTTAACATAATGCATCCATAATTGGTACACCTACCCTGGACACCAAACGGAGGCCCTGACAAATACGTCGTCGTCGTATGCTGCATTTGGCATTTAACCGGTAGGAAGGGAAGGCGACTACAATCGCCGCGGACAATACAGTTGTCGGTGAGTGATTGGCGATCGTAAATTACTCACGTTTAATCGATGGCTTGGGAGCCTACACCCGTATGGGAATGGGTTGAATATGGGCAGATTTTATCCCCAGATTGGGTGAAGGTATGCATCGCGACTTGAATGAGACCCGTTGTATGGACATTTCGCATAAAACTACATCATGGAATACGGCATAATGAATTACAAGAATGGTTTGCAATTCTAAATCCCATTGCAGTTGACACTTATCAAGACCACTGTCAAATTTCACGTGATTTTTCAAAGGAATTTTTTGGTTGGAGTGTAGAGGACTCAGCATCCGTCTATCATATTACAATTATTTAGCATTTGTTTCTACCTTGTACAAATATTCTGCTTTTACAATAACGATTTAATAAACGCGGACAATGAATTATCCTCTTACTCAAGATTATTCGTTGTTTAATCCGACTTTTTGAACAAATTAATTTATAATATCATCAACATTTTGTTGATATATTATATCCAATTATTAACATATGCAGTCCCTCATCCGATTAATGAAGTTGTAGAATACGTTTTGGTTGGACAAGTTCTTGGGAAAACACCTGCCTACTGGTTGGGATAGCTCATATAGCAACGAATAATTATTGCTCGACCATATTTGTTGGGGTGCGATAAAGCCTGTTAAAATGTGATACAAAATGAATGACCTTAGGCCGTACACCTCAACGAGCGGAATTCGAACGTAGATACATTTTCCCTGCTCGTTCCCTACTCGACAAAGTGGTGGATAGCTCAATTATCAACGCCAAGAGGATACCGCGCAGGTTTGATTGCTTAATAACGGCGAGCGGTCCGTGGCTGTTCAGAGGAAAGCCATGGTGCTGCCTTTCCTCTGCAAATGGATGATGCGTCCAGGAACGACCATATTCAAATGTGGCTTTGTTCGTAAAGTGCGGTCCATTGACCGAGGGGGCAGATAGCTGTAGTGGTTAAACCGTAGCTATTCAGCAACACCAAGCTGAAAGTCTTGGGTTCAAATCCCGCCGGTCTAGGATCTTTTCGTTTGGAAATTTTCTCGACTTCCCAAGACATAGAGCATCTTCGTACCTGCCATAGAATGTAGACATGAAAATATAGTTGACACAGAAAGCTCTCAGTTAATAACTGTATAAGTGCTCATAAGAACACTAAGCTAAGAAGCAGGCTTTGTTCCATTCGGAACGTAACATCATAAAGAAGAAGAAAATTGACCGCCGGTATGGTTCGTTCAAGTGTATATGTCTATCAATAATGTGCGTAATTGGTATTCCGGACGAAGGCAACAAGCATGTAGCGTTCTTCGCTCCCTGATTCCTACATACAGAAGAAAGTTCTCTGGCCTATGGAATGCGCGATTGCACCACCAAGATTCCGATGCAGCATGTAAAGCGCATAAAGTGTTGATTTATAACAACCCATTTGCATACACGCCGCACTTCAACCGACATTGCGGAATGTAAGATTATCGATAGCGACAGCAAAGTCTAGGGTAGTTTACTTGCTCCGCAGAAATATTTTCCGATTTGCTGATGCAGGATTTATGTTAATAGTAGCATCTCATCTATTCGACGACCTTAAAATGAAAATATTCCATGCGAAAGGTGCTCCAAAAAGACAACATGTTAATTACCATTGATGCTAAAGAAAATGAAGGTTTTTTTTTTGCGAACCTGTTTTATGACCAAACGGTCGTAGAGGTTGCTACCGTGAGCTACGGTGATGGTCTGTGGATTCGCAATTAAAAGCGTTAAGATCTCATCATCTCAAAACGAAGAGCCGGTGTCAAAGTCGCGGTTAACCGTATGGGTGTAGCCAGAGGGGGTGTAACCACCCCACCCCATAGCCGTTAGAAAAAAAAGTTCCAGCTCTCATATTCATAAAAAAAATATGAATACAACAACCGTCGTCGTTGACCACTAATCATTGATGATGTGTCATGATCGGTTCGCTGAAGATTTTTTCAAGTATACCAGTATATATATTTCTTCTGAAAGAGATTTTACCAAAAAAATATTCGAAGGTTTTATCGACAGTTCGCAATGGATCTTGCGAGAAATCTGCCGAAAATCGGTCAATGAACATTCCAGGTATTATTCCACAAATCGTTCCTGAGAACACCTAGCGTTTTAATAACCCCTTTAAGAAGTCTTCTAGAAATTTATTCATCAACTCCTCCAAGAATATCTCTCAAGACTGCTTCAGAAATTAACGTATAGATTCTCGGAACATTAAACAAAAACTCAAGGAATTGTTTCATGCATTGTTTTACGATTTCAAACGAAGAATATAGTAGGCAGTTTATAGAAATTCCTTCAAGTATTCGTCTGAGGTGCCACGTTTAGGAATTGCTGTACATTCTACAAGATATTTCTCCATACATTCCCTCTTGAGCTCGTTCAGGAACAACATTCGAAATTTCTCTTCAAATATATATCTTTTTCAATAAGTAACTGTTTATTTTATTCCTTGTTAAATTCATCCTTGTTTTAGTTCAGTAATGTTCAAGATGACCCCTAAAAAATTGCTTCCGATAATTCTCTCGGAAATATGCCATGAAGAACATAATGAACTTTAAAAAAATACAAAAGAAAATCATTTTAGTTAACATTATATCAGGAATTCTTGATGGAATACAACTTGGTACACACTCTTTTTACAGACTCCCTTAGAAATTACTCTAATGGAATCCTAAGGTAATCAAAGAATTTCTACAGGAATCTTTTCACGATTTTTTCAAGAATTCGGCGAGGAATTTCACTAAGACGTTTCAACATTGTCCTTAGTAGGGATTTCTCGAGAAATTTCTGCAGACAAGCATTTTTTTTTCTTGAAATCCACTAAAAATTACTCCAAGGATTCTTGCAGTACTTTGTCTTAAATAGTTTGAAAATACTATCCTAGAAATTTCTTCCGAAATATTCCAGAGAGTTTGTAAAATACTTGAATTTTAGGATTTTTTCCACAGCATATAGCAAACTATATCTAAAACCTGCTCATGGATTTCTTTTGAAATCATACCTCATCAACGCATAATTTAATCCGATTTAATTAGTCTAAGATTTTTTTCTGTATCTAAAACCTGCGCATGGATTTCTTTTGGAATCATACCTCATCAACGCATAATTTAATCCGATTCAATTAGTCTAAGAGTTTTTTCTACCAAGAGTTTTTTTCTAGGAATTCCACTAGGGATACTTCAAGTAATCTCACTTAGATTGTATCTGTATTTTGAATTTATCCAGTAGTTTCTTGACTGATATATCTAAGAACGCTAATGGGAGCTTTTTTAAGAATTTCATCAAGTACAGTGATGCTCTCATATTTCGCACATGCTCCTAATTTTGCTAATTTTACATATATAATTGCATGTTCTGTAACCATTACCATTACATTCACAATACTAGCCAAAAGAAATTTCTTCAGCAAAACATGTTCAAAATGACAATGAGGAATGTAGGAGCGCGCGCGAAATATGAGCACTTCACAGTAAATTATCCGGCCGGGATACTAAATGAATTCCATTATCAATTCTTCAAGGAATTCCTCCTACTATACTACCGTGAATCGCAAGTCAGTCCCATCTGCATTTTCGTCAAAATTGAGTTGAGTTTAGTTTTCAATATCTCTTCCAATGCATTTTCAACTGCACTAATGAAAAAATATGATTTGTTCGGAAAAAATACTAAAAGTCAATTTGTCCCATAATGAAAAGTAACCGCATATCAGCCCCACTATAAGACTTTTGCACCGTGGAACACAAAAATGTAACTTGTTTTCATCATCTTTATATTTTTCTCGAAAAAAATATCGTAGTGAAAAGCAAGTTGTGAAAGTTTCATTAAGATTAGAACATGTGCCAATCCTCTGGATTTTTTTTTTGAATATTCGTATGGAAAACAAGTTTTGCCCATTTTCTCAACGCCTACTTTTTACAGATGAGACTGACTTGCGATTCAAGGCAGTATACTTACATATCATTTTGGGATTGTTCCGGGAATTTGTAGTAAAAATCCTCCAGGGATTTTTGATTTTTCAATGAATTTATTCAGCGCCCTTTTTCAGAATAATTTTCCCAGAATATCTCCACACATATCATTATGATTTTTTGCTGAATTTCTTCAAGGATTATATCAAGCGTGTGCTAGAATAAGGGCGTAAGTCGCATGATCGATTTCTCTTCATCGATCCTCTCTTCTGTAAATAAAGGTGACAAGATGCAAGTTTGTCAGCATTTTTTCACCTCAGGACGCAAGAATGCATGGCTGCCTAGCGATTTGAAGTGAAAAAATGCTGACGAACTTGCATCTTGTCACCTTTATTTACAGAAGAGAGGATCGATGAAGAGAAATCGATCATGCGACTTACGCCCTTATTCTAGCACACGCTTGATATGTGCAATAAATCGTTTACCGTTTTCCTAGGAATTGGTTAAAATAGTTCTGAATTGATTCACCCTACGGTTTCTCAAAAAAAAAGCTTTAATAGTTAGTTCAGAGATTTTTTCTCGACTTCTATTATGGGAATTTCTTCCAGAATTTTCCAAAAACTGATCAAGTATTCGTCCAGAGATTTCCCCTAAATTACCGCCAGTAGTTTTAGCAGGCATTTATTCAGGAGCGCTTCAGAGGAACGTCGTATCTAGGATAGCTTTAGTTTTTTTAAAGTAATTCTCTAGTGATGTCTTCATGAGTTCTATTATTCGATTTTCATAGAATTTCTCCGGGAATTTATTTTGAAATTCTTTCAAGAATTTTCCATATTTCTCCCACAATAAATTTTACATTTAGTTGGTCGGCGTTAAGTCAGAGGGGACCAAGTACAAAACTTGGGAAAATTGGGTTATTCTTTCATTAGATGCGAAATAACCTTACCTCCATTTCACTTTGATCAGATTTGATGAATGTTGTAAACTGCGAGAGATATGTAATAAATTTGCTTTGGATGATCAATAAAAATCGATAAAAGTATGCAGTCAAAGTTAACCAAGTGCTGATTACCATAACAGCGAAAATGTTCAGCTCGCTGATGAATGCGAGAAAATGAAAAACATTCCCAGAGATTTGTCAGATTTTTAGCATTATATGATTATTATTTTCCTAGAAATTGTTCAATCAGAGTGAACCAACTCACTGAAAGGTGTTCTTTAATTCAGTCAGAGTGGACCAAGTATACAAAGTCCATCAGGAAATCGTTCTATCAGAGGTTTGGGTTACGATTTTTCAAGATTATCACTTCACATTATATTGTTTGAAAGTAACACAAAGATGTGTAGAAATATTGAACCAAAATTTTAACGAATTAAAAAAAAATACAAAGCGTTAGATTTTAAGCCCATTTTTTCTCAAAATATGAAAGATGTCACTTGGTCCACTCTGATTTAACGCCGACCAGTTCTTGTAAGAATTTCTGAAAGGCCTCCTTTATAAATGTTTCCTTGATACATGCAACAATTCCTCCAGAGATGCTATTATAAAATTGTCTACAGGGTGGCCACCAAATATCCATTTTGAAATTCCCGATTTTTTCCCGGTTTTCCCGGTAAAATTTACAAAATTCTCCCGGTTTTTTCATTAACGCAAAATGGTCAGTTTTTAAATAGAATATACTAAAAATTCTTGTTCAAGCTTTTCGACGGAATGTTTAGGTATTTTTTTTGTCAAATAGGAAAAATAATATTATTTTATAGGAGATTGGCTTGTTTTTTTTTTTTGGCTCCTGTACAATTAGTATGGAATGAAAAAAAAAACATTGAAAACAAACTTCAAAGTCGTTTATTTCAAAACTAGGTTTCTGTCACTTACACTTCTTTGCTTCTAACCCCGTTTCGCCTTTTCTCAACTTTCTCGGAGGATTTTCAAATATGTTATTCCACATAAAAACGTTGGAGTTCTTGAGCAAAACAAATTGACCTGCTCTCAAGCTAACTCGCGACATACAAACACCATTCCATTTTAATTTATATAGATATGCTAAATTTTTGCATCTATCGGTTTTTTTCTTTATAAAAATGAAGATTTGTATCTCACCTTACTTATTTAATTTTTAGTCGATTTAGTCTATTTTAGTCAAATTAATTATACATTAGAAGCTCTTATAGAGAAAGCATTGCTTTAAAAAATATCCGATAATATTAATTTATTATTCAGCAAATAATTAAAATTTTTGAGTCGGATAAGTTGGAGAAAAAACAATCAAGTTCAAGTAACATAAAAATAATCATAAAATATTTCGAAACATTGCAAACCAATTTGAAACATTTCTAAGAAGTTTGGTGTAGCAAAATAGACCATTTGTACAAGAAAATAAATCATTAATGTTTACATATTATTTGTTCAAGATTTCAGATGCCTAATTGCAATACTATCAACCATATCAACCATATTTAACAACTTATTTTTGGTGGTTTGTAGATTAGGAGCTTAAAGATATTCGTTCAGAATGATTTTCCCGGTGACCATCTCAAATTCCCGGTTTTTCCCGTCTTTTTCCCGGTGGTTTCAAATTCCCGTCTTTTTCCCGCTTTTCCCGTTTTTCCCGGTTCGGTGGCCACCCTGTGTCTAAAACTGAACAAAATGCGCTAGAAGTGCTCAAGGACAGCTACAGTATTCTCTAGTTTATCCAGAAATTCTTCCTGGGCATTCAACAATGTCACTAAAATAGTCAAAGCTATGCTGTTTGGATTCATCACTGGGCTTCTTCAATCATACTTCCAATAATGCCCATAAGAGACTTTCATGGATTTCTTCTGTAGCTTCTCTAAGGATTCCTCCTTCATGAACAATCCATGAAGTTTTGGAATATTTCTTTATATATTTCTGCTAGATTTTTCCAGGATTCTCATAACTTTCTTTAGGGGTTCCATCGGAACTTTTTTCAAATTTGTTTGGAATAGTACTTCAGCACAAACTTGAAAAACTTTCTTTGAACCTTCCTCCAGCTATACCTTAAAGAATTTGTGCCTTGAATCCGCAACAGATTCCTAGGGTAGAGCCTGCTTCTCAGCTTGTTGTTCTATGAGCGAGCACTTCCAAAATTAATTAATGAGAGCATGTGTATATCTCACAAATAATTGTTATCATGGTCTGATCACTTATCAAAGTGAATTCTGTGACCCAACGATTCTCCCCATTAACAATCATCCCTCCCAGCAACCTTTGTAGAGATGCAGAGGCAAACACCATCTCCAAATAGCAAAGGTTACACACTAATATTCCTTCCCCAATCCCACATGACTACAAGGACGTGGCCGGCGCCGTTATTGACCCTGTATAAATAGAGGCACTCAATCAATGCACACTAGACCTGTTCATATTAATAAAAATGTCTGGAAATCTACCGGTCAAGCAGTATTCGGAATTCTCATGCTAAGAACAATGTCTGGTCAAATTTTCAGCTCATTTGATAAAGATTTTAGTATGCTTCAAGTTGAAAATGTGTTTTTGGGCTTTTCAAAGTTTGAAAAATCATAACTAGCATGTGGAAAATCAAAACCACTTGCTATTACCACTATTTGAAAGCTAATTCTATTCTGTTAAAGTTTGTCGAACACGCTAACAAGATTAAATTGAGTTTTAACATTGTTTGATCCAAATTTGTACTCCGCTGTACCCAGAAATTACAGTTTTCTCAATATACATGGTATATAAAACATTCATTGGTATTATTTTTTCAGGCCCTAGTCAACGGGAATCAAACATAATACATTTATGAATTCATTGACCATCAACAGATTACATGTTGCTAAAGGCAATAAATTACAATAAATGCCCAAAGATCGAGCACCGCATCGCAACCTGATGATAGTTAAATCATGCATGACACATGTACCGAAAACGAATGAAATTAACAAGTTAGCATTGCTTTTTCTTGCCAAGTGATGATTATTTTGATCGCATTTCACTGATCATTTAGAACGATTTGAAAACAATCATCATCATCGACTGAGAAAAGGCAGTGCTAACGTGTTCATTTTTTTGTATTCATTGAAGCTCACGGTGGTGCTCTTGACTCATCCACAGTGGATTTACAAATATGCTTCATAATTACCTATTTTTTACAATTTATTTTCGTAAGATAAATGGTTACTTTGAACGAGATTGACTTTTAGATATGCATTGTCATCATGTCTGGAAATTAAAAATCCGAAATTTTCATGCAGAGATTTTCAAGAACCTCGAGATACAAACCTCAACCAAACTATGTTAAAACTTGCTCCAATCATAAAATTGTGTTCGGCAAAAGTTCGTAGAATTGGATAAACTACTATGTAGAAGTATTTCCGATAAATTTTGATGTTTCGTTCGGTAGTTATGATTTTTTAAAGCTTGAAAATAGCCCAAAAACACATAATTGATTTGAAGCACAACTAAATTTACTCTAAATTGAGTGAAATTTTGGCCAGAAGTTCATTTCGCAATGAAAAATCAAAGTATTGGTTGATTGGGGAGTTTCCAGACATTTTTGAAAATATGAATAGGTCTTATGCACACTGAAGAAGATTATGACCAATCCCTGCCAAACTTCTAGTTGATTCTTTGTACATCTTCACTATCTTCGATCAATCACGGAATAGCAACCATTGATGTGTGTAGGGGGAGATCTCCCAGTGCCGGACAGCACCCAATACCGGACAAAGTCGAAACATTGATTGGTCCAATCAAGATGGTGTATTAGAATAAAAGAAAGCTCTTATAGAGAGTAATGTTTGAACAGAATAACACATCCTTGAAATATGCATGCCTTTTTAAAAAAGTAGAAAAGTTTGAAAATCTTTAATAAATTGACGTATTCTCTTAATTTTGAGCCTATTTAGTAATTATTTTGAATATTAAAAAATACTTTGGATCACGCAAGCATGATCGAACGTAATCCTAATTTGATAGTATGAATGTATTTTGTACCATAGTTGAACTAAATATGGACAAATTACAATTTCCGTTCAGCACCTCCTGTCCCTCAGTTTCGAAAAAAATGATTTGTTATATGCAGAGGCGTCGCGTGGCCTAATTATCCACCTGTGCACTGCTTACTTAACTTTATCTCTTTTTTTGCGATATGTATGCTCCACGGACATGCAAAGTTTTTTAGTATAAAGAGTGTAATCACCATTCTCGAATATTTGTTTTTCTCAGCCTTTCAATAGAATTAAATATTTTATATTTTATTTACTAATCAAGCTGTTTAGTTAAGTTTATCAATAGAGTTGTATATGGGTATCCAATTTATATATTCTAAATCTTCGTTAAAAATTGAACTAGAATCCTGTGTCAACATTTTCCGTGCCCTGGAACTACTTGAAACTAGTATGAAAATCATGTGTTAATCCCCCTTAGCAAATTTTACTATAGGACGAGCTGTTGGGATGAGATGGCATTGAGCTTGAAATCTATTTTGATCATTCAGAATATCAAAATTAAGATGTCGAACGTAATAATATCGTTCAAAACAAAAAAAGTGCGCTTTCGGTCAATTGATCATTAAAATAACCAAAACGGCCGCTATGAAAAGCACAGGTAGCGCCTCCGTAGTCTTGCGTGTACGACATAACAACGATGCTGTCACAATATTAAATACCATATACGGTAGCGCCGCTGTTTTGATGCGATGAGTACCGAAAGAGTTACGTTCAATAATCCATTTATTCGAGATCAAACGTCAACATCCCACCGCAACATCGCTAGTGTTTGGAGGTGATGTTTTCTTCCAAAATACGAAATCATCCGTTCTAACTTAGTTCTAACGCCAACCGTTATATGAATAATGGGAACGCGTCGGTTGTCGCAAGTTTCTCGTTAAACAGTCAATAAAAACCGGTAAATTTGTCATCGTAAAATAACCCAATTTGATCAACACGTACTGGATGTGATTTCCATAATCAGTCATCATTCAATGATGAATTCTGAACAAGTAGTGACAATTTCAACAGCACTGGTTTCTAACTAATCTTGCAATTTAAAACTGTGACTATCTATGGTCACCATGGTCATGTATATCTTTACATAGAATTGAGCCAAAACAGTTCGCATAGTGTAAAATACTCGCTTGTGTTACATGTAGAACGAGCGGGGTGACGACGATGGCGCTGGGGGTGGGTGCGTCCATTCTGCGATTAATCATTGCAAAAACTACTGCGCAGGATGCGAAAAGCGAGGATTACTTACTGAAAGTCAACTCAAAAATAATCCACCTTCCGCTGCCTGACGGTGCGGCCATAGTAACGTGTCCGCGTCCGCGAACGCGATGCGATCAGAGGATTTCCTGTTGTTGATATTCTGCTTTGCGGGCTCGCACACGCGCACGCATCGCTCGACGCGTTTACTATGGCAGCGCCCTGACACACCCGTGCTTCACACCACAAGCGTGGTGATGCTGATTGCTGACGGCGCGAATTCCAAAAGAGAGCAAGCAAAATTAATCTCTCTCGTGGATTGATTTCTCTCTTGTCATTCCCATCTGGACTCTCACACTGGTCGACTTGGTTGCTGTAACAAGATGTGCACTGGCCGGAGTTGACGCTTTGGCTACTCACACACTGGCATTTGTAGTTCAAAAAGCTCTCTACCACATTGGCAGCAATGCGTGTAAGATACCGGGCAGCCCGTTTACCGATGAAAGTGCACACGTTGGGTTGCATCGTCACAGCCAGCAATATGTAGCGTGGGATAAAGTGTTGCGTAGCATGCTTCACGCTGTGCGCGAGCAAAAGAATAGTGTTCTCAGATCCTGCACCGCACGAAACTGCCTATTTTATTTAATTTGCAAAGCAACACTTTAACAACTATTTTGATGAATGTAAATTACTTAGCAAATTCTTGATAATAGTGATACTTGTAATGGGCTATATTTTGTTAGGTTATTGAATTATTAAATTGTCATTGATAAGTATTATATTGCTGGCGGTCAGGATGAACGAGATGCCACCTGTGCAGTGCACATGTTGCACATGCGGACGCGACGCCTCTGGTTATATGATATCTTTGTAATTATTGCGTCAGTGTCTCAAAATACTTTCATTTTTCTTGGGTTCCACCGATCATGGTATCAAACATGCAATAAAATTAAGAAGAATGAACATTCAGAACAACATCGTGAAATGTGCTATTTTTCATCATAAATGGAAAAGGTTTTTGATAGGTATCTTGCAAACTAAGAAAAACTCAAATTATTCTTGTAAAATTTGCAAATGCATTAAATTGGTAATTACAAACTATTCCTATAGTGTACACATTCAATGATGTTCAAATTTGCAGATTTCGAGGCATTTCCAGATCGTGTCCGGTCTTGGGTGCCACCTTTCAAGATCGATCAATTTGGTACTAAAATACATCATCAAAATGCATTGTCAAAATTCATATTTATATTTTCAAATTAATTTTTGTAGACTATAAAAATGATAATATTTATCATAAATGGGTAACACGAGCCCATAAAATCAATAGTTTTCGAAATATGAATTTAGTGGCTTAAGTGTCCGGTACTGGCGGATCTCCCCCTAGTCAGTCTAAGCTTAGCTAAACTAAGAAGCTTAACGTTTCATACAAAAAAGATGCAGAGGCTATGTACTACATTTATATAGTATGTACGTGTAATGACCGATTTTGCGTAACAAAAAAACTTGATGTTGCGATTGCTTGCCCCCCTTTGAAAGAAATCCTGACCACTTCCTTGGTCATCCAACGCAACAGTTACTACGGCAGCCTTAGCGTACTCCACGGACCATAGCCGGTCGATGGGGGCGACGACGTTGACCGTGATGAATAGGTTACTCAAGTGGATGTCGGTTTACTAGTGCATGCAGCCGTTTTCGGATGCTAAGTGCTCTCTCGCTGCATTGTTTCGGTTCCATTTCGAAAGTCTTCCACCGACATATGAAAAAAAAAATGCGTTACTCTACTGGTCACATATTCCGAGTTCAACGGCGGACCAGTGGGCGAGAAACTGATGGGGGAAGCCAAAAGTCGCCCAAGCGAAGTTGGCTCTAGTTGAAAGGAGAAAGCCGCCCCTGGAAAGTCGACAATATTCAATCTCGAGGTGGCCACCGGCGACGTTGAGTTGCGTATCCGACTGTCCGATTAGGGTTCTTCCGAGTTCCATCACACACGTCATGGTTTCGGTTACCGCCGTTATCGAAACGAACTTTCACTCTCATCAAAAACAGTTACAATCACATTAGCGCACGCCACAGCTATACCCGAGCTGAAGAAATTTTCCGCAGAATACCAATCTAAGGTCCATACCAGATAATTTCCAAAACTTATCATCTGAATAAGATGTGAAAGAGACCTGCATAAAAAGTGAAATATTTCACATAATATCTCATGTACATTCTACCAACACTTAATTTTTAATCGGGTCAGGTATTGCAATACCTAATACGTGATAGATTTTCACATAGAAGTGAAATTTTTCAATAGTAATTCAATACCTCAAGCAGTCTTCAATTATTTTCCAATTCCAAATACGTATTTTTAATAATTTTCAACAATATTTTTAATTCCATATTAATATCAAATTGAGTTGTGGACACTATCTGGACTACTGAGCAATACCTAATTATGGTATTATACCAAAACATGGTATGCTATATACTAGTGCTAGTTATACGTTCCTGCTCGGGTATCCAGGCTCTAGCGTGCGGTCATGCACGTTTGGACCCCAACTCACGCAATCCGGACACCTTCGGTGGTGTGTGAATTATATAAACTATTTCAATTTTCGGAATCGGTTCAAGTCGAACCGACAAAAAAAAACAGGAAAAGCGATCGATAAAAGTGGCTGGTTTAATTAGTTTTTCGTTTTGTTTTGAGTTTGGATGGAAGTTACAAGGCCAAACAAGGGCAGCACACTACGATTCATTCGGAAGCAGTAATTTTGCCCGTGGGTTCAAGGACGGTATGTTCAACATAAATTCTTTCATTCTTCCTTTCTTTCAGGCCGTACTGAGACAGAGCCTGCTTCTCAGCTTAGTTTTCTTATGAGCACTTCCACAGATCAGATTTCTTTGTAAGTTGACAAATTTGCATTAGTATATCGTGTGAAAGAAGGACATATTATTCCAGAAGGCGCTTTTAGAAAAAAAAATTAATAAATCCCTAAAAACTATTTCAAATGTTTTTTGACGGAATCGCTGAAGTGATTCCTGACCTCGATAAATTGTGATACCCTCAGTAGAAACTAGCATATTTTTGGAATAATTCTTGGGACAATTTCAAATCCAATAGCGACGAAATATGAAGGATTTTCTATACAATTTTTTGAACATTCCCCTGAACGAAATTCAAAAAGAATCTGTAGAAAATGTTAGCAACAAATTCTTGAGCGATACATTAATTTAAAATTTTAAGAAGATTAATGAACCATGAAAAATTTCATTGAGTTCGTTGGGGGATTTTTTCAAAGAATTCGGAGAATTTGGAGAAGCATTTTGAATGACTGAAATAATTCCCAAACGTGTATCTGATGAATTTTTAGAGATCCTCAAAATGAATTTGGCTGAGCAACTTGTGGACGATGTGATAGATAAATACCAAGAGGAATACACAGAAGATTTCCTAACGGAAATTTATTTCAGTAATAAACATTCTCATTCTGGATTATTATAATCAAAAGATACATATTTAAATTTTGAAGTGGGTCAAAAAAAGACACGAAATCCTGATTAAAGTAAAATTGTTAACGTGAAGATGCATCGAAGCCAAATCTCGAATTTTCAAGAGCACAAATCTACAGAACCAGACAACCGTTTGTGCTGAAAATGCTACTCACTAGTCACTCGCTGGTGGTGACCAAACGATTAGATTTTCAGCACGAACGGTTGCCAGGTTCTTTGGATTTGTGCTCTTGAAAATTCGAGGTTTGGCTTCGATGCATCTTCACCTTAAACAGAAAAACTCGTTCAACCTTGTTAATCAATCTCAATGGCCACTGATATCAATCTCTCATTGGCAGACAGTGCATGAAAAAACGCAAAAACAAACAAACAAATCAAGCTCATTATAGCACAGCATAACGATTACATGGCACGGGCACATGGCCGTAACCATTGATCACGTTAATGAGTGAAACTAGCAGAAATATGATGCAATTCAAAAACCGAACAAGATCAACAACCCACCCACTATCCACTACTGCATCCCTCGGATCAGGTCGAATCCAAACAACATCCATCACTAGGGCGGTTCAAAAAGCAAAAAAAAAAAGTTTCAAATTTCTCCTCCTATATCTGCCTAGGATAATTTTTTGTCAAATTTTCAACTGTTTCGGTGAGGATTTAAATATGACCCAAAGACGCTGAAAGTTTATATAGAAAATAAAATGTAGAAATGAGATTTTTTTTTCATTTTTTCTGAAAATTTATCCGAACACTATTTTACCTAAGGATTTAAAGGAAGCTATAGGAAATTGTATTTTCACACTTTTTTTGTAACTCGAACCGCCCTAATCCATCACGTTCTCACATTGCACAAAGACGGATGGATGGACTGGAGAATTCTCACGCAAAAATCAATGAGATCATAAATAATAACCGCGGCGGCAAGCGCGCCAAACCGTAAAGATGAAGTCCGCCAAGCGGGGAGAGCTAATAAAATACAGCACTCCAAGTTGCTGTGGCAAGTAGTCGAGTAGATGAATGGGGGAGTCTAAGCTAAGACAAATCATCGCGAGCCGAATTAGCTGCTTTATTAGGCGATTCAATAAACGCTTTTCGATCGGATGTGGGTCGAAGTTTTTCGGCGCCTTTGAAACTTTGAGGAGCTTGCATTATGTGGGCATTTCTAATGATGGTGATGGTAGAAACTAATATTTATTATTGTACGACATTTTCATTTTTGTTTCCCTTTTGCTTGAGATTCTTCTGAAGCTTTTCTTAGTTCAGTAGGTAGACGTATAACTGCAAAACAGTTAAAAGACGCTGATTTTGAAATTATCACTATGTTTCTTTGCCATTGCGCAACCATAAAAAATAAGCAGATTCAAAGCAAACTTCTCCAAAAAAAAATGAATGTGCATTCGACATATAAGCTTTTGGCCATATGAAATTCATAGACTGTGGTCAAGCAGGCTCCAATGACACAGCCGAGAAACATTCGTTACGAAAAGTTTCTATGGTTGAGGCGAGAACTGAACCCAAACCCCATATTTAAACCCATAGTGTAGTAAACTATGTGGATTTGTTTTTGAGCAGATGTTACAAGTAGTAAAATTGATTGATTTTAATCATATCATCCAATCAGCTGTGTGTGTCTTTTTTTAAATTCATCCTCTGTATCAGCGGTATGATTCCAAATCAATAAAGCTCTGGTCACCATTAATTCAGAAACAGATGGAGAAACTTCAACAAACTGTTCAACCACCAGCCAATGAACCTGCATAGGTTTTGGATTTATAAAGGCTAGACGACTGGGTTGGCAGTCAGCAGCAGTGTTTGGATTTCGATCGACATGCATGATACTGCCTACTGAACTGAGCGATCGTAGATGCACTCATGCTCGAAAGGAACAGAGATGGATGATTGGGTCGACCACGGGCATTCGTTGCGTAGAGTCTTGATGATTACCCCCGTTGTGGTGCGTGTTCAACAGTGCGGTAGGTAACCGTGAAGAAAAATGGAGTGTAATTTGGGTGCTTACGACAAGCTTCTTTCTTGCGTGATGTAAGACCATCATGGCTGGAAAACACGATTTTGGGGCGAGATAGAGGGTTTCTGCATACGGTGCATATATCCGTATATTTTGACATTGGTGAATGAAATATGATTTGTTTACAAGGTGAGAAGTGTATGGAAAGGAGAGAATAATCCTTAAAGATTGATGAGGAGCCCTGTGATACACTTATTTAGAGACGCACAAATTTTGTGGTTGTCTATTACAAAATAAATTTACTCAAAGCCATGGCATCAACCTCTAGAACATTGTATTTTCAATTAGCTTGCTTTCCTCTAGAAACATCCCAACCCACCACTTCCTGTCTGCTGTCTGTATTCTACTTCCGGACAAAAGCACATAGACATAGAGCCGAGCTCAAGTACCATCACCACACGACGCTATCGCAATCACAGCATCCTTCCTTCCAAACGAAAAAAGGACCAAGTGCCATAAAGTCTTGCCTGGTCTGGCTGTGCGATGAAGGCGTTCAAGTGGGACTTGAACAAGCGGCGTAGAGCAATTGTGGTGGGGATTTACGCGCATGCGACACGACCCTGTCGAAGTTTTTGCCAGGAAGAAGTTGTCTGGAAACATGATTTCATTTACCGTCGGACGGGGCTACTTTGGACACTGAAGTTTTGGTTTGGTGATCTACAACTTTGCATAGACAGATATTGATATTACTTCACTGGATACTACGCGTGAATCAAGTAAATATCTTTAAAAGGTTCGAAACATCGTCAATATGTAATAATATGTAGCAAATTTACAATATCAGGGGGGTCCGTGGTTTAGGGACAAAATGTCGAAAGACAAAACGTCGAAACCAAAAACGTCGAATGCCAAAACGTCGAATCCCAAAACGTCGAAAGGGACAAAACGGCGAAGGGACAAAACGGCGAAGGGACAAAACGTCGAAAGCAGTCATTTTTCTAGCGATTGTTATTGGCAAGCGTTTCTAAGGAAAAAATGGTTGCAATGCGATCGGCTCGGCCTGAGAAAGCAAAACTTTACAATTTTCATCAAAGTAATCGTGGGACAAATTTTTCAGAAAAATGTCATTTCTGGCGAGAAAAGAAGCAATGATGCACTTTGAGAAGGAAATTGAAATGGAGGCCTAGGATGATGTTCGATAATGAAGATATGTTTAAGGAGGTAAGGTGACATTCTTATGGCTATACTTAATTGCTGAGGTAATGAGAAGGCAATTACACAAGATAAAACAAGCCTGTTAAAGAATAAGACCGATTGAAGATGAAGAAGATGACAAGCTTTCTTTCGCCGCACCTTATGACTCGCTTTTCTTTCAACAAATCAGTAACATTAATTTCATCAAATTGACTGGATTTTCGACATTTAGTGATTTCTTTATTCTTCAAAAAAATACTCATTCTTTTGTCGGATAAGTACAATTGAATCGATTTATTGATTTGCTTTTCGAAAATAGATATATTTCATCAGGATATCCAGCACAATTTTATGTGAACTTTTGAAATGACTTCCGTGCATTAATTTTTTTTTTGTGTAGAGAATCTCAAATTGAGCTCTTCGATCAGTGACACTAATAATTGTTTTATCGTTTCAAAAATTGAAAAACAAACTAAAACAGTTCTGACAAGACTTGGCTATTTATTCTTTTACTTTCCTTTCTAAGACCAGCTATAAATTATGGTATCCCGTAGATATCTTTGGAAAACAATGTATTTGCACTGATCCGATTTTTCCGGCGGATTTATATTCCCTATATAAAATTTCTTTTGACGACATTTTGTTCAAGTCAATATAAAAAATTAAATGTGGGCTATACAATACCAAGAGATTCTCTTAATAAATTATACAAATCGGTTGAAGTGTCTTCAAGAAATCTTAAAAAAAAATTACTTTTTACTATTTTTCCATAACAAACTTCCATCAAATTAAAATTTCAAAAAGTGAATAACTGAACTGGAAACAAAAATCTGTAGTAGGAAAATTTCGAAGACATTCGGGTACTTTTGTTCTTTTCGACGTTGTGGCATTCAACGTTTATTCAACGTTTTTCCCTTCGACGTTTTGTCCATCCGACATTTTAGCTTTCGACGTTTTGTTCTTTCGACGTTTTGTCCCTTCGACGTTTTGTCCTTTCGACATTTTGGCATTCGACATTTTGTCTTTCGACGTTTTGTCACCCAACCGGGTCCGTAGCCTTGAGGTAACGCTTTCGTTTCATAAGCGGAAGGTCATGGGTTCAATTCCCAGCCCCTCCACAAAAAACCAGTCCAGCCACCAGAAGACGCCGCACGGAGGACCGTGCTTTGGGGGAGCACATCCATCCTCCGTCAGTATCAGATGGTGACTGAGACAAACTGACCCTCTTCGTAGGCAGCTAGCCTCAAACGACTTAGGAACACGGCAAAATGAACCACCACAACAGCAAAGGACTATGGCTTATGGAAATCGATTGGACTGAACAGCAGAGCTCTCTCCTACCTGCTCGGCGTGAGAGTAGAAGAGAGTGAAAGCAGATGTAAATATAGATTAGTTAAAAATAGATCTGTATCGGTATAGTAGATACAGATGAACTGATTCCGGCACAGTAGTGGCCACGAGCACGGAGTGCCTTAAAAAAAAAAAATACAATATAGTCTCTATAACTTTTTTTTTCATTTGCTGAACAAATACGGGTTAAGGATTCCTGGAGTAAATTGTCTACAATAATTTAGGGGCAGTTTCTGAAAATATTCTAAAAAAAACTCTTAAGAAAACAGTAGAAGAATTCCTGAAGCTTCTCCTCGAGAAATCTGAAAAGAAGTTCCTGAAGGACCTGTGCAATAGTGGCGAAAGAACCTTTAAAAATATCGTTGGAGCTATTTGCATCTCACACTAGTATTCACCGAAAGGATAAAAGTGATTTAGATACCATTTTAGTTAAAAAAAAAACTTTAAAGGCTTTTCATTGAACATAAACTTTTTAGAGACTTACATTAAAATAGTCTCTAAAAAGAGAACTGCCATTGGCCCAATACCCATCGAATCTATTGATAAATTCTTAGTACTTCACGTTCTCAATTTTGAAGAATGTCTAAAGAGTGTCAACAGAAGCTCCGTCTGACGGTACTTGGAGACACGCAAAAGTCCTTATCTTTGCCGACGGTTGAACGCTAATCATGGCGAAACCCGAGCCTCGTGTGTGCCATATCTCCGCCAAGATCCATCATTCTAATGGTAATCATTAATTAGGTTGACATACTTCCACCAGGTATTTTTTCTTTTCTAACGAAATGATTTCCTCTGAAATGTGTGCAACGCAGTAAAACCGCCAACGATCGACAACTTACCGGTGTGTCGGTAGTTTAAAATTAGCGCATGAAATCAATATTTATTACCATCATTTTTCATTTCCAGCCTAGGAAAACACCCGTCGCCACCATTCTCCCCACCAAGTAGCGAAGTGAAAAGAAATAATTTGATTCCGGTTCGGTGACAGTCACTGGATTTACGTCATGCCACAGAAGTTTATCTGACAGACAGACGATATACCCCACCAACTGAATGAGCGGTTGGTTGCGAATGTATCGATTTCTGCAATCGATTACGCGCGCTTTCGCATACACACATGGCAAAATACCTGCCCAGTCAGCAGAAGTTCTGAAGTTCGATGTTATTCGCGGTTCATGAACACTTCCGTGCAGAAGTTTGGGGTTACTCCCCTAAAAGGATACAAAAATGTTTTGGCCATAGCTCTGTGAATACATGTCTAATTTAAACTTTCTAAGGCTCATTCGAAAGTCAATGAGTTAGTCTTACTTCGTATGTATTTCAACAAAATAAGTTCGTGAATTTTGTTTACGAAATTTTTATTTTAAGTTTCGACATTTGCCAAAAAATACACAGCATTGGATAGGCCAAAACTTTAATTCAGTAGGGAACGAGTACCAATTTCCTACCCATCACTAATTTTCGACTCATTCATAAAATTTTGACCTGTTCTTGTAGTTCGAAAATTAGTGCCTTTCCCGCAATATTAAAACCTTAATGTCATATTTTTGCAAGAGCATTTGAAAAATTTTGACGGAAGGAACCACAAATTATTCAAAGTAATCTTATAGCTTATTTAAGCGTAAATAATTGGTACAAGGTTTTACAGAATTTTCTTAAGGAATGATCCCAAACTTTTAGATAATGTTTTGAATAACTATTTTTATACAAACCATTATCCAAAAATTTGGGATCATTCCTTAAAACTCGAAAATTCTGTAAAATCTTATACCAATTACATACACTTTATTATTTACGCTTAAATAAGCTTTGGACAATTGAAACCGGTTGAAAAATGGCAGAAATATTGACAAAACGATTTGCATGTGTCTCATACATACACCATACTGAGGTGTGACCATAAACTTTTGCACGATAATTTGAATGATTTTTTTTAATAATTTTGAAAATTTTTCAGATTTTGCCGCCAAAATTCTGCAAGAGGTCTTTAAAGCTTGTAAGATTACGATTCTAATGCCGCAATAATTTAAAATGTTGGTCCCAATGCTGGGAAAATTGCGTTTTTTTTTAATGTCTCCGATTTAGGTACAAACTTAGTAAGGTACCCGCGGGGCAAGTGAGAATCCGGGGTAAGTGGGACGTTCCGTCATAGCTCACTTAGGAAAAGTTTTTCATGGGGGTATTCGTCTAGAATGTTGAAAATACAATGACAAGTTATGTATTAAGTACAAAAATTCTCTTATTTTTATTACCATGTCGTTCATGTAACAGTTGTCAATTCAGCGCCATTTTAAACTTGCTTGATGAATTGTGACACGTTTCACGTTTTGCATTGGCTCGCAAAAAATAAATGTGTTATAAATGGAATATCCATCAATAAGCTACAATTTTAAGTATTATTACAAGCTGCTAACGATAAACCGGTATTTTGTTTTCATTTCATATGAAATGTTTGATGGTCTAACTAACCTGGGGTAAGTGGGACCTATCAAAACAAGCACCGTAATCAAAACTTTTCCTACATGTTTCAAACATTTTCTCATAGAGTAGCATTAAAACATTCAAACAAATGATTTTTATCAAAAAAGATCAATCTCAACTTACGTAATTGCATAAGAGGGAGAAAAAATGTGTAATTCTTCTATATATTCTTTTATTTATTTTTAAATTTTTGAAATACGAATTCATAATTGAACAAAGACTGGGATGAAATTTGAAATGCATCATGAGAACGATTACTTTTTTGTTTTAATTGAACTTTATTAGTTATTTCTACCAAATTTAGTAGTTACGGAAAACAATTCCACCCCATTAAGGGGTTTTCTGCCATGCATATAAATAATGACAGAACATATTACAATTTCATAAATTATTGAAAGTTTATGTGCTACTTTTAATTAATAACTTATAAATGATATATTTTGAACGAGTTTTATTCCTTTTTACACTTTTATTGAGGATTTTTCAGTTAATATTAAGTGTGACGTGACATACTATTAAACACACGTTTTCTTCCTAAAGCGTTACGTATTTTATGATTGATCCCTTATGTACATAAAAAATGTACTCAAAATTATATATCTACGATTTATCAATCCTATTATTGTAATGGTTGACTTACTGATGTGGATTGACGCTTGAAACTGGATGTGTCCCACTTGCCCCGTTTGGCGAGGTAACTGCGTCTAATGGCTCATTCTAAAACATTCTTCTAAAGTTTTCACAATTTCGAAATTATTCGACCAAATTCATGCACACACCAGCAAATGTGTTGCCAAAATGTGATGGTGTAGTTGGATTTGAGAAATATTGACATTTCAAAATTTTATTGAACAATTTGTTTGAACTATCGTTTTTTTATGTCCCACTTGCCCCGGGGTACCTTAAACAAAATTCAATTCAATTTTTTTTTTTCAGTATAGGTATGTGAAGTATGGTAAACTCTTTCCTTTTCCAATGAGCCATTGAGAGATTCAATCAGACGTGTATTCACAGAGATATGGACAAAACACTTTTGTATGTATTTTTAGGGGGTGACCCCAAACTTTTGCACGGAAGTGTATGGTGCGACAAAGTGGGACTGACTTTAGATCGATGAGGAAACGATTCCTACGAGTTTTTGTGCTACATGAACTGGAAGGCGCAACGTAGCAGCTTATCGCCGGCTTAGAAGGGATTTACTGCAGCGGAAGCCAAACTTTTTCTTCCAGTCAATGCAGCAAGTCATGGAGAAGACGTGTAGGCTGTTTTCTGTTTCGTTTGAATGCGAATAGGATTGAAATTGACTCGAATGGAGAGTAGAATGGTTGGAGCAAATTTGAATGGGTTTATTGTGAGTACTTATACAGAATTACTAGGTACGTCTTCAACATATGCATCAGGAAATTCATTGTTCTTATTCAGAATAACGTTCGGCAGCAAAGCAGCATTCCGCACTTTTGAACGCTAAGTTGAAAAAAAGGCTCTGTCTCAGTTCTTAGGGTAACAGTTTATAGTTATCACTTACGAAACTCTTGGTGAAAAACAATAAAAGCTCTTACAAGAGAACTCAAGAATTTTTAAAGGAACTTCTGGATGTTTAAGAAAGTCTTGGGTTTCCAAAAGAGATACTAAGAATTATTAGAAAGATTACCACCATACCCTGTCCAACAATCAGAGGAATTACAGGAATAATAACTGTAGCAATTTCTAGACTGCAGTCCTAAGCGGATTTTTTTTAAGAATCTATGGTAAATTTACTTGAAAAATTATTCGGAAGATCATTGGAAGAAACTGCAGGAGCAATCCCTGGATGAATTGCTAGAGAAATCTCTAGACACAACTCTGAAAGAATTTTCTAGATAAGCTTCATGAGGAATCCCTCATCTGTAGAGCCTTTTAACCACCCCTTCCATTATTTAAGAATCCCTAGTCGAAAAGTTAATATAGTTTCTCTGGTTTGTTAAAAAGGTTTATAGAAGGGTGCTTCACAGATTTCGCGGGTGGAAACATTCCAGGGAAAATAATTTCTATATTCAACCCTAAAAAAAACTTTGTGGATTAGCTGGGAAGAATTTCCATAGTATTTTTGTCAGATAAACTATATAAAATATTGTAGAAATCGGTTTAAGAACCTCTTTTTGAAGTTTTTGACCAGTATACAAAAAAACACTTTTCCAACCCCCCCCCTCCTTTTTCTTAAATAAGTTCAAAACTGCAAAACCGTTCATATTGTATATTGCAATACCAAATTATCTCAGATTAATGCATAAAAATTGAAAAACAAGAACATAAAAAAAAATCTGGATAATCGAGTCACCGGGTAATCGAGTCTCCGAATAATCGAGTTCGACCTGTACTTTTTCCCAACAATCAAAATTTGGATGAATGCAATTTTTCTTATATTTAAGTTGAAAGAACTAAAACTTAGGTTGAATCGACCCAAAATTGAGTATATTTCTCTCATGGAATTAAAGGAAAACTACCTAGTGGGTACCTGGGAAATTAAGCCAAAATTGAATTATTGGGCATCAACTACGGAACTTCGTTGAAACAACCCAAAATTGAGTTGAACCCCATCTACTTATAGCTTTCCACTCGTTCCACGAATCTAAAAATTACGTTGAAGTGGAGAAATCATTTGAAGACTTCCTGGTGCCTTTCCTCGCCGAATTTCTGTAATATAATCGCGTAAGGCTGTTTGAAGGTTTCTTTGGAATTCTGATTTTTTCTAGAATATTTGATCATGATTCACTGCAAGCAAAAACAGTAGCTTTGGAAGTCATTTTGGTTTAAAAATGAAACTTTTGAGACCTTTGTTATACAAAGCAGAGATGCATTTGAACGCGTTCTGTTCAAAGCTTGTGCTCACGTGAGCCGTGTTCAAGTTCAATCAACTTGCGATGTTTGATCACAGTGCGCTGTTATTTGTTTCTATTATGTGGTGTGCTGCAAACACACAAAACCATTTGGATCATCGTTGGATTAGTCCTAGCAAATAAACATACATTGCTTGTAATTAATTTAAGAATATTTCAGACTATCAAAAAATTGAATAACCACGAAATTACTGGCGATGTTTCAGACAGTATTTCTAAGCTTGAGAGTCTCGGGATGTCGTGCGCAGTTTCTCTTGGCTGGATGTATTCGGTTGCGAGTCAGTAAATTATGTCTAGGCGCAAAATATAATCAATATTATTTTTCAATCCCATCCAGATATGAATATTGCGTTTTTACCGCCCGTTAAGGATTCAACTCGTCATTTATTGCAACACAAATGATGAACATTATCCGAATGTGGATTTGTCTTCTTCTTCTTTCTGGCATTACGTCCCAACTGGGACAAAGCCTGCTTCTCAGATTAGTGTTCTTATGAGCACTTCCACAGTTATTAACTGAGAGCTTTCTTTGCCGATTGACCATTTTTGCATGTGTATATCGTGTGGCAGGTACGAAGATACTCTATGCCCTGGGAATCGAGAAAATTTCCTTTACGAAAAGATCCTCGACTAGCGGGATTCGAACCCACGACCCTCAGCTTGGTTGGATTTGTCCTGTGAAAGAAATAGACGTTCATCTCACTATTGAACTAAAGCACGATTCATCATAACCGGTGCTGACACTACTATGCCTGCCATCTAATTTTTAACAGCGTTTCGTCAAAAGGTACAAACTTAGTTTATATGCAAATAAGAACTTGGGTCTTATTGTCACGTCATTATGTGAGATTCCGGAGCATTTATCCCAGTTTTAAGTTGCCGCTGATCGTACTAGCCGCTCTTATCCACCGGTCGTAACCCAAACATCAAATCCGTGCTGTACCAATATATTGTTAATGGTATGGTGGAGCTCTAAGGCCGAAAAACGTATTTGCGCGTTCGTCAAAAATTTTGGAGATCACAACTCCATGATCAATCTAGTCATCATGTGTGTGTTCAACAAATTGAACTTGAACACGAGAGCAATCAAAGGATAATTTTAGAACGCTCACAGAACATGAGCGTTCAAAATGCGTCTCTGATACAAAGGACATGTACTGAAATAGTGGCCTCTGAAAAGTCTAAGAAACGAATCTTGGAAGGTATAATAAGGTGTTTGGTAATAAGATACTAAGACTTAAAAACTTAATTGAGAAATTGAGCACGATCCGGTATAAAGTCTTGTTCAACATGATCTTGTCATGAAGACGTGTGCATTACTGCAGAAAAGTTCAGATATCAATCAATACGATTCTTTCATAGCATGATATTTTGTTAATTTCAACGTGACATATTTAATTCCTGTATAAATCTAGCCAGAGATCCTTGAATATTTTATGAGGGTTTTTTCAGTGATCCCTTTCGAAGAGTCTGATAATAATCCAGCCAGAAGTTTGAACTATTAAACATCTGCCAAGAGACTTTAGCGGAAGCTACCAAGGTTATTTTAAGACCTCTATCAATCACCTCTGAATGAATACCAAAACTTGATCAATGGCACCGGTGCTTTAGATTTGAAATAGGCATGATACGTTAAGTAAGTACAATTAAAATAATTCCATCAATAGTTGATAAGGTAGCTATTTGAAGAGACTACAAAATTATTACGTTTGAAGTACATTGATCAAACCCATTCATTAATTTGGTCAGATAAATTTAAAAGGACGTCCGCTGGAATTTTGCGCTCATCGCAAAAAAATATGCTGAAACCGAGACGAGCGAGAAAATCAATACAGAATCCTTTGGCCACCACGACTACTGCAAGCCAAGTGTATGTATTTGGAAAATTACCATTGCAAAACACAAATACAAACTTACCGGAAGAAGTTGCCGAGCCCTGAGCTGCAAAAACGTCCGTTATGTTGGCTGGAACCCAGTATGATGTGTGTACGGCATGCAATAAAAGCATCATCCACAGTGAACGAGGATATTTAAATTCGCAGCTAAGACCGCTCATTCATTGCCTTTCTCAGAATCAGACGTCAATTAATTCACTTCCCAAAAAATCACTATTCACTGTCCGACTACTTCTTCGAGCAATTTACCACTTCCACCACTACCACCTTCAGATGCGTTGAGCGCAATTACTGCGGCCACAATACTTATTTTTTTATTTCGCTTTACGCAATACGTCGAGAAAAAGCACTTTACACTTTTATTTTACGTTTTTTTCCTGTTTTCTTTCACAATTTGCCGGTTAACTTGACTGACGACGACCGGAGTTGCATTTCAGCTCATCACCACAAACGATGTATGGTTCACTTTCGATTTTTGTTTTCCTTTATGATCACTTTCAAACGACCGCCTCTTGTTCATCAGTAAATCGCACACACAATGCTCAGTACATCATTTTGGGCGGGCCAATTTGTTATAATCGGAGTAAGAAGCACTAGGTTCAATATTTTCGATAGGTTTTTTATTTCAGCAAAAATAATATTCACACACTAACTGCTCTCAGTACTGTAACCCATCTAGTGGTGTATATCTCTGGGAGTGTGTAATTGGAACTGCATTCGAACAACACCACCGACTGGTTCTGAATGAGGGAAAGATTGATGTTTGCATGGATGAAACGATCGGTTTCCTTGCACTGAATGCGCCAAAGGTATTTACACACATACACACTGCTGGACTGTTCATAACGAAGCATGCACACTGGTACTTCTAAAAGTTTAATGGATAAAGATTTGTTCAAGCATCTTGATCGAACAGAACTCATTTGGCAGAGAGCAGCTATTTTTACAGAACATCTATAAAAGATCTTCAGAGACTTCTCTTAATTTGGAGAACTGTGAATTATTACGGTTGTAAGGTGATATCAAGCAAAAGGTTTGTGAGAGAATAAATTTTAACAAACTATTGCTATCTTGTCAGTTGGAACAAGTGGTAAGTCAGCGATGTTTACACTATATCGCCGTGAAATCATCACCTAGAAAGATGAAAATTTTACAGACTTTTTATGGAAGGGATGGTAAGAAAGATATGAGCGATTGGATTTGAAAACTTTCTGCAAAATTTGAACAGCCCTAGTGCACTCCTCCTATTGCACGATACAGATTATTTTTGAATCGTTGGCGATCGCCATCGTTGGACAAAGATCTTTAAAGAAATTGGAGGACTGGTTGATCGGGAAGGTTTAGTAACAATGTTCCAAAGATTTGTTTTTTTTTTTGATTCCATTGAAAATCCTAGAAATAAGGATGAGCATCCTAGGGAATTTCTGATGAATCATCTCAGTGATCTCTTAGAATCTTTACAGCTCTCATCAGTATTATCCCAGGATTATCATTACATTCCTCACAGGAATCACATAAAATTCTTCGCAGGATTGCTCTCTGGATCCTTATCAGAATCCTCTTAGAATTCTCATATGAGTCTCCTTATAGTTCTCAACTGTATTCTCTCAGAATTCTCATCAGAAACTATTCAAGATTCTCATTTAAAATTCCAAATTTCTGAAATAGTGTTGTTTGGTTTGCTTGTTCGGCGTTTTTTTTTATGTTTCGCATAATGAGCGTTTTCTAATGATAAAAAACCAAACCAAAAACGGGTTCTGAAATTGGACATAAAACAGCACAGGGGACTCAATATGACCAGAAAGGCTTCCGATAGTGATAGTCATTTTTTGTTGAGTAAATATGATTTTTTATAACACAGTAAGAAAATGTAGATTTTGATTTGGGTTCGTTCTCCGGAATCGCATATTGAGACTTCCGGCCTCCTGTATCTGAACATGTCAAATAGACAAGGTTCAAAAATGATCTACAAGCTCGCAAGACTTGATCGATACTACATACATATACTTTCACATAAATATATTCGAAGTCTATATTCAAATTTCACCAAAAACCACCGGTGGAATAGGAGATGTAAACTACATTTTCGAACGTGTTTTCGGATTGGTCACTGGTATCCAAATCTTTGTGTATGCATTTATAGGTGCACCTAATCCTCTACTCAAAACTGTTACATCTATCTTTTGACTCAATTGAACAATTCACAAATCAATTGAGTCAATAGATCTGAGCAAGAATGCAGAACAGTCATCTACGCCTTTTAAGGGTTAATAATTGTTGATGTGCTCATACGAACACTTAGCAGAAAGGCAGGCTCTGTCCCTATAGAGACGCAATGCCAGAAAGAAAATGTAGTTAAAAGTGAGCTTTTTTTGAATATTAAAACGAGAAATTTAAATAAAACTTGCTTTAGTATGTCCGAAAATAGCAGCAATAATTTACCAATTTTGTCCAATTTACCGCAAAGTTTCCCACTATGCTAAGTGATTGGACTGCTTTGTTGTTGTTTACATTTGAAGGTGGCGGCTTGGCCACGGCCAAACGGGACTTGCTCTTCATCCGACTGCTCACGCACACAATCGAAACTACCGTCTCCATTCTCCAGGCTTACTACGTTACATCACGTATCCATACACGATCGCAGAGCACGTATGTGTGTAAGTGCATTGCGAATTCGTTCACGGATGTTGCGTGAATCGGTTCGATGGCAAAACGACAGAAAGAAGTGGTGGTGGTGCGATGGGTCCTCCGCCTTGCGAACCCGGAGTGGCAAGCAAAAGAAGGCCCTTCACCTTTTTTTCCTTCTGCCGCCCGCGCCCACCACAGCAGGCCAGTCAACGTTTTCTTGCGTTTGAGCTCGAATACTGTTGCAGCTGCTGAAGCTACGAACAGTTTGAAGGTGTGTGAGTGTTCAACTTGTATTCTGGCCTGCCAACCAGGATTTTTCTCCAGTCTAGCCAAAAAAAGGCGACACTCCTTTCAAGACTGCACAATTTAATGAATCAAGGAAAATGTTGAAACAGTCCCCTCTGTGTGTTAGATTCGACTGAACTTGACTGCCCTTTGGATTGCTATCCAAAAAAGGCAACCTGAACAGATCTTATCCTTCTAGTTCAGACTACTGGTAGCATCACTAGCTTTTGGGCAGTCCCCAAGCACTTCACTTTTTCCTGACTGAAACATTTAATAAATCTAGCATCCAAACCACCTCCAGTTATGAACAGTCCACACACTAGTGAGAAGCACTCGATATCCACAAAACCGTGCTACTTTTCCAACGTTTTCAATGTTCACTCCACAATTGCACAGAAAAAAAACGCAGTTCACTGCTTTCTTGAAATTCAAAATTTCAATCAATCGCGACGCCCATCAACGACGACACAAACTCACATCATTCCGCAGAAACAGCTCGAAAACGACTGCGAGAAAGTCGACGTCCCTCCGGCTTGGAAGCGACTGACTGGACTGGACCAACACCCATACTGATGCAAAATGTTCCTCTCGCTCGCTGAGAGAAACTCCGTCAAAATGTGCACCTGGTTGGTGGAGTAATGAGTTGAAAACGCATAGATCGGCAGCTTTGGTTTTAAAATTTAAATAGGGTTCCATACCAAATTGCTGGCACTACATGCTGATTGCAAAGCCTACCTGCGATTATAGTTTATTAAGCCAACTAGTTGCAAAATGAAGAATTTTTCAGCACGGACCAAACATTGTATCCAACGAGGCTTGCCGATTATTTTAGCATCGATCCAACATTAACTCTCAGAATCTCTCACCAGAGTCGAATTCAGATCATTCAACGGATGTAGAATCAGACAACTATTTCTAGATAACTTGTTCAAACCGAAATTTTTGGCACAAACGGTTGTCTCGTTCTCTAGATCTGTGCTCTTGAAAATTCGAAGTATCGCTTCGATGCAGCACGCAGCTTCACCTTAAAAATGGGATTAATTTTAAAACAGTTTTGGAAGACAGGTTGTGATTCCTCTTGATTCATTGCCTCGAAATCGCTTGAGAATTACTTACGTAGATTTTAAAAATTTGACATTGAGGAAACGAGAGCAATTCGATACTCAGATATCAATTTGTCACCTTTCAAAATGGAACTGATAAGTACTACTATTGAGCACCATTATGAAACAGTGTTGAAAAGCACCATTTTCCAGTACTGTTTTTGTTGGTGGGAAAATTAGGCCGTTCTTCTGATAAAAATTTGGATGATACGCAACGGAATTGTAAAATAGGTATCCCAAGCTATCAAAAGTATGGATAAAATGACATACTTAGGCTTAAGACAGCATCCATTTATTACGTAACGCTGAAATTGACAATTTTCGAATTTTTGACTGTATTGGGATTTGGAACTGCGGGACGGGAACGGGACGAATCAAACACCGGGTAATGAACAGGAAGGTTTATTAGAAACGTCTTGATGGTTTGAGTTACTTGGAAGAAATGAAAAAAAAACTTAACAAATACCACAACTACTGGTTGCTACGCTCAGGTTACCTCAGCTACCGATATTTCGAGTGTTGCTTCGTTAACACCCCCTCTCAATCGGTTATTTGAGTGTGGCTGAACAATTCCACATTCAATACATCTTGCACGTGCATCAGCATGTTCTTCTCTATCGTGTACCGGTTTCCGTTTTTCGCCAATCAACTGCGAATCAAGCTTGAATGTGATTGTTCGTTCTTCTGAGCACTTCTTTGCGTCTGCCACAAAACTCACGGACTTCGACTCATAACTCTCATGCTCATTTTCAACGCTCCAATTACAGTCCTTTTTCATGTGCCCTCGCTTTCCACACTTGTGACATCCTCCGGAAAACTTCTGAGACTTATTGCTTCCTAAAAACGCTGCAGACTGCTCCACATGGTCCCCCAAGTAACATTAGTAGCTGAACAACAGTTTTTTCAGCTGAAATTTGCTTCAGAGTGATTTGTTCAACAGTTGTTCCACTAAATTGTTTGTTGGGCCTCTTCAAAGACATGGTCCTCTTGGCGATCAGATCTCTTCGACTCCTCCGCAAGTAATCTTTGCTTCACCAAATCCAAGGTCAGGTCGGGTTCTCCCACGTTTTCCAAAGCGGTCACAAGAGGGTCAAATGAATCAGGCAGTGTCAAGAATAGCTGTGATACCAAATCACCTTCAGCTAGCGTTGCGCCTGCAGATTTCAGTTTCCTCACCAACCCATCGAACTCTGTTAAACGACTCCCCAAAGAAAGCGTTGCGCAATGAATCATTACAGCACTGATTTCAGTTGCGTAATAACTATTCCCACACTGCATACTTCAGTGCAGGAAAGTAGGCCGTTTCATGACAGATTGGCATGTTGAAGAACAGCCTATTACAATGAGAAAATGTAAAAACTTTTTTTTTTAATTTTTTGTTGTACGATAAGTTGTGCTCCTAGTAGTTGTGCGCAGTGTTATGAGGATGTATGCTACCATTTAAGGGGGCAGGATCCGTCATTGATTTCGAAATTTGCAAAAGCAGTTTTTTCGTTCAAAAACAAGAAAATTTAAATTATTCTATTCTTCAACCGAAACACAGTGAACACATTTTCATCGAATATTTTTTAGATTTGAACAGAAAAACTGCTTTTGAAGTTTCGATGATGACGATGATTACGATGACGGAGCGTTGAACGTTAAGGTAGATTTGCTCTTAGCAGGGAAAATAAGCGCATTGTCCATGACAAGAGATTCACCCTGGCGCACAACTGATTGACAGACATAGAAAAGCGAAAAACTAGGGTACTAGCGTAAATCGCCAAATGATTAACAATTAAAACGAAAGATTTATGTTCATCTGATTTTAAAAGAGACAATTTACACCGTCTTCAGCACGTAGGTTGCACAGACTGAACGATCACTAACATTAGGCAACGGACAACACGAAACACCCAGTAGCCCAGCGATAAATTTTTCGTTTTGACGAAAAGTTTCCACCGACTGGAGCGGGACAATACGCGTAGACGACTGACGCCGCTAATCGCAAGGTCACGAAGCCCGCGAGGAGGAAAATACTCAAAGAATGGATCATTAAAATAACCAAAACGGCCGCTATGGAAAGCATAGATAGCGCCACCGTAGCCTTGTGTGTTTGACAGAACAGCAATGCCGTCACAATGTTAAATCCCATATACAGTGGCGCCATTGTTTTGATGCGGTGAGCACTGGCTAAAACTGCCTTCAATGATCCATTGATAAAAAATCTTATCAAGAATCTTAAGCCTACTGTTTTACAGCAGGTTTGTCATATTTTTAATGCGTTGTTGTCCGTTTTCCATACAAAAATAAAATATTTCAAAAGATGGTCTTACACTTAATTGTTGAACATGTCCCCAACCTACCTAAACCTAATGTTGAACGACTGTTGCTATATGTTGACCGTTTCACATGATCTTACTGCCGCTTCAAAAACACGCATTCAACGCTGGGACCTAAATTTGCTGTTGAGTTGCTTTGAATGTAATTTCCAGGTTCGTCGTCCAGCAAGTTATTCAATCAATTTTACAGAAACTTCTGACCGGTATTAAAACGGTTGTAACATGGACGTCAGGAAACGCGAAGTTCGAATAAGCCATTTTATGAAACTTTCGAATGACGTTTTCTGGCGGGCCGCTCATTGTTATTGTTCGAAAAACTAGCATGACATGTGAATGGCGCTGGTCGCATGTATGTTGTTGATGATGTTCTCGTCTCTTTCTGGGTATGTTCATACAGGTTATCATGCTTGATATAGGCCTTTCCAAGTGACGTTTCAAATCAGCTGATCTGGAAGGTCTTTGACAGTTCTTCTTTGAAAATGACAGACCCGTGTTAGCATCGGTCCTCCACCGATGTAAACAAATGCATAGACGGGCCTGTCACATGAAAAGGCCTATTACCAGTAGATAAAAGAAATTCTTTGCTTTTAATTTTACATGTGAAGATTGAAAAGCTTTTTACATAAACACCATCGCCATTCTTGAATGAGCTGTTTCCTAATGTGGCACTGAAAGAAACGTAAATAAATGGGTCCGCCAGCAAGTTTCAAAGCTGGTAAACAAACAAAAAACACATGATTCGAAACGTCTTATAAAATGGCTTATTAAAATTTAAATTGAAAAAGTGTATATATTAACCTCTACGCTGTTTAATCGTTATTGAGTTTGACATTTTTAAAGAAAATTTTCCTTTTAAATTTGCAATGCTAAATGAAGTCAATTAACAATACTATTTGAGTGTTGCAGTGTTTGATATGAATATAAAGTTGATTAATGCAAAACAAACAACCTGGCGATCCTTCTGAAGAAGTGATGAAGGCTCGTATTTCACATTATGCTATCGTTCGACAAATGGAATATGAAAGTTTAACTGTAGTGCACTTTAAAATATTATTTTTATTTAATAAACACGAAAATTGTACGGATCTTTTTGAAGAAAGTACAGAAATGTTTATCTGATATTGTGAACTATTGAAGAAATTTATATATATGCTATCTTATGCACGACGAAGCTTATTTGATAGCAGGGATATATTGAGATTATTTTTAAATTATTTAAATTTGGGGGCTTCGTGGCCGTGCGGTTAGTGTTACCAAGCATTTAGCCGCACCGTGTCAAGGAACGTGGGTTCGATTCCCGCTTCAGTCCGGAAAACTTTTCGTCAGGAAAGTATTTCAACTGTGCCACTGTGCGTTGCATGCTAGTCCGTTGTCTAGTGTGGTGCTTCCTTCAAAGGATATAATCGTCCACTAGAAGCATTAACGTGTCGGTGTCTTTAAAAAAATAATGGAGGTTTTCGTGCCTTTGTGTTGAACAATATTTTCAATCAAATCTGTATCAGGTAATTTATGTGTTAATCTAACTGATTCCTCCCAAACTTTAAGAAAACTTGTAAAACCATGTAAACCAATTGTTGATTCTTATTGAAAATTGTTTATAATGCTAATATGATTAGATTTTTACAGATCGTTCAACATTTGGGTAGTGTTCAACAATTATCGAATTACCCTAAAATATATCTCAAAAAGCGCAAAATGTCATCGGACCTAGTCATGCAAGCTCCAACCTCCAGGATATTTTTTTGTACAGATAGTGTATGTGTAGATAACAACAGCTCCTTACCAGCAGCGATCAACGCAGACTACACTTACCGTTTCATCATGCCATCATTGCTCCCGGTCATCATATTTCGATAAAATATGTACTTCAAAAATATCATATAAAGTATTCTGCAACAAAGATAAACATGTCATAAAATCTCATGCTAGAACAGCAGAGTAACTTGGGCACTTCTATGATTTACTTTGGCATGAGGAGCCAAATATGAGCTCAGTAGCTTTCAAAAAATTACACTTCCAAAGTTAACCAAAAGTGTCAAGAATAGGATCAGGTTCCCTATGGGCAAATTTTCAGCAAATTAAATGTCTGAAATTAAATACATGTTTTTGTTTTAGGCTTATTTCAAGGGTTTAATAATCTCAACTACAGTGTTGAAGAACCTCGAAAATTGTTTTACTTTATTAACAACCGCTTTAGCAGATGCACGCACGTTACACAATCCGACAGTGTGCGTTACATTTTGGTTTTATTAGCTACGACATCATCCGATCTATGGCAAACGTATCTTTACGTGACATAAATTTTCAGCCGGGATTCTATTACGGTGTAAAAAGTACAATACATTGTTTGACTTATTAGCAATATAAGAGCACATAAATAGACTTTATTTGAATGCTTTCAGTGCTTCCCAAACTTTTTCAATTTTCGCCCCCTTGAGGCCAATATTTAGCTGGAATCGCCCCCCTGATACACGGAGAACAAAATATAGTGTTCGTAATCATTTTTCCGGTCAATTTAACTATATTTTAAGGTTGATTTGGAGATAACTAAAAATATAGTTGAATTGACAGTATATTGTTAACTATAACTATACCATATAGTTGTTGACAACTATATTTTTGATTGAATTTACAAACGTCAAACGTCAAAATTTAACTATATTTTAGTTGACTCAAAGTGAATTTTATTGAGTTTACAATATTTTGCAATGTTCACTCAGCATTTTGTTCTGCTTTATCAACATATCTGAAAAGATTCGGTGGTGCTTTATCGATCTAAAAAAAAACATTGCAAAAATGAAAACAAAGGGCGAGTCGACAAACTTGATATGTGGTCTCCTGCGTGAGAGGTGGTCATCTTAGCACCTACACTATTCCTTGCAAGTTAGAAGTAAGAAGATTTGTGAGCATGACTTGAAGTCTAGGGCGGTGAATGTTCCCGAATAGTGATAATTATCAAAATTATAATTGTTATAAGTACAAGTGGATAGCTCAATCAAAGAAGTGTGTGTATTTGATTTGACGTTAATTTAGTGTTGGCGTAAGTTAATTTTATTTCGAAACAACTATTTGTGCGTAAGTTAAAGAAATTGACAGGATTGTAATCTTAACATACAGAAATTCTTCTGCGTGTATACGATTCAAATATTTTAATTAGGTGCTGTACGCCAAAAAATGCCCTCGACTCGCATATCGATAAATTCATAATACAATAACTTTTATGTACATTTTATTTTTTTTTTAATAGCGATAACCCACAATTGCTATGAATGATTTATTGGACTGTAATTTATAATATCAATTTTAACAATATCTTGCGTGCATTACAGGCGACTGAATCAGTCGATAAAAGTTCGCTCCAATTTCAACTTATGTAACGTATGCATTGAAGCCTTATGACGTAGTTGGGGGCAAAGTTCCCCACAACTGAACCAAATGCAATATTTTCCGAGTAAAGGTCTCATTGATTAAATGCAATTTTATCTCATTGTTAAATGCAATTTATTAGAAGGGTATTTTTTCTAACACCAAGAAAACTCGATTTTTTTCGGACATTCTGAAAGTTCAAATCTGACGTTTCTCTGAAATTTCTTCAAATGTATTTCTAAAACACTATTGAAAAATACATTTGAAGAAAGTACGTTTTTGGCATCTTTGTAATCCGATTTTTGTATGCTCAATTTTTCAAAATTTGTTTCTAAAATTATTTGTACCATTATAACTAATAAGAAAGAGTGCAACCGGAACATCAAAACGGGTACATTAGATTTTTATTTTGAAAAAGCTGGCGTCTGCAAAATTTTGTGAGAATCTCAAGTGCTGAATTCTAAAAACTCACATGATATTTAAAAACCTGAATACATAACATAAAAATTTTGTGTTTAACAATCATCAAGATACTTAGTGTTGTCTGTCATTATTTTAAAATTACCATGATTAGAGATATAACGGTTTAAGGTAAAATAGTCCTCGAAATAGATAAGTTTGGAATCGCTTAACTATCAGATATGTGTCCTCCAAAGAATATGAGTAATTATCCTCAAATGCTCCCGTGTTACCTTTTTCGCCCCCTTTTTGGATTTTTCACCCCCCAAATTCTGTTTTATAAATTTTCGCCCCCTTGAGCCTGAAAATCGCCCCCAGGGGGGCGAATTCGCCCACTTTGGAAATCATTGTAGCTGAAGACAGCGTTATTTTTATCATAATGTAAAAATTTACTAAAAAGTTATCGAAAAACTAAAGAGTGTCCGTAAATTAACCGTATAAACTTTAATGATATGTCTCTATGTACCGGGTACCCCCGTTGGTTTGACCACATTAATCTGAACACTTTTTAATCTGTACCCCGCTAATTTGCACATCGTTCAGATTAAAAATGGTTCAAACGTCATTTAGCTCATGGAACGGAGTGAAGTGAGATGAAACGCTGTGGAACGGAACGCAGAATCAAAACAAACCAGTGAAAGTGGTTACCAGAAACACGTTTCTAGGGTGACTAGATGTTCAAATTAAAAATGAACCCCGATGGTTTGCATGAGGTGCCGTTCAAATTAGCGGGGGGTGCACGGTAACCAATCTGAACACGGAGAACAAAATATAGTGTTCGTAATCATTTTTCCGGTCAATTTAACTATATTTTAAGGTTGATTTGGAGATAACTAAAAATATAGTTGAATTGACAGTATATTGTTAACTATAACTATACCATATAGTTGTTGACAACTATATTTTTGATTGAATTTACAAACGTCAAACGTCAAAATTTAACTATATTTTAGTTGACTCAAAGTGAATTTTATTGAGTTTACAATATTTTGCAATGTTCACTCAGCATTTTGTTCTGCTTTATCAACATATCTGAAAAGATTCGGTGGTGCTTTATCGATCTAAAAAAAAAACATTGCAAAAATGAAAACAAAGGGCGAGTCGACAAACTTGATATGTGGTCTCCTGCGTGAGAGGTGGTCATCTTAGCACCTACACTATTCCTTGCAAGTTAGAAGTAAGAAGATTTGTGAGCATGACTTGAAGTCTAGGGCGGTGAATGTTCCCGAATAGTGATAATTATCAAAATTATAATTGTTATAAGTACAAGTGGATAGCTCAATCAAAGAAGTGTGTGTATTTGATTTGACGTTAATTTAGTGTTGGCGTAAGTTAATTTTATTTCGAAACAACTATTTGTGCGTAAGTTAAAGAAATTGACAGGATTGTAATCTTAACATACAGAAATTCTTCTGCGTGAACAAATTGAGTATTCCAGCGTGGCCTAAGGACCCATTTTATTTGTTTCATTGTTTCGCAAACATGGATCACGTCTCCGTGGAAATCCCTCAAGATTCATCAACAAATTTCTGTTAACAAAATTGTTTTGTTAGATATAGCTGAATCAATAGAGGATAGAGCAGCAAACATGAAATTATCTGCTAATGGCCGAGAAAACTGCAAACGAATCGCGGCATCAGCTTAGACTGCCGAGTATGCGTAAATTCCCCTACTTGGAAACAAAACAGTCTATAGAATTCAAGAATTTTTAGGAAACATTATTCTTACGTTGGAGTGATTAACAGAAATTTATGAAAGTTCCATAAACATTTTCCAATCTTCTGGATGGCAAACTTTTGTATGGAAAACTTTGAAGCTCGTTTTCTCAATGCCTACCGTTTACACACTGAAATAACACGTTTGATCAATGTGTTTCATACGTGGGTTTTCACCAATTTTTCATATTTCATGTTTTGTCCTGCTTTTTCTACTTGCTGAACCATGGAATGTTAAAGATAATTCAAATATAAAAAAAGCTTCTATTATATCTATTAAAAAATCTTCGAAACTTCTCATAATCGAAGTTAAGCAGTAGTGGTAGCAAACATGGGGATATTAAAATGTTTCTTGTCGTCATTTGACATTTTGATGCATTGCAAGGAATGCCCTCATTTGAATACCATCTTTTTGGAACTCAAAAAAGTATCGAATGAGAAAGCTGAATTAAGAATGCTGAAATTATAGAAACCACGGCCGAAACTACTAGATTTTACCAGGGGATGCACGACTGCCTAACATCTTACACTCCACATAGCTTACTAGGAATTATAGGAGGGATTCTACACAAATGCTTTTCAGAATCATAAGATCTCTGTCAGATTTCTCCCAAAAACTCAACAAAACTCAAAAATTCCTAACAAGATTCTTATCAGATTGTAAAACTATGGTTCGAGGAATTCTAGTGGTATTTCTTGCATCTTCAATTAATCATTGAAAATTACTATACAGGGTGCGCTATCTTTTACGTGGCTATGTGAAAAATTTATAACTTTGTGAAAAATCAGTTTATATATTTGAGATATTTTTGTATATTCGGGATCTTATCAATCAAGGTCTAAGATTTTCTACATGTACTTTGCTTTTCAAATAGCTCCAAACAATTAAGTCCGAGGAAGCACAATCCCCCAAATTCAAATCAAATGTCCTTTTCTTTTTGACATCAGATGTCCATGGAATTTCCGTTCTAAAAACCGAACAATGTAATTTGTAGAAAGACAATTGAAGCCAGAAGCCGCCAAGACCTTTTTCAATTTGCGGGCAGACATAATAAGCGAACATCGAAATATATCGATTTTCATTGACTAATTCATACTGTTTGAAAAAATTGGCACACATACATTTTTGGCACAAATTCTGCCAAACATCTGCCAATAGTAACTATTCAAAAAATTATGAATTGACTTATCTGTTTGACCGGTTTGAGACAATAAGTTCTCGTATTTCTACAGGAAAATAAATTTAGGGCAAATTTAAAGCATTATTTCTGGAAGAACAGAATAGAAAGTAATGTATTCTTAAATGATTTTCGTTTTAAATTGCAGAAATAGGACTGTTTTTGCCCGCAAGTTTATCAAATGAAGGTATCAATCAATCTATATTGTTAAATTGAAAGGTATATAATATATAAGGTATAATCCCTTACATATTTATGATTTTTTTTAAGAAACAACAGAATAACTGAAAATAAACGTCTTAAATTCAAAAATTCAATTCCAAATGTAAAAGTATTTCTATAAGAGTTTCCTTCAGAGGTTAGGTGGTCCCAGCAGGAATACCAAAACTTTTGCACTTTTTCTTGAGAATATCGAAACAATTGTCCGGAAATATGTGCACCTGAGTAAATATTCAAACTTTTGAATCATAATTTGTCGTGTTTGGGGCTAACCAGACGAGTAGAAGTTTTAACAATAATCCAAAATCTAGACATTATATGTACTTTGCCATTGTATTAAATGGATAAATTGAGGTGAAATTTAACGAAAAATTGTTGGAATTGGAAGTCGTAGTAGATTCGATTCTCACAGAGAATAAGTGTAACTGTCGTGGTAATCATTTTTTGCAAATCATGTTAAATAGTTTGTGTCCCAAAAATCATCTTCTTCTTCTTTCTGGCGTTACGTCCCAACTGGGACAAAACCTGCTTCTCAGCTTAGTGTTCTTATGAGCACTTCCACAGTTATTAACTGAGAGCTTTCTATGCCAATTGACCATTTTTGCATATGTATATCGTGTGGCAGGTACGAAGATACTCTATGCCCTGGGATGTCGAGAAAATTTCCAACCCGAAAAGATCCTCGACCGGTGGGATTCGAACCCACGACCCTCAGCTTGGTCTTGCTGAATAGCTGCGCGTTTACCGCTACGGCTATCTGGGCCCAAAAATCATCCCTGAATAAAATTAAACAAAAGCACTCCGCACAGCTATTGTAATGAGACTTTCAACATAAAAAAAATAATCAGGATTCCCTTTCTTTCTTATTTGATCGTTTATTTTTTGCATGGGGATACATTTTCGGATATTTAGTATGCGTGTCGGACATTTTTCGAGTCATAGCGTTGTTTGCAACAGTTTGTCTCTTCTGAACAGTGATGCATGCTTGTTTTGATGTACGATGGAATGGTTTTGAGTGTAAAACACATAGCACACACAAACAATAGATTGATCAGACAACGATAGAAATACAAACAAGAAAAATCTGTATTGTAAAAATACTTTTAAGGAACCACTATTGCATCTTTAAATAACATAATAAATAGATTGGATATTGATGTTTGATCGTTTGAAACGAACCGGAACCGTTGTCGTCGGTAGTAACTAGCCATCGGAACTGGATAGTTCGAACCGGTATCTTTCTACTACTTCTCACTTGGCGCGTCACGTCTCTCCGCTTTCCGTTGAGGTCAAGACGCGCTATCCCACACATTGTATTCCTTTCGTTTCAATCCAGTTGCGGTGCTCGTAAAAAGCACCTCCGTTTGTATAAGATGGAGGAAAGCTGAAACGGATTCATGGAATCCAAAAGAACGTCTTTGCTCCTGCCCGCTCACTGTGAGTAGCATTTGCATTAAGGCTAATTTGCAAGATCAAAATATATGCAGTCTTTCAGGTTGGCCGTTATTTGATGTCACCTCAGTATAACAGTGGAGAAGAACACATTTTGCTGCGATTTTATAAAAATCAGTCCCATTTGAACAGTTAAATTTCATATAGCTAGGTCCATAAAATATCACCACACTCAGTCGCCTTGTCAGGGCTATATCACAATTTCTCTTCTATCATTCGAAAGGTTTCCTCTTATGAATTCTGATGCCATCCTTGAGATGCCGTACGACTTTGCATCCGAGGGGGTTTGGGGATGTTAGAATCGGAAAGTCCAATTAGATGTTGGTATCACACAGGTTTCGGTATTGCCCAGTCCATTTCATTTCGCGCTCATGTTTATCACACAGAGCCCGCGAAAGCCACCACATTTCACACCACAGACTCTTGTTTTATGTTGGCGAACAGTTCATTGCTACTGTTCGAATCACCACCGTTTCTTTGGTATTCACACACTGGTAAGTTTGGGAAAAAGTTCATCTCACTCGGTTGGGTAGTTTCTTAACCTTTATTGGATTACTAGTAAAAGTTCATAATTTAAATTTCATTCTTTTTTTGTTTGCTTTGCCTGTCGATACATAGTGGTTATGTATGGGTTGCGTTATATAGGGTAAATATCTTAGTAGCATACTAGCAGTAGTTATAATTGTAGTTTTGTTTGCAATTTTAATCTTTCTAAACACGATTACACAAATATTTTATGTATTTTCTTCTGTATCTTCAGATTGTCTGTAAATACACTGCTTTCTTTCTACCACGGAGATGATCGAGATCCACATTTAGCACTTTGTCCATGCTACTTCCGCCATACCGTCGACAGACAATCACAAAGTTGTTTTCTTTTTACTTTCTTCTTATTGACGTGAGAATACTTTTTGTAGCTTCTAGATGGAACAGATTGGCGCATCATGAATCTGTTAGGAAAGTTCTTCCCAAACTTATTTTTTCATAAATCATTATTCTTGTTTTTTTTACCCAACAAAATCCATAACGCAGAGAAAATCACTTTTTTTCTTCGTCAAACAGACCGTGCACTAATCAAAGCCTAAGTTCGTTAAGAGGAACCGTCGAGCTTCATATTCCAGAAGAGAATGACACGATGTTCTGGGTTTCTTCACTGTCGTTTTCAAATGGGATAGTATGCAAAATGCCAACACAAAAAGCACTGTCTTCTTCCGTTCCACTAATAAGCAAAACGCCACCACATAACGACGAGAGATCACTAAACACCAAGCATAATCTCCGCGTCCCCAGGGCGCCCCTACAGATGCACTCCACTAGGCTGGTTGAGATAATGCGAAGATTCTCAGCTAGCTCCTCGACTATGAGTAGTTATCGATGCAAGTGATGACGATGATGTTGGAAAAAGCTGGGTGTTGTTTCAGTCTGCTCCAAAAAGCAAACTATAATTGTTTGTGGTAGTTCCATCGATGAATTATCACGGACCAGTAACTTATATGCAGGTAAAGGACGCAGCTTAGCGGTATCTAGCGGACGATAACCGCTTTGAGACTGGTGAGGCTATTGTGGGAAATGAGAGACAAAAGAAATACTCTTAAAATTTTTATAACACATATTAGAGAATAATCTCAGTGAAACGCGCTTTTTAACAATCTAAATGTATTATACTAAATTGCATTTGAATTCCTGATCTCTTCTACTGTAATTTCAATACGTTAAACATAATTTCGAAAATAGTTTGTTTTATAACATTTTCTACTTTCGACATTGTGATTGACGTGTAAAAAACAGGAGAATGAAGCTCTCGAATCTTAATTCGCTGCCCTGTCTACGCCAGCAGAGCACCCATGAACACAGAGGTTAAGCTGAATTCGATTTCAACTTAATAATGTGGTCCTCTTTCGCAAAGCACACCTCTTTTGGAATGAATTAGATGCCCATCCATACACAACGCTTTCTATTGTAGATATATGCAATGCCAAATCCAATTGCGAAGTACATGTAATGTCTATTATCGTTCGAGGAATGAAGAATCTATTTGTAATTTGGATGCAGTGAAAAACTGAAATAGTTCTGTTCTGAAATGGCTAAATTATAAGCCACAAAGATATCCTCATCGCTCATCGTTGCAGTGCTGGTTTCAATCGGGGTTTACCTTGTTTCTCATTTTCTTTGTACCCTTGGCTGCATCTGAAAGAAATGAAGACAACATCGTCAGCATAGTCGCCGTGCGAAACAACTCACCTTCCAATCATCGTCGATCTCGATTGTTGTAGCCTCTGCCACCACGGTGGTTTCGATCGTTCCGATGGTTACGGTCGCGATCTCGCTGGCCACGATTATCCTCACCACCTCGATCATTCTTACGGCCATGCGATGGGCCGCTGGCTGTTGGTGGCATTGCCGGCGGTGGAACGTGGTAATTCGGAAGCGGCGGTGGCGGACCTTTCATCGAGGGCAGGGCAGTGCCTCCAGCCGTAGATGTGGGCACCGGTGTGGTTCCAGGTGCTCCTCCTGGTGGTGGTTTCCACATGAATTCATCATATTTATCGTATGGACGTGGAGGTGGTACTCCAGCCGCTCCGGTTACACTTCCGGGAATAGCACCCGGTGGCAGAGGATAATCTGGAATAGGTAATCCTTCATAATAGCGTGGTGGCGGAGGTAAACCATCATACGGCATTGGAATTCCAGGGAATCCGGGTGGTGGAGCGTACGGCATCGGAGGCAACTGGTGTTGCATGTTGCGCATATAATCAGCTACGTAAGCTTCGGCAGCAGCAGTGCTACTGTACCGTTCCCAACCATGGAACCCAGCAGCACTTGCAGCCGCTACAGCTGCCGCCGCACCCGGAGGCATGCGGGGACCACCATGTCTTTGACGCATATCCTTCCGATACGGAGGAAACATTCCGGGACGGCCTTTTCCAGGGAACATCTTTCTACGACCTCCTCGAATTGGACCACCGCCTCCGCCACCACCACGGCCTCCTCGCATCATTGAACTGGTTGGGCGAGAGAAGTTCGGTGGACGTCGGAAAGACTTTGAAGCAGCCTTCTCTTTCATCAACTTTGAAGCTTCTTTTGATTTCTTTAGGATTGGCGTCATTTCTACTGCAGTATCCTCCGGAAATAGTCTACATAGTTCTTCCGCCACTTTAGGTTCTATTTCCTGTCCATCACGTCCGATTTTAACTGGTTTGTTTTCGTTCCATGGATTATACAAATGCGTAGTGCTTGTGAAGGGCAGCTCTTTTTTGCATACCCAGTCTATTTTGATGACTCCTCCGAGTGCTTTTGCTGACATACCGGGTGGAAGAACCCACTCCACTGCTGGGAGATCTCGACGAGCCTCGGCAGCCATACGAGCAAATCCGGCAAACTTTCCGCTTTCCTTCACGGAAAACACCAGAATGACATTTCGGCTTTCCCGGAATGCCTGATTCAGGTTGGCTTCATTTGGGGGTAAGGTGGACCATACGCCCTTTGTCTTAGAAATTGTCACATTTTCCGTGTTATTTGATTTGATCAGAAAGAAACGAGTCTCCCGGAAAAGATAATTAATTTTGGTGACATAGTCATACGATTTGGCGGAGTTTTTAACGGAGCTATTCTTCGTTCGATTTCTCTTGGTTTCGGTGGAAGTGTCCGCTGTCGATGACGCCTGTGGACTCCGACTTCGAGATTTCCGCTCCTTCTTAGTACTGTTATTCGTTGTAGCATTTCCACCGCTACTTCCGCCATCTTTTTCCCCATCTTTCTTGGAGTCTTTCTCTTCCTTCTTCTTAGTTTTCTTCTTTTGCTGCTGCTTTTTGCCAGCAGAATTTCTCCGCTCGGTATTCTCATCGTCATCTTCTTCGTCATCATCATCGTCCGAGGAATCGGAGCTTACCTCACTGATACTGGGATTCGTCGTGGTACTATCAGAGCTAGCATGAGATGCTTCACTCCTCGTATCGTAGCTATTTTCCAGTGCTTCCGCGATATCGCGTTCCGTTTCGTCCAGACCGAGATTCACTGCGTCCAGATCGGCCATCTTTTCTGTGTCTGACGACTCTGCTCTCGTTCCTCGCCGTCTAGGTATGTACTTTTGTTCTGCGCTCGCCGTATGCCGGAGCGATCAGATGCACATAGAAACGTACACCAACATAAACGATTACTACTACTACTACTACTGCCACCACTACTATCACTGCTTTTGCTGATGATGTTGTGTAGAGATGGGGGAGTCGCACATAAAACACATCAGTGAACCCGTTTTCAAGCACAAATGATGACCGATGATTGCGGTGTCGAATGATAGGCTGTTCAGGGTGGACAGCCAGTGTTGGCAGCGCTGACCAAGTGATCTGAAAGAGAGAAGGAAACATTCGTCGTGTAAAATTCATATTCATGTGGAGCCACCCCTCGACGTATATAATTAAGACATAGAACTGAAATCTGCCTGTCAAATTGGGCCCCAGATATTATATCTACTGTCAACTGTTCCGTTTACGCGATGGGAAAAAAAGCATATTAAGCTCATACGAAAAGCTTGTAATCATCACTTATTCTTCTTTTGTGAGCAAATTACGTCCGAATGTATCAAAAAACTTCTTGATCTTCGTCTGAACTGGGGTTGGAAAATCAATTGATAAATTTTGTAGCATTGTGATAACGCACATGAGTTCTTGGCAGTACTAAGCAAGCGCTACATATTCTGGTTGAATATTGATGCGATAGCTGCGCTATATAGCCGTGAGCTAGAACGTACATACTCGCTTATTTCGATTCCGCTTAGTTCGCTACGCAGCAAACCCAGACCGGATTACAAGTAATTAATTACTTGCTATTACATAATTTGATAAAACCTTGTTAACGACCTTACACCAATTTACTCGATCCAAGGCTGTCAATGATTTCTCCAACTTCGATTTCGGTCCACGCTCTTCAGATCCTTTTGCACCAGATCACTTATCTTTCCAAATGACACCTTTTAGCGTAATGTTGAACAGCTGACACGAAAGTCCATAACCCTGTAAAAGTTCCAGGCGGGATTCGAACGAACTGGAATGTCCGCCCGATATCTTCACGCTATTCAGCACACAGTGTCAATCATCGCTCTTATTAGTCTTGTGAGCAAAGACAAAATAAAGACCTCCATGTGCCTTGCAGTTGCACAAAATTTTATAGCACACAAAATAATAGAACAAAACCTAAAATACCGTGTGAAGCGTGTTGCGATCTGCCAAACTTGGTTACCAAAAGTAGTACCAAGGGACCATATGCAGTACTAGTACTGGTACCCATTCTGAGCTAGACTATGTCTTAATTTTACCTTTGCATAGTCATATTCCATAACTCTTTGCGGTCCAAGCTAACGAATGCCGCTGTAAAATCGATGAACAGGTGATGCGTTGGGACTTGGTCTTCAGAAATGAAGGTTTTGCCGTACAGTGAAGATTTGGTCCGTCGTCGATCGGCCGTTGATGAAACCAGCATGATAACTTCCACAAGGCGCCTTCCACAAATTAAGGGGCCTATTTTGTAAATCGAACAGATTCATGTGACTCTTCTGTATTGATTGTCGATCAAAGCAAGCATGCATATTTCAGATGTCACCCGTCGACTCTCATAGTAATCCAGTCACATAGAGTGACAACTGTCGGAAAACTCGAGGGACAGAGCTGACTCGAGCGAATTTTTCGATCGACAGTGACTCCAGTCGAGTCATTTTGATCGACTCGACTTATAAAATAGACCCCTAAGTAAGCTCGAGAGTTACGGTTTTAACACAATTTTTAAATTTTCGATATAAAAAGCGTTACGGATGGGGAGGATAAGCTGGTGTAGACAGGACCGCTCTGACAATCCTTCCATTGTGATGAGTTTATACCGGCCGCCATGTTCTTGAGCTGGGAATAAGGGAAAAGATTGGTTCCCTTCATCCAACGTGCTGACGTAGTAATTTCCTCCGCTGTTGTAGCTGTTAAACGTCATGAATACACAATTATATATTGCTAATACAGTTAACTCTCCCTTAATCGATATTCCGTATCTCGATATCGAGTTAGAGAACCATAGTAGAAGTTGGTTTTCATGGCTAACTCGATGGTCCCTTGGATCGCAGTTGCATTGGTTTTGTGTTCTGTAACTCGATACCTCCCTAACTCGATGGCCCCTTCAATATCGAGTAAGGATGAGTTGACTGTATCATCGTTCCCCGTGGAAAAAGTCATCGGAAAATGTTTTTCCCGGTGACCTTTTCCGAATCACTATCGGTTGGCAATATTTGCTAATGCAAATTTTCGCATGCAAGAGTGCTATAAGCATCTGAATTTTTGCAAAATTTTGACATTTAACAGCACTGGTTGTGACCCTCTGTGCCATTTAGTTGTTAAACGTAGTGCTGCTTCCACCTTTCGATCACCTCACCTCCGTCCGTCAAGTTTTTCCCATCCTTAACCCTACACATTTCGGCTTACGACACGAAGCCTTTTCGGGATGCGTTAAGTTTCTCGTAGAACTTCGTGTTTCTTGTGCAGGATGCTGCCGCTTTATTTCTTTATATTTCGCTTTTTTCAGGCGGTGCTATTTTCCCGAAATAAGCGGATTAACCGGATCTTCGTATCTCAATATCGACCGTCATACAGTTGATGCTTCGTGCTGCTTTTTGGTTCTCCAATGCTAGACATGACCGTTATATCACTATTGCTCACAAAATACTATCGCCCACATTATTCTTGTTTCTTCTTCTTCTCACTGGTACAGAACCTGTTTATCAGCTTAGTGTTCCATGAGCACTTCCACAGTTATTAACTGAGTGCTTTACCAAAGCTGCCATTTATGATACTCTATGATAATCTATGCCCTAAGCTATATCCAGGGAAGTCTACAGGGTAAAAAATAAGCACCATGATACCAATAGTTCTGCACTTGGATTTGCACAACTGTGCAGTATCAAAGAAACATCCCTTGAATTCAACGTTGCATGTTCAAACGTTTCCGCCTGACTCAGACTTGAACCTTCAAACTTCAGTTTAGTATATATCATACCGCGACACCAACTTGCATCTGTTAGAAGTGGTTGAATTAATTTCAATCACTTTCTACTGCTAGCTGTCTTTCTTTTCGTAATGGAAATTTTCTTCATGATAAGAAATCAACACCTTCGATTTAATGGATTGATCTCTTGACTCAATTCAAAGCATCATGATTTGAAGAGATCCAATTTTGAATTGGGTCTACTGTCTCTAGCACTAGACTCTGAAGTGCAAAGTCGTTGATTTTGAACAGTATGTCTTTTGTATGAAAGCAATTATTGAAAGCTAGCTGTTGAAAGTGATTGAAATTAATTCAACCACTTCTAACAGATGCAAGTTGGTGTCGCGGTATGATATACTGCTTCGCGACTAAAAATGGATGAACCAACGTGCGAAGTTTGATTTTAGACCAACTTTTTGGAGATATTAAGGTTTAAAAATTGCTCTATTATTCAAGTTTTTTCCATCATTTCTCAATTTTTATGCATCGTATTATTAAAATTTTTCCACCAGAGCTTGTTTTTTTTTTATATATTCATCAGCAAAAAATATTATATGGCATAGTTCTTAGGAAAAATGCCAAATTTGGTGAGAAAAAACGTTTTTTTACTAATTTTCTCTAATTTTGTCAATAACTCAAAAACAGTAGGCTGTGGAATTTTGACGTCTTCGAGAGAGTTGTTTGTTTTATCCAAATGAACAACTTTGCCAAACATGCTCTTTATTACAAAAAACTTTGCCGAAGACACCAAATACCGGAAACGCAGTTATTAATTTTGTCCCGCCAGATTGCGTCCCTGGCCCATAGTGCAGTGGTGTTGGTTTGGATGCTTATTCATTTGTTCAAAAAACAACGAGCTACACACATGGTTACCAATGGCTTTTAGGGCGTTATCCCAGATTATGCGAGAAATTGACCAGCCAGCTCTCTGAAGTTGAATGAGATCTTTGCAAATGTTACGCCATCTCTGGCAACACTGTTTTGTTCCAAATGCAGTCGACCCACACAAGCGACCGGACCGGACGAACCAAAAGAGGGCCCCTTTGGTCATCCACCCCGGATGATGGCTGGGCAACTACTAGGCAATTCCCCACCCCACCAAAAAGACATCTTTTCCCCATCAAACCTGGCAGTATACGCTGGATCTGCAGTCACACCTTGCGCAATCGACACTTATTTCACGTTTTCAACTATTTTCGCCACGTTTGGAGCCGGTTTTCACCTGAATTTTCACCGAAAAAAAATTGGAACGCTTCTCAAGTGAATGCGTTTTGCTTTCTCGTCCGTCAGTCACCAACACACATCACACCACTACTGGAACGGAACGGAGGCGAAATGGCACACCAACACATTGGCAGAAGAAATTGGGGACGGCGGTTATTTTTGTGTGCGTGAGATGTTTTGTTGTGTGTTTTGACAGCCGGGTTCTGATGTTCTGATCTAGATCAATTTCTAGTGCGCGGGCAGCGAAACGTCAAAAGTGCACGCAATTAAAAATACGTGCATGTTTTGATGGTGTACGAAAAAGTGGCGAGTGATTTTAGTGAAAAAAAATCTGAAATATACACAGATTTGGTCATTTAAAGTACCACAAACAATGAAACGAAATGAGAAGTTCGAAAGCGAAACGGGTTTCGAAGGATGGGTGAGTAGTTAGGCTTAATCGGTGTTAAATGGTTTTGCAGACAGAATTAATGACCTAAAGTCATTAGATGTGGCGCGAAATTGCTACCGTAAATTGGTGTTAAATCGATCTTAATTTATGATAAGATGGTCAACTATGAAGAATTACTTCGATCGATTTCTAACTTTCTCCAGCATTTCATCACAAACATCTGAACATTCCTAAAGTAATTCCTTAAGTAATCTATAAAAATTCTTTAAGAGTTCATTTAAGGTTTCACAGCAGTTAATATTGCAGCATTTAGGGATGGTACACAAATTATGTCACGCTAAATTTCGACTTTTTTGACCACCTTTGCCACGTTTTTTGTATGAGTCCTTCAAAAATTTTGTAAGGCTTGTCACGCTTGGCTTGACCCCCTCCCCCTCCCTTGAAGCGTGACGTAATTTGTGCATAACCCCTTATTGCAGTAATCCATGTGATCGATGCTATACAAAATTTCCACAGTGACTACATCCGATTTTTCAAAGAAATTGCTTTACAAAATTTGCAGTATAAATATCATCCCCAGAAATATTCTATTTATTTCTCGCCTAATTTATGATCTCGCCCTAGAAGCCTTTGGTAACCAAGTGTGTAGCGTGTTGTTACTGAGCAAACGAATGCATTTACATCTTATTTAACATTTCTACGATGAAGGAGGGACGAATGATCTTCGAGTTAAGGTCCCCCTCAAACAATAACAACATCTACGACGAAGAGAAGATCCTCCTCTATCTTCTAGTAGTGATAGTTTTTATATTAGTCCATTCTATTTCTTAAAAAAAAAAAACAACGAGCTACACTCTCCGTTACCAATGGCTTTCAGAGCGAAGTCATATGCGAGATTTTGTTCATTTATCCTAGCAATTTATGTATCTAGGAAATCCTCTCTTCTTTCAGAGATCCTTGTATGAGTTCAAAAAGGGTTACTTTTACAAAAGTTTTATCATTGTCTTGTGTAAAATTTTTTGGGATTTTTTTTCAAAAATTTCTTTGATAATTTCTAAAGAAATCCTTGACATTTCACTGGATGCATTCCAGGAAGAATGCCAGAAAAATAACCTTTGAAGACTCCCTTGAAAAAAATAGTCGAAATGATAATAAATCTTCGAGCTGTTCAGTAGGATACTAAAGTCGAAATGTTCTGCACATATTTTTGATGGAATATTGGGGGAAATCTCTCGAGTAATGAAAGTATCCTTAAATAAATTGCAGGTTGAAAGCCTAATGAATTCCTGAACGACAATTTTATAGGAAGTCTTTCGAAATCCCTGGAGGTATCTTTATTTAAGCATTATTAAATTAATAATTGAGTGTTTAAATAACGAGAATCTTGAAGGAAATGTTAGAAATATCGAGAAAAAAATTCTCTGAGATTTAGGATATTTAGGAAGAAGCTCTGAACAAATTCCTTACAGAATCTCAGAGATAATTCTATTTTGAATTCTTGAGCTTGAGCTTGAGCTTGATTGGCCGCCCGTGGATGCACTCCAGTACACTGTAACCTCAATTTACGAACTAGATCGGGGGTGCGCAAATTGAGTTGGTGCGTAAATTGAATCAGTGCGTAAAACGAGGGAGCTCAGTTCGTAAAACGAGGGAGCTCAGTTCGTAAAACGAGGTTTTGCCAATTTATCATTTCTATGTAGAAGAATGTCTAACAATACTGAACCCTAGAAGATTGTTATATTTTTAAGAAGCGTTTGTATTGTCAGATCCAAGTTTTGGTAATTAAGTGAGTACAACATGTGTTCTAGTTCATCCAAAAACATCCTGGAATATATACCTGCACTGTACTGGCATATTTAGCGATCCTTTGATGTTTTTTTGATATGGCACAGGCACTTATCTATTCATAGTAGTAAAATGAGTATTTTTATAATTTGTGCCGATGTCCTAGGTCCTCCAAGGACTCCATTGAATATAGGCCTTGGGCTCTACGACCGTAATTAGAGATTCGAGGCTACTTTTCAATTACTCCACAGGCCCCTAACCATTTATGTGAGTAAACGGTGTATTGTAATAATTTGTGTGGATGTCCTAGGTCCTCCAAGGACTCCATTGAATATAGGCCTTGGGATCTACGACCGTAATAAGAGATTAGAGGTTACTTTTCATTTACTCCACAAGCCCCTAACCATTCATGTGAGTAAACGGTGTATTGTAATAATTTGTGTGGATGTCCTAGGTCCTCCAAGGACTCCATTGAATATAGGCCTTGGGATCTACGACCGTAATAAGAGATTAGAGGTTGCTTTTCATTTACTCCACGGGCCCCTAACCATTCATGTGAGTAAACGGTGTATTGTAATAATTTGTGCGGATGTCCTAGGTCCTCCAAGGACTCCATTGAATATAGGCCTTGAGATCTACAAGCGTAACCAATTATCAATAGATGCTTTTTTGATATGGCACAGGCCCTTATCTATCTGTAGCAGTAAAATGAGTATTGTTATAATTTATACCGATATCATAGGTCCACCAAAGACTTCATTGAATAGAGGCCTTTGAATCTACAAACGTGCTCCAAGTACTCCATTGAATAAAAGCCTTTGGATCTACGGCCATAATAAGTGATAAGAAGATATTTCAAATACTCCAAAGGCCCCTTACCATTTCTGTGGGTAAACGGTGTATTGTGTGAATGCCCTGGTTTCTCTAAAATCTCTATCGAATATGGGCATTAGGATTCCACCGATTTTACCAAACCAGAGTTCACCATCTTGGATTTTAAAATGGCGTCAGACATCGATTTTCGTCATCCCCTCGTCGTGCCCGTTCCAAAAAATACCCATGTTGTATGGGTTTCCACCGATTTTCCCAAACCAGAGGTCGCCATCTTGGATTCCAAAATGGCGTCGGACATCGATTTTCGTCATCCCCTAGTCGTGCTCGTTCCGAAAAATACCCGTATTGTATGGGTTTCCAACGATTTTCCCAAACCAGAGGTCGCCATCTTGAATTCAAAATGGCGTCGGACATCGATTTCCGTCATCCCCTCATCGTGCCCGTTCCGAAAAATACCCATATTGTATGGGTTTCTACCGATTTTCCCAAACCAGAGGTCGCCATCTTGGATTCCAAAATGGCGTCGGACATCGATTTTCGTCATCCCCTCGTCGTGTCCGTTCCAAAAATACCCGTATTGTATGGGTTTCCACCGATTTTCCCAAACCAGAGGTCGCCATCTTGGATTCCAAAAAGGCGTCGGACATCGATTTTCGTTATCCCCTAGTCGTGCTCGTTCCGAAAAATACCCGTATTGTATGGGTTTCCAACGATTTTCCCAAACCAGAGGTCGCCATCTTGGAATTCAAAATGGCGTCGGACATCGATTTCCGTCATCCCCTCATCGTGCCCGTTCCGAAAAATACCCATATTGTATGGGTTTCTACCGATTTTCCCAAACCAGAGGTCGCCATCTTGGATTCCAAAATGGCGTCGGACATCGATTTTCGTCATCCCCTCGTCGTGTCCGTTCCAAAAATACCCGTATTGTATGGGTTTCCAACGATTTTCCCAAACCAGAGGTCGCCATCTTGGATTCCAAAATGGCGGCGGACATCGATTTTCGTCATCCGCTAGTCGTGCCCGTTCCAAAAATACCCATATTGTATGGGTTTCCAACGATTTTCCCAAACCAGAGGTCGCCATCTTGGATTTCAAAATGGCGTCGGACATCGATTTTCGTCATCCCCTCGTCGTGTCCGTTCCAAAAATACCCGTATTGTATGGGTTTCCAACGATTTTCCCAAACCAGAGGTCGCCATCTTGGATTCCAAAATGGCGGCGGACATCGATTTTCGTCATCCGCTAGTCGTGCCCGTTCCAAAAATACCCATATTGTATGGGTTTCCAACGATTTTCCCAAACCAGAGGTCGCCATCTTGGATTTCAAAATGGCGTCGGACATCGATTTTCGTCATCCCCTCGTCGTGCCCGTTCCAAAAAATACCCATATTGTATGGGTTTCCACCGATTTTCCCAAACCAGAGGTCGCCATCTTGGATTCCAAAATGGCGTCGGACATCGATTTTCGTCATCCCCTAGTCGTGCTCGTTCCGAAAAATACCCGTATTGTATGGGTTTCCAACGATTTTCCCAAACCAGAGGTCGCCATCTTGGATTCCAAAATGGCGTCGGACATCGATTTTCGTCATCCCCTCGTCGTGTCCGTTCCAAAAATACCCGTATTGTATGGGTTTCCAACGATTTTCCCAAACCAGAGGTCGCCATCTTGGATTCCAAAATGGCGGCGGACATCGATTTTCGTCATCCCCTCGTCGTGCCCGTTCCAAAAAATACCCATATTGTATGGGTTTTCAACGGTTTTCCCAAACCGGAGGTCAATGATTTCCCACATAATTGTTAAAACTCAATTTACGCACTGCGTAAAAAAAGTGACTTAAATTGAGTTTACTTCGTAAAAAAAGTGACTTAAATTGAGGTAGCGTAAAAAAAGACTTCGTAAATTGAGGTTTTAGTGTATCGCCAAATCAGCTGCACTTACACAAGGAACCAACCGAATGACTGCTTGGGACTAACAGGCATCTTCAGTGTATAAGTGCTGGTGATCTTCTATTTTTAGGCAACAATGGCACCTGCCACGTCAGAATGCTGACCAATGAGGGGAAGAGGGAGGAATTGATGATGCATTGAACTGACACCCACGTAGACCGTATATTCCACTGCATCCACGTCAGTTTCCCCCAAGGCATGGCAGAGAGGTTTGCTTTTGTGGTTAGCAGACTGCCTATGTATCAGGCTAAGAAAGGCGTGCGCGTGGAAGTAGGAAGCGATAGGGAAACGGTTTCTTGTCCGTCTCTGGTTCTAGCGTTTGCTATGAACGAATAGTTTGAGTGTGATATATTTAGAATGAAAGATAGAAGCAAGTGAGAGATATACAACTACCAAGTACGAGGAAAGGGACGGGCCTGGGATTGAACCCATGACCTTCTGCATATGAAGCAGTAGCGGTAGCCATCAGACCACCAACCCCGTCTCAATTCTATTTTGAATTCTTGAAAGTATTTTAAGGTGAAACAGTTTGGAATCAACTTCTAAGATTGCACTAAAACTTCAAAGGCACAAATCTCGCGAAGAAAGCATCCCATAACAGTGCACTTTTTATTTTGGCTTTGTGCACTAGCAGAAAGCTTAAAATAAGAAGCTCAGGAACATTTGCCAACTATTCCTCCAGTTTTGTGCCTTTAAAAACGTGAGTAGGTGGAGAAGCCGGCCATTGTGCCGGCCATCTTTGCATTCCGAGATGTTTCACCTTAAACTAAATTCTTTGAGAAGTTTAAAAACAACTTATTGTTGATGAAATTCTTTAATTTAAAAAACATGAAAAATACAACAAGTAATGAGGAATTCTAATAAATATTCTTAGAGAAATGTCTGGGCAGACGCTTTGACGAATAATACATTCATCCAGTCTTCAAAATTGCCTTTGCATTGCGTTGCTTTGATTCATAAAACAAGGAGAAAGAGAATGCACGATCCTTATTTTTCAATCCAACAAGGCTTTGATTTGCTGCAATCATTTCGGTGAAAATACTGCATCATTTATTTGAATCATTTGGTGCTCCTCGACTAAGCGGACTACGCTGCAGGAGGGTAACAAACATTGGTGGTAGGCCTAGCAACCAACAATGTTTTCTTTTCATTGCGAGTGCGTGTCAGTTCCCTGCTAAGACGTTCCCTGCTTCTCTAAATGGTGAACGATCTTGTGTGAACAAAGTGATTCTCCTGAAGCTGTTGTTTAGTATTAATTGATTTGTCCAAGTGTATCAAGATGTTAATAAAATATTGTTTATTACAGCCACAATCCGTGTCATATGTATTTCCGGAAGAAAATGAGTGATGTTTCATCAATATGAATTTTTGCGACATTGGCGTTATGCTCGAAGAAAAGCACCAACACTGTAGCGATGTTGGTTTTATGGATCGTTTGAAATTTGCATGGGATTTATGGAACGGAACGGACACTTCATTATTCAATACTTAACAATATGTTGTCTCATGTTCAATAAAAATAAAATTGTTTGTATTGCCTGGGAAAGTTCTACCATATCAAAATCACGCCTTTATTCTTATCTTATTTGCTTTGGTTTGGGGTCCAGTCTTATTAAAGCAGAGGAAAACCAGCGAATCATTATTATTCGACGTTTCAGCGCAATATATTTTGCCTTCTTCTTGAATATTGTGTGGAAATAAAACAAATTTTCGATTCTCCAGCGTGATGCTCTAAGATAAAGTTTAATTTTTTTAGAAAGGAATTCAGTTCATTTAATCAATCTGACTCTTAAATTTCTTTTTTCATAAAGACTAAATATTCCGCGAACAAAACTTGATAATAATCTTGCTGCTGGGTATATTTTAGTGCAAAAGGTAAAACAAGTCTCAATCAATTAAATGCTTATGAGATGGTCAGTTGTCAAATGGCTGTTGTTAATAGACGACAGGGTTTCCAAATGAGGGGTGGCCTCAGCATCAAATACATTGCACCAAAACGTCGGAAAATAGTAAATCGCTGTTTTTCCTTTGATTTTATAACCAAAGCAAATAAAATTATTAACAGTGGATAAATCAAGCTGTATTATTAGTCTAAATTAAAAACTGGCGACATAAATGGACTCAACTAGCGAAAATATAACTAACATTTCACACCAAACTATTTTTTCGTAGATAGAGCTAATCTTGAAACGAACACTATTAAATACTCAGATCAATTATAAGCTTACATCCATGGTAAGTATGTTAGACTACAACACTTTTATTCATTTACTATACTGTTTACATATGCCCTGAGATAAGTTTCCCAAAGGGAGAGCCAAGAAGTTCCAATTGAATACAAAGCTCGCTGAAAACCACATTTTGCATGGGATTGTATTTATGCATACCGAGGTCTAGAGTATGCAGTGTGCGTTGAAATGATTTGAATCAATGATGTATTATTTTTGATCAAGTGAGCACAGGAGCAATTGAATTGAAAAAGCTTGAATCCCACGCTAAGCATTGATATATTCAAAGCATGCTTTTCAAAATATCTGTGCAGCAATGATGATCTTTGAAGACTGCATTCATCTCCTGATTCCTGTAAGGTTTCTTAGTTTTGTTTTGTTCATGGTTAGTAACATCGGTAGCTGAATAAATTTACTTTACTTTAAATTTTATTCAGCAACATTTCAGGATAGTCAGATGAGGAATGATTTGTTCAACTCTTACGCAGTAACAATGTTAGTTGAATTGGATTGATTCCTGATTGGTTACTCTAACAAGAAGTGTCTAAAATTCCTGTTGCGACAGATCTGCAAAGTGAAACTGAAAATTACGAATCAGCCTTCTTTCAATTTAGGCTAAGTTCTAATTTAACTTCATGTCAGTATCAAAACTTTGGATCATAATTTTCTTGTGAAAAAAGTTTATCTTTCATGGAGTTCCACGTCATTTGTAATATTTTCTACGTTCTTATTAGGATGGTGTAAGTACATTGTTATAAAACTAAAGGTTCAAATGTTTGTTATTCTTTTTGAAAATCTCGTGCATTCTTAGTTAATAGGAATGTTTGATGTTTTATTAGACGTTTGTCTTCTATTGTCGAACACTATGTTCTACAAATGCATCCAAATGATTCTCTTTGTCTTTGAAATTCAAAACTATCCTAGTATGAAGGCTAAGGTGTATTTAAATTTTACAAAATCTATAATATAGGTATTTAACACTAAAACACAAAATTTAGAATAATTATTTAATGTTCTATCTGAGAATAAAACTTATCACACTTCTTACACACTTAAATTATTTCACAGATTCCTGTAAAATCTCAACAGCAGAACAGTTCGGTATTATAAATTAACGGAGTACGATAAATTTATACAGTATTCGGTAAAAAAAATCACCAGAATCTACAAAATTTCGACGGAATTACGGTATACTATTTTACCGAACTGTTCAGCTGTTGAGATTACGGTGAAATTCACGGATTCCGGTAAAATGAGCTTAGTGTATAGCACATTCTTTATTTGCAAACCAAACTTTTATAGATGGTCGGATAGACCTTGGGTAGGGTATACTTCCTTTTTTCCTATGCTCTGGAGCATGGTTAAACTTGACAGTTCAAACGTTATTTTCTGCTCCCGGTAATTTGAGAATAACTAACCATCTGTCAACTTTGATCTGAATCACTACTTGACTGTCAAAACTCAAATGGGTCGACTGCGAAGTTTGAAGAGAAAAATAACAATCGAAATGTCAAATTTTGACTAAAAGTTGACCGATTTGGTAAAACGGTTCACAGCGTTAGGAATGTATACAATCAATTATTTCTAAGAATACATTTTTAAAGAATCTCTTTCGAAGATTTTTGATAATGCTTCCAAAACAAATATTCATGGTTTAATACAAAATACATAAATGTTTCAGCGAATTTATGGTTTTCATTGAATCGCTCATGAAATCATGCATGTTTTCTTCAAAAAAATGTAGGAAGTCGGATCCTCACTTTTGATTCACTTTGGCAGAAGGTTTTTAGAAAGCCACGGAGTTTATATTTGACAAGAATGTGCGTGGTATTGAAAAAAAATTAATTACATAGTTTATGACAGTTCGACCGACTATAACCTTTGAAACCAAGTGCATCATGCAAGTGTAATAATTTTGATAAAAAAAATTAGAATCTCAGTGCTAATAACTATAAAATAAAATACTTTGGTAATATAAAAGACACAAACGGTGAAATTTTTCAAAGCATCTTTCTGGAATTTCGAAAAGGTTGGAATGGAATCTGCTGAAAAAAAAAGGTTATTTGCGTAAATACTAACTTTTCTGTTTAGAAAAATTGTGTCAATGTATTGAAATTTTGTAAGTAAGATAAGAAAATTCAAATTTGTTGCTCAACTAGACCTACTACCCACAGTAGATCATATTGGATATTACCTTCTAAAATAGTGTAGTAGAACTGAATTAAAACTAAACACGTCTTGACTGTCAAGTCACTTTTTCGAGAATCGGAAGTCACTATTTAGTCACTTATTTCTCAAATCTGATCACTAAAATAAGTTTTTTCCGCACCACCTTTTGCCAACAGCCCTGTGCATCAGAGATTCATCCTCGAAATCTACCAGGCATTCGTCCAGGAACTTTCCCAGGTTTTCATGGCTACCTTGATTGTCCCTTGGATCGTAGTTGCTTTGGTCATGTGTTCTGTAACTCGATACCTCCCTAACTCAATGGTATCTTTTTTTTTATTACTTTATTATAGAGACTTTCAGCCCTGGGCTGGTTCGTCTCTTTTAAAAGAGAGAATTAGATTATTTTTTACAGAGTTTACGTATATCAAAGTTTTTTTTTAAATTCCTACGGAATTCTGAAATATGGATTTAGTTTTCTTTAGTTTCTGGCCTTCGGGGTGTCATCGTCGTTCGTCCTGTCAGTAAGCAAGTTTCATCTAGTCCCATCCGTTTACCTAGTTGTAAGTAGTTACGCAGGTCTATGTTGATTGGTAGTAGCCGGTGATTTTGAGGAATTCGATTAGTGATTTTTCTCTGTCTGCGTCATTAGATAATGCGTCTCTAATGCTCAGGCCGATGTCATGTTGATCTCGGATGATTTGGAATGCAGGGCAATTTATAATTAAGTGCTCTACCGACATATGGGTTGAGCACACCGAGCATTGTTTGAGGAAACCATCCCGGGATCCGAGGTCGTGTGAAAATCTAGTGTAACCACAGCGTAGTCTAGAAAGTATTCTTTGGTCCTTCCAGTTTTTTGTGTCGATGTGTGTCACCTTTTATTTTCCGTAGAAAAGAATCTCGAGCTAGATTCCATTCGTTCTCCCATGTTGAAGTAAAAACTGTTTTGATCCATATTTTCAAATCGGCTGCAGGTACTTCAGGGTGCGCTGGTATTTTTGATCTGCCTTCTGCTGCCAGCTTGTCAGCAGCTTCATTTCCCTTGATACCGCAATGACTGGGGACCCTGACATATATGGTGTTGCTGTTTGAAGCTGTTCTGATTGCTTGCACTAAAGGGTGTTTGTTCTTTGGGTTCTCAAGAGCTCTCAGTACACTAGCTGAGTCGGTAACAATAGCTTTCCAGGTAAAGCTGTATTCTGTAACCGCCGAAAGAATAGCCGTAGCTTCGGCCGAAAAGATCGAGGTGGATTGGGGTAGGCTTCCGCATTTATTGATATTGGGTCCGAAAATGCCAAAGCCAACTTCGCTAGAAGTCTTTGAACCGTCAGTATAGAAGAGTTCATAGCCGTTCAGCTTTCTTTTGATAAGTTCATTGAAACGTGGAATCACAGTAGTGGGATTCAGGTTTTGCTTGGTTGGTGTATTGAGTGTCCAGTAGATCCTGGGTGGAGAGAAGTCCCACGCTTCATCTCCAACCCAGTGGACCGTGGACACTGGGGGGAGGATTTGGTGGGCGAATTGCTGAAGGAGTTTGTTTGCCTCTTTGAGGAGGAACACTCCCTCGTCAACCCCGCTTGTTTTCTCCAGGAAACTGACAGCTTTGGAGCATACGGATATCGCAAAAATGTATCGGAAGGGGGGAATTCCAGCTTCGACGCATGTGGATGTTGCTGGAGTACAGGGTAGGAGTCCAGACAAACTGCGGATGCACCGATTGTACGTCGGTGCAAGTTTGCTGATCACGTTTTCGGAGTTTCTACACAGCAGTTCGGCACCGTACAGTAGCCTGCTGCAGACAATTGCTTTGGTAACACGCAGACCCACGTCGCGGTTGTTTTTGGTGTGCTTGCTGGTGATAATTCGTAGCAGGTTTAGTCGACTTTCACATTGTTTTTTGATACGATCGCAGTGCGGTTGAAAACTCAGATGCCGGTCTAAGTATAATCCCAGGACGCGGATCGTAGCATCAAAGGGAATTTCTTCGCCGTCGATGGTAGGAGGATTCTTTTTGGTGCGATGCCTTCCTGAGCATATATGGGAGAAATGGCTTTTGGATGGTGATAGGTCGAAGCCTATAGATAGTGCCCAATCATGTACTGCTTTGATTGCGTTTTGGAGTTTCCTGCGGATCAAAGTTGGTTTGTGTCCTGCAACGAGGATAACAATGTCATCCGCAAACACAAATATAAAAACGCCTTTTGGTAACGTTTCAAAAACTCCGTTCATGGCGATAAGGAAGAGGGTTACCGCCAACACGGAGCCTTGAGGTACGCCGGTTTCCTCCGGAAAAGAGTTCGATTTCGTGTTTCCGATGCATACTTGAAAGGTTCTGTTCGTCAGAAAATTACGGATGAAAGCAAAAGTGTTGCCACTGATTCCCCAGCTGGCCAGTGTTCTAAGCACTCCTGGAGTCCAAGTACGATTGTACGCCTTTGAAAGGTCCAGTGTGGCCAAGTCCACGTGGAGGCCTTTTTCGAGGGCGTCGTCTAGGACTTGGCCGAGTGTTGCGAAGTACGTGTTTGTGCCACATCCTTGGCGAAATGCGTGTTGTCGATGGTCGAGGAGATCGTTGTCACGGATGAATTGTGTTAGTCTTCGATTGACCATTCGTTCCATGACCTTACCACAGCAGCTGGCCAAGGAGATGGGGCGGTATCCGCTCGGTTCAGTACGATTCGAGTCATTTTTGGGAATAGGAATGACTAGGCTGTATCGCCATTGATCGGGAAAAGTTCTATCTTCCCAAATTCTATTGTAATTTTTAAGTAAAACTCTTTTTCCGATGGGTGGAAGGTGACGAAGGAGAGGGTAGCCGATGTCATCTGGCCCAGCTGATTTTCCTTTACCGTTACCTAATGCAAAGGACAATTCAGCAGAAGAAAAGGGTTTGTCTAATCGATCACCTGGGCGGCTACGCGGGATTGAGATGGATTCAACGGTAGTCGAAAAATCGTCAAGCTGAGTAAAATCATGGTTATAACCGCTCCGAGAGCTCAATTTAGCGAAGAAACCACCAAGAATGTTCGCAATTTCTTTGGGGTCCCTGGAGATGCCGTTGCTGGTTTTAATGGCAATACCGTTGATGCCGCGTTTCCCTTGCAACGCGTTTATGCTTTTCCACAGTTCGGAAGATGAGCTGTCACTGCTTATACCGTTCAGGAATTCGTCCCATGATTTGCGCTTTGCAGCACGAACTATGTCCCGGCATGCGTTGCGTTTTGAACAGTAGTCCGCAGCTATTTTTTCTGCGTTAGGGTGGTCTTTCGGAATCCGTTTCATTTTTCTTAGGGCTTTCCTCCTCAATTCAATAGCGGTCTTGGTTTCAGGTGACCACCATCTTAGCGCCCGACGGCCAGCGTTTGGGCTTGTTTTCGGAATGGCTTCGGAGGCTGCTGTAAGGATTGTGCTAATCAACCCTTCTAGTGGAGTATCATCTTCTATAGGGCTGATTTCAATGGTATTTTGGAAAAGTTGCCAGTCAGCTAATTCATATTTCCATCGTGGACGTCTGGTTGTTTTTGGTGTGGGGAAGTTGCAGTAGATCGATATCGGATGATGGTCACTACCCATGGGATCCTTGGAAATTGACCACTGAAGGCGTCCTAAAAGGTTTTCGCTAGCGAAAGATATATCTATGGCGGAACTGATAAGCGGTCGCGTGAAAGTGGGAGAACCGTCGTTCAGTATACGAAGGTTTGCTTTTTCCGAGGCCCGAAGAATTTGGAAGCCCTTTTCAGTGTTTCTTCGTGAACCCCAGCTAACATGATGCGCGTTAAAATCGCCCAGGATCAGGAAAGGCGGGAGAAGCTGATCGAGAAAATTGGACAACCTCTGCTCAATGTTCTTGCAATCCAATGTTGGTATATAAATACTGACAACGGTTATTGGAAAGGGAGATTCAACTCTAGCTGCTACTGCGATCAGATCTGAGTTAGGAGTAATGTCAACGTAGGTTGTTGATCTATGGATTCCAATTGCTGCAGACTGATAAATGTTTGCCCCACCTTTCAGGATCCAGTTGTATTGGCCTTGTAGAGTTTTTTCCATTGTTTTGGTGTCTGATCTATGAATCTCCTGAAGGGCAATTATAACGGGTGTAGACTCTGCTATGAGCAGTTCTAGATCAGCAAGGTTGTTCGAATAGCCATTCATATTCCACTGTATCGCTAGCGATGAATGCTTCGTCTTCTTGCTACTCGCGTTGTCTGGGTGTGAGGGAGGGGTTCTTGTTCGCGTACTTCGTCTGCGTGCTAGTTCTACGGGTTTGCAGGAAGACTTAAAACTGGAAGCAGATCGCAATGGATCTTCACAGGCAGAAACAGCTAAAGTGGGTCTTTCTAGCGGTGAGGATATTGAGCTCACAGGAATGAAGGTCAATAAAGCTCTCAGTACACTCTTTGCCAAGTGTGCAAATTTTTCCACACGCATAAACTAACACTTCAATATCCACTTGACACTTCAGATGTTTTGTCATTGTTGAGACCGATGTTTGCATGTTGGTTTATGCGTGCGGAAAAATTTGCACACTTGACAAACAGTGTACTGAGGGCTTAAGGATGAAGGGCCAGCAGCTGGAATAGCGGCGTTGTCGGTTCTGTACTTCCATTGGTCATATTTTTGCGCATCCGACCGAGCTTCCGGAGGGATAGGATTATCAAATTGTAACTGTGCAGGCGGAACTGTCTCCTGTCTGGGAGCCAACAAACGCCGGGGATTGTCCAAACGATCCGATTCACACGAGGCTCTCACGCTGGTGGTGCTACGACTACTTGAGGCATTTTCCTTATTAGTTTGCTCGTCGTGCTGGGGGAGTATGATGTTATCATGCGACCCGTTGTTTTCCTTACAGTGCAAAGCCTTAACTTCCTCGCTGACCGTTCCAAAGGAGTTTGCCAACGAACGCCGGAGGTTGTCCACCGGTTCCGGTCCAGCAAAGTCTTCCGCACTGGTGGGGCCCCGGCTGTCCGAGACCTTATCCTGCTGGCTTGTTTTTTTGGTTCTGTCGAAGTCCGGGTGGGGGAGTATGATGTTATCACGCGACCAGTTGTTTTCTACAAACGGAGTACCGATGGTTCCAACGCAGTTTATTTCTAAAGAGTTTGCCAACGGATGTCGGAGGTTGTCCACCAGTTCCGGTTCACCAAAGTCTTCCGCACTGGTGGGGCCCCGACTACCCGAGGCCTTATCTTGTTTGCTTGATGTGTTTATGAGTCTCTCGGAGTCCAGAAGGGGGAGAGTGAAGTTATCACGCGACCCAGAAGTTTCCAATCCCAAGGTTTGGACGTTCGGGAGTGCTGTTTGAGCCGCTATGTTAGTAAGGAAAGTTTGTTCAGGAGTTTGTTGGGGGTATCGTCCTCTGTTTGATGCATGTTGTTTTTATCTCGACATGAAATATTTTTTGGTTTATAACTCATTGTAGTTATTTGTTATTACGGATGGTGGAAAAAGGTAGGACGTAGCTTGCTAAAATGTTCCTGATGCCACGCTCTCTTCCATTGCTTCGTCTGAAGACGACGAAATGTGGTGTTCTATCTCTGACTCATTGCAAATATCGTTTTCAGGTGCTGGAAAATCTTCTGTATCGGAGATGTACATTACTGATTCGTTGGCCTTGGTTCGTTTAGCATGGAGATCGCCGCTGTTTTTTTTCTGCATTTTTTTTCCTCAATTTCGGTTTTGTTCCGATGTTGGTCCCAGAAGCGACTACATCCATCGGCGTCGCGGGGACTATCGATAGGTTCTGCGCTACGGTGACTGGTGTTGCCTTGCTTGTTCTATCTTTCTGGTTGTTGTGCCCTTGAGAGCCGGGAAATGAGGGGGGGACTTGAGTTTTGGTGGGTTGCTGTCGTTGTAATTTGGAGTTGCTGCTGTCGAGAGAAGTGGTTTTGGTGTGCGCGCGTAGAATTCTAATTTCGTTGTCCTTTTTAGTTACGGTCTCTTGAAGGAGCGAGACTTTAGCGACAAGGTCCTCAATGGTCCCATGCTTGCGGACCAGATCCAACCTGGAGTCCTTCTCTAAGGCTTTCTCTAGATTTAGGATCCTCTCATCCTTCTTTTGTATTTGATTTTGCAGGTTAATAATCAGTTTTTCGAGACGCTGGAATTCGTTGCTGCTGTTGGGAACATTTCTTGAGGAGATTTGATCTTCGAGACTCTTTATTTTGCTATCCTTTTCAACCATTTGTACAGAGAGAGCTTCCAACTTCGCCGACAAGTCCGAGATGGTTTTATCTTTGCTATGAACTGCAATGCCTGCGAAAGAACGTTGACCAGTGCTTGCTTCAAAAGCTCTTCTGGCTTCGGGATAAGACAACCCCCTATCGACTCGTATGTGCTGTATTGCGTCCTCGTTTTGGTAGACTGGACATTTACGGCTGCCGAGCGAATGGTCGCTAGACTTACACCGAGCGCAGTATGCAGGGTTTTGGCATCGAACACCTTGTGTCAGTTCATGTTCCTGGTTGCAGTTTCCACACGTCGGGATTTGCTTCTGGCATTTTTGCCTGGTGTGGCCAAATTGGTAGCACTGGTAGCAGAGCATTGGTGCAGGGTAGTAGGGCCTGGTTCGAATACGCTGGTAACCGATGTCGATGTGTTCGGGAAGTGTAGTTCCACTTACGGTGAGAATCACCGTGGGTGTGAGTTCTCTATCTTCACCTACTTTCCTGGTTATTCGACGGATACCTATGATGTTTTGGTCCTTCAGGCAATCAAGGATCTCCTTGTCATCCTTAACCTTCATTAGATCGCGGCAGCTGATCACGCATCGTGTTGAGTTGAGTCCCGGGTGGTAGGAAACTTTGACAGCGGTACCATCGGTGAGTTGCGTCATCGTTAGAAGCCTTTCGATGTGGTGCCTACTTCTGACTTTCAGTGCGTATGACCGGCCCTGAGCTTCAGGAATTGCTCCTTCGATCCTTCCGTTTACCCTTTTCTCGATTGATTGACGTAGTGTGAACGGATGTTCTGGCATTTTGCCGTTCACTGGTTCCATGCGCAGCACTATCAGCTCACCGCAGTTTCCTTGTGGGTCCATATAACTGGGCAATGTAGCTCCAGTGTACGTTCCGTCGATGTAACTAGCAGTCCCTCCTCCAGGATCACCGGGGAGGGGAGGATAGCCGCCACTCAGCGACATCGCTGGTGGGGCGTGTTGATTATGTGGAACACCAATGAATCGAGTATTTCGTATGTTTCTTTTTAAGTGCTAGTTAATTATTTTCTTATCCTGCACGCAGAGAAAACAATTTTGATATCAAATATATTCTGAGTCATTACAACAATATTTCTGTATTATCTGCCGGCTTATAATTGCGTTTCATTATTTTAATAGCTACTATCAATTTGATTTAACAATTTTTATTTTTGATTTTGACAGCTGGGTCCAATACGGTTCAACAAAATTTATTTTTGATTTAATAATTCATTCTTTTGAAACAACAATATTTTTGCATTAAAATAAAAAAATTCTTTTTTGAAACAAAGTCTTGTTCTTTTTTGATTCTATAATATATTTATTTGAAATAATAAAAAATATTCGTTGATGCCAACCCCCTTCTCTCACCACCCATTTTGTTATTTTTCATGAAGAATTAATTTATTTTCGTTTTCATTAGTTAACATTTACAACGACAAGCAAATATAAAAATGACCTTAAGTACCTGCGCCGCTTTCCTCATGTCAAATTATTGAATGAAACTGTTTTGCATCGCAAGTGACGAAGTGGACTCATCAGCTAAATCTACTTTCGCTGAGTTAGTTCCAGTATTTCTACTATAATAAAAAAATGAAATGATTTGATTCAAAACTAGAAAATGATGGTCATAACTTACCAAAGAAGGCTTCTATCATGGATTCCGATGTTTCTAAAGTATTGAACTAGTCGATTTATTGCACTTTTGCATTGCAAGTTCTCCGCGTCGGTTATTTTCACTTTTACACAAAAGCATAAAACAAAATGGCAGATCAGCTCTTTATATATCAGAATCAACAGTAAAAGAACTGAAACAAAAAAATCCTCAATTTGAAATGAAGTATTTTGTCGTTGTTTCAAAAATGAATCTGATTTGAAATGCTGTCAAAAGAATCAAAAATATTTCTGTTTTGTTTCAATAAAAATCATTGCTGCTTCAACGCACTTCGTTTAGTTACAACAAATTGAAAAGTTTTATCAAAAATAACAAAAACAATTATTGTTTTGAATAGCTGTTAATTCTCTACGTGTGCGTACGCGAAAACCAACCGCCGATTTGAGTGACTGGCTCGAGCAGAAGATGCAAGCGGCGCAAACGAACTTGCGTGCAAGTTCGAGTGAGAAAGCTGATGTGGGGTTATTTTATCACGATGGCGACGTTGTGTGGCGTCCTTTCGTTTGAGCAATTGTAAAACTAAATCTCTTTTTCCACTAAACTGGGAGAGCTGTTATCAAAATCTTCACTATCCACTAAATCACTGGCAGCGAAAGGATATTTTTCACTATTTTTCGGAAGTAATTAGCGCAATTACTTGAAGAGAAACGCGAAAAAAAACTCGACCGTGAAATAGTAAGCGACCGAACGTGTCGATGTAAACGATACTGACAATGGTATCCTCAATATCAAGTTATGGAGAGTTGACTGTGGTTGAATTTCCATACTGATACTTCATAAAATTCCTCCAGAAATTTCATCTGGACTTCGTGAGGTAATTTCTCGAAATTTAACCAATAAATTTACTGTGAACTCTTGTTTGAATTTCTCCTCCCTAATATTTTTCCAGTAAATTTTCGAACAATTTCTTCAAACATTCTACATATCGCACAGTGCCTTCTTTCCCGTAGATTCTTAAAGTTTCAATGGACATAAAACCTAAACAATTCTCATATAATTCAGGTTCTTCTCCGATTTCGTTAGGCGTTCCTTGAAAAATTCTGGTGAGAATTCTTCGAGGCATTCTTTCGTAAAGTCTTGATTTTTTGCAGAGATTTCTCCATCTATTCAGCTATTATTTGTTCCAATATGTTCCCTACAGATTACCTGAAGAATTCTTCTAGATTCTTTGCGTGTATTTTAAATCCGTTGTAGAATGATTGAGAATTCGTTCGTCAAACTACAAATTTCAGACGCAATGAGGGTTGGGGACGCAAACATGCCTTTCGTAGAATCGCATCTTTATATTAATCCTTTCATATTCTTTAATTTAGGTACGTAGGATGCTGCGCTTTTGAATGATATTTTTAATAACAATCTTATACAATGCAGAGCCTTTAGTTGAATTGAAGCTCATTGCCATGCCTTCATGAGCTGTAATTCGTCAAATAATACATAGCGTAGCATAGACTAACTGTACATATCAATGGTTGCTACTGCGTGATTGATAAGAACTGGTAAGACTTGAATTTCGTTCCAAAGGAATTAGGGATGAGACTTTCCGCTTACTCTCGAAGAGCACATTTTAGTAGCTCTCACATTATTGATCAATAACGGTGCCGACCAAGTCCTAACAGTCAGTTGGGGTGGGAAAGGAATGTTAGTGTGTAAAGACCGAGAATACCCCTGCATCTCCTCAATCACCACGGGAAGGGTCTTGATTAGTAAGGGTGGAAAGAGGTCTGGGAATCACCTTCGATCAGTGATGCGATCCATGGATAAGGAGGAAAAACACGACTCTTACTTCAAACTAGTTTTGCATTTATGTCTCGTGGTAAAAGATATTGTTTTGGTAGAAGATTGGAAAAGTACGTCTACATTCATAATGTCGAATTATTCAAAGGTTATTAGTAATGTAGTGACTTGTAATGACGAACCATCCAAAGTTTGATTGAAAATCACATACACGTGATAAATATCTTTTCGCACTTGCACAACACAACGTGAACCCCTAATTCATCAAATTAATACTTTCCAAAATATCCGCAGGGTGACTACATGGGCGCCAAAATATCCAAACTCGAGGACCAATTCCGGCACAGTGCGGCCAACGTGGGTGAAAAGCTTTCGAACCTGTTTGCCGGCATATCAATATTCGTCAACGGATACACCAATCCTTCGGCCGATGAACTGAAGCGTCTGATGATGCAACACGGCGGTACATATCATCACTACAAACGGTCCACGACGACCTACACGATTGCGTCGAACCTGCCGGATGTGAAGGTCAAATCAATCACCTCCGAGGTGATCATCAGTCCCCGTTGGGTAGTAGATTGTATCGAACAGAAGCGAATACTGGATCACAGTAAATATCTGCTGTATAGCAATCATAAGCCGTCGCAACCTAAGTTGGTCTTCGGTAAGCTTTCGAGTTTGGACGTACAAAAACCGGTCGTAAGACCGGACGGTAAAGACGATATCAGTAAGGACGAGTTTATGAGCCTGTTGACCAAGCTTCATGTACTTAACGAAAAGATGAAGGCATCCAAAAGTGCTGAAAAACTATCCCAAGAAACGTCCTGTACTCCGACCACTCCTTCAGCAAAGTCCGGTCAAACGAAAAAACTAGAGTCCGAAAAAGTAAAGAAGCAGATCTTTGCAAAATCCCAGGACAACGATGAGAAACAAGCTGGACCATCATCTCAAACCCAACCTACCCCAAACGAACCAAAGAAAACTTCTTCAAAGGCATCGCTCACAGCGACGGACCCCAATTTCTTGTCGGAATTTTTCAACAATTCCCGCCTTCACCACATAGCAACTCTGGGAGCTGGCTTCAAGCAGTACGTCGGCGAACTCCGAGAGTCACGCAGTGCAACCTCGTTTCCGGAACGCGAAACTCTGCGGCAACTGCTTCCCGCACCGGATGACCTAGGGGGACCACGTGGCCCATTCGTTATGCACATCGACATGGATTGCTTCTTCGTGTCGGTTGGATTGAGGAAACATCCCCATTTGAAGGGTCAACCGGTGGCGGTCACCCATTCGAAGGGCTCCGAAGCCGGCAAGGTTCAATCGCACCCGGGCCAGAACCGCTCGCTGGAGATTGAACTGTACCAGAAGCGGCTGGAAGAACGCTACAAGACGCCGGACATTCCCTACGAATCGCGCCTGCTGAATGTGGACGACAACAACTCCATGTCGGAGATTGCTTCGTGCAGTTACGAAGCGCGAAAGATGGGCGTCAAGAACGGGATGTTCGTCGGATCGGCCTTGAAGCTTTGTCCGAATCTGAAAACCATTCCGTATGATTTCGAAGGCTACCGGGAGGTGGCTTTTACGCTGTACAACACCATTGCCAAGTAGGTATCTTTAATTGTGGGTGATGTTGAATAATATGATTTTTTTAATTGGGATGTAATGTTAAGCAAAAAAGAAAACTATCATATAGTCCTGTATATACTGAACAACTTTAACAACCACACCATTCTTCTGAACGAACAGGATTTCAAAAGCATATCACTCCAACAGTAAATACCGCTTATTCCTTAGGATCTCTGGTACCTTTTATCATATTTTCCTCAACCTACATATGCGTCTTGACTTTAATAATCCTGAATTACAAACTGGTGTTCTTACTTATCGAAGAACTGACTAAATACCAAGTTAATGATCTTCCTTTAGAAGCACAATCTGAACCTTTGCAATACTCAAAGGTCATTTTTGACTTCAATGTTAGAGAACCAACCTCCTAGCTGTGTCAATGATCCCAGTTCAGATCCTCATTAAATAGCATCGAAATAACCCAAAGCCATATCTATCGAGCTTTTGTGCTACGCTTTTCCACTTCTAGATTAATATCTAAACATCTGGTCGCCACTGAATTTCGGCCCCTCTGAATGAGTGGAGTATGACTAATCCTCAGCCAAGTTAGCATCTTCTGATCTCTAGAATTTGGGTTATCGCCACTCGTGTTTAGTGCCTTGATTACCCCGTTTATGTGTCCTTTTAGGCGTCTTTGGTCTTCTTACTGGGACTTGGGACGCGAAAGTTGAAACTTTTGCAACTTATTAACTTATTTTGGGAGTTTCGGCTTGTGGTCTTTCAAAATTGCGTTGATTAACTGTTTATCATTGCCGACGTTTCGGTCGCAACTTAATAACTCTCGAGAGATAGCCCAGCTCCAGTATTCAAACAACGGTGCTAGAACCGCCTCTAATTCGTGCCGTTGAAACGTGGCGTTGACCAACCTCAAGTTTTAGCGTACCCAATTTTGTAGGGCAAGGTACGCCGTGATTGCCAGGGAGCTGGCGAAAGATATCCTAGGGATGGTACACAAATTATGTCACGCTAAATTTCGACTTTTTCGACCCCCTCCCCCCCTTTGTCACGTTTTTTGTATGAGTCCTTCGAAAATTTTGTAAGGCTTGTCACGCTTGGCTTGACCCACTCCCCCCCCCCCTTGGAGCGTGACGTAATTTGTGCATGACCCCCTAGCAGCATCCATTTTAATCTGTCTCCTCAATACTCCACCTATGTCTTGTCACAGTAGACACTTGTCTTATGGTATGGGCATTAAGATAGGGAAGTGGTCACTACTATGTGAATCATTGTCCATCTTCCAGATGAACTATACACTCAAAATTATCCAAACGTCAAGGCTACGTGAAAAATCACGTAGAACCTGAGAAAATGAATTTTTCGAGAATTTATCTGACATGAGTAACAATCATCGGAACATCGATAGAAATTACATGAACTGCCTCTCGTACGTACTGTGGTGCCCTATCAAACTGACGTGAAATTCATGTACCACGGCATGTTCATTTCGACAACGGTATGTTGTGTGCATTTTGTGTCATACTTGTGTGTCAAGATGGTGCCTATTAAAAACAACTAAAGGTCGATTTGAATACTGTGGTTCTTTTTTCTGAAGTATTTTGAAATAAAAACGAATAAAAGTGGATTGGACTGCTGTACGAATGTTTTATGTATATTGAATTGGTGATGGATGGCCAAGCGACATTATAAAATGGATCAAACATTTTATTTTTCTTCGGAACAATTATAAGGAACGGAACCAATCAAATAATTGAAGGCTGGTTATTTCATTATTTTTTCGTTCGAATTGATTTCCTCTGGCTGAACATTAAATGTAAGTATTGCATTATAAACTGTATAAATTAAATTAATACTGATTCGACCTCCGGAATATTTTTGCACGGATCTAAAATCAGTGATGTAATGTCGAAGCTGCAGCTAGCTGATTTACAAGTAACCAAAACCTACTTAAGCTCGCCAAAACCGCTCGTCGAACAACAATTACAAGTACCAGCGATCTATTGAATTGAAAACGTTTCGTTTCGATAAACAATTATTAATTTGAAGTACTTTGAACGAAATCATTTACTAGCATGTTTGATGAAATTCAAACCGAAAGAATATGTATATATAACAACATTTATACTTAATGCAACTCACTGGATCCCCATCTACGTTCTACCAATGCTCTCTGTTGCGAAGGCAACGGAAGAATACAGTGGTCCGAAGTTTTGAACAGGTTTTATTATTACCAGCGTTAAAGTTTCCTAAAATCATGATTTCTGATTAAATTTCAATATTTACGAATTTAGCTGCTCAAAGGTTAACTTACGTTTTGTAAATTCTTCTAGCTTCTAATCCGGTAATTGGTTGATCAAAGGCGACTTTCAGGAATATCTAGGGTTATCAAATTCACGTTATTATATGAAGTACAAACAATTATCATCTCAAATTACCGTAATAAATCGAATTCAATGCAGAAACTAATTCATTTTCTCAGCTACAATTCAATCTAACCTAGAGGAAGTTTCTGTAAATAGGTCAATTTAGCTGCATGTTCAATTACACGGATATATAAATTCATACCTTAGCAAGTAAGTAGAATAACAACTTTAGTATTAAGTAATTAACAAATTCAATAGCTATTAGCCCTTTAAATAATAAATTTAGCTTTCATCACTCGTATCGGCGTGGATAAATTCCGTATTTTTGGCTATCTTCCTTCTTTTGTCCACAGAATATGACAGCTAATCTCGATCTGTCTGTAATACGTCAATCTAAACCGGTACGCTGAGTAGGAGGTGCGCTCATGGACGAGGGGCGTTCGTGACACTCCCCCCAGTAACCGGATGCTCATCCGGTCTACTCCTATTTGTCCCGACGTCTAGCACCGCCAATTTCACAGCCGGTTTATCGTAAATTCCGGATGCAGTCTGCACCGTTGCCGATCGCACCTGGCCATCCTTGGATTGTTTAACAGCAATGACTCTCCCTTTGGGCCAGCAGTTTCTAGGGAAGCTAGGGTCAACTATAATAACTATGTCCCCAACCGCAATTGGTTTAACTGGGTAGAACCACTTTGATCGTGGTGTTATCATAGGCATGTATTCTACAACCCATCGCTTCCAGAAATAATTCGCCAAAATTTGAGATGTTTTCCATGATTGCCTTAAAGTGATGACATTATCGTCGAAAGATACTAGAGGCTTCAATCCGTTTGAAGACCCCACCAGAAAGTGGTTTGGGGTAAGCGCAGAGGAAGATTCATCATCCAATGGGATGTGCGTCAACGGTCTGCTGTTGACAATGTTCTCTATTTCAATCAAACAGTTTCTTAAACACTCATCGGTGGGCAAACGTGTAGACGGTTTAATTTGGATGAGGATTCGTTTAACCGTCTGGATCAACCGCTCCCATGCCCCACCCATATGAGGAGAAGAGGGTGAGTTGAAGCTCCATGCTGTTGAAGCTGTTGTGAATTCTGCTGCGATTTTACTAGTATCAAGATTTCGAAGCGCTTCTTTCAGTTCCTTAGAGGCCCCAACAAGGTTGGTTCCACGATCACTAATTATCTGCAGTGGAGTCCCTCTGCGGGCAAAACAGTTTTGTAGAGCCATAATACACGACGACGTGGATAAAGAATGCGCAATCTCAATATGGATTGCCCGTGTAGTCAGGCAAGTTATTAACACCCCCCAGCGTTTCTCAGGGTGTCGTCCAACAATGACCTGGTATGGACCAAAGTAATCAATACCTACGTATGAAAATGGGCGTACATATGCTGCTAATCGTTGCTTTGGTAGACTTGCCATCATCGGAGGTTCAGGTTTTGCTCGGCGTATTTTGCAATGCTGACATGTTCGACGCACTTTTTCGCATTCCGATCGCACTCTTGGGATGTAAAATTTACGTCTTGATTCATTGATAAAGGTCTCATTTCCGGTGTGGTGATATTTCTCATGTATGTGCTGCAATACCAATTTGGTGAGAGGATGTCCGCGGGGTAAAACTATAGGGAATTGTGTGTCATTGTCAGCAAAGTTACAAACATCGATACGACTCCGTATACGCATAACACCGCAGTCATCAATGTACGGATTAGTTTTGTATAGAGGGCTAGTTTTAGTCAGACGCTTATTTGCGGCCAACGTTTCCATTTCCTGCATGTAACCATCCATCTGTGCCCGTTTATACAAGAAATTCTCCGCCACCAGTAGTTCTTCGCAAGTTAACGGTCCTCGAAGACGATTTTCACCTTTCCTTAAGATATTTGCAGGAAACCGAAGCACCCAAGTAGTGTGACGTAGTAATCGCATCCAATTCGAATATTTTTCAGGATCCAAAATTTTATCAACTACATCGGCGCTGTTGTACAACAAACTCGGACGAAGCTCTTCAACGGTATAACCATTTACCATGTCTGTTCGCCATTCGACCGTTGGTTTGGATAAGAACGATGGTCCAGCAAACCACCTGCATTTCCCATCAAAACTCGGAAGTCCATTCCATTTTGTTCCTTCGTCGGCTACATTATCCCTGTATCCAATTCCACTCATTAACGTCAGTGGTCTCCAATATTTCCCCGACACGGAAGGCGACGAACTGGGAATATTTTCGGTGGTCAGATTTGAGCCAACAGATCACATCACGGGCATCAGTCCAAAAAAAACGTCGTGCGATACTAATAGAGTGTCCTAGCTCAACGCTTTTCGCTAATCGGGTTCCAATTACGGCCGCCTGGAGTTCTAAGCGAGGAATAGAGACGAATTTCAGCGGCGCCACCTTAATTTTCGACGCCACTAACGAACATGTTATTCGGTTTTCTTCGATGAAACGGAAGTAGCATACTGCAGCATACCCGAGTTCGCTTGCATCCACGAACGTATGAAGTTCCACCAATCTATTCGTCCCCAATGAAGGTGACAAATCATAACAGCGAGGAATACGCGCTGACTCTGCTTCAGGGAGTAAATGTAACCAGCACTTCCACTTCTGCAATTGGGTTTCTGCTATCTCGTCGTCCCATAATGTCCCTTCTCTCCAAATCTCTTGGAACAAAAGCTTCAAGTATATCATATAGTGGGACAGTAAGCCGAGAGGATCATAGACTGACATCATAACCCGTAGAATATCTCTCTTCGTGGGGTGTTTTGCACCAGAAAGTAGTCTTTGTCGGCATACAAGTTTTTTTCAGCTGATCTGGACTCACCAAGCGCTTGAACGACGGTTGAGGAATTCGATATCCAGTTCCTCATAGTGAATCCTCCTTGTTCGTGTATAAAACAGATATCTTTTGCTAGTTTTATTGCATCATCTTCACTATCGACGCTCGCCAACATATCGTCGACGTAGTGACCCTTATAGATAACTTCTACGGCTTCTGGAAACTGCGATTCAAACTTGCTTGCGTTAAGGTTGATGATATACTGGGCACAGCTAGGCGAGCATTTTACACCAAAGGTCATCACCGTTACTGCGTACTCGGCGGTAGTACCATCGTCTTGACACCAAAGAATGCGTTGGCAGTGTTGATCCGTTTCGTTCATCTTCACGCGAAGGAACATTTCAGCAATATTTTTTCGCAATCGGCCGCTCTCGAAACCGATACAATACTGACGTTAAATCGTTCAGAAGATCTGGACCTTTCATAAGGACAGAATTGAGCGAAACGTCACCTACTGAAGCTGCAGCATCCCACACGATGCGGATCTTATTCGGCTTATTTGGGTTAAAAACAGGGAATATAGGTAAATACCAAACCTTATTTTTTGGTTGCTGAATTTCATTGGGTGAAAGTCTACGAATGTATCCCTTTTCTAAGTAGTCCTCCATTTTAGATTTTATGGCTGCAGCTAGAATTGGATCACGCTTCATGCGTTTCATCAGGCAATTGTGGCGCCTCAACGCCATTGGTTTACTATTGGGAAGTCGAACATCATCGTACTTCCATAGTAATGACGTTTGATACCTGCCGTCGTCGAATTTCGTAGATGTCTGCATTAGTTTAATTGCGCGTTCATCTTCTGTTGACAGCATTAGCTTTTGTGGACTCATGATTCCGATACTATCTAAAGCGAAATGTTGTTTAACGGCCACATTGAGTTCAAAGTCATTGGGAGCAGAGTGATGACAAATGTGGAAGCTATGTGGAACAGCAGTGTGGACCGTTGTACTTTGTACGGGCCATGTTCCGAAAACCATCCATCCTAATCTAGTCCTTGCAGCCACGGGCTCATTCGCATCACCCTCTCGACATTCTAGGGGGTGGATTAGACGAACATTGTTCATACCAATCAAAATTCGCGGCTGTATATCCACGTAAGAATCTACTGGTACCCCTTGAAGATAAGCGAACTTAGCTGATAGCTCCTCGAACGATAATGATTGCACCGGTAGCTTGAGCTCCTTCACAGAATACACTTCGTCGAGCCGATGTTTGGGACTAATTTCGTTTGAATCGGATATATCCAACGTGACAATTCTTGCTGAATCCTCGTATCGACACGTATCGGCAGTCCAACGTAAGCACAATGGATGCTTTTCTCCTTTGAGTCGCAGTTCAGAAGCAAGACCTTCTTCAATCAGGGTCAACGACGAGCCACAGTCTAAGAATGCGTAAGTGCGAATTTTTCTTCCTTGATTATGGAGAACGACTGGAACGTATTGGAAATATACCGATTGGCCGTTTCCTCTATGGGTATTGCAATTGTGTTCAACGCTGTTTTGAATAGGTAAATTGTTTGCAGGTTCATGGTAGCCTGTGGCGGTTTCCGTGCGCCTATCCTTAGAAACGTTATGCAGCAACTGATGGTGTTTGAAGGCACAACCATTTATACTGCAAACCTTCGTGGACTTACAGGAACCGAAATGCTTTCCAAGGCAGCATGGACACAGTTTAAGTTCACGTAAAGTGTTCCAACGGGATGGAAGGTCCATTGCCGCAAACTTGCTGCAATCCTCTACAGTTTTACAGTCATCTTGGCACACGAGGCATCGACGAAATGCTTTAGAAGATAATCCTTGTTCTTCAAAAGTTTCCGTGTGGGCATTTAAAAATCCGTCGTCCTTACGAGTGTAGCGTTGTTTTTCTATCGATCCTAGAATCGGGGGAATAGTCACCGCACTAGCTGCTTCGGCTATAACCAGTCGCTGAATTGCGTGAGTGTTACTCGATATAAACCTTGGCGATAAGTCGCCCAATTGAGCCAGATCATAGGTGGTAATCGATCGACAAGGTTTTGTAGCAATGAAATATTGTAAAGATGTTCTTCCAAATTGAAATTTTGGATTGTGGCAACCATGTTTCTTACAGCTATTGCGAAATCAACCAGAGTATTGAGCCGATCTGTTTTCGGCGCTGGCAAAAACTGAATCTTCTGAATGAGGGCGTGGACGATGATTTCTGGTCGACCATACAACAATTTTAACGTGGCCAGAACATTTTCCAGATTCCCCGGATGTAAAAGCTGACACCTGACTGCCTCGAGCGCCTTGCCTTTGAGGCATTTTTGTAATCGTATCATATTTTCTTCAGGAGTGTAACCGCAGATGCGAGTCGTGCTGTCGAAGGTAGCGCTAAACAATGGCCATTGTTCTGGGTCGCCGTTGAATTCCGGTAGGTCTTTAGACACGGCTTGACGTGCGGCAATCTGACTCCTATTCAGCATTGTTTGATCATTTCCAAGCCCAATGGTTGATAATGGATCTATGCTTGGATGATATTGCGGGTTAGGTTGCTGGACGGGTAACGATTGGTACGGCAGACTGGTACGCATAGGCCTGTTGATTTCGTGCAAATTTTGCATTGGAGATGAATGGTGCTGCGGATTAGGAATGGCTGAGGTTGAAGCGAATCCAACGGTCGGTATGTGTGACTGATGGGCCGACATAAAGGGTTGCTGAGTTAACGACGTAGATGATGCATTGAATTGTGGTACTGTACGCGAGGGAGCTAACGGGACGTAATAAAACACGGCGGACTACTTTTTCGAACTAAAAATGGACTGTATTAATTAATTTTTAATTTTACTTTTAGTGAACACACTTTATACGACCGATTGGTCAGACGACTGTACTTTTTTTGTTTCTCTTAGCGGAAAAGGAAGTAAAGTAATGTTGGCAGCGCGCGACTGCGATGATGACGTTTGCGCTGCAAGGGATGTGCACGAAGTCTACACAGCGTGTAGGGATGGTCTGCACGCGAACATCCACCCGGCCCTTGAGGCGGATGCCTCAATCCATAGGAAGCGGAACCAGCTTGTGCACCGCTCGCTGATACTCGTTCTGTCCACGTCGTACAGTAACTGTGCGTACAACACCGTACTGATCCGGATGGGTAGCGACAATTCTGGCGAGTTCCCATGCCGCTGGCGATGTGTTCTCATTTTTGATCAGGACCAACTGCCCCGAACTCAGGTTCTGCTGCACTGATTGCCACTTGTTACGAGGTTGAAGTGTGGCAACATATTCGTTCCTCCATCGTGCCCAAATATCGTCCACGTGTCGTTGTACACGTTGCCATCTGTTCAGACGACCCTCCTGGATGTGGTTGATGTTCGGCTCGGGAAGCAAATTTAGCGGTTGGTTGATGATGAAGTGCCCTGGCGTTAGGGCCTCGTATGAGTCGACCGATGTTGATAGCTGGCATAACGGACGCGAATTCAAACACGCCTCAATTTGCGTCAAGACGGTTGAAAGCTCCTCGTATGTAAGTGTTGTGTTTCCAAGCACGGCTCGGAGATGCTTCTTAAAACTTTTCACAGCGGCTTCCCAGATTCCCCCCATGTGGGGAGCGGATGGAGTGATGAACTTCCATTTTATTTTCAGGTCCGAGAGGTATCGACTCACTGCTTGGTTGAATTCCGGTGATTGCAGATGTTCACGGATGGCACGATCAGCACCCACGAAATTTGTTCCGTGGTCAGACCAGATTTCGCTACAAAGACCACGACGACCACAGAAGCGTTTCAAGGCGGCCAAAAATGCATTTGTCGAAAGATCGGAGACCGCTTCCAAATGTACTGCCTTTGTTGCAAGGCAAACGAAGACAGCGACGTAACCCTTAATAGTCTTTGCCGTTCGAAGGTTAGATGAGCGCAGCAGGATTGGGCCTGCATAGTCGACACCACAGTGCACGAAAGGACGGGCTGGAGTTGTGCGGACAGAAGGTAGACTTCCCATCAGTTGGGTGGCAGTTTTCCCTTTCAACCGACAGCAGCGCGTGCAGCTCGCCACAGAGCTACGCACCACCGTTTGGCAACCAACGATCCAGTATCTCTGGTTGAGCGTTGCAATCATCAAAGTTGGCCCTGCGTGCAAATTTCGAAGATGAGTTTCTGTCAGAAGCAACTTGGTGTACTGGTGCTCCTTCGGGATAATAACCGGATGGCGAACGTCGAACGGTTGGCTGGAATTGTGAAGGCGACCACCAACTCGCAGAGTGCCATCAGCATCGATGAAAGGAAACAGACTTTTCAGTTTGCTATTGCCTGGAAGCGGATCGTTCTTGACCAGACAATCGATTTCCTTCTTGAAGCAGTCGTGTTGAGCAGCTCTTGCCAACTGCAAACAGGCGTCGTTGATTTCCTTCGGTGTTAGCGGTCCTTCCAGTCGGGCCGCACCACGTTGACGAGCCAAACCATTGTGACATAGGCGATTGATCCAGCACAAGACGCGCCGAATACGAGTCAAATCGGAGAAACGATTAAGCAGAAACGTCAGTGTTTCGTGACCACCCCTGGAAGGCGGCGTGACATTGGCAAACAAGCAGGTCACCGATGTTCGCTGTTCAAGCAATTCGTCCTCCTCAACTAAACGACCTGGTTGGGCAGGCCATTTGTCTTCCGTCTCTGAGAGCCAGCCGGGGCCCCTCCACCACAGGGGATGCATCAGGAGTTCCAAAGGTGTGATGCCACGTGATGCGCAGTCAGCTGGATTATCTCTTGATGACACGTGTCGCCAGTGGTTCCTCGGGAGATGTTGCAAAATCTTCGATGTTCGATTGGCCACGAAAGTCTTCCACTTCCTTGGCACCGAAGAAAGCCAGTGCAGAACGATTTCAGAATCGCTCCACGCAAATATTTTTACTTCTAGGTGTGAAAACGACTCCAGTACCTTGACCATCAACTCGACGAGTAGCTCGGCCGCCATCAGCTCCAGACGTGGCAGCGATATTTGGAGAATGGGAGCCACCCTAGTCTTGGCCACCACAAGGTTCGTTTCGATTCTTCCTTCTTGGTCCACGGTACGCACGTAGACGACAGCAGCGTATGCAGCTTCAGAAGCGTCGGCGAATCCGTGGAGTTGTAGCTTACTTCCAGAGTGCGGAATCCATCTTCTGATTCGGATTCTCTCGATATGGTGCAGTGTCTCCTTCAAAGCTATCCACTCTTCCAGGATGAAAGCAGGAAGTGGATCGTCCCAACTCAAGTCGTAGAGCCATAGATGTTGGAACAGTATTTTCATTCGGATGACAATCGGTGCGATCCACCCGAATGGATCGAAGAACTTCGACGAATCGGATAACAGCTGACGTTTGGTATTTGTGCTATCGATGTCGAACGTGAGTTTGAAGGAGAACGAGTCTTCTTGCGGGTTCCATCTGATCCCCAAAGCTTTGACGGAATCATCTTCTTGGGGTAACTTCAAGTGGATGGGATCATCCTGTACCGCATCAACTTCCAATATCTGCGGATCGTTGGAGCTCCACTTGCGCAGAACGAAGCCCCCATCGTTGAGTACTTGAACGATGTCGTTGCGAAGAAACTTGGCTTCCTCGATGGAATCCGCCCCAGAGAGCAGATCGTCCACGTAGAAATTTTTCGGAATCCGCTCTGCCGCCATCGGATGAGTTTCCTTGTTATCAGCTGCTACCTGTTGTAGGGTCGCCACAGCTTGGTACGCCGCGCTCGCCGTACCGTAGGTGACGGTCAGCAAACGATAATGCTCCAGAGGTTGCTCAGGATGGTTGCGCCACACTATTCGCTGGAAATCGGCATCCTCCTTGGCGACAAGAACTTGCCGATACATCTTTTCAATGTCGGCACAGAAGGCAATCTTGTAGGTGCGCCAGCGGGTGAAAACGTTGAAGAGCGATTCGTTCACGTTCGGTCCCACTAGCAGGCGATCATTCAGTGACACCCCGGAAGCACTCTTGCTTGAGGCGTCGAAAACGACGCGAAGTTTCGTCGTTTCGCTGTCCACTTTCCACACACCATGATGCGGAAGGTAGAAGGATTTTTCCGGTGCGACCGCCACCTCGCATGGCGGTATCTTCTCCATGTGACCGAGAGCCTCGTACTCAGTCATGAACTTCTGGTAGTGCTGTTGTAATTCTGGATCGATGCTGAATTTTCTCTCCATGGCCTTGAACCGCCGGATGGCAGCGGTAGCTGATTCGCCCAGTTCCGGCTTGGAACTATCGAAGGGTAGGCGAACTGTATATCGTCCAGTTTCATTCCGAGAGAGGGTGGAGTGAAAATGCTCAACAGCGCGCAGCTCGTCCGGGGTAAGCTGCTTGGATTTAGGCACTTCTTCCACCTCCCAGAATTTCCGGAGCGTTCGATCCAGATTCATGGTTGCTGTTAGTCCGAGCATCGCACGACCTTCGGTGACATGCGACGTGTTGAAATGACCACCAACCAGGTAGTCGAAGACGGAATTTTGCGCAATGGGTATGCCTCGACCGTCGAACAACTTGCCCGGTTCTAGAATGGAAAAGAAGGCTTCTATTCCCAATAAAAGGTCGATCTTATCACACTTGTTGTAGGTTGGGTCTGCGAGTGATGCCTCGTCCAAGGCACCAGTGTCGATGTCAAAATGTTGACTTGGTTGATCCGGAACCAGATGATTCAGAATCAAGGCTTCCACCACGATGACGATACGATCGTCGAATCGCGATGAGATCTGTAGTGTGACCGCTCCTGTTGTCTTGCTGGGCTTCCCGTCGGTGATGCCACTCACGAGAATGTTGGCGTTGCGCCTTTCCAGGCCGAGACGATCGAAGGCTGGTTTGCTGATGAGCGAATTCATACAGGCAGAGTCCACTATTGCCCGTACTTCGTGGAAGACGTTATTCTTCCCCAACACTTTAACGACAGCCGTAGGCAGCAAACTGAGGAAGTTCACTGGACAGCTGGTTTTGAGATCCGCAACATATGATGCCACAGAATCCGCATGTTCGGCTTCACCTGAATGTTGCTGATTTGCTGCTGCTGGTCCTTCGCGGGGCTGGCCGGAATCGGAAGCAGAGCTGTCACCACTTGTGCAAAGCAGTGAGTGATGTTTTTTCTTGCATTGTTTGCACACCACTGCAGACGTGCAGTTCTTCACACTATGGGTCACTTTAAGGCAATTGAAGCAGAGCTTGGCTCGTTGCACAAAATCTCGTCGGTCATTCGCTGCCATCCTTTTGAAGCTGGCACACTGGTATATGGTGTGAGCCTCAGAGCACTGCGGGCAAGGCTGCTGAGTGCTTGCAAGGAAGCTTTGAATCTGCTTACCGGGTTTCGTGCTTTGGTCCACTCTTCGATCCTGCTCCTTCTTCGTTGCGGTGTCGGCCCCCTTCTTGGAAAAGGACGCGCAAGTTTCCAAGGCATCGCATCGTCGCTCAAGGAACGTGATGAAATCTTGGAAGCTAGGATTCTCCTCGTCGACTAGCTTTTGTGCCCACAACGAACGGGTTTCTCGGTCGAGTTTCTCCAACAGCAAATGAATCAGCCATGGGTCACGGGATTCGTATTGCTCTCCCAGAGCCTTGAGCTGCCGCACTACTTCATCCGACGTTGAAACGAGCTTTCGAAGTCCAATGAGCGTTGGCGCATTAACCGGCGGCTGGTCCACAAATTCCTTGACAAGTGCCGCGACGGTGTACTTCTTCTTGTCGTAAAACTCGTTCAGCCTCTCCCATACTTCCACATAGTTGGCGTCGGTGATAGTGAAGGAACTAACCAACTTTTTTGCTTCTCCATCTAGGTGGGAAAGCAGGTACTGCAGCTTCACGGAGTTTTTGATGTTTTTCGAATGAATGCAGCTTTCGAAAAGATCCTTGAAGGAGGTCCAGTGTTTCCGGTCGCCTTTGAAGACCGGGAGGGCAATCGTTGGCAAGCGTACTTCGAGTGGAACTTGGCCTCCGGACGTTTGAGCGTCAGCAACCGGATGGGAAAGACTCACGGAACCGATTTGGCCAGCCAACTGCGACATGTTGTTCGAAGCTGCAGCCTGGGACGTCATTAGGATTCGCTGCGAATCCAGAAGCAACCTGATTGCCTCTCGTAGATCATCCGCTGGTTCGACGATTGTTCCTTCACTGCTTCCGTGGGGGTTATGTTCCTCGAGCAGCTTCATGTAGCGCCCTTTCACTTGATAATACAACTCCTCGAATTCCAACCGGTGGTTGAAAATCGAGCTGATTTCTCCAATCGCTTCAGATTGATCTTCGATATCGCTTTGCACTTTATCAAACTGTTCACAAAGATCGGTAAGTTTGTGCAAGCGCTCCTGCACTTCGCCGACAGGAGGCTTCCGTTTTTCCACCGCACTCACGTTACTCAGCTCCCACTTCATGCGCTCGAAAAGCACATTGCGGCGTTTCCGAATCGCTTCCATAGCGGTTTCGCAAAATATCCGGCTCGAAGGACCAAAATGTACGCGAGGGAGCTAACGGGACGTAATAAAACACGGCGGACTACTTTTTCGAACTAAAAATGGACTGTATTAATTAATTTTTAATTTTACTTTTAGTGAACACACTTTATACGACCGATTGGTCAGACGACTGTACTTTTTTTGTTTCTCTTAGCGGAAAAGGAAGTAAAGTAATGTTGGCAGCGCGCGACTGCGATGATGACGTTTGCGCTGCAAGGGATGTGCACGAAGTCTACACAGCGTGTAGGGATGGTCTGCACGCGAACAGGTACATTAGCAGATCTTGATGGGATCCTAGTATCTTCCATCAGCATCTGATACTTTTGCATTAAATGCTTTCTTTCTAGAGCTTGTTCTTCTTCTAAAAAGCGAAGCCTTAGCTCGATCGGCAATTGTGCAGCAAAATCAGCACTCGACGGTTGTGTCAATGGTGCAGTCGTCATTATTGGAGCAGCATCTGGGACCAAGGGCAGGGCAGAAAATTGATGCCTCGTATCCATGGCTGGACCCGAAACAGTAGTGTTTTCTGGTGCAGATACTACATGGGCGGTGTTATTTTGTCTTACGGGGAAGACACTGGTCGAGATGGTGTCTTGTACGCTTGGTCACAAGCGAGACTGGAACTCCGAGTGCTTCCTGTCCAGAGATTGGTGGCAAATTTGAGGTCGGTTGTAGTCCAGTTGGCAGTCCAGTGGTAATAGCGTCGCATTGTATGTGTGAAGACGACAACTGCGGAACAGGAGCAGAGATTCTAGCATTAACGCATCCCTGGCAGCTCCAATCATAATCCGCGATTGTCTCAGTCACGCCTGCGCAAGCCAAATGAAACCAACGGCTGCAGTCATCGCAGCTGACCATTTGACTGCTATCCGGTAGACTACAAAGTGGACAGTTTTGTTCGATACTGTCTTCTAGCACGTACGCCCGCCGATGCATCGTCCAATCAAATTCGTCCGGATTAAAAACGAAACTTTAAAATGTTGCGAAGGCAACGGAAGAATACAGTGGTCCGAAGTTTTGAACAGGTTTTATTATTACCAGCGTTAAAGTTTCCTAAAATCATGATTTCTGATTAAATTTCAATATTTACGAATTTAGCTGCTCAAAGGTTAACTTACGTTTTGTAAATTCTTCTAGCTTCTAATCCGATAATTGGTTGATCAAAGGCGACTTTCAGGAATATCTAGGGTTATCAAATTCACGTTATTATATGAAGTACAAACAATTATCATCTCAAATTACCGTAATAAATCGAATTCAATGCAGAAACTAATTCATTTTCTCAGCTACAATTCAATCTAACCTAGAGGAAGTTTCTGTAAATAGGTCAATTTAGCTGCATGTTCAATTACACGGATATATAAATTCATACCTTAGCAAGTAAGTAGAATAACAACTTTAGTATTAAGTAATTAACAAATTCAATAGCTATTAGCCCTTTAAATAATAAATTTAGCTTTCATCACTCGTATCGGCGTGAATAAATTCCGTATTTTTGGCTATCTTCCTTCTTTTGTCCACAGAATATGACAGCTAATCTCGATCTGTCTGTAATACGTCAATCTAAACCGGTACGCTGAGTAGGAGGTGCGCTCATGGACGAGGGGCGTTCGTGACACTCTCTATGAAACATACCAGAAAAAAACACATAACATCTATCGGGCACTTCCGTGGAATGAACGAAGTTGGCCAATCCATGCATTCATTCATCTTCACCTTCGTTTCACTTACGTGCTACGTGAAAAGTGCGATGGAAAAAAACTACGTATGTTTTCACGTAGCCTTGACGTGTGGATTATTTTGAGTGTAGTTAGTTGCATCCACGAGGCTTTTGCAGTTAGTTTCAAATAATTTAATAGAAATTGGTAACTCCCACCATCTTATTCTGCTCCGCAGATACACCCTAAACATCGAAGCCGTCAGCTGCGACGAGATGTTCGTAGACCTGACCGATCTCATCAACGATGTCGGTGTCGACGTAATGGACTTTGTTGGTTATATACGGGACCAGATCAGGGAATCCACTGAATGTCCATGTTCGGCCGGCGTTGGGGCCAATCGACTACAGGCTCGCATGGCCACCAAGAAGGCCAAACCGAACGGGCAGTACTACTTGGCGCCGGAGACGGTACTTGAGTACATGCGAGATATTCCGATAAGTGACTTGCCTGGAATTGGTCCGAGCACAACGTACCGCCTGAAACAACTGTCGTGGAGCACGTGTGGAGATCTGCAATTCGTGCCGATTTCTGTTTTGCAGCGCGAATTCGGCAAGAAGTTTGGCGATACGATCTATCATGCCTGTCGTGGAGAGGATGATCGTCCCCTGGTTTACGATCAGGTACGAAAGTCGGTTTCCGTCGACGTGAACTATGGGATTCGATTCAAGGAGGAAGCCGAGGTGGAACGTTTTATGAAGCAACTGACTGAGGAGATTCACAAACGTCTGATGGAGATCAAGAAGCGAGGAAAAGTCATCACGGTCAAATTGCTCGTACGATCCCCGGAAGCACCTGTCGAGACGGCCAAGTTCATGGGCCACGGGCTCTGTGACATTATTACCAAGTCTCACCCATTTAAGGATTACACTTGTGATCTAGCGGTGATCGAGAAAGCAGTACTGATGTTAATGAAGCAGATCGCAGCCCCTCCTCACGAACTTCGCGGCATCGGACTGCAACTTTCCAAGTTTGACGAGAAGAAATCTTCAGTGGATTCAAAAAATTCCTTGAAAACAATGTTCGAAAAGGCAGCTGCGAAACAGGAAGCTACCAAACCTGATCAACCAGTCCTCACGCCGACAAAAGTACCCCCAGCTCCCAAAACGGAAATTACACCAAAGAAGAAATCGCTAGCAACAACTCCAAAGAAATCTAGGCCAACCTTACCAAAGGCGGGCCGAGGTCGTGGACGACCTCCCAAAACCCTATCGATGAACAACTCCAAACAAAACAACGACATGATGCGTTTTCTGAAAAACGCGAAAGGTGGTTCCAAAGAGCTTGAAATTCCCGACGGAATGGACCCGGAATTTTTGGCCGCCCTTCCTGACGAAATCCGCGCTGAAGTCATCAAAGATTACAAACTGCAACAAGCCAAAAATCGTGAACCGTTGCTCGTCCAACCGAAGCCCAGGGAACTTTCACCGCAACCGTCTACTTCCGCGACCGTGCGTCCCGTTACAAAATCTTCCCCAATTTCCGAGGAAAAGATCAGTGTAGATTTGAAATTTCTTCAGGCCTTACCACCGGAACTGCGTCAGGAAGTGGAACGGCAAATCGAGCTACAGAAGGACACCATGGTCATCACCAGCAACGAACCGGAGTTCCACGAACATCTGCAGGTTACACCGGAGTCGAGTCCGATGAAGGAACGTCCGGAAGTTGGCGCTACAACTACCCCGCAGAAACCACCTGCACCTGAAGTGGAAGAAAACATCTTGCTGCGCTCTGATTGGCGAACTCTCCTATCTGCATGGGTCGAGAGTGGGGACGAACCGGAGGATGAGGACGTGACCATAATTGCGGGGAACGCACGGGACTTGGTCAATGGGAAGCGATTGCATGAGCTTCACCTGGCGTTGCGGTTTCTGTTTCGGATCTTGGACGAACGTGAAAACTGTCGATGGCATCGGGCCTACGTCCGGATCGTGGAAGCAGTGCAGGTTGTAATGTTGGAAATCTACCGTTCCAAAATGGCTGTGTTAGAGAAATTCGGATGTGGTAAGCCGGAATGCTGCAATAGTTTAAAATAGAAGAATATTGTTATGTTTGCATAAATTTTATTACACAATTCGTAGATCAATTTATTTCGTAGATCCATTATTTATACCCCTATTTAATACAATACGTTTTAAAAGTAAACTTTTGGTTATTGATCACCCGAAAACCTCCTTTTACGCGTCTTTCATGACTCGCTTCCGCATTTCCTCCTCCCACTCGGCCGGATGGGCAGTCTTCCGGTGCATGTACTGTTTGTTCTTGGTGTTGAACCGTTCCGGGCAGTGATTGCAGCCGTACAGGGCCTCTCCGGTATGATGGATTGCGACGTGCTCCTGCGGAAAGGTAACAAGCAAATGAGTTAATAACTCGCAAACTTCTGTAGGTGAGTTTTTCGAAGATATGTCTAGGGTGTAGAGATGGGGAGTATTGTTTGATCCTTCGACCTGGTTGCTTGCTCTTGCGCACGGCATAAAAACTAACTGCCATATTGAGCTTCTCGAGAATTTTTAGCATTTTGATCACTTCCTCTATACTTCGTGTGTTACGCGCCACGGTCTGGTACTAGGGTGTTTTATGTATTTTGGACAGAGCGTTACGCGTATATAATTTGGCCACCTCCATTTGATTTTGCCGTAAATGGCCAAATTATATACACGTAACGGTCTGTCCAAATTACTTTGATCACCCTAGTTGGGCACTTTGCGAATCTTTACTCAAAACCGCAGACCACCAAATAAGTTGCGCGCCGATCGGTTGTGCGCCGAGTTGTAAGTCATTGAAACGATTTAAATCGCTTACAAGTTGAAACCAAAAAGGTGCAAACAATTTTTTTTCCATACGTTTTTTATCGATTAAATAATTATGCTCACTCTTCAGTTTAGGACTCGAGCCCTAAAAGTGATTCACTTCCTCGGCGAGATATTTTGACACTTCTTTATTTACTTTTTGGCTGGCGCACACACTGAACGAAAACTCCAGTCTTCTATTGAATGATTTGCAATTCACTTGGCTTCAAATCTTCATATTCCTTCTTTTGAATGAATATAGAAGAATATGATGCGTCCACCAGCTAATGAAGAAGAATCATCCAATCCTGAAATTATTTTTAGTTTACATCCGTATGACAGTTAGTTGGTAGTTGAGTTATAATAACACATATGAATAACATGCAAGTATTGACAGATTTTATTATCTGTCATGTTCCAAACATAAAATCATTCAATTATCGTCTAAAGTGTAATTTGGAAAGCGAATGATTCATAGTTCCAAATCATTCCTGATAATCTTCTCTTAGTATAAATATGGCGGTAGTGGCGTGGTTAGTTCTCCCAGAGATTAGGCATTTCTCTGTGGTGTTTTCCTTGGATTATACAGTACAGGTAATTGCATTTGTGATAAAACAACCCGTTTTTACTGGTAGCAGATGTTTATTGTTTTAAAGGTTCCATAACCAAGGATTTTGATGCGGGGCACAGCAGTCTGCGGATGTTCGCTCCAGGAAAATCATCTTGAATTTGTCTGAAAATCGGTATGGGGCTCGGATGAGGCAAAAATCATTCAATTCATGTCGGGAGATTTTGTTCAGTGCAACTCGGCGCATGGGCCGCCGGCGCGCAACTTGTTGGACAGTCTGCGGATTTAAGTAAAGATTCGCAATATATTTTGAAAAGAGATTCTCAGCCTTGGGCTCCTTCATTCCCGAAACAAAAGTACGTTGCCTTCTGCTTGCTATAGTACACGCGATTCGGTTGTGACAACGTAGGCAATTCCAGTTTTAACAATCAGTTCTCGTTTATTCTTCAAAGATGTAGCTAAAAGCTCCTGCTTTTTCTACCTACATAGAATATTTATAAGTTATACCTAAAGTGAGGAAAATCAAATCGGTAGATTTTTGTCTATACCTAAGCGTGTTCAAAATAGAAGCTCCTGTGGCGAATAGAGTTGTTATAGATTGAAATATAAAAAAAAAATAATTGTTTTCGATTCTACTTCAATACAGAGTCAGAATTAGGGCGGATGTGAAGACTTATACATTCTCAGTAAAATCGGTTTGAAGTTTGAGGGTTTAATTTTAATTCTGTATTATGTTTCTGATCGATTTGATCGCATGATGCATTGTTGTAGGATCCATTACAATATTATTTTTGTAGCAAAACATTTAACTTATTTAAATATTATGAATAACATGTTAAAATGAATAAACATCCATCATGCGCCATTCATCAAAATTTAGAGCTGTTGCGCCCCTCGGTTTTTCGTCGTCTTCAGCTTAATTACAGCGATTGCGCCTTTTGACCTCGTCCTTCTGGTTTCGCTATCATCAGCTTCGCCGTTCTGCTACGCTCTCTCACACGAACCTTCATCACTAACGCCCTTCTGCACACTCAGTTTGAAATGCGCCCTGCTACCACACTCAAGCTCAAATACGCCCGGTTACCGCAGAGGGGGAAGATGGGCGAAATTGACATCAGAGTTCGACGAAAGAGAATATCAAATGTGTCTTTATGGTTTTCTTATTTATTTCGTGTAAAACGTTATTTTTAAGGAACAGGTGTGCATTATATGATTGCAATTTATCAAATAAACTGTTAGATGAATAAAACTCAGTTTGTTTACATTTGTCAGTTAGGCCGTTAATCTGGTACTGTATTGACTTGTATTATGCTAAGCGTGTACAAGAGATGTCAAACAACGAGCGAAAATGGACAAAAAGCAGATAAGGCGAAACGAGAACTGTGCGGGAAAGAAGCCAGTTTTGAAAACATTTCGATCAGATTGGTGACAACTTTTGTAGCGAACGGACGGTGTTTGCAATAGTGTGTTTATTTGTTGGTTCGGCTCGAGTTTGGCCGATCAGTTAGGTTTCGGTTACTACAGCTCCAAATAAATTGTATTTCAGTGGTGAATAAGAAAAACAATTCGTGTGTCAAAAAAATTGATCAAGGCATGTGCAAGCGTTTTTTGTTAAAAATGGAGGATATTCGGCTAGTTGGAAAATATCTACCTTTGTTCTGTTCCCCGAATCTGCAAATTTGCCGACATACAGTGAAGTATTGCGGAAATTCATGTTTCATTTGCGAGCAGAGAAGCAAAAGCCTAGAGCTAGCGCCCAGTTAACAACACAAGCTTTGAAGACATCATGGAACAAAAAGCATTTGAACCATTTGATCGGCGACGTGACAGTGGAACAAAAAATCTTGCGATACTATGAAACTTGGAAAAGCTTGCAGAAGCACATACTAAGGATGTCGACGAAAGAAACTGAAAAGAGAAATGAATTCTCTCATTCATTGCGGAACCTTTTCGACATCGCGAAGAAGTATAAACCAAAAACTAAAGAGGAGAAAAAAGCATCTCAGTATTTGCAAGAACAACGAGAACAATCCACTCTTCCAACAACAACTGAGACTGATCCAACGGAAACTATCTCATGTAGTGATTTTGAGGAGGAAGCTAATCTACAGGCAACAGAAGAGACTAATCCGCCAACTAGTGAGCAGAAAGAAGCAAGTCTACAGCAAAAGAAAACATTGACTGGTAGTGATTTTGAGTCCTCATCTCAAACCCAGAGTGAGTCCTTTACTTCGATCGGTACTATCGGCGAAGATTTACAGATACCAGGTAAGTGTGAATTGAATACATTGCAAATATGTTTTAATATGTTTTTCATGGATTCTAATATTTTTGATTTTTATATTTTCTTCTAGGTCCTTCAAAATCATCTTCAACTCCTAAACCAAAATTAAAAAACGTTATTACTGTCGATGTGGCTGCTGCTTTGGACCGCTGCAAAGTGAGTGATCGAAATGCGGTATTTCTAATTTTATCTATAGCGAAATCTTTGGGGCACGACGTTTCAACATTATTGTTGAACAAGGAGTCCATTAGATATTCAAGAAAACAAATTCGTGAGCAAAAGCACCATGAGCTGAAAACAACATTTAAGCCACAGGTTACCATGCTCTAGAGATTCCGGAATCCTTGTTGGAAACTGATATTACGCAGTGGAATTGCAAAAAAGAATATGAAGATGCCAAAAGACGTATTCAAAGTTTGGAAGTAGTAAATGACAATGCGGAACGAGGTATTGCATTAATTAAAACATATAATTCGAAATTGTCAACCGATGAAAATCAGAAACAGTTCATTTTGCAATTAGTCGAAGAACATCGAAAAATGTATAGAAGTCCAAACAAATCAGATGTAATTTAGGAAATAGGGTGATCAAAGTAATTTGGACAGACCGTTACGTGTATATAATTTGGCCATTTACGGCAAAATCAAATGGAGGTGGCCAAATTATATACGCGTAACGCTCTGTCCAAAATACATAAAACACCCTATATGCGATGTAATGTACCAAAAACAACCAACATGGTATTTTTTTAATATCACAATTACTTTCCTCTCCCTTCTCACAATCACTCTGTTTTTTTTTTATCTGAGCTTGCACAAATGGTGCAAAACTGAATTGGAAAGGTCACTGAGGCTCAATGCTTGAAATTCATTTATTTTTTATTTTTAACAAAAAGGACCATCCTAATGGAAAGTAAATGAACCACCCTAATAAAATATCACATATAATATGCTTTCAGTGGCCACCAATGATGTAGGATATGTTTCAATACTATTGCCTTGAATTTCTCAGCAATTGAATTCAAATCGTTCATTTCAAATTCAATTCACTCTGCCAACTCAAAAATTTACTAAGTCCCAAAAGGTCGAAATGTTTCCAAATAACACCAGATCTCGACGTTTCATGCATTTCTAAGACATCTGGCACCAAAAAAAAAATTCAATTTCGGAAATTTCATGCTGCAATAGTTTAAAATAGAAGAATATTGTTATGTTTGCATAAATTTTATTACACAATTCGTAGATCAATTTATTTCGTAGATCCATTATTTATCCCCCTTTTTAATACAATACGTTTTAAAAGTAAACTTTTGGTTATTGATCACCAGAAAACCTCCTTTTACGCGTCTTTCATGACCCGCTTCCGCATTTCCTCCTCCCACTCGGCCGGATGGGCAGTCTTCCGGTGCATGTACTGTTTGTTCTTGGTGTTGAACCGTTCCGGGCAGTGATTGCAGCCGTACAGGGCTTCTCCGGTATGATGGATTGCGACGTGCTCCTGCGGAAAGGTAACAAGCAAATGAGTTATTAACTCGCAAACTTCTGTAGGTGAGTTTTTCGAAGATATGTAGAGCCATCGTATTCTGAAGTCTTCAACTGACAAAACCCGAAATAGTAAACAGTCGGTATGATGAAGAACTCTTTGGGCAACTACACGATCATGCCACTATGGGTTTTGTTGGCCGAATTGTTTGAAACTAAGACAAAATACTAGAAATCATTTCTTGAAATCAGTTATAAAAAATCTATAACGCTTCCTCTAAAATCTATTTAGAAATTGGTTCCTATTATGGCTAGATATTGAAGGAAACATCTAGTTAGGGAAATCGTCATATTCAGTTATTCCAAAAGTCCGGGGAATGATCTGTCCCACACAAATCTCATAAGGAATCCCTATGGTTATTTTTTCTATCTTTATTAACGAGATTTTTAGCCCTGGGCTAGTTCAGCTCGAGACCTACGGCTTTCCGAATGAAGTTATCACTATAACTTTTTACGTTATATGTGACTATCTCTGGGATGGGATTCGATCCCCGGTTCTCGGCGTAAGATCCCTATGGTTTTCAAGAAATGTCTTCATGAAATCTTGCAGGATGTTTTTAAGATTCAATTGATTATTTTTTCAGTTATTATTATAGCAATTGATTTCTAGGACTTCCTGGAGTATCTAGAGGTTTTTCAGAGATTCTTGTTGGATTTCATCAGAAATTTGTACAGAACTTACATTTTCATCAGAGAGTTCTTTAGGATTTATTTTAGGATCGAGTCCTGGCGAAATCGGTGTACGAATCAATGGACGAAGTTTCTGTGAACTTTAAACTGCCTGGAGAAATTTCTTAAGGAATCTTCTGAGGAATTTAAATAAATTCCTGGTAGAATCTCTGAAGTAATATCCGGGGTCATCGGTAGAACAATTCTAAAATGATTTCTTCAAGAAGTGATAAAAGTATTGTATCTTCAATGATCTATAATGAAATATGAAATTGGTTATTGTTACATTTTCATTATTGAAAAAGAAGCAATACGAAGCAAAGCAAAATTGATTGTATGTATACCATTTTTTGTTAAATTTTACTGGAAACATTCCTTAAGTTCCATCGAAATCGTTTGGAGCAAAATATGCACAAATCGCGTAGCTGTTACGCGGTTCTCTGATTTAGCATGGTCGTAGACATTTCTGGAAGTAGTTCTTGTTCAATTCCTGAAAAATTATTTGATCAAATTTCTACTGATATTTTGCGACATCATTCATAAAAATATTTAGAGTAGATTACGACGATTTTCTGTAAGTTTTTATTTTGCAGAGTTGCTGAAGAAATTTCAGCGAAATATTTGATGGAGTTTCAGCGCGATGGCACATTTTTCAAGCATCATCAGAGTCTCCTCAGCAATTAGCCAGATCACTTCGGTACAAAGAAAAAAAAACTTCACAAATTCAAAGAATGTTTGCTGTTCTTCTATTTGTTATCATGGAATGTATGAGGAAATTAGAACAACCTACCTGGTTGTAAAGACAAACAGTTTGGTCTAATTTTGTCAAATTTGTCTAATAACATCGTTTAAAAAGGACATAAATATGTATGAAGGATATTTATATTTTTTTTTTCAGTACGACTGATAACATAAGTTGCTCCAATGAATGATCATAAGGACAGGACTGATAGTAGGTTTCTTTATGGGACTTGGTATCTTTTCTAATGCAAGTCTTTAATAATTCTCTAAAGTATGTATTTGAACCAAAATAGTCTCTACAGTTTCTTCTTTCCTTATTCTGCTTGCATTGAATCCTCAGGCTCTTCAAGAATTTTGTCTCGGAAATGTTTAGCATTAAGAATTCTCGTAGTAACTTTATGCAGAATACTTTCAGCGTCTCCTACAGGGATCTCTCCAGAATTGTTTTAGAAATTTCAATCTATCAAAGGATGCCTGGAAGAGTTTCTTAATAATTTGGTCCAATTAATCCTTGAGAACTCCGAAAGTACCACTTCCAGTTATTTCTTGAGGTAGCACTTTGGGTATTTTCAAAACTATCCTAGAATTTCCTCCAACTATTTTCCCACCAATCCTTCAACTGGATTCTACAGTTGTTACCAAAGATTACAACAGAGTTTCTTCCGAGGAAATTCACAAAACCCTTCCAAAGTTTTTGAAAAAAAAAAAATAGGTTTAGGGTTTATTCTTTCAAGAAACCGTGAAAAAATTTCTCCGCCTGTTCATGTAGATTCCTTTAAGAAATCATCCACGTTTCAAAATTCAAAATTCATTGAGGGATTCTTCGAACCAATCTATTTTTTGCTAGGAATTTCTCCAGCATTTCATCCAAGTATTATTATTTTTCTTCAAAAAAAAATCGCATGCAATAAAAAGTTTATTCAATATTATTAATACTACAGTAATTTTTCCAATAATTCCTCCGATAATTTCTATACAAATTTCTATAGAGATTCTGAGAAATTCCTTTAGAAAATCCTGCAGAATACTATCCCGAGATTCGAATGATATTTTTATTATCTTAGCAAATTATCTAGAAAATCTTCTAGAACTTCCTCAAGAGTCCAGGAGTTATTTCAGAGATCCTTGTTCAGTAAGGGTGACTTTCAAACTTACACAAGTTTTATCAGAGGTCTTTAGCAGGCTTCCGAATTCTCACTCACTCTCACGATAATGGATTTATCCCTCACAACAATTTTCAGCGATCAGCTGCCTTGCGATTTTATCCGTCCACAAAACAAAGCGAAAATAGATAATTGCACATTTCCGCAGCTGTGAGAAGTTTGTTTTCTCTTTCTCCGATCCATGGAGAATTTTTCCTGTATCCATCGCCACGAGCAGCAGTTGCTTTTATGCACCAAATTAACCACTTCCTTCGTCAAGTTGGTGTGGTAGCATGGTTAGCGTGCACGCATCGCGGTTGTTTTTAGCAATGTTCTAGGTTCGAATCCCGTCGCCGGCACTAGTTTTTGTTTATCCACATAGTGATAATTCTCGGGAGCAGTTGGTGAGCGAAAATATGATGGAGTGAAAATCAAATTATCCACAGAGTGGAGTGATTTTCGGTTATCCTCCATCGTAGCTCCAGGGAAAATTAGTGTGAGCGATAAAAGATGTTCACGCGAGGAAGCGAAAAAAGCATTCTCCTTACGTGCGAAAAATCGTAGATTTCGCATCATTGATACGAAAATTCAGAACCCTGGTCTTTAGGATTTTCTTTAAAATCCGCATGGATTTATTTTTCAGAAAAAAAAAATCCTTGGCATTTTCCTGGAGAAATTCCTAAAAAAAAACTTCCAATACTTACATAAGAAAATCTCAAAGAATTACTGGAGGGATTTCTGTAGAAAGCTTAGGGGGAATCTCTGGAGCAATTGCTTAAGGTATCTTGGAAGAAATCCTTAGTAAAAATCTTATATAAACTCGGAAAGACTATTTCATAGGAAATCCCAAGAAGTTGTTGGAGAAGTTATTGATTTAATTTCAAAAGATGTTTTGACCGGGAATCTTGGAGGATGTTCCATGTTTTCCTATTTTTAAGGTGAAGATGCATCTAGGCCAAACCTTGAATTTTCAAGAACACAAATCTAAAGAACCAGACAACCGATCGCGCTGTAAATTTAATCGATTGGTCACCACCAGCGAGTGACCATTGCGTTATTTTTTCTGCACAAACGGTTTTTTGGTTCTCCAGATTTGTGCTCTTGAAAATTCAAGGGTTGGCTTCGATGCATCCTCTCCTTAAGTAACGCAGTTGCAGCCCTGTAAAGACGAAAATGGGGAGGTTAGAATCAAAGGGATGTTTGTGACACAAAAACCTAGTTTTGAGAAAATCACTTTTGAAATTTTTTTCTGCAATTTTCCATGTTATACAAATTGCATGAGAGTACATACAAGCACATCTTTTAAGATTTGTGTTGTTTTCCTGTTCAGCGGATTTCATTTCCTCAACTCAACTCAAAATCAATTAAAGTGTCACTTAACCCCTCTACCGGCAGCTTCATTTTTTACCGCTAAAAATATTCAAAACGCGATAAATTTTGTGTTTCTCGATATTTTGCACCATTTTTTCACAAGACATCAAAAAACACTTCTAGTTTAAGAACCCGTGTCGATATTAATCATTGGTGATCCAGTTTTAAAGATATTCCGACTATCCTTGGGGGACCACCATTTACCATATAAAATGTCTTTGATGGCCATTTTGTTTTTGGTCAACTTATCAAAAAAATAAAATACGTACTATACAATGCCAGGTAGTAAGGAGCTACCCTGAAAAAATCATACAAATCAGTTCAGTATTCTTGGAGAAATCTGAAAATTACGGTGTGAGGTTTTTTTTTTATAGTTTTCAAGATCTTTATTTGTCCAGTGTGGTCGCAGAAACATAAACGGTCATTAGTCAAAGACGGCTGCACCGAATTACTTCATTTTTTCACAACATACTCGCATTAGTGTATCAATCCAAGGAGTGAATATCCGAATATGATAAGAATTCTGTAGCCTGTGATATTTACGTGGGTTATGGCTACGCGTCGGTCCCCCAAGGAATTTTGAAATATCTGCGGATCCAGATGACCAATTATCAATATCGATACATATTTTAAAACTAGAGGAGATTTTTGAGAGTTTATGAAAAAGTGGTGCAAAAATATCGAGAAACAAAAAAGTTATTGCGATTTGAATATTTTTTAGAGGTAAAATATGAAGCTGACGGTAGAGGGGTTAAGCCCTTTGCATTTGAGCCCCTCAAGTATAGTAACTTTCAATTTCCAGCCTAGGATTCCGTAGGGTTAAAATTTTTCTTAGTTTCACTGTGCACACAATATTTACCAACGTTTGTCCTACCCATGGTTTTGAATGTGGGCGCGCCTCTGCTCGGATTGATACCTGAAGGAAACTCTAAGCAAATGTCTGAAAAAGTTTCTGGTGAAATTCGTGTAGAAAATTATGTAAAAAAAAACAAAAATAATACTTGTTACTTGTATTTAAAACTCAAGAAAACTGTTGACATATCCTTAGAGAAATGTCTGGCCTGTTTATCTGTGAATCCTTATGAAAATTATTTTTTTCCTGGTTTCTGTTAAGTTTTTTTGGGTTTCTTGGTTTATGTTTGGCCCTTTTTGGTCACTGTCTGGTCTTCCTTCGGTTTTCTTTTTCATGTTCCTATTTTTAAGACATTCACAAAGCTGATAGGAACCATGGAGACCACATGCCTGAGACCAATCAATCAAAAAAAAAATAACGGAATAAGGTATTCTCTATGATTTTTTGAAGATTCTTAAAAGAATTGGACCATAATTTTCTCATACGGCACAAAATTTCTTCCGGTGTTCCTTGTGACATTACGCCATGTATTACTATAGAATTTTCATTATGATTTCTCCTGGTGTTTCATCACTAATTAATTCAGACTTTTTCCCAAAATTTCGTTCATGTATTACTGCACAGATTTTTTCTGTGCTACATCGAGATTTTAACTAGGAAGATTTTTCCTGGGCTTCCTTAATGAATTGTTTTAGATAATCTTCTAGAACTTTTCCAGGGATTTCATGAATAATTGCTGGAATAATTTTTGAGAAAAAAACAAAATTATAGCAAAAATCAAATGACTGGTGGAAATATCCATTGCAATAAATGGAGATACATATTATTAAAAATATTACAGTATTTTCTGGCATTTTCTTAGTATTTTCTGGTGGGAGCTGTATTTGAACTTTTTGGAGAGTTGTAGCAGAACACCCTAAATATGACGGGGGTGGTAGTCTAGTGGCTATCGCTTCTGCTTCACAAACAGTAGGTCGTGGATTCAATCACAAGCCCGTCCCTTTCTCATATTTGTAACATTCTTCCTAAGAGCTATCTTCCTCTACATCTCTGCGCTATCCTTGATAATGACATCAAAAATCAACTGTGAAACTCAGTTTGATTAGAGATTACCTATGATTAATGATTACGATTAACCCTTGCGTGCCTGATGTCCAAATTGATCCAAAATTGAATTTCAATATAATTTTTCACAGTCTTTTTACCAAATTCCGTCATTTTTAAGGGTCATCACAAAATGCTTTTAGTTTTACGAACTAGAAAATTTTGTAGCAATTTCCTTATAAAATCTCTGTGAAAAATATGGAGAAATATTGTTTCAAACAACTTTTCAAATGAATTTTTATCCTTACTTGATTTTTTATTGAATAAAGATTGCAGTTAAAACAAAAAAAAAGATCATTTTCCCCTGACAACATATACAGTTAAATCTCCATGAGTCGGTGTTCAATGGACAATCAAGTCTTGGGAATATTGAGTTAGTATTATCATGAATCTTAGACGCAACAGTGTGCGAACAAGATTAAACATAAATTAAATCACGATTTGTGGTTAAAAATTGTGATAACGAAGTTCTAAAGATTTGTATATGGAATTGATCGTTAATCAAAAGTATCAATATTCATAATTATCTAGTGGGGATTTTTTTTTATTACCGTACGGGTTTGGGCCAAAGGGTCTCAGATTTTCATGAAACTTTTTCCACAGGCAGGGCTCATGGATATATGGATAAAAAAAAATTGAGAAAAATTCAGGGTCGCCTATTTTTCCGGAAAACTCAGGTGGAAATTTTTTGTTTTCCCTTGACACTACTTACTTTGAAAAATCATAACTCAAGAACGAAGCATCGTAGAAACAAAGTTTTTATATGAAAATTTAAGCAAATTTTCTCAAAAATCCAAAAAAAATATGAACTGGAAAAAGTTTTCCACAAAATTTTTCACCGTTGGGAAAATTCGTAAAGAAAATCCGGAAAAACTATGCCCGAACTCGTGGAAAATTTTCAAAAAAATATTTTCGAGAAGGTAATTTTATAAGCTTTAATCACTGAAATTTTTGGAATGCACTTTTTTTTCGTTTTTGAGTTATGACCAATTTTGTGAAAAATGTCCAGATGTGCCATATAAGACTTTTCTTTGAAAAATCATAACTCAAGAACGAAACATTGTAGAAACAAAGTTTTTATATGAAAATTTAAGCAAATTTTCTCAGAAACACAAAAAAAAATATGAACTGGAAAAAGTTTTCCACAAAATTTTCCACCGTTGGGGAAATTCATAAAGAAAAGCTGGAAAATCTATGCCCGAACTCGCGGAATTTTTTTAATAAAATATTTTTAAGAAAGAAACTTTATAAACTTCAATTCTGGTAACTTTTAGGATGTACTTTTCTTTAGTTCCTGATCTATGGTCAATTTTGTAAAAAATGCAAAGATTTGTCATACATGCCTTTTCGTTTAAAAATCATGACTCAAGACTCATCATGACTTGTCGAACCGGATTCAAATTATCTCAAAAATATTAAATTTTTGAAATGGAATCAGTTTCCCAGGACATTTTTCACTGTTTATGAAAACAAATAATGAAAACCCGATTAGCTATTCCAGCTTTCAAGAAAAATATATTTGAAAAGAGCGATCAATAAGATCCAATCCTACAATATTTTTCAATACGCTCATTTTTCGATCAAATATTGCTAGGATGAGCTGTTTGAACCATATATTTACAAATTTATAAGTTCATAAACAACATTTCTTAAGAACGAAACTACATAGAAACAAAGTTTTCTTCAATCAGAATGCAGGCAATTTTTTCCTGTTAGGTAACTACAAAATAGACAGTTAAATAAATGGGTAGACAATATGACAAATAGATATTTACCAATTCAATTTTAAAGCGTTGAAATGGCTTGAGAATCATAAGTTTACCAAAAACTAACAAAGAGCAGTGAGAAAGTGCAAGTGTTGTCTATCAGCTGTATATTCCTCGTTATTATTTTTTGTAAAGTGAAAAAAGTTTTCGCCAAAGGAAACTCCTTCCTCGGGTGAGTCAGTTGGTTCTATAAATAATGTACAAAAAATATAAGAGCTTGCTAAATTCTTGGAAATTTCTTTTCAAGTAAAATCTTCACGTTTGGATGCTTCTAAGTAACTATCGCAATGCTTCTATGGACGAAATGTTCAATCAAATTTTGAGTAAAATAAAGACTTGGTTTCCGCCTAATATTGTCGATGTTACAGAGGATTTTAATTCCGTTTTATTAAATTTGAACTCAGCTATTACAAAAGCCGAACCTGACAAGCAAATTGAACTTCTAAAATTACTTCCTAGGAATTGGTCATATGCCAAAGTTAAAGCTCATTTTGACGTGTCTCAACACGTTATAACTGAATCAATAAAATACAATTTAGGGATTCAACCACTTTCAAAAGTAGGACGACCCTCGCATGGATCAGATGTCCAAGACATAGTTTCAAATTTTTACCTAAGGGATGATATCAGTCGGCCATTTCCTGGCTTGAAAGATACCATATCTATTAATTTACCCAATGGAGTGCGCCAAAATGTTCAAAAACGCCCTTTGGATACTTTATTTAAACAATATTTGGAAACCTGTAAGAGTGAACAGGAATCTGTCTCATTCACATCGTTCTGGAAACTTAAACCAAAACAATGTGTTTATACAAAGGATTCATCGGCCATGAATGTTTGTGTTTGCATGATACATGAGAATATGAAATTCATGGTTGATGCATTGAAAAAAACTAATTGCTTTGAAGTTCATAATACAGAAAAAAAACTTAACACCTTTTTGACTAGCCAAATGATATGTCCAGATAGTACAGATGATTGTTACTTGAGGTCCTGTGAGGATTGTAAATTAAAGAAATTAGATTTTGTTGCCAATCGCTTAGATGAAAACAACGTTGACGAAGTTAAGTATTGTTTTTGGATTATTTCTCCTCGTTGTGAAATTATCAACAAAGAGGAAAATGTAAATGATTTTATAGAAAACTTGAAAAATCTCACAGAGAAGTTTCTTGTGCATCAATTCAAAGTAGATAAACATAATAAATTTATAAGAGCTAAAAAGGAATCACTAGTTGAAAACAAAGAAATAATGTGCCAGATGGATTTCGCGGAAAATTATTCGTGCGTGATACAAGATTCCATTCAAAGCCATTACTTTGTACGACCTCAAGTAACAATACATCCATTTGTAATTTATTACAAAGACAAATCTTCGATCAAAGTCTTAAATTTTGTTGTAATTGCTGACATAAAAAAGCATAACACGACATCAGTTTATGCTTTTCAAACAAAACTAATTTCAAGATTGAAAAATAAATTTCCTGAGCTTGAAAAAATCATTTATCTTTCTGATGATTGCGGAGAGCAGTACAAAAATAAATCAAATTTCAAAAATGTATGCAACCATGAAAATGATTTTAAAATTAGAGCAGAATGGCACTTTTTCCCAACCTCACATGGAAAAGGTCCATGTGATGGTATCGGTGGCAATATTAAGCGAATGGCTAGAGATGCTAGTATTAGAAAGTCAGCGGAAATTAATAACGCCAACCAATTTTTTGACTGGGCTGTGTCGCAAAAGGTGAAAGACCAATTTAAAAAAGATTGGGAATTCATCTATGCAACTGAAAATGACTATTCAGAGGCTGAAAAATTACTTCCGGAGAGATTTTCTAACCTTGTTCCAATTCCTGGAACAAAAAAATATCATTCATTTATTCCAAAAGACGAACGAAGCATTTTTGCGAGTGAATTCTCAGATGCACATGAAAACCAAGAAAATACAGCATGCTTTGTTCTTAATACTACAAAGAAACGAAAATCTTCTGGTGGTAGCAACCTGAGACTAGACTCGCGAAGACGGTCTTCTTTTTCTGTGATTGCTGAGTTTTTTTCTTATTTCACTTTGTGTTTATACTAATTATGCGCATGCTGTTCAAAACCTCACATGAACCTCTCAGCAAAAAATGATTGAGTTTGCATCACATCGAATCATAAATAGCCGTTTGAGTGAAACTTCACGCCAGCAAACGTAGCAGACATTAGAAATAATTACTCTTCTGCTTAGATTTATCTGCAACTTTGGAAAAAACTGCTCCGCCGACTGAGGTTTTTAATAACAGTTTACTTTGAACACAATACTTTTCACTTTTTCAGCCATAAAAACGGTGGGCTGCATTTGACGTTTCGTGAGAGGGGAATCTGGGCTGCATATGACGTTGATATTTTTCCTCTTCGCGAGTCTCTCTCAGGTAGCAACCAAAGGCAATCTTCCCGGTTGAAAAAATATTACGCGTTGCAAGAAAAATTTTGATACCTGGAAAATCCAGAGCTACTGATATCTAAGATTTCCCACCAATATTATCATAGTCACCAATGACTTTCGAAGCTGATTATTGCTGTTTATTTTGTAGCCAATGTCACCGTGTATTCAGTGAATTTGACGGATTTGGTTGAATCCATCGGTTTTCATATGAACCTTATTCGAAAATACTAAGCCATGCAAATGCCGCAGCTTCAGTACTATTGAATGAACTGCATCACTACGCAGTGCAGCTTATATGCTGTTAAATGCAGCTTAATCAAAATTTTAGTTGTCTGTCTTTTTAAGAAATGTCTAATTCCTGAATGCAACTACCTACATGTTAAATATCTAGATGGACGCGTGGATAGAAATTCTGTTCGTAGAGTGAACAGTTGGGAATCGTTCTTAATAGGCATCAGTGACAATCCCCCATGTAAAGTGCGGTTTCGAACTGAATTGATCTCGAACGTGGTTAATCCGAATAAATAGAGGTCCGTAATTCACGAGATCCAAGTATCTACGAACCATTCGTCTCCATCATAAGTTTGAATTTTGCAGAATTTTGGTCTAACAGCTTTCTACACTTCACCATCTGTTTTGCGGTAGACTGTCAACGAGTCGGATCATGCTTAAAACTGCAATGCTTACTGTGGTTGATTTCCTCTATGCGGGGATTGCTCGCTGCGCGTTATTTCCGCGAAGCAATCCAAATTTTTAAATTTCCCCGCTATAGATAGTTTTAAGATAAAATGTAAGTTATGTACCGTAAAGTGCCGTAATTCAGCGCAGTTAACGAATAAAACATTTCAAATGCTTAATTAAAAATTAGTATTGCATCAACAAAAAAGCTTTATGGGTGGATCGCTAGCAAATCTGTTTTAGATGATGGCAAAAATATAAACTAGACTGTATTCACACGTTACAATTGTGATTTTTTTGAAATAGTTTACTCGTTGAAATTGCTTAAGGTGAAACTCCTTTGAATCCACTAATAACTATATAAAAGTAGTGGTATACAAAAAATATTCTCCTATATGTTGGTAATAGTGAAATTATAATTGATAAGACGTTGTTGCCAGTAATCGCTACTTCAATTTGAGTCTTTTCCCCTTCGACTAAATAACATTGCTTGATGTCGTTCGTAACCATCAACGTATCTGACAGCCCTGCAAGTGAGCAGCCGGCGTAAAATTAGAAAAATAAAAAAAAAGCGAAATAGTGTGATCAAGTGATTGTTTTTAGCACGGTTTAGTGAAAATTTAAGTTGTTTTCATCAGAAATCAACCAGTAATTGTTCTTTAATTAACAAGTAGTGAATGTAAACAGTGTTGGAGGTTCTACGTTTAGCAAAAGTGGTAAAATTCGGCGAAAAGTGTTCTTCGTTCGCAGGCGGATAAGTGTAAACAATTGTAGCAAAGTTAAACGTCCGTGTTGAAAATTAGCACGGTTCATGAAATTTCCATCAGCTACTAGTGTTGAAACTACGGAAATCGTAAGGTAATAGTGTTCTGATGTCTCGTTAGCAATTTAGGAGTGAACTTAGTGTAGGTTAGTGAAATATTTTGAGAAATAATGTGAACTTCCAGAAATGTGTTTGTATATGTGAGGAAGCCATTTTCACTGCCATGACAGGGATTCCTTCCTATATGTCCTTAATTCCGCGCATTTTTTTAACGCTTTTCCATATTCCGCGCAGAAGAATGCCTAATTCCGCGCACTTGCAAAACAATCAAATTAACATTAATTTTGTATAAGGCAGCATCCATTCATTACGTAACGCTGAAATTGAACATTTTCAACCCCCTACCCCCCTCCACAACACTTTTCTTATGAAAAAAAAGTAAAGTTTTGTATGAGCCGTAACGTAGACTTTTTTATAATTTTTTGACTATCACATGAAATAAGGATAAACATTTGTTATAGTCTTTTCCTGAGACGAGACTCGAGAAGACGGTCTTCTTATTCTGTCATTGCTGAGTTTTTTACTTATTCCTCTGTGTTTGTATCAATCATGCGCAAACCCTCACATGAACATCCCAGCAAATATGCAATTGCGATTGCATCACACCGAAACATAAAAAGCCTTTGAAGTGAAATTTTATGCCAGAAAAAGTTGCAGACATTTGAAATAACTATAGTCTTGTGTTTAGATTTATCAGCAGCTTTGGAAAAACTGCTCCGAACACTGAGGTTTTTATAACAGTTTATTTTGAATACAATACTTTTCAATTTTTCAGCATTTGGACGTTTCGCGATTGCGGAGACGTTGATATTTTTTCCTTTTCCTTGTCAGCTTTGGGGTTGCATGTTATTCCAGAAGAAATTTCAAAAAAATATGCATTTTGGCGAAATTGCCCAGACTACCTCTACACACTTAAATTATTTTACCGTAATCCGTGAATTTCACCGTAATCTCAACAGCTGATCAGTTCGGTAAAATAAGACACCGTAATTCCGTCGAAATTCAACGGATTGCGGTGAAATTTTACCGAAAACTGTAAAAATTTACCGTACTCCGTTAATTTATTTTACCGAAATTTTCAGCTGTTGGGATTACGTTGAATTTCACGGATTCCTGTAAAATAATTTAAGTCTGTATATTCGTATTCTGCACTGTTCATACAATAACAAATGTTTATGGACCTTGGTTTTGGACAAACTTTTCCTCCCACCATGAATGACCACGTGGTTTCTGAACGGCCGCTAGTTTCCCTGTAAGTGGGCTTTCCCGATATTCCGGTTATTTGCGAAACGTATTTATGCATGAAAATACTTCCTCAGATAAATATTCAGCTGTGAAGACCAATATAGCATGTTTTACTTGTTTGTTGTTATGTAAATAGCAGTGCGCAGAATTAGGGACTTATGAAAAAAGACGTGCCCTAATGCCGCGCAATACTTTTTGGGATAAATCTCAATAATTATGATAATATTTGATAAGATTTCATAGAAGCATCATGAAACACATCTGTAGCAAGTAGTTTCATAGAATATTGCATAAATAACAAAACATTTTCAATTTAGAAATCACGTGTGTTTGTGTCCTACAGTCTTAGCACGGACGCTAAGAAAATTGAAAAAGTGGCGTCTACTCAGACGGGCCTCCACTGATTATTTTTTTACGCCGCGAAAAATTGCTCTATTTGCTTTTATTTGTGATTCAAACTTATTCTAAATCAAAGTAGCATCAAATGGCGTTAAAAGTTGCTGCAGTATTGATGTGTATTTCCATATGTAAATAATTTTGTATGAAATGCGCGGAATCAGGCAATGCGCTGAATTAGGGCACTTTACGGTACTGAATAATTGAATAAATAAAATTAAAGAAAAATATAAAAAGAATCTTATGTGTTCCATAGAAAAGAAAGAATCCCTTGGAATGGAAAAGAAACAGTTTTTTCAGCTTTGCTTAACCCTCTAATACCCAACCCCGCCTTTAGACGGGGTACACTTTGGAATTTTGTGTATTTTTTCGTAGCTCGGAAATCAAAATGATTTTATTTTCGGCTTATACCTTAACTCATAACAAGCATATAAGAAAAGTTTTTTATGACTTTTGAAACTTTTTTGTATTTTTAGAAATTGTTTGAAAAATTGCATTCTTATATAACCTACAAATGCCTGGGATTCATTTAACGTGTAATATAAAAAATCGTACCTTTTGTATTTTTCTACGATTAACCTATCACGAAAGAAGAGCCTGGTGGTATTAAAATCATTTCAAACCTGTTTTTTCCGTTAGTTACACGGAAAACAAAATACGCTCCGAAAAAAAAAATAAAAATTTAATATTTTAAAAAATATCGTAACAATTTAAATTTTTATTATTGCCAAAAATCCACAACTACAAAAGGCTTCAAGAAAAAATGAAAAAAGCTAGGGATGTTCAAAAATAAAAATTATAAAAATCAAAAACCAAAATTCGTTTCTTTCAGATCTTTCAGAAACTTTGCAATTGCTTTGATAAAAAAAACCTTGTTTTTCTGATGCTTCGATTGAAATATGGGTTTTCAAAGAAAAGGCTAATAAGGTCATTTTTCACAAAATTGACCGTAACTCAGGAACAAAAAATAAGTACATCCTAAAAGTTACTAGAATTGAAGTTTATAAAGTTTCCTTCTCAAAAATATTTTAATAAAAATTTTCCGCGAGTTCGGGCATAGATTTTCCAGCTTTTCTTTATAAATTTCCCTAACGGTGGAAAATTTTGTGGAAAACTTTTTCCAGTTCATATTTTTTTTGGATTTCTGAGAAAATTCGCTTAAATTTTCATATAAAAACTTTGTTTCTACAATGTTTCGTTCTTGAGTTATGATTTTTCAAAGAAAAGTCTTATATGGCACATCTGGACATTTTTCACAAAATTGGCCATAACTCAAAAACGAAAAAAAAAAATGCATTCTAAAAATTTCAGTGATTAAAGCTTATACAATTACCTTCTCGAAAATATTTTTTTGAAAATTTTCCACGAGTTCGGGCATAGTTTTTCCGGCTTTTCTTTACGAATTTTCCCAACGGTGGACTTTTTCCAGTTCATTTTTTTTAGGATTTTTGAGAAAATTTGCTTAAATTTTCATATAAAAACTTTGTTTCTACGGTGCTTCGTTCTTGAGTTATGATTTTTCAAAGTAAGTAGTGTCAAGGGAAAACAAAAAATTTCCACCTGAGTTTTCCGGAAAAATAGGCGACTCTGAATTTTTCTCAATTTTTTGTTAATCAATAAATCCATGAGCCCTGCCTGTGGAAAAAGTTTCATGAAAATCTGTGACCCTTCGGCCCAATTTGTACGATAATAAAAAAAAAACCGTTTCTTGCATACTACGAGACGTTTAATGCATACTTTCGGGCTAATAAATTTCATTGACGACCTGCTTCGCCTTAATCATAATAATTAATCATTAATTATGATTAATCATTAACGTGCTGGTTTGAAGAACAGCTAAAATTTGTACGAATGGCTAGTGAATGAAAGCAAGTAACTCACCCTCATGTGGTGCGGTCGTTTGAACTTCTTGTGGCAAATTTCGCACGCAAATCGGCTCTCGGTGTGCGCCCGGCGCATGTGGCAATTGAGCGCGTCCTGGTTGCGCACCTGTTTGCCGCACAGCTCACACGACAGGGCCACCTCCGGTTGGATGTGCATCCGGCGGATGTGCTTCGTCAGGCAGTACTTATCCGTGAGCCAAACCGAGCACATACTGCACTGGACACGGTTCTCGGTGCGCGTCCCCAGGTGACCCTTGACGTGTGTATCGAAGCACTGCTTCGAGCGGAACACCCGGGCACACACATCGCAAACGTGCTGCTCTCCATCGCCGTGCATCGCCACCAGGTGCTTCTTTAAGGAACCTTGTGAAGCTAAGACTTTGGGACACTGCGGACACTGGACGGACCCGTGGGCCACCATTATGTGAGCGTTTAGATGAGCATTCGATACGAATGGCTTCAGACAGACATCGCACTTGAAAGGACGACTTTCGTTCGGCGAGTGAACCTCTTTGGTATGTTCTTTGAGCACTTTGCTGGAGCTGTAGCTTTTGTTGCAGATGTCGCAGTGGAATGCATCCGGATTCAGATGAAGTTGTATGTGCTCGACCATCCAGCATTTCTTGAAAATTTTCTTGTTGCAGCATTTCAAATAACCCTGCTCGTCATGGACGTATTTGTAATGCTTCCGAAGTTCTGTGAAATCCTCCAGAGGTTCCGAGCACAGATCGCAAGAAAGCTTGTAATGCTGCAGCACCAGTTCGTCTATCGTGGGTTCATCTGATTTCCGATCCGTTCTTGCTTTTTTCGCAGAACCATGTTTCGGTTTGCTCTTCCGCTTCGGTTTCACATCTTCCACATATTCGCCTTCTTCTAAGTACGGCTTCGTGTCGGAATCGGAATCGTAGGACACATCATCGTCGTCATCTTCATCATCATCATCCTCTTCTTGATACATCTGTAATGGAGTCCACTCCGGATCCTGCTTCTGATTGAATGCTTTCGAATCCACCTGAACTTCCCCATCGGAACGATCAGCCCCAATGGTGGCCTCGCAATAAGTATTCAGTCCCATCCATTCCGCGTCGTCCGGTTCTTTCTTAACCATGTACTCCATTTTGACCGATCCGCCGGCGTCTTCAATGTCCACGGTTTCATACGAGGCCACGACCTCCAGCGAATTGGAAGAAGTCGTCGGAACAAGGGCCGTCCTCAGAAATTCCTGATTCTTCTGAACCTGTTCGGCGTAATCGTAGAATCCCGACACCGTTGTCTTGCAAGCCTCGCAAACCATTGTCGGAACGTCCTGATTTCGAGCCACCTGTACCAAACGTATTCCCATTAGATCCCGTTCTGATAACTGAACTCCAAAAATACGCCACTCACCCGAAAGAAGAAAATCCGGTCGACCTTCTTGCGAAAATCAACATCCTCCACCGTCATTGGGGCACTGTTCGGGTTTTGGCCCAGGCAGAGACGGCAAGTCTCTGCCATGTTCATGTTGATCCGTGGGGAATCCAATTCAGTAGATCTAGGATCGTAGATAAGGAATGTGAAAAATACAATGCTACCTGTGTTATGCAATATTATGTTCGATATAAGTGTTGCTAACAGATTCCAACGTACCTTTTGCTAGCTGGAGCAGACAGAACACGCGCCACAGGAGGGTTACCAATAGATAACGTCGAAATCGGTAAATTTTCTACGTAAATTTTGCAAAATTGATGAAAGTTAGAAAAAACTACGACAGGAGAAACGCGATAATCGATGGATGTTTTGTTGTGAACTGGATGGCTTTTTTCCCCACCCATTTGTCAGTTTGACACAATTGACCCCCCCCCCTCTCTCCCCACCCTTCAACATTTTCGAAGCATGCAGCATAATGCACGGAAAACAAAGAAAAAATACACGCAAAAAAATGCAGCAAAGCTGCCATTTAAAGCCTGGTATCCATAGGGCCCATTCACAAATTTCATAACGCTGGAGGGGGTGGGTGGGTGTCCTAACGATGTTACGGTTCATACAAAAACAGAAAAAATATCAATACAAAAAGCGTCACAAGGCCATTTTTAAGGCCCAAACGCAATGATAGCGGAACGGCAACGGAATGCGGAACCGATTCGCCAGCATGAATCACACCATCTCGACTGAGCTGACAACGAATGAAATTGAACAAAAACTGGGTCGACAAGCTTGTTGTAGTTCACGGTGGCGAACCGGTTCCGCTTTCCGTTGCCGTTCCGCTATCATTGCGTTTGGGCCTTTACAGTTGCCAGCCAAACTTCGCACGCGTCGGACGTACTAAAGAAACTATATGCAAAGAAGCGAAATGTTCCAATAGGGTCCTAAAGCCCTGTCCCAATTTTAGTGCCAAACGCTTAAGTTTAGGCCAAAAACACATGTTTACTCAATTTTCTTATGTTTTCCGTTGGTTCAACCTAAAAACCATTTTTTTAGATTTTGTCACATCCTTTGGCTTAAACTCAAATTTTGGGTGTATTTTGTTTTCCGTGTCCCTTACGAAATGTCAGATAGGAACAACCCCTGTGGTGTTTTTGTCGACTAAGCGAACGTCAAACATGATCAAAAGTGTCAAGGATTCATTTATGGCCCAAATTTTTAAGTTAAAGTTTAAACATGATATAGCCAATATTTGAGCGGGAAAAATTGCTAAAGTAGTTACAGTTATATGCTTTTTCGTGTTATTAAATAAAAACAAGATTTCATTAAAAATTTTAGGACCCAATTGGAATTCCAAGTTTACTGTCAATTCACTGAACAGAATTTCCCGCCACGAATAGAATGATTTGTCATTCACGAAGCTTGAAATCTCTCTGTTCTTCATTTTGAATGATTATGGGACGATATGATTCACCCGCAGATTACTGAACGAAAATCATCCTATTCTGTGATGGTTTTCAACATTTATCCATATGACAACAAGTGCATATTCGAATTATGACATCTCGCGTAACTTTTCAAAACGTCCTAAGTAACAAATGTAAACAAATCGAGATTATCATTGCAAATCATTTGCGTTGCACCACTTAGCAGCACACTAGAACACTCGTTCTGATATATTAACAACAAATTAATCTATTCAAAGCTTAACAAAATGACCAATGTTCAAAACTGCATCGCTTTTGATCAATTGTTACATTGGACCTTTGATCAGAGAACCAACCACATCCTAATCCTGAATAATTTTTGCCAAACCATGTTTTACCGTTTCGCTGGATTGGATCAGCTGCAACATCTCTTTTCATATTATTACCGCATTGCGTGCATATAGGGGAATGATATTGAGCACAAGATTGAGCATCATGATGTCATTGTATCATACTGATTCAGATGCATGGTCGATCAAGCATATAAATATGCTTCCCGGCAGCAACACGAGCAACGTACATGCGCGACTTACTCACACATATTTGCAGAGCGATCAATCACCGAAGAGAGGAGAAGCAGTATGTATTTGTTAGACGTGGGCTCCTTTCTCGAGTTCCTACAACAAGATGGACGGCGTCGTCATCGTCATCATTCCCCACCGCAATTTCTTGTTTCAACCGACGGCTGCTGATTGCAACACAGCCATCACCACCACCACATCATGCAGTGGGAAACTCTCACATGATCATGTGGGCGAAACCGTCATAAACACGGGGGGGAAATTGAGGGAGAATCAGTGAGAGAGCAAAATGTCCTACATACAGCTCAACGTTTCCCCTCCTTCTGTTGTTACATAGGACACATAGACGGATGGGAAGAAGTGACGTCGTGGGATTGAATGAATCAAAACAAAACACAGCTGGTGTCTCCGATTGTTGATTATCAGCGAATTGAGTGCTTATAGGGAAATGATATTCAGCATCATGATCTTATTGTATCAATCCGATTCAGATCCATGGTCGATGAAGCATATACATATGCTTCACGGCAGCAACACGAGCAACGTGCATGCGCGACTTGCGCACATATATTTGCAGAGCCATCATTCACCGAAGAGCGGAGAAGCTGTATGTATTTGTTTGGCATTGGTTTCCTTCCATTGAGGGGGCCCAGATAGCCGTAGCGGTAAACGCGCAGCTATTCAGCAAGACCAAGCTGAGGGTCGTGGGTTCGAATCCCACCGGTCGAGGATCTTTTCGGGTTGGAAATTTTCTCGACTTCCCAGGGCATAGAGTATCTTCGTACCTGCCACACGATATACGCATGCAAAAATGGTCATTGGCATAGTAAGCTCTCAGTTAATAACTGTGGAAGTGCTCATAAGAACACTAAGCTGAGAAGCAGGCTCTGTCCCAGTGGGGACGTAACGCCAGAAAGAAGAAGATGGTTTCCTACAACACAATCGACGGCACCGTCATCGTCATCATTTCCCACCGCTATTTCTTGTTTGCGCCGACGGCTGGTGCCGAATGCAACACAGTCGTCACCACCCGTCGTGCAGTGTGGGTGAAACCAGCATTGAAACGGGGGGAATATTGAGAGAGAAACAGTGAGAAAGCAAAAAGTCCCAAATACAGCTCAACATTTCCCCTCCTTCTGTTGTTACATAGGACACATAGACGGAGGGGGGGGGGGGGGGGAATGTGACGGCGTGGCATTGAATGAATCAAATTGTTGTTGTTCGTGAGAGACTTTAACCCGAAGGTCATTCGTCTCTTCTTCAAATGAATAAAAACAAAGCACAGCTGGTGCCTGCGATTATCACACCGCAACAAAATGAGCAGTTCAACTTGAATGTTGAAGCAGTTCAACGCACGTGGATACAAAATGAAATAAAACATGATTGTTGTGTGCTCAAATCAAAATATCCGATGTTACTATAACTGAAACAAAATGACAGAAATTAATGTCCAATGTAACAATTCTCGCGTAACTTTTCAAAACGTCCTAAGTAACAAATGTAAACAAATCGAGATTATCATTGCAAATCATTTGCGTTACACCACTTAGCAGCACACTAGAACACTCGTTCTGATATATTAACAATAAATTAATCTATTAAAAGCTTAACAAAATGACCAATGTTCAAAACTGCATCGCTTTTAATCAATTGTTACATTGGACCTTTGATCAGAAAACCAACCACATGTCCTATGTAACATTTATGAATAAACACGATTCTAATGTTACATTGGACATTCCTGAATAAAGCTTTGAAATGGAGTTTAAAAGGTAGAATGATTTGTAGAAGCGTGTCTGAGACACTACTTAAATGTATAGAATGCCATAATAACTGGTTCTCAGTCATTTCAGTCGATATTTTCAGAGTCGCACTGCCTCGCAAAATTGAAAACGCTCAAGTGACAAAAAGAGAATGAGTTACACAAAACTGTATTTTGGTCTTTTTGCCATACCATGTTTTACCGTTTCGCTGGATTGGATTAGCTGCAACTTCTCTTTTCATATCATTAGCGCATTGTGGGAATGATATTGAGCACAAGATTGAGCATCATGATGTCATTGTATCAATCTGATTCAGATGCATGATCGATCAAGCATATAAATATGCTTCCCGGCAGCAACACGAGCAACGTACATGCGCGACTTGCTCACACATATTTTCAGAGCGATCAATCACCGAAGAGATGAGAAGCTGTATGCATTTGTTAGGCGTGGGCTCCTTTCTCAAGTTCCTACAACAAGATGGACGGCGTTGTCATCGTCATCATTCCCCACCGCAATTTCTTGTTTCAACCGACGGCTGGTGCTGATTGCAACACAGCTGTCACCACCACCACGTCATGCAGTGGGAAACTCACACATGATCATGTGAGCGAAACCGTCATAAAAACGGGGGGAAAATTGAGGGAGAATCAGTGAGAGAGCAAAATGTCCTACATACCGCTCAACGTTTCCCCTCCTTGTGTTGTTACATAGGACACATAGACAGAGCGGAAGAAGTGACGTCGTGGGATTGAATGAATCAAAACAAAACACAGCTGGTGTCTCCGATTAGCACACCGCAACAAAATGTCGATATTTTCAGTGTCGCTCTGCCTCGCAATATTGAATACGCTCAAATATTAATATTAATATTAATAACAAAAAGAGAACGAGGTACACAAAACTGTATTTTGGTAAGGCAGCAACACGAGCAACGTGCATGCGCGACTTGCGCACATATATTTGCAGAGCAATCATTCACCGAAGAGCGGAGAAGCTGTATGTATTTGTTTGGCATTGGTTTCCTACAACACAATCGACGGCGCCGTCATCGTCATCATTTCCCACTGCTATTTCTTGTTTGCGCCGACGGCTGGTGCCGAATGAACACAGCCGTCACCACCCGTCGTGCATTGGGTAACTCACGCACGAACAAGTGTGGGCGAAACCAGCATTGAAACGGGGGGAAGATTGAAAGAGAAACAGCGAGAAAGCAAAAAGTCCCATGTACAGCTCAACGTTTCCCCTCCTTCTGTTGTTACATAGGATACATAGACGGAGGGGAAAAAGTGACGGCGTGGCATTGAATGAATCAAATTGTTGTTGTTTGTGAGGGACTTTAACCCGAAGGTCATTCGTTCCTTCTTCAAATGAATCAAAACAAAGCACAGCTGGTGCCTGCGATTATCACACTGCAACAAAATGAGCAGTTCAATTTGCATGTTAAAGCAGTTCAACGCACGTGGATACAAAATGAAATAAAACATGCTTGCTGTGTGCTCAAATCAAAATGTCCGATGTTACTATAACTGAAACAAAATGACCGAAGTGAATGTCCAATGTAACAATTGTTGAAACAGAACGACCTATGTGATTTATCCTATGTACATATTTTTGGTCAAAACGTCCTATCTGATGTTTTTATAGATTTCAGTGTAATTTCCAAATAAATTGACAAAATTTCATTTCTTACGTTGAACTCTATTACACTGCTTCCCTCTACAAGCAACACAGTGGGGAAAAATTGTTTCATTTTGATACAGTTTCAAAATATATTTTCACAACCTTCAAGCTCGATTTACTCGAAATGTGTGAATTGTTAGATAGGCCGTTTTGAAAAGTTACGCGAGAATTGTTGAAACAGAACGACCTATGTGATTTATCCTATGTACATATATTTGGTCAAAACGTCCTATCTGATGTTTTTATAGATTTCAGTGTAATTTCCAAATAAATTGACAAAATTTCATTTCATACGTTGAACTCTATTACACTGCTTCCCTCTACAAGCAACACAGTGGGGAAAAATTGTTTCGTTTTGATACAGTTTCAAAATATATTTTCACAACCTTCAAGCTCGATTTACTCGAAATGTGTGAATTGTTAGATAGGCCGTTTTGAAAAGTTACGCGAGATATCACTAATGAATAATATGCAATATTTGACGGATAATAATTCTTTCCATGTCCCAAACCGAAAATCATTCAATTATTGACATATAATTTAGACTCTTTAGGACGTACTTCTTTGCCTTTCTCGCTTTCGTTTGCAGTTTGTGGAAAATGTGCAGTGCTCGGAATAACACTCTAGTGGTTGACTTCAGTGTTCTCCCCATTCGCCCTGATGTGGCAAATGTACAGCAATTTTTGGAGAATGAAATAAAGCTCCAGATTTCTGATGTGAAGAGCATACAGTTGCATCACACGCGTAACTGTGTGCTCATCGAAATGAAGTCGAAAGAGATTGTCGCTCACAACATGATAAAAACGCGTAATTGATTAAAACGTATTTTTGCATTTTATCAAATGTGACAAAAAATCGATTGAAAATCTATTCTTGCTTATTCAAAAGTAATGTCATAATAGCACCATTTATCCTGATTGAATATAAAGTGTTCAATACGCATTAGTTTACTTTTTCAATAAAAACAAAAATTAAATGTACAGAAAACTTTGGCCCTTTTTCCATGTTTGTCCAGAACGATCGAAGGAACACAACAAAAGAAAACTAGCGATTTTCATCAAGTCTACCTTGAAAGTCGTTGGCAAGCTGGAGTTTTCTTGCAATTCGAAATAACTTTGTGTCATATTTCGTGAGTAATATCGGTGCCTCCATCCCAGCTCTTGAACGCTCTCGTACCACGTACCAAACGAGAGAGTGAATGTTTACATTTATAGGGCTCTCCGAATGCAATATGCCACGAACTGCTATGGTTCGCGAACTGTAACACTCTCCGAATATGTTTCGATCGACTTAAGCCAAGTACGGACCTGAAACGTAAATCGCTCAAGTAAAATTTCTCCTTTTTACCCAAGTAATTTTGACAGCTGATTCAGTATGAGCGAAATGTCACTTTTACTTACGGAATAATTGAGCGGCACATTTTTCCGTTCGGAAAAGTGACAGCTCCCTTTGATTTGTACGGCAGGCGTTACCGACGTTATGAAATCAGCTCTACTTCTCAGCTGCGTACAGCTCAAGTAATTTCGGTAGCGGAATCATTCCTTGACCGTTTCTTGTCCTATCCTTTTGCACAGTACTTATGATCAGCGTACCGGCCATTATTCGGATAAAAATCCAAACACTGAGAGAAATAAAAATATTGACTTCACAGCACCAATCTGGAGTTCGCCGGTTGGACTTCCGAAGCGAAGTTTTGAACTAACTAACGCTGCCGGCTCGGCTTTCATCTCGACTGTTTTTGAAAACAGCCCGACATCACGTCGACGGAAGAAGTTTCACCCCAACGGAGGATTTGTCAGTTCGAGCGCGCCAAAATCCTTCCGATTAAAAATGTGTTGGCGATGCTTAAGGTGCAACTGTTTGCTATCCATAAATGATGATCAGGTTTGTAGTTGTGGGGATATTAATCCCGTTATACCGGACAGAGATGGACTGGAAGTGTATCAACATGCCTGTTGCTAGCAAGCATATGATCCGAAACAGAAATATTTTCTTTTCAACGACCTTCGCCGAAGTTTTGACCGCCGAACTTAATTGCAACTCAAATTGGGTCCTAAAATGTTTGATAAAATCTTGTTTTTATTCAACAACACGAAAGAGCATGTTATTTCAACTACTTTAGCAATTTTTCCCGGTCAAATAACGGCTTTATCATGTTTAAACATTAATTTTAAAATTGGGTCCATAAATGAACCTTGACACTTGAGATCATGTTTGACGTTCGCTTAGTCGACAAAAACACCACAGGGGTTTTAGTTTTAACACTGGGGTTGTTCCTATCTGACATTTCGGAAGGGACACGGAAAACAAAATTCACCCAAAATTTGAGTTTAAGCCAAGGGGTGTGACAAAATCTAAAATAACATAAAAAAATGTTTTTCGAACCTAAACCAACGGCAAGCATTGGAAAATTGAGGAAACATGTGTTTTTAGCCTAAACTTAAGCGTTTGGCACTAAAATCGGGACAGGGCTTTAGGACCCTATTGTCAATATTGTCTGTTTCATGGGCAACAAAACGCGCCGCCAACCTTCAAACAGACCAACCAAATCGTCGCCAGCAAACTAATCAAAGCAGGTGATGTGCCGTTATGTTGGTAAGACTAGTGAAACGTCAAATTCGCAGCGGCTGGTTGACTGGCGACGATTACAAAAGCTGTGTTCAATGACTTTGATCGAACTTGCTCGGGGTTGGTTGTACTAGCTCGTATTTTTTGTCAACAAATAACTGTCAAAGCTACTTCGAGCAACTCCAAGCTGCTTTCTCAATGAACGCTCTTTTTACTCTTTTTACAAATTTACCGGAATTCCACGTGAAAAAAAATTCGCGCACTTAACAATCCGTATCGCTTCGGAATTTTGCTTTTTTTTCTCAATGTTTACGTTTTAAACGTCAAAAACACGAGCTACTGCGAGCTGGTTGAACTAGCTCGGACTCTAGCTTCCAACCTGTTTCGAGCGACTCGGAGTTGGTTGGACTCGGCTCAATGAACACAAACCCGAGCGACTCGAAGTAGGTTGGAGTGGCTCAATGAACACCAAAAGCTGACTCGCAACCCGAATAAAAAATACAATACAAAAACAATATAACGTATTGTAACAGTACCATTCAATATATTGGAAAAACAATACAGTATATGTGAAATGACAATACAATTACAGTACAATATATTGTTTTGAACAGTTCACTGTATGGTATATGAGATTTTTGCAATATAATGTATGGGTGGTTAAGTATCGTAACAATACAAATATAGATATTTTCTCATACAAACATTTTGAAAATACAATACGATATAATGTTCATGTATTGTCTTGATAAGCAATTCGTGTATTGTTGTACTATACAAAAACAATTCAACGAACTGTATCATGGTTGCATTCGTCGTTACAGCTAATGTCAAGTGACTTCTAAAAAACTACTTATTTTAACTTTTTGAATATTTTCCACCCACCATTTCTTGCTTTCTGAACTTGTTTTGTTTATTTCTTTCAGCAAAGCTACATAGAAAAAAGCAACAGTTGTTTTACGCGAAAATAGGAATTTGACCAAAATTGTAAGGTATAAAACCAATTAAAAACAATACAATGTTCTGTTACAATATATTATATTGTTTTTGAATTGTATATCCAAACAAGAATAATATTGCTTCGACATTCAATTACAATACGCTGTATTGTATCCAATACGTTATATTGTACATTAATGGTTTATTCCATTCACTGAATCATACGTTTTTATCCGGGAAGTGGTTGCAACCAAGTTCGAGCAGCTCGTTGAACACAGCTAAAAAAATGTCGCGTTCGATAAGGTGCGAAAGTTATTTACAATATTTTTATTTCAAAAGATCTGCCGTAAAAAGATGGACGTAATTTTTGAACGTTCTCTAAATGCTGCATGGGCGCATTCAGTGTGACATTTCCCAAGCAGAGCAGCTGTTTGTTCTACTTTATCGGTTTTTCAGCGATAAAAAAGACAAGCCGTGGTGGCATCTTCGCGTAAATTTCGACTTGTTTCTAAAAATTATCGCAAATTACTATTGAAAACTTATTTTATTAACGTTTAAAGTGTTTTAAAGATAAGCTCAAGGCATCATGCGTTATATGAATGAAGATATGTTGTGAATGCGAATCAACTCCTCAAATTTTGCAACCCAATCTTTTGTTGGGTGTTGTATAACTACCCTCGCTGTTAGTGTTGGGAAGTGAAAGTTCCAGCTTTGGAGGGTGGAAACAAAAATGTCCGGAAAGTGTCGTTTGTGCATGATGGGATGTCCCCTTTCCTTTGTGGAGGACGAGGAGCTGCGTTGGATGATCGATAAGATTTTCTACTTCAAGGTTTGACTGTGTATTATGGATAACGACGAGTGAGGGTCTTAACTGTTTGAAACATTTCCAGATCTTCCGCAATCCCGGGGATTTGACGCTGGTTTGCGAAACCTGCCGGGAAACGGTAGCCGGATTTCACGAGTACGCCGAGAGTGTTTGGAAGAACCAGCAGTTCATGCGGGCGAGTTCGGTGCCCTCTACCAGTGGAATCGTATCAAAGGTTGAGCCAGATATTCATCATATTGCCAAGAGGGAACATATTGATGAAGATCAGGAACCTCCCTTACCGGTTGCGTACCTGGAAACTAGCATGACGAATGCGGAGGATTCCATGGACGACGATGACCAGGATATTGATTATAAAGGAGACCGAGAATGGCTACTTCCGGACGAGGATGAAGACCCTATCGATGAGCAGGAAGTCAAACCGACCAAGACTCATAAAGTTGAGTTTGAAATAGAAGAAATGGAGGACGTAGAATACTTGGAAGAAGAGCAGCAAAGGATGCAGTTTGCCACTCCTAAAGCTAAGAAACCTGGGCCGAGTAAACCAACCAAGCTGCACGAAAGCCCGAAATCGGAAATTGAAGAACAGCTCCTGCAGCATTACAATTTGTGTTGTGATCTTTGCAATCAGCCCTTGAATGGATTTGCTGAGCTGATGAGACACTTCAAGAACATTCACAACCAACCGGCTTATTTGAACTGTTGCAACAAGAAAATCACGAAGAAATGCTGGATGATCGAACACATCCAAGTGCATTTGAATCCGGATACGTTCCACTGCGCCATTTGCCGGAAGAGCTACAGCTCTAGTCGAGTGCTCAAAGAGCACACCAAGGAAGTGCACACTCCAAACGAAGAACGCTCCATTAAGTGCGAAACGTGTCACAAGCCGTTTGCCACCCAGCGTGCCCTCAGTGCCCATCTGATGGTATCCCACGGATCAATACCCTGTCCGGAATGTCACAAGCTACTGGCCTCGCAAGGATCCCTCAAGAAGCACATGGTCATGATGCACGGCGAGGGAGAACAGCACGTTTGCGATGTGTGTGCCCGGGTGTTCCGTTCGAAGCCCTGCTTCGACAAGCACGTCAAAATGCACCTGGGAACGTTCGAAGCCGAGAGGGTTCAGTGTACCCTATGCATGGCCTGGCTCACCAACAAGTACTGCCTGAGGCAACATACGCGCCGCATTCACACCAACGCGGACGAAGTGGTATCGTGTGAGATTTGCGGCCGGGCCCAGCGGAACCAGGTCATGCTGAGACACCACATGACCCGGGCCCACGGCGAGAGTCGCTTCGAGTGCGACGTGTGTTTCAAGAAGTTCAAGCGACCGCATCACATGAGGGTAAGTTGACGGGGATTGTAGAGCGGGGTGACCACTCAGAATCGACAAATGAATTCACGATTTCTTTTCGATGGTCTCTTGAAAAAAATCACGGTGCTGAAATACCACCAAAAATGTAAAGGTTCATCGCATCTTACCCGCGACTACGTTTTGCGCGGTTCACGAAGTTCTTCTACCAACTTGAAGCTAGAACAAACTACGTTTGATTACCTGGTTGGTTTGACTTTATTAACGAGATTTTTAGCCCTGGGCTAGTTCATCTCGGGACCAACGGCTTTACTTCCCTTCCGAAGGAAGTCGTCACTATAACTTTTGACGTTGGATAACGTCTTTCGGCAACATATGGGGGTACAATTTCAAAAAACGAAAAATTGAGCATGTAACGAAAAATGGTCAGGTTTTGACCGCTAATAACTCAGCCATTTGTCGATAGATTTTCAATATTTATACACCAATCGATCGGAAATTTATATACGCGTCAATTCAAATAGAGGACACTATTGATTATTGGCAACAAACTATTGAAACATCGTAAAATGTTGACCCCTTTCTTATCTAACCAATCACGTTCAAGCACATTTTTGGGTTCCGCTTCCCACTATAAAAGCAAACGGGTCCCTGCTTCTTCCCTCAGTCTTCTTTTTGCGGTCGCACTGTGAACACGGTCGGGCGAGTCATTCTCGCTTTGCGTTTGCACCCGCGTCACAGTCCAATTTGTGTCGTCGGAAGAGGAAGACGCAAGATTGATTTGCGGCGGCGTTGACGATGGCTTGGGCGCTTCTCGTCATTGCCGCCGCAAATTTATCCGCGCTTGCAGATTTCGACTTTGAATTCAGCATCGGTGGTCAAGAAGCAAGCCCGGTAGGAACGGAATACCACAGGCTCTTTGAGTTGCTGATCCGAGGAGCTGCTGCTAATCGAGCGTCGGACTTGTGAAATCGCTCAAGATTTTAAGAGTGAGCATCGTTTGCAGATTTCGACTTATGCCTGGTAATCCACAACCCGTTGCTGTTGTGCGCCATCCACGTCACGTCATTTAGCTGGTTCGTCGTATAAGCAAATCGGCGCTTTTCAGGGCCATCAAATGTGTGGAAAAGAGTTAAAAGAATCCAGCTTTTTAAAAGCGTTAATGGCTGCCGCAAACGGCCTCACTTTCTGGTAGGGATAAGTCGATTAGACGTTTGGCTTGGGTCGTTTTATATTGAACGGACCTAAGCCAAACGTCATATCGACTGATCCCTACCAGAAAGCGAGCCTATTTGCGGCAGCCATTAGCGCTCGTAAAAATCTGGATAATATTTCCGACCTTATTACATTTTATATTCCTCAATCAATATCATAGCTTCATACAAAATTTAATTTGTCATGAATAATTGATGGCATGACAATTTGATACTGTATTTACGGTCGCTGCTGCAGTGCCGTCACAACATTTTACAACGAGTGGCATTTCCAACAGCTTCTTAGACTTGCCATATTTTATGAGAACATATGTAACAAAATTGCGACATATTTAGAATGCTTCTGAAAAGAAATTCTCATTGAACAATTTTCATCATTTTGGCACTCATGGATCATAAACTTTCCTTCATACAAAAGAAAACTATTGATTATCAATAGCTAACCATTAAATATTGGAAATCTTTCTACGAATCGACTCCAATAATTAAAACTATTGATTTTCATGAATAAACTATTGAAAAATTGATAAATATCAAGGCATGTCTTATTTTCCATACAAAAGCACATTTTACTTGTGTATTCCTAGCACAGACATCATTGCTCGATATCTTAAGGCCCAAACGCAATGATAGCGGAACGGCAACGGAATGCGGAACCGGTTCGCCAGCATGAACTATAATCAGCTTGTCGGCTCAGTGTTGGTCGAATTTCATTCGTTGTCAGCTTAGTCGAGATGTTGTGATTCATGCTGGCGAACCGGTTCCGCATTCCGTTGCCGTTCCGCTATCATTGCGTTTGGGCCTTTAGCCTCTTTCGTCATGCAAAGGGAAACGCCCCTTTCGATCTTCTTCTTACTCCTCTTTATTCTATCGTATTCAGTCGAAGCCAACCAAGCTTCAATGAGCCCCGCGCACATCAGTCAATCGTCGACCAGCAATTGGAGAAGGACTCCTATCGGACTGAATTTTACACATTCGTCGCTGCCGCTGCTTCTGCTCTTGTTTATTCCCAATCCAAGCTAAATGCTGCGGGTTCCGTGAAATCGCTCATTATGGCCATGGGCATCCAGCTAGACCATCAAATTCGTGGATAACGCGTCTAGAGACCTTGAAAATTGCCGTCGGAGGAGTGAGAAAACCAACGAAAACAAGGAAGCACAAAATTACCGACCGCATTTCGATTTAATCGTCTTCGGTAATCTTTTGGTGTGTTTCTGTCTAACAATGGATTGACAACCCAGTTTGATCGACGGTAACTAGCCCCAACCGTCCTTTTCAGGACGACCATTTCATTTTGAAAGAGTTGTGAGAATTTTCCACCGTGAAGAGCGACATTACTGGTGATTGAATGTGATTGATTCAGATTTTGATCAGTAATTTGCATGCAATCATTTATCACGGCTAAATAATGCTTCTCGAGAATCACAGTGTCAAGAAACAAAATTCCCATTGCGCGCGCGCAGACAATCGTCGATAGTGTGTGCATGAGTAGGATAAATCGCGAACGGCACTTGAATTAAGAATCCATCACCGTTTGCCTCGCATTACATTGGCGTGGATCGCGTACAGGTTGGTATCCTCAAACAAACCGACCAGTTAGGCCACGAGACCGTGTTATTTTCCCTATCTTTAGTCTCACTCTAACAATTATCATCAAAACTTTGCAGAAGCAAATCTCTAGTTTTAGTGAACCGATTAAACTGAAAAGTTAATGGGTTGTGCACTACATAGATATAATGCTAGTGATTCATTTTCGCATCGATATATTGAGTGGAACTTTTCAAATGGAGAGGGCGATTAAAACACCGTCCCGTGGCCTTATTCAAGAAGTCCTGATCCTTTTCACCGCCAGCAACAACGATTGCTGTGGCGCACAAGATTCGCAAACTCTACACCTGTTATGATGTGGAGCTGGGCTTGTCAGATGATTATGGTGATATTTGCGCTGCCGAGATCACTATAATGATTTGTCGGGCACTACTGGTTTGCCTCTACATTTCTCCGGATACCACAATGAAGCAGAAGAAGTTCTTCATGGCGCGGAACTTCTTCGAGTATCAGAAGGAGACCATGCCAATCATCAGAAGGAGACTTCAACATCGATTTGAGCAAAGAGGAGTACACAGAGTTAGCGGACTTCATGGACAAGAACCTCAACCTCAAGCTGGCTTCGGAATCCACTAAAGCAACCAATCTTAGTGGATCATGAATGGACTTAATGCAGCCCACAGACGCTCAGACGGTTTGACCAACATTAACTCCGCCCCCAAGTTAGTCAAACCGATTCATGTTTCTGCAACCGTTTGACCGACTGTCAACGTTCGTTGCAGCAACACCATATTTCTTCGCATGTTTTGAATACTCTCGGCAAGCCTAGTGAATATGTGATTGTTATTTTTTTCGATTTCTGTGGCTGTGGGGGTGAATATTTCTATGGCAATAATCGTTGTGAGAAAGAGCAGAACTTTCAGAATTTAAATACCGGAAGAAATGGATATTGAGAAGGAATTACAATTACAATTCGCACGAAGTATTCCGGCAGAACTCTAAAATTATGAGGGATCTCTATCGGGGATTATTCTCAGCAGTCATCGAAATGAGAATGGCTATGGTAATTTCTTCAAAGTTTGTATCCGGAGTCTTTAGCGGTTTCCTCTAGTTAATCTACTTTGAAGTCTTTCCAGAACCATTTATTATACTAGGGATTCCACCAGAAAGTCTTCCTGGAATTCTACCAGGAATTTCATCAACAATTCCTCTAGAAATTTATCCACAGATTTACCCAGAAATTCCTCCGAGGAAAATTCTTCAGGCTGGCTTTCTTCCAGAGGTTCCTTCAAAGATTTTTCTGCGAATTATTCAAAGATTCCTTTATTTCCTCTAAAAGGTCTATCATTATTCAGGAATCACATAAGGAATTATTTCAGATACTTCTTAATAAATATATCACCAGAAATTCCCATAAGCATTTCACCAGAACTTTTTTCAGGGCTTCTCCTAGGACTCCTCCATAAATTCAACCAAAAGGAATTTCTTCAGCGATTCTTTCTTGTAATTTTCTCTACATAGTCCTCCAGAGATTTACCCAAAAACTTCCAAGGGATTTATTCATCCAATGCTTCCTTCAAGAATTCCTCCAAAATATCCTCCACAGATGTATTTAGGAATTCCTCCATCGAAACTTCAAGAAATTCTATACAGATTATATAAGGATTTTTTCCTGCGCTTTTACTAGGATTTCATCTAGAAATTTTTATAGAGAGTGCTCAAGAAATTATTACAGGAATTCCGTCAATAATTCCACCAGGAATTTCTCCTATGTATCAAAAACCTTTCCCTAGGAACACCTCCAAAAAATTCTTCAGTGATTAACCCAAACATTCTTCCAGAGATTCCAACGCGATTTTTGCTAGAATTTCCTTCAAAAACTTCTACAGAAATACATGTAGGGATTCACTTCAGGAACTCTTACAATGATTCCACGCAAAATTTCTCCAAAGATTCATTAAGGAATTCCTTTTGAGATTTCACCAGGAAGCTTTCGGGAATTCAGCAAGAAATACTGCAAAAGAATTTGCCCAGGTTACTTTCAGGGGATTCTTCAATAAATTATTTTATGCATTCTTCCAGTGTTTCCTTAAAAGATTTCTCTTTGTATCCCTTAAGGGAACCTACGAGGCATTCGACCTTGAATTTTTGAAGGAATTACTTTAAGAATCTACCGAAATATTCGAAGATTCCTAAAGGAATTTATCCAGCAATTCCTTCCAGTATATCTTGGAGGATTTTTTCCAAGGAATCCACCAGGAATTGCCTTAGAGAATCCTGTAGAAACTCCTTCAGGGATTCCTTTAAAAGTTCTTACGGAGATGTGTTAAGGAATTTCCCCAGTGAATTTCTCCTGTGTTTTCTTTGGTGATTCCTCCAATGATTTCAGTATAAATTATTCCATGATTTTGTCCAGAAATTTTCCAAAAAATCCTTCAAGGGATTCAACATGAAGTTCAACCCTTCGTGGAATTGCTGGTCGATTCTCTCGCGGTTTTCCAGAAAAAAAAGTCATTTGAACTTGCGTTTTTTTTATTAATACCCTGGAGGAATTTCTGATAATCCTGAAAAATTCGAAGAAGGAAAATCCTAGTCGAATCATTGAAGTATTTTCTGGTAGAACTTCTGGCGAAGCTGTATTAGATTTTTCTGGTAAAGAATTTTTAGCGAAACTCTATTGATATTCTTAATTCTGGAAGAACTCATGGCGAAATTTCTTTAAAAAAACACCATTCCGGAAGAAATAGTTAGAGAAAATACTGGTGAAATCTCTGAAGGAACCGAAAGATTTTTTTCCAGAATGTTCTGAAGAACTTTTAGAAGATTTTCTTGAATTTCCGGTGAAATCACCGGAAAAATATTGGTGAAGCTTCTGAAAGAATTTTTAGTGGAACCCCTATAAGAATTTCAGCTCATTCCTTGAAGATTTTCATGATGGAAATCATAGAGAATTACCTGGGCGAATTTCAGATCCAATCCATGGATGGACCTCTGGTGGAATCCTTAGAGAAATTCTTGGAGGGTTTTTAGTTGGAATGCCTAGAGGAAATCCTTGCGAAATTTTCGAATCAATTCCTGGTGGATTCAATGAACGAATTCTCAGAAGAATCGCTGAAGGAATTCCTTTTTTGAATCCTAGGAGGAACTCCTCATAGAGTCACTTGAGGATATACTGATGGATTCCCTAATTACTTGTGAAATCTTTATAAGACATTTGTGGTAAAATTGCTGAAACAATTTCTGAAAACTCCCAAGAATCTTTGAAGATATTTTGTGAGAAATTCCTTGAGAAATTCCTGAAGGAATCTGTAGAGTTATTCCGGTGATAAAATCCTGAGACATTTCCGGAAAAATTTTAAGAGTAATTCCTGATAACCCTCAAGTATCCTTGGAGATATTTATTCCTTGATGAATTTTGGGAGGCATCTCATCTGAGTGGTTAGAGTCCGCGGCTTCAAAGCAACGCCATGCTGAAGGTGTCTGGGTTCGATTCCTGGTCAGTCAAGGATCTTTTCGTAAAGGAAATTTCCTTGACTTCCCTGGGCATAGAGTATCATCGTACTTGCCACACGATATACGAATGTGAAAACGGCAACTTTGGCGAAGAAAGCTCTCAGTTAATAACTGTGGAAGTTCTCATAAAAACACTAAGCTGAGAAGCCGGCTCTGTCCCAGTGGGGACGTTAATGCCAAGAAGAAGAAGAATTTTTGCAGGAACTCCAGATGAAATCATAGGAGGAACTCCTGATGAAATCCCTTGAAGAATTCCCTATGGAATCACTACAGTAACTCCTGATGAAATCCCTGGAGGAATTCCTGATATAATTCCTGCTGGAACTCCTGATAGAATTCGTAGGTGACCTCTTGATATAAACTCTGGGGAAACTCCTAATAGAATCTCGGAAGAAATGCTAGCTGGAATCTCAGAAGGAACTCTTGATGGAACTCCTGGAGGAACTCGTGATGAAATCCTCAGAAGAACTCTAATGGTAGCCCTAAAGGTACTCCTAAGGACTGTTCATTTTATAAAGTGGACACTTTGTTTATGCTATATTTTTTTTATTTATTGATAAAATCATAATCGGTTTTCTGTGCATCGTTTAACTATTATTCTACAATGCTATGAAAATATAAGATCTTAGAAAATGCTTTTGGTTGAAGAGCTAAATAGTTTTTTCCAAAAACTCCTAATAAAAGCTGTTCGTCAAAGTTCAACATTATTTTTCGTAAAACAAAACTTTCAATTTTTATGAACAAATTGTATGTTTGTATCCTTTACCATTCTACTAAAGGTATAGCTTTAAAAAAATTCACTATATTCCACCATTCTCTGACATTAGGTAACTTTAGTGATTTACTCATTTATGGTCAAATTTGTTGATACTCCATCCTATCACTCCCAGTAAAAGAGAAAAGCAAAAAGTGTGTTCAAAACTAGTTTGTTTCACTAAAGAAACTATATTTGTACAAACGAAAGCTAAATCGTGCGTTTAAACCACAGTCTTAAGTACAAATTTTACTGTTTATGGTAGTTTTACTAGAAAGTCTCATACTTTTAAAATCGTGTACTCATATTCATCGATCTACAGCAAATTGTAAATGTTTTTTTCCGAATATTTCAATTGGTAATCTTAGAATAACATTTTATGAAAATAATATGTGGAAAATAAAATATATTTTATTACAGCAGTGTTGCCAATTTTGATGATTGTCAATGTACTTTGAAAGGTCTTCTAAGAATAAAGCAATTGTGTTTCTATTGTGCTTTAAATGTGACGTGGGGACTACATAAGTAACTCTTTGCAGGCGTAAGTTATTTTTCATATTAAAACTATATTAGGACTTCCGTCAGGACGTACTTTTAATCAAAAGATTCTACTCATATCAGTTCCCTTCAAATTTAAAATAGTTTCTCTAGAAAATATGGGATAAAAATGATTTTATTATATCTGTAAAATTGTTGTTCCAAAAATAACTTGATTTTTCAGGCTTCTGATTGATGATGCTTTCGAAAAACAAGCCTTTTTTGAAAATAAAAAATGTAAGTTTTTGAATTTTCCAGCCAATTTCTAACAATCATTGATTTTGATAACCTCCAAAAAATCGACCGTTCTAATCGTTGTTCCATATTCGCGTGAAAATTAATTATTTTGGAGAATTTTTATTATCACAACATTGTACAATACTAGTCGAACGATGTGCAGAAAACAGATTGAAATTTCATTGATAAATTAAAAAGATACAGTATGCACAAGGTGTCCACTTTATAAAATGAACAGTCCTTAATAGAATCCGTATTGGAATTCCTGATAGATTCCCTAGAGGAACTCTTGATGGAATCCTTGGAGGAATCAGTGGCGAATCATAACCTCATTTTCAACCTGTTCTATGATTCTGAAAATGACTATTTCGACAAATTTAGAATATAAATCAAAATGTAATCAAAGAGTAAATTATTGAAATCGTGCTTTCTAACAAATCTCTGCTTATTGCATGCAAATTTGTTGCTGAAGTTCAAGAATTTATATTCGTGGGACAGGTAGATTTGAGGTTAGGGAATCGCCACTGGGAGGAATATAAAGATATTGTAAGAGGAACTCCTGATAGAATCAGGAGTCCCGATGAAATCTCTAGATGAACTCCACATGAAATTTCTGGAGGAATTCCTGATAAGTTTCCTGAAGGAACTCCTGATAGAATCTCTTGAGGAATTCCAGGTGAAATCTCAGAAGAAACCCTGGAGGAATCTGATGGAAGCTCTAAAGGTATTCCTGATAGTATCCCTATAGGAACTCCTGATGGAATCCTTGGATTAACTCCTGATGGAATCCTTGGAAGAACTCCTATCTATAGATATTCTTGAAAGAACTCCTAAGCATTGGAGGGACTTCTGATGGAATCCCTTTAGGAACTCCTGATAAAATCCCTGGTAGAATTCCTGATAAGTTTCCAGATAGAACTCCTGATAGAATCCCTAGAGGAACTCCTCATAATATTTCTAATAGAAACATTGATGGAATTCCTCGAGGAACATTTGATTTAATCTCTTGAAAAAATCCGGGTGAAATCTCAGAAGGAACTCTTGATAGAATCCCTGGAGGAACTCCTGATGAAATCTCCAGAAGAACTCTGATGAAAGCCCTAAAGGTACTCCCGATAGAATCCAGATGCAGATACATAAATACAGATAATATAGATACAGGAGCCCCTGATGAAATCCCTGGGGGAACTCCTGAAGGAATCCTTGGAAGAATTTGTAAAGATATTCTTGAAGGAACTCTGTATGGAATCATTGAAGGAAGTCCTGTTGAAATCCCGAGAAGAACTCCTAGAACTAGAGCAACGACGGACAGAGTCCATGGAGGAATTCCAGGTGGAATCTCTGAAATATCTCCTGATAGAATCCCTAGAGAAACTTCTGATGAAATCCCTAGTTGAGTTCTAGGTGCAATCCCTGAAAGAATTCCTGATCGAATCTCTGGAGGAATTTCAGATGAAATCCCTGAAAGAATTCCTGATGGAATCCCTAGCCGAACACCTGATGATACCCCCAGAAGAATTCTTGATGGTATTCCTAGAGGAACTAGAATCCCTAGAGCTAGTCCTGATAAAAACCCTGAAGGAACTGCTAAATGAAACCTTCGTGAAATGTATGATTGAATCTTTAGAAGTTCTCCTGATGGAATGCCTGGATGAAATTGTGTTTAATTCCCTAGAATAACTCCTGACTCTAGAGCAGAGGCCTTCCTTAGCCGAGTGGTCAGAGTCCGCGGCTACAAAGCAAAACCATGCTGAAGGTTTCTGGGTTAAATTTCCGGTCGGTCCAGGATCTTTTCGTAATGGAAATTTCCTTGACTTCCCTGGGCATAGAGTGTCATCGTACCTGCTACACGATATACGAAGTTGAGAAGCAGGCTCTGTCCCAGTGAAGACGTAACGCCAAGAAGAAGAAGAACTCCTCATTCTCAGAGGAATCACTGATGGAATATTTGTAGGAACTCCTGATAGAATCGCATGAGGAATTTCAGTTGAACTTTCGGTAGGAATTTATAAAGGAATTCTTACCGAAATTTCTGGAGTTCCTCCAGAAATCCAATCATGATTTTGTCTAGTGATAACAAGAAATTTCTGTAAGAATTCCTTTATAAATTCCTACCGAAAGTTCAACTGGTGGAATCATGAAGGAGTTTTGGAAGAATTCCAAAAAATATTACAAGGGAATTACCTGGCGAAATTCCTTGTAAAATTCTTGATGGAATCCCTGTAGTACAAATCCAAATACAAGCCATGGATGGATTTTTTTGAATCACAGGTAAAACTGCTGATGGATTCTTTGAAGATATTTCTGGAGAAATTGGTTCAGGAATAATTAAAGAATGCTTGATGAATTTGCTAAAGAAAACGGTTAGAGATAGTTGGAAACGATATTTCACTATCTATATAGAAACAATATATAGAGCGCGCATTTGATGAATCACTATGGCACCGACGCTGCGTAAATTCACGCATTTTGACTTTCCACCCATCTGCATGGGAAGATCATGGGACGTCGAAGCTTCAATTTGACATGATGACGTCGATGTTCGTGCAACATTCATACAGACGGTACGATCGGTTCGTCGAACATTTGGCTCCGCCCACCGGTGGTTTGAGCAAAATCAAACTCGTTTGATTTTGGCCGACCGATTCGTCAACCGTCAAATCGGTTTCACAAACTGTCAAATTGGTTCGTCAAGCAGCATCACACACGGTCAAACATAGCACCAACATGAGCATCAACCCGGGGGGCGGAGTCAATGTTGGTCAAACCGTCTGAGCGTCTGTGGGGTGCATAACGTTCAACCGGTATATTTGTTTGGAGAGCAAAAGTTACCGCTCATGCTTCATCTTTCATCGACCGGTTCTATCGGTGTTGAAGTGTTAATCGAACCAACCAAATAATAACACTCAATGTCCATAATAGATCAAAATTGACATTCAACAAATAGTTTGAAAATTGATTAGATTTTTTGTCAGTTCCTAGAAATCTTTCATAAGCTCGTGACGGTCCTAAATCAGGAAATAGAAGAAGCTAACGTTATCCAACGTCAACTTGGCGGTCGTATCTCGCAAACAACCTCTTACTTTTTACGTCATAAGTGACTATGTCGGGGATGGGATTCAATCCCAGGTCCTCGGCGTGAGAGGCGAGTGTTCTAACCACTACACCAGGTCCGTCCCCGTTTGATTACCTATTAGCTAAACCTAATCTTTATTTTTAAGATGTTTTTTAAGATTTAAGTTTTTTATTACTAGTTTATGGATTGAATTGACTTTTTTTTTTCTTCTAGGAACACAAAGCGATCCATCACACCGGTGAGGACCTCTATGGATGCGATTATTGTCCCGAGCGGTTTAACAACAAGAACAAGCAGTGCTTACATCGGAAGACGTGCCACCCGGCCGAGTTCGAAGAGGAGATGCGCCGACGAGCCATGAAGGATATGTAGAGATCAGACTTGAAACCGTAATTTATATGTAAGCTAAAAACTAGAGTGCGTTTTTTTCGATTTAATAAATTATGAAAAGTACATCGAATTCAGTTTGTGTTTCCCAAATCGGTTTACGTCCATCTAGCAGGGCGATTCCTCAATGCTACAGCTCATTCGCGGCTCAATCTCTCCCAATCCCGAATCGCTGGGCGATGAGCCATCATCCTCCTCACCCAAATCCTCCATAAAGTACCCGTAATTGGCCAAGTACGGATCCTCGTCCGTGAAATCCACTTGCTGCTCACCAGAATCGTTTCCATTTCCGCCCCCATCCTTGCTACACTGCTTGGCCGCAACCCGCATCAGAAGTCGCTGCAATCTTGTGGGGTCACATTTCAGTTCGATTCCCAGCGCGAGAGACGCTTCGCGATTCAGCTCCAACATTCCGGAAGATCGTTGCTGCACGCAAACGTTCCTTTTGCCGACGGATCGATTCAAATCCCCGGCAGACGTTTGATTGCCAACCTCGCGGACACGTGTGCTGTGATACTTCTGGACTCCTACATTCCTCCGCTCAACTGGGTTGGTTTGAACCGTGGCGTCTTCCAAGGACACACTTCGTGTGTTGGTTCCTGCGTCCGTCATCCGCATTCTCTTTGATTCCTCGGTCGGAAACGACGACTGAACTTCAGCATCTCTAGTCGATCGTTTTTCTACAATCGGAGAGAGTTGGACTCCCACGTGCTTCAGGACTACCTTCTCGGTTGCGGCTTGCACTCCGAAATCTCTGCGTTCCGTCGAGGTCGTCTGGATGGCCATCTCACCCCTCGCTATCACGTCCGTGTTCATCCCGATTTCCCTCCGCAACGGAATCCCATCCGTTGCGCTAAACAAATTCACCGACTCGGTTTGAAGCTTCAGCTGCTCGCAGGCCTTTCGGGATTGTTCCAGAACCCGTTCCAGCACCTTGTCGTCTTCACGCTTACGCTCGTGTTCATCGTACAGCTTAAGCAGGTCTTGCTGGCCGGAGAATAAACTTCCGGACACGTTCCCGGCGCTGTCCTCGGTTGCCCTTTCGGGTATTTCGAACCCTTCCCCGGTGGACGAGTGACGACGTGGCGCAATTTGAACCTTTGACGACCGCAGTGATCTGCGTGCCTGTGTGAATGAGATATGCGACCGTCTACGGCATTTTCCCCGCGAGGATTTCTGCGAACTCTCGATGACCTCCTCTTGAGCTGATAGTCGGAATTGTAACAAATTTGAATTTGCTTGATATTGATGAAGAAATTCGAGAATACTTACAAAATTGCATGATTTCAATTTATTGGGACGGAAGAATACGCAACCTCGCCACGTGACGCTTATACGCAAAACTACTGATGCGATTTCTGACAGTGGCTTCCATGGCTTCAAAGTACAAGATCGCAACCAATACCTAATTCTGCACTAAAACAAATTCTTTTGGGATACTCACATGAATGCAAAAATGTGAACATCGATAAATAATTACAACTTTTTCTACATAGGGTACAGAGCTATTTGGGATGGTACACTAATTATGTCACGCTAAATTTCAACTTTTTCAACCCCCTCCCCCCCTTTGTCACACTTTTTGTATGGGTCCTCCGAAAATGTTGTAAGGCTTGTCACGCTTGGCTCGACCCCCTCCCTTGGAGCGTGACGTAATTTGTGCATGACCCCTTTGGGCACTTTCATGATTCACTTTGGCATGGGGGATTTTCACCGGTCGAAATGTCTGAAATTTTGCAATAAGAAGCACGCACTTTAATATGACGCATATTGTGGCCAAATATGAACTTTGTAGGGCCCATCCACAAATTGCATAATGCTGAAGGTGGATGGGTGTCCTTAAGATGTTACAGCTCTTATTAAATTCGAAATATATTCATTCAATATGTGTTACGAAGAGGTGGGTGGGGGTCAAAACTTACCATTTTTGGCGTTATGAAATTTGTGAATAAACCAAGGGGTGGATCACTTGTTCGGTGCGCATCTAATGTACATCGATTTGCATTAAATGCATTTTTTCGATAAATTCATCAACTTAGCCCTGAACCATCCAGCTTTTTAAAAGCGTTAATGGCTGCCGCAAACGGCCTCACTTTCTGGTAGGGATAAGTCGATTAGACGTTTGGCTTGGGTCGTTTTATATTGAACGGACCTAAGCCAAACGTCATATCGACTGATCCCTACCAGAAAGCGAGCCTATTTGCGGCAGCCATTAGCGCTCGTAAAAATCTGGATACTATTGTATCGTACTATAGTAACGCGTCATTGTTTGTTTTGGAAGTTTCACTCTACACTCATTTTCTTCAATTAATTACAAATTTTATTCATTTCAGATCAAGATCAAGATGTAGATTTGAAGCGAGAGCATATATTATATTTAGAAGCCTAACTAGTGCTGTTTATAGACCTTTGAGTCATTAGGTATCTGGCTTTCTAATGCCTTCAATAACGATCAAAAGATGCACAGTGGGGAAATGATGATTGACTGCAGGAGTACATTATTCCAACTCATGTGAACTAATCAGGATTAACTAGATCTTTTAGAATTTCTTTCTCTTTGGCTTAATGGGGGCAAAAAGAAATCCGCATTTTTTTCTTAAATAAAGGATAACAAAATGAAACAAATATAACAAATCTTAATGTCTTAATAACTTGTTTTATTTCCTTCAATATAGGAAAAGGATTTTGGGATTAGGAAAGGAACTAAAAGCTCTTAAGCTTGGTATTCGCCTCCTTCAAGTATCTCTTGCAGAATGGATATTTCTTCATCGTCTTTTGCGTTGAATCACTGCCCGCATAGCAAAATACAGTTTGTCTTAGTTTAAGAACAATAAACATCTTGTAACGGTTACTGTTAATGTATCAGAAATAGTTGCTTTTATGTATAACTACACGCTAAGGAAATAAAATACTAAATAAGTTAAATACCATTCTAAAACCGTATTTGGTCTATTCACTCATTGGAATGAATTAAAAAGGAATATGCATTGCTAGTATAAACGCTTTTTATATATGACCGTGCTTATCACGGGAATAATCCATTGGGCTGATAAAGAAGGAAAATTCAATGAATTTCATAAAAACTGATTTCATTTTGTTTTGAAAATATGAAAACAAAACAACAAAATTAAAAGTGAAACTAAATGATATATATATATTTTTTTATATTTTATTGTAATAGCTTTTTGCTGACGCGACATGAGCGTCATCCCGTCGCTATTTATAAAACTTTAATTTTTTTTATCATGGTATGAAGGTGGTGAGAACGCTGCAACTTATTCTATCTGTCCACTAGGACTCGAGCTAGTTCCGCGCCATTCGCATTATCTGCTTAGTTCTGTTAGTTCAGAAAATCCCGTTGGCAATTTTTCCGCTGATGTTCGTCATTTCACTCCAGATCCAACGGCCGGAAGTTTTGGGTGGGATTCTAAATGAACAAAAATGTCGCAATAAAAGCTGTCACGGAGCCGCTGAGTGAAAGAAAACTTACCGATAGCAACACATTCTCGCTCCCAAATAACTATTTATTATTTTATTACGTTTTTCTCGTGAAAACAGTTATTAATTTTGTGAGGCACGATCACCGAGCTTGAGGACACACAAAAATAAAATGTCTGAATCGAATTCGGTTTCGTTAAGTCCCGGAGTGAAATCAGGCGCGCAATATGCAGTGAAAATGATAAATTTCCAAAAAGATTAGGAATGCTTAAAATATATTACTACAGTGTATATCATTTATTCGCAACAATGAATAAAGTTGTGTAAACATAAATAAATAATATTTATTATACTAACTAGAGTTTTCAATTTTCTCCGTGTATATGGACTTCAAAGCTGTTCACCATTTCAAACAGTAAGATCAACCCATACCTATCAGTAACAATATATGATACTGCTCTGATATTGTTAAATTATATGGGAATGGATTCAAGCAAGATATGGTGGAAATATACCGGCTCCATTCGGCAAATTGTTTTTGTTTAAATTTGTGCAACACACTCATACATTTGCATTTGACAATATTGAACTACATTTTAACAGTTCGACAAATAGTTACATTTTGTTGGTATTTGTAGGCGACATTTAATCTAGCGTTGAGTGTAGAAAAAAAATCGCCGTCGAAGGAAAACTGTCAAGCTGTATTGTTTACTTCTTATTCTACTGTTAAAACTGTTCAAAGCTTGCAATTAATATTTATAAAAGTCGAGTTAGCCTAAATTAAGTTTACAAAACAGCAATTCACATAAAAAATGACAGCTTCGATCGACCCAGTAAGTACATATCTTTCGCCAATTTGTTGGATGTTTGGTTTAAACCCAATCCCCATAGGAACTGCGCACCAAAATCGATACCGCTTGCCGGATGGAGGAGGAATTCAAACTGTACAACGAAAAAATAGCCAAGAAGCGGCATCAGATGATCCGGCTCTACATGGTCAACGGTTTGCTGGTGTGGAACGGAAATGTTGCCAACGGGAAGGACAACATCCAGAAGTACTTCCAGGAACTGCCCCTCTTCGAGCACATTATGAACACCCTGGTCGCTCAGCCGATCATTGGCGACGCTGTGTCCTCGCAGTTGACGTTCATCATCAAGGTTTCGGGAACGGTCATCTACCAGGACAATTCTACCAAACCCTTCCAGAAGACTTTCACGGTTACAGCCCAGGGCGACAAGTGGAAGATTTCGAGTGATTGCAGCGCTGCTTCCGGTTGCTGGATGCTATCTTTTAAGGGAATCGGTCAATACATGGATGCATTGGAAGGCGATATTCCGTGAGTTTCAGAAAGAATGAAAGAATATCCTTGAGGTGATTTTTAACTTTAATCGATTCACCGCAGGGCTGGTAGCGGGTCTGGTTTTCTATTTAAATCGAGTCTTTAAAAAGTGCAAAATTAAGAGGTTGATTACGTGACTATTCATCTGATTCTTCAAGAATTTCTTCTCAAATTCCTCGAGAAAAAGTCTCAGAAATTATCCAAGTGCTTGCATTATATTACATAACATAATAGGATATGGTAAAAATACAATAAAGCACCGCAATCCAATAATTATGCATACGTTATTTATTTCCCTTAGAAACATATGGTTGAAATGTATCAACACTGTTTGGCTTACATTGATTTTGCCGAAAAATGGACAGTATATCTACCTTTTGTAAAACTGTTGATGAGAAATTTTGTTCGAGAAAATCAACGTTTTCAAATGGTTACATAACTTAACCGCCTATTCCCCACATTGTGATTTTCCTATTTACCGTTTGTCGAATTGTTAAAAACGTTTCGGGTATGGTGGATATATTGTTATTTTTCATTGTAACCAAAATCATTCAGATATTGTTGCAAATTGTTGTGGACCTTTCGGGAAACTGTACTGATATAGTTCTTGTTTATGCGGGTGCAACGTTTGGATCAAATTGAGGGGCACGAGTGTAGTTAAAGGGGTTAAATAGTGTATGAGTCGTTCAACTCAGATCTGTCTTCAAAATCACAATTCTCACTATAAAATTCGCTGGGTATCCCTGGTACTGTGTGTCCATCTTACAGACTGATTGGAGATAAAGGTACTGAATATTAAACTCAAGGTCAGGATAGAGGATTAGGATTATATTTATTTCACATAGGAGAGTGAAGCCAAAAATGCTAATATCCGGTGCTCCAATGAATCCGATGAGTGCCAGCAACTGGTCAGAAGCATCCATTCCACAGCCTATAAAGTGTAAGGTTGTTGTAGTTTTCCTCACTGCGGGTCCTAAGCGGGTCACTCCTTTGTCAATCAGATCAAAGGATTACCATAATCGGTTACGCCATGAAGTATTACAGGTAGTGATTTTTCGGGGTGAGCAGCAGCTTTTCTTGTGAGCTTGTAGAAAAATGAGTTTGACATTCAGACTAGGATAGCGAATAAACATTAGAGCATGCCATGAAATGCGAATTTGTTGAGTGTGCATTTAAATGCATTTGAATGCATGAAATAATTCAAATATATCAGATGCATCAGAAGTGAGCCACCCCTTGGTTCACGTCCAAAATTCAATTTCTCAACTTAAAAATTGAGTCATAATCAACCGATTTTTGAATTTTTTTTTCTATTGCCTTAATGATTTTGAACCATTATTTTTGCGATACGCGTGATTTTACAACAAATTCAACCACTAACAAAGTATCCGGAAGTTTATAACTAGGAACAATGGAAATTCGCGGTTTCGCGGAAGCCGCGAGATTTGAGGAATTCCGCGAAATTAGTCGAATTTGAATTATTCATATGAAAATCACAGTGAATTCCAGTGTTTTGCCTATGAAAATGGTTATTATTTGTATTAGTGCTCTCTGATCGTCTACAACATAACTATTCCGAGGTGCGTTCTCAACCCACACTCCTTTTTTGACTGTTCTTCTACTGATCACCAGATTTGCCTATAGATATTTGCTTCCGTGATAATATTACCGAAGATTGAGTGAGAATATTGTGCTCTTGATTCCAGTACGGAATCTTTAAAAAATCTGCCTCTATTCCTGCGAGAATGTTGTTTAGGATTTTATATTAACTAGGAGTCATTTTCTAAATCGAGTGGATTCATGTGACTCGTCTGTAGTCATTGTCGATCAAAGTAAGCATGCATATTTCAGATGTCACCCGTCGACTCCCATGGGGCTCTGCATCAAATTCATTCCCTCTCGTTCACTCTTTCATTAAATTTGTAAACAACAAGGCCAGTAAACGTCAAAACTCCATGTATATTCAAAACAGTGCAGAACCCTATAGTAATCCAGTCACATAGAGTGAAATAACTGTCGATAAGCTCGAAGAGCCGAGTCGAGCAAAATTTTTGGTGGAGTCACTGTCGACCAAAAATTTTGCTCGACTAGTTTCTGGTCAACTTGACTTGACTTTACTCTCAGAATTCCATAGGATTTCGTCAGAATTTTACCCGGATAAAAAATACAATACTGAAACAATATAACGTATTTTAACAGTTTCACTCAAAACATTGGAAATTCAATACAGTACATTGTAAAATACAAAACAGTTACAGTACAATATATTATCGCGCGCCCACCAAATCGGAACGCGCGTGTGGGACACGCGACGTGTGACTCGTTCCCGACATAACTGTCATAATGACATGTGTGGCGCTGCATTCTTACGTTGTTAATGAACACAGCGCACTATTCAAGTATTAGTCGCGATGCTCGGAGGTTTAGAAAAAAAAATGTTTGTCGTTATTTCTGTCGGATCCATAATATTGTTTTGAACAATTCATTGTTCGGTATATGAAGTTTTTATAATATAATGTATGGGTTTTTAAGTATCGTAAATTTTTTGGATTACTGTAAACAATATTGTTTTGAATGGCAATTTGTGTGTTGTATTGCAATACACAAACAATTCATCGAAATGCATATTGATAAATCTCGCATACTCTGAGATAACGCCCTAAAAGCCATTGGTAGCCATGTGTGTAGCTCGTTGCGAGAAATGGTGAAAGAATAGAATTAGTGTTTTTTTTATGGATTGTGTCCAATACCGTACACCCCCGTTAATTTGAACGGTACCTCATGCAAACCATCGGGGTTCATTTTTAATTTGAACATCTAGTCACCCTAGAAACGTGTTTCTGGTTACCTCTTTCACTGTTTTGTTTTGATTCTGCGTTCCGTTCCACAGTGTTCCATTTCACTTCACTCCGTTCCATGAGCTAAATGACGTTTGAACCATTTTTAATCTGAACGATGTGCAAATTAGCGGGGTACAGATTAAAAAGTGTTCAGATTAAATGAGGTCAAACCAACGGGGGTACCCGGTATCCGGTAATAGTTGAACTAACAGTAACAAAAAAGGTTTCAACTCCTATATAGAGGTATAAGTCTTCAACATAGTTGCATGTCCTTTGTAAAGCATAGTTAAAATCACTTATGTTTACAAAACTAAATATTTCTACTAAGTGTAGAACTAGCCCTCGTGCGTTAAAATACACTCAAATAAAGATTTAAAAAAAAAAAAAAAAAAAAAAATATTTCTACTGTTTAACTATTTTCACCAAATATTTCTTGCTTTTCGGATTTCTTGCTACACAGAAAAAAGTAACCGCTGTTTCACACGAAAATAAGAATTCGACCAAAATTGTAAGGTTAACACCATAAAAATCCAATACAGTGTTCTGTTACAATACATTAAATTGTATATTCTGTCAAGAATAATGTTCGTTCGACATTAATTTATAATACGCTGTATCCAATACAGTGTTCTGTTACAATACATTAAATTGTATATTCTGTCAAGAATAATGTTCGTTCGACATTAATTTATAATACGCTGTATCCAATACAGGACTGGTAGCGGTCAGACAGCAATATAATAGTGTCTTTAGTGACTAAAATTATCTAAAAAGTGGCCAAATAGTGACTATAAAGTGACTTCAAACCTACAAACATTATTCTTAAATAAAAGTTCAAAAAAATATGGTGCTTATAATCAAGAATATTACAAACCCATTATAATCTAAATCTTAGTCTTGTTCTTCTTTCTGGCGTTACGTCCCGACTGGGACAGAGCCGGCTATCTGGGCCCCTTAGTCTTAGGCCCCAAGCACAATGTGAACGGCAACGCGGCACAACGGCAAAACGGCATGTCCATCTAGATCTACACTTTACTCATCAATCCAGTGTTGACTAAATCCTTTTCAACATTGAATTGACAAGTAGAATGTAGCTCAAGATGGGCTTGCCTTTTTGCCGTTGTACCGTGCTGCCGCTCACATTGTGCTTTGGGCTTTAGTCTTGTACGGGCACATAAACGTTAGGCATTAGGGTGGTTCAAAGAATAGTTTTCGCTCCACATCACTCATTCGATTCAAGATCCACTTATGAGTGCCCTCCCAAAATTTGAGCTAATTTGGATGAAAACTGAGACTGCAATTTGTAATGGATACTTGCTGATACGTCCGATTTGAATACGATCTTGGGCAAAGTTGTAACTGATGAATGTATTTGACAGTATATAAAGAGCACATAGGCACACACTATGAATGAATTGCTTGCTTTTCTAATAGTGAAATGATTGTGCAGTCTCAGTTTTCATCATAATGAGTTCAAATTTTGGGAGGGACAACTTTAAATCTCGAATCTCAGTCAGTAGAGAGAAGCTCCTAGAAATTTAAAACTCATCAACTCTTGAAAAAAATATGGCGAAATTCTTTGTCATTAATGGGGAACTTAATCGCCAAAACTCATTAAAGCTTTTGCAAAGTTACCAAATGAATTTCTGGAAAAAATGATTCATGCATTTCGGGGAAAATTTCAGGAAGAGTTCGAGAGTAAATTTACAATGATACAAGAAGATTGTTTAGCGAAATCTTTACAAAAATTGTCGATGAATTTCTGGAGGCTCTCGTAGAGTTCCTCGCAAATAAAAGAGAATAAATCCTTGAAGGAATTAATATAAAATTTTGCCCTCACTTTCCAAAGCATTATCTATTTTCGAAGAACTCGAGATTCGAGAAGAACTAAAGGAGAGATTATTGTGCCATTGGAGAATGATTTTATACGTAATACAATAATATAGATATTACTCAGTACTCGAAGTATCTCAGTACCGTTCGCCCAAGCAATAGAAAAAATCAATCGAAATCGTGGGTTAAGAGGAGTTTGGCTTAATCCCTAAATTATTGCCTGAGACATTTGCTAAAATTTCTACAAAAAATCTTGAACTAATTCCTTAATAATTTTCTGAACTACAATGGGCCTAGATCCTGAACATATTTCTGGCAAGTAGCCGGACCCAATTCTTGGCACTTTTGATTCACTTCGGCAGTTGGCTTTTTTTAAAGCTACAAAGCTTATATTTGGCCACAATATGCGTCGTAGTGGAGTGCTCCTTATTGCAAAGTTTCAGACTGTTCGGCCAAGAAAAACCCCCCATGCCAAAGTGAATCATGAAAGTGCCCAAGTGGCTCTGCACCCTATGATAAAAAATTTTGGTAAAAATTTTAGATAAATTTCAAATTAGTCGAGTCTAATACACGACACTGAAGACGGCCTTACAGTTGAGATCGAAATACGCGCATCTGTCAAAGGACACCAACTCTGCTGGAATTAAATGGTAGAATACTAAATTCGATTTTCCATTTTTTTATTGGTGATCTAACGCAAAGCTAAAATGCGTAGAATAGGGATTAGTGCAACTTAATAAACATGTCTAGTAATAACTTTAGAAGAAAAATTACCGCACTCATTTAACAGGCATGATTTTTGCAATTTAAGGCACAGCAAACCGTAAAAATTCATTTCAGTTTGAAAAACTTTCGCAATATAGCCTCTCTTTTGTTCGCCAATAGTAAAGAAACTATATGCAAAGAAGCGAAATGTTCCAATTGGAATTCCAAGTTTACTGTCAATGTCATTCCAATCGAGCAGGAGACTTGTCAAACACTTTTTCACACAAGCTGAAAACGGCTCACACAAAAATGTTACCGCCCACGAAAATTTTGCTTCCTCTGAAGTAGCATATTTTCTGAATACTTGAGTGTCGGTTGCAATTTTCATGCTTTGCATAAAGAATGCTCTACTTATTACATTGGTTTTCCACACATTCAGTCAATTTTTCATTCATTACCCAAACCTGTGAAAACGCAACACATAAAATCTGTGACTCACTTTTAGCGTGGGGTTCAACATTGGCAGTGTTGCGTAATAGATTTGGCATAGTTGCTAGCTGATTTATTTTGAATATGATCAGATTTCGTCTCTTTATAATTTAGACTCTTTAGCCAATAGGTATTCCAATAATCAGCTCGAAGATTTATTGTCAAAAAAGGTGTTCACAAGCTAACAAAACGCACAGGCTAATTTAGTCTAGTGTTGTTTATCACAAACAAAGTCAGCACGCAGCCAAATGAAGTCTTCGCCCAACATCAAAGATCGAATCGCATCGATCAGCCTTGTAGTTTTAATTGTTATTTATTAACATAACGTAGGCCTGTTAGCAGGGATGCCAAGTCAATTTTTCAAAAATCTGGAAGATTTTAAAAATTTGTCTGGAAAAGTCTTGATCGCTCATGTCGTACATGGAGAACCTTACAAATTATTTACAAAACCTTACAAATTCATTTAAAATTTTATCTGGATCTTCCAGATTTTTGTAAAATGGGGCCTCAAAAATCTGGAATATTCCAGACAAATCTGGAAGGTTGGCAACGCTGCCTGTTAGTTACACTTAAAATCAGGTCAAGGAAGAATCGATCGCATCAGGTGATCTTCGATAACTCATTGAGTCTTTGCACCGGTGCTGAAAAAGTGTTCATAAATCCCAAAACGTTATCTAACATTTGAAGAACCGCTATGAGCTACATTTCCATCGAACCTGTCCAGCATCAGTTGCCGGTCATGGAACCATCGCCCTCTAACAAAGTGTGTTGCAAAACTAAAGCGGAGAGGAAACAATTCACGGACGCCGCATCTTGCCCCATTGTGCCGGACGAGGCGACCAAGCGAAAGATCAAGTTACGCCACCACGTGGGTGTGTTCCGTGGTGGAAAACAGCGCGACTACAGCAAGTGGAGGGAACGCTTGCTGTTGCACCTGGAACGGCTTGGGTTGGAATCGACGCTGCAGCGAACGCCACCGGAAGAACCGCTTCCCGCCGAGATAATGGATAAGTCCGAGCGCGAAACGTGGTATCAGGCTCGTTGCGAGCGGGACTGCGATGCCATCGAGGAGTTTTGTATGTCCGTCGAGGGCGAGGCGCTGGAAAGGATCGGACACTGCACCTACGCCAAAGAACTACTGGACACGTTGGACAAGTGGTACCTGAAGAGTGCATCTGGCAAGTGCAAGGCGACAAAAGCTTAAGATGAGAAATTATTTTTTTTTTGTAGTTATGACATTTTGTTATCTTTTTTAAGTTTTTGGTTTTACAACCGACTAGGTTCGAAGTAAATCTATCGGATTTCTACTATATTTCTGAGAACACTTGCTAAAATGCAGAACATATATAAATATTGACAATAAAGTTAAACAGATAGCCAGCCCACCATAGGTTGCTGAATATTAATAAATACTGTTAGGGCTTATTCACAAACTCCATAACGCAGCAGGGAGTGGGTGGCTGTCCTTTTGATGTTACGGCTGATACACAATTTGTAGAATGTTCATGCAAAAAGCATTACGAAGGGGTGGGTGGGTGTCAAAAATTGCCGTTTTCGGCGTTATGAAATAGGGGGAAGTCCTCTATTGCCGGACAGGCCTTATGTCCAGACAGTTTGAATTTTCCAAAAACGAATAATGATATTAAGATTTTAGTATTTCAGGATTATACCAAAACACATTTTTGCAGTGTATACAAACTATGACGTTTTCATGTCCAAACGTAAACAAACAGTAGCTGTTAAAAGTTTCACTCTGATACATTCTACCGAAAAAATGTGAAACGATAAAATTTCATACAAGTGTAGCCACAAATGTTTCTTATAATTTAAGCTGAATTGTTTCCGTACGTTGACTTCAGCAAGTTTTGCATCAATCACAATGCAAAATTTATTAGAAAATGAAGAATTTCATAGAAAAGCATAATTCGCTTTTTCATATACGTAGAGCACAAAAAACAGACAGCAACAAAAATAAAGCATAAACAACAAAATTTTCGGTGCTTGGAGGCCTTATACAGTGATGTAAGCAAGATGCTTTTAATGCAAATGAGCGCACGAGAAGCAGCCACAAGATATGATGTACAGCAGGCCTGCCCAACCTTTTTGAACCGCGGGCCAAATCACAAAAACAATTTCGTGTTGCGGGCCACATTGATACGAATACGCATAAAGTCTGACAAAAGCAAATAAATGAAGTTCATGAAATCTGACAAAACTCAACGAATGAAGTAGATTTACTTTGAAAAAAATCGAAAAACTGATAATTCTTGCTAATCTTTCTGCTGGATATTGTGAGGGTTTCTTTCAAAACTATTTAATAATCTCTTGCAGAATATTTTGAAGAATCTACCCCAAAAAAAATATAGTCTGTGCGAATAATGCCCAGGATTTTATAAAAATCATACTCCGCTTTCTGTCAGAATTCGCCGCGAAATGTGCTAAAACTCTGATCAAGCTTCTACGAAAATCTTGGTCAGAATGTCCAGGATTTTACAAGAATCGTGCCTAGGATACCTTCGGAATCTAACTGAAAAATCATTTCGAAATATTTGAGAATGCTAAAAAGTATTTCAAAACCTGATCAAAATAGTATTATAAATTCGCTTAAGGTTCTAGCAAAATGTTATTTAGTGATATATTGTAATCTTACATAGGGTTTCAGAAAATTATGTATTGAATTCGTTGAAAAGCCGGGCTAGAAGTCTATGGAATTCTGGTAAAAATTCTGTAAGAATCTTGCCAATGTTATCCGTGAAAGCCGTGTACAGAATTTAAAAAAAATCCTGTTCAAGATTTTTCTAACAATCCCGCCTTTTTATAATCCTGTCAAGGAATCTGCCTGAATAACGCCGAGGTGTTGTTAAAATTTATTTCCAGGATTCTGTGAGAACAGCCTCTTGTCCATGAGTTTTATTCAGGCTGTATTTTTTAAAGTCATGATAGAAACATTGTTGTAACACACAAAATTTGAGATTAAGAATTTGAATCATTCATGAAATTAAGTACCTAAGAAAATTTGAAGAAAACAAAACAATTTAAATAAAAAATTAGTTTGAAATTGAATTTAAAATTGAATAGTTTCTAACTTCGGATTGGTAGGATAATCAACGGGCCAAATATGAGAAGAATCTTTGAACCCTCCGCGGGCCGCACAAAATGAGGTCGCGGGCCGGATGCGGCCCGCGGACCGTACGTTGGGCAGCCCTGATGTACAGTCATCTCTCGATAATGAAGGGACCATTGAGTTATAGAGATATCGTGTTACAGAATGCTAAAACAGTGCAAATATGCGATTCAAGGGACCATCGAGGTAGCCATGAACACAAAATTTTACTATGGTTCTCTATGGTTAAATATTGAGATACGGAGGTCGAGTAAGGTAGAGTTGACTGTACCTAAGAGCCAGGGCTGGTAGCAGTCAGACAGCAAAATAATAGTGACTTTAGTGACCAAAATGATCAAAAAAGTGACCAAATAGTGACCAAAAAGTGGCCAAAAAGTGACTTGAAAACTACAAGTCATTGTAGTGACTAGAAATGACAATATGGTCAATGTGAATATTAACCACTCTACATATTAGGCGAGTTTAGAATGTAGAGAACTGCAGTAATTTCAAATCTTTCGTAACAGTTATCTGTCCAAGATAAGACTTGATTGTCATAAATCGTCAAAAAGATAACTTTTTTCGAGATTTAATTTATCATTATTTACGAGACGAACATTAGCTTAAAATAAGGTTACTAGGTTATATTTCTGATTTCAGTTAAAAATAGAAAATTTAATACATGAACTTTGGTAAACAAACTCGTGATAGAATTCGAAAATTGAGAATAAATTTCAGAACATTTTGAAAAAAATATCTTGACAGAATTCAAAGTTCAAAAACAAACGAAAAATAGAAACGCATGCTAAATTTGTGGCAGAATTTCAGTAAAATATCCAAATAAACAATAACTCCAGAACACAATTGATTATTAACGTATTCGAGAATAAATTAGTTGAATGTCGTGCATAAAGAATAAGAATTTCATTGGCATTTCAATAAATGAATTATTGAAAATAATCACATTAATCAGTGGCGACTCGTAACCTCACGTTTCATCTGATCTACTACCTTGAAATGACTAATTTTGCAAATTTAAATTATTAAGTAAACAGTAAACGATAGAAAGCACATATTTGTTGCTGAAATTCATGAACAGGTGGATTTTGGGTTAGAGAATAACCACTGATAACACTATTGATTAATTATTATCGTCCAACAATGTTCTATAATTCATTATAGAAATATGTTTTTTTGTTTGGAAATAGTTGACCAAAGTCGTGTAAAAAACAGTGTCAAGGGTTGATCAATGGAAACATGTTTAAAAAAAAAAGACACCGACACATTAATGCTTCCAGTGGACGATTTGCCCTTTGAAGGAAGCACCACACTAGACAACGGACTAGCATGCAACGCCCAGTGGCACATTCGAAATACTTTCCTGATGAAAAGTTTTCCGGACTGAAGCGGGTATCGAACCCACACTCCTTGACTCGATGCGGTTAAATGCTTGGTTACACTAACCACACGACCACGTTGGAATTTCTGATGTGATATCTGAAATGATTTCCAGCAATAATAGTACTTGCTGTTGAAGTCCTGGACGAGTTTCTAACAAAGTTTTATAATTTATTTTGGTTGTCATTCCTAGCCGTCTCTGGCTTATCTTCCGGAGGAGTTTTGATGATGTTTATTTTCAGAAACCTGGTTTTGGATTTCTTGTATAGCCGTAGATTACTCATATCAGATATTGGTTCTGGTTTTCGCCAAAATTTAATAAAATATTTCGGACAACACATTTATCCTAATGTTGCTTTTTAAGTTTTGCCAGAATGTTTTTTTTTGTCTTTTTGGCTTAGACCATGGGTTGGTCCATCTTGCCTTTTGTTGTCACTTTGCGTTTGTGAATTGTTGTTTTTGATGTTGATTTAGGGTGGAAGTACCCTATGTTGCTAGGTTTTTTCCGGTTTTACAGCTTAACGTTAATGTCTTTAAGGAATTGCACAATACTTTTCAACTCATCAATCTTGTGGTCTTCAAATGCCAGAATGTTCTCCAGAGTTTTTCCCAGGAATTTTTTTAATTTTCTATCGGAAATGTCTACGGAATATTGTAATTGTAATTGTAATTGTAATTTATTAACATAACGTAGGCCTGTTAGTTACACTTTAAATCAGGTCAAGGAAGAATATTCACTTAAATTCTTCCAAAAAGTTAGCTGGGTGGGCGGCGATGAACCAGTCTCGGGCCGAACATCCCCATAATAAGGATTCAATAATAATATAGATAGCCAGAAGTCTCTACTTTTCTTGAGTCAAGAATCTTGACACTTTGATTTCAAAATCACACTATTCTTGTCTTTATAATAACAAATATCTATTTGCTGTTGTTTTAGTTTCAAAAGCTAACCCAGCCTTAAATTTCATTATCATCAGATCACGAAAAAAAGTGACTTTAGTGACCATTTTCCTGAAAAAAGTGACTTTAGTGACTTTTTGTTGGAAATAGTGACTTTTTAGTGACCAGGTCGAAAAAAGTGACCAAGTCACTAAAAAGTGACTTGCTACCAGCCCTGCTAAGAGCACACTTCAACCTTCGAGTTGAAGAAATTGCGAAGAACTATAAACTCGTTGAATTCTCGAAGATATTTTCATCTGAATACGAACAACCGCTTATGCAACATAGACGGCGACATATGACGAATCGATCTATGGCGCTGATCAAGAAGGAGTTTATGGAACTGACCTGGGAGGGAGAAACCGATACGAAATTTCTGTACGTCATAGTGAGCCGAGATTCTGCTGTCACGAACTGTCACTGTGAGCCCGGATCTCAAACAATGGACAAACATGGAAAAAGCGCGTAATTGATCAAAACATATTTTGGCATTTCATCAAATGTGACAAAAAATCGATTGATAAGCTATTCATGCCTGTTCAAAAGTAATGTCACGATAGCACCTTTTATTCTGATTGAATAGTATGAGTACTTAAATACGCATTATTTTACTTTTTCTAATAAAAGCGAAAATGAAATGCATAGACAACTTTGGCCCTTTTTCAATGTTTGTCCGAAAAGGTGGAAGGTACACAACAAAAGAAAACTAGCGATTTCATCAAGTCTGCCTTGATTGTCGTTGGCAAGCTGGAGTTTTCTTGCAGTTTGAAAAAAAAAAAAAATCATGTCATATTTCGTGTGTAGTATCGGTGCCTCCCTCCCAGGAACTGACCTATGATCTCGCTAATATGCGTCATATGCTGTATTTGTCTTGTAATTTTCTAATGTGTTCCGTTGGTTTGAGTCTAAAAAACATTTTTTTAGATTTTGTCACACTCCTTGGCTTAAACTCAAATTTTGGGTGTATTTTGTTTTCCGTGTCCCTTCCGAAATGTCAGATACACGGAAAAAAATTCTGTAGTAAAAATTACTATTTTAGCTGACTACGCCCATTCTTGAAACTACCATGCAAATTCAGACCAATTTACTATGTTTACGGTACATCCCACCACATTACTGGTACATTTGACAGAAATAATTTACAACAATCTGATTTCGACTACAGACATGGTAAAATCAAGCGCATTTCTGGTCTGCTGAAAATTGCCGGTGCGAGCGCTTAAGTTAACCCCCTAAAATGGTAGTTTTTACCGCACAATTTTTTTGCGTGTAGGAACAACCCCAGTGGTAAAACTAAAACCCCTGTGGTGTTTTTGTCGACGTTCGCTTACGTAAAACATGATCTTAAGTGTCAAGGTTCATTTATGGACCCAATTTTTAAATTGAAGTTTAAACATGATATAGCCGTTATTTGAGCCGTAAATATTGCTAAAGTAGTTGCAGTAAGATGCTCTTTCTTGTTATTGAATAAAAACAAGATTTCTCGCGTAACATTACTAAAGGACCTATCTAACATTGAGAGGCTCTCTTTGTTTACTGTTAACGGAGTAGTCCGTGAGTTTTTGAAACGATCGTCATGTCAAATATTTTTAGTAGTACTTAACAACCACTTGTAGCGACCAGTCGCATTTAGCACAATAAACCATTTTCTTAATTCTCGTTCATTCGGCGTTTAACTGCTTTTCCGTTTGCCGGTCGACCTATTCCTTTAGGTTATGGGCCCAGCAGTAAAGGAAGGCGCTGGAATACCCCAGCTGGATGGAACTAATTTTGAAAATTGGAAGTTCAGAGTGAAGCTGTTTTTGAAAGCTGCTGAGGTTGCGGAAGTACTCGAAGCGGATGTTCCTGCCGAAGGCGTTGCTGGAAGAGCAAGTTTCCTGAAGATGGACCGTAGAGCAAAATCCATGCTGGTCGGATTTGTAGGAGACGAATGCCTAGGAGTCGTTCGGGACAAGGAAACCGCTAAGGGTATGTGGAACGCCTTGGAATCTACGTTTGCGAAGAAATCTGTGGCAAGCCAGACTCTCTTGCGTAAGCAACTAGCAAGGCTTCGTATGAAAGATGGAACGTCGATGAGATGTCATTTCAACGTTTTCGATGACCTGGTGCGTCAGTTGAAGACGGCGGGAGCAAAGCTGGAGGAGAGTGACCTGATTTCGCAGCTGTTCCTTACACTTCCAGACAGCTATGATCCCCTCGTGACTGCTCTGGAAAACATTGGTGAAAATGAACTCAACTTGGAAACAGTCAAACAACGGTTGCTAGGTGAAGAATCGAAGCGTGCTGATCGATCTGATGACTACTACGATGACAGTGTAGCGTTTCTTGGAGGATGGAAAAAATCGAGGAAATTTTCCGGTAAGTGTCACCGATGTGGACAATCTGGACACATGAAAAAAAGATTGCGATGTGAGCGATTCTGATAGTGAACAGGAGCTGGCTAGTAGTAGAAAAGCAGTAACCTTTAAGGCAAACAGAAGTAACGGTAATACGAGGCGGAAAATTGTTTTCTACGTCGATTCGGGATGCAGTGATCATTTAATTAATGACAGGCGATTTTTGCAATATGCTCGGAAATTGGAAGATCCGTTTATAGTAGATGTAGCCAAGGACGGAGTGTCGCTAGAAGGAAAAATAGAAGGTCAAATAACAGGAGTGACGAAGCAAGGTACTCAATTTGAAATGAAGAGCGTGGTGTACCTACCCGAGCTAAGAGGTAACTTGTTATCGGTGAAAAGATTATCGAAGGCAGGAATAGATGTTTTGTTCACCAACGATGGTAGAGAAAAAGCAGTTTTGATGATTAAGGGCAGTGTAATTGCTGTGGCCTATCTCAAAAACAATCTGTATGAACTGGAACTGAACGTTAACATCGAGGCGAAACCAAAGAAGTTCAAATCAATCAGAAATGATGAAAAGAAGTGTGAACCTTTGATGATACCGGTTCGTTATCAGCAAGAGAGGGAAGATGAAGATGATTATGCTGACAATGGAATTAAAGCCGACAATGAAGATTCCGATGATGGTGCAATAGGCGGTACGTTAACAGAGAAGTCCTTTCCGTTCGGCCGGCGTAATTTGAAGGCTACAAAGAATAGAGATAGAAAACTATAGAGGACGAATGTCGCTGCTGTTCCCTTTGTTCTCGCTCAGAAACATGTCGGGTACATAAGTGTCAAACTGCATACTTTTTCGCGTTGACATTTATAGCCCTGCCTATCTCCGCCAGCAAAAGATGTTCCTGCAGTGACGCCAGCGACATTCTTCCTCTATAGTTTATTACCTCTATTCTACAAAGAGAAGAGAAATCGAACACGGTGCTGCAACGAAATGCAACAGTGATGACGATGATTGTGGATCGCAGTTGAACACTAATGACAACAGTGAAGTTGTGAGACCTGAGGTGATGTTAGCAGTTAATATTTCGAAGAGAGCTGGAAGACAATTTTTATGTAAACATAAGGAGCAGCATGAACGAAATCGAAGCAAACTTTCTCGTGGAATAACGCTTGTGGCTTTCGCGAAACAATTCAAGAACTCAAAACGCTTAGTAGGATATGTCGATCGAGAGAGGGTGTTAACGGAGTAGTCCGTGAGTTTTTGAAACGATCGTCATGTCAAATATTTTTAGTAGTACTTAACAACCACTTGTAGCGACCAGTCGCATTTAGCACAATAAACCATTTTCTTAATTCTCGTTCATTCGGCGTTTAACTGCTTTTCCGTTTGCCGGTCGACCTATTCCTTTATTTACTTTCTCTTTCATTAATAACTGAGTCACATTAATCTCATCTATTGCGTTTTTTGTATGAAACGCTAGTCAAGGAAATTGACTTTCGATCTATAGTGAAAAACTTCCCAAAATCTTTAGTGTTCCACTGTTATAATCGAAAGAGAACGAGAGAGGAGAGAATCTCTCATTTGTACATAGGTCCTTTAGTAATGTTACGCGAGATTTCATTAAAAATTTTAGGATCCAATTGTCGTGAAGTCTTAACAAAATTAGGCTGTTTAGTAGTAGTTCTAGTTAATTAAATTTTTATTGTTAAAAGTATTTTTTTGGTCATTACGTACATATATCCTTAAAGAAAAAAGTCACTTTCCTTGCCTGTTCAACAATTTCTCGAACCTAGCAAGTGAACCCTAATGATCGATCTCAGCGTCTTACTTTCCATAGTCATTTTTAAAGTGAATATTTAAGAGTAAAGTTATCTTAGGCTTCTATAACAGTCTCCTACAAGATTCACTTTTCGGTGGCAAATGCAATGCTTCACAACGCCTACTTTCTACTAGTAAATTTTGCGAAAATGAAGCTGGCATTAAATTATTTATATCGTTGTTACAAAATAGGTATTTCTTTTTATGGCAATGTAAAAACCATATTGAAATAAGATTGTCGCCACTTATTTCTACTCAGTGAATCTACTAGTCATTTTCCGCAGAGTAATATTCCCTACGTCGTACATGATAACGATGTGTTTAGCTAGCTAATAGTAAGAGTGGCTACGGATCATTCTGGTTAGCAAAAAGGCAAACTGATCGTCACCAATAGTATTAATGTCCACATCGAATAGATTAATTATTTGAAATGGGCATCAATTCTATCAATGACGCAGAATGTCCGTTGGATCACATCCGAGATACTAAAGCGTCTATGCCATATGAATTATGACGCGGCTTTAAGCAAAAAATGCCAAAATGTGATACCACCACTACAGGTTACGCCTTTGGTTTCCATCATATGGGATAATGGATTATGCCCTCCCATCGCGGCAAGATCGCATAATCAAGGGGAGGGACATTTCAGTGCACACCGTTTTTGGAATATAATGTAATCTATCATAAAAATGAATTGTAAAGGTATATTTTTGTTCTCATGTGGGTTTTTACTCAAAATAATTTAATACTGTACAAAAAATAACGGTAAAACTGTGGTAGATTTTGAAATATTACCAATAAACAAAAAGTGTCCGGGCATAGAGGACTTCCCCCTATGTGCATGAACCCTTAATCATAGAAAATAAGCTTTAGAGATGTTGCTACTCCGTGATTGACCAGAATAATCGAAGTTGTACAAGAAACCAAGAGATGTACCTTGTGAGCAGCTTTCCATCTTCAATGTACACTTTCAAGAACTCCAAACATTAAAAAGTCAATAACGGCGCCGGCCACGTCCTTACGGTCATCACCATAGGCCGCCGCATAATCGTGCTTATAGACCATTCCAATTGCCTACGTAGTAGTGCAATGTTGACAAAATTTTCTTTGTTTGCTGTGAGAACTGTCACAGCATTGCTTTTGTTTGCTGTGAGAAAGCAAACATAAACAGAACTGCTGCCGAGTATTCATTTCCTTGCTGGACTGATGTTGACTGAAAGCTCAAATGAAGTCAAACAAACATCGATACGTTCTCATTCTGAGGAAATCGACTTGTGTAAGGTTGATCGTGCGTTGGTTTTCGTAGCAATTTGCTTGGAGACCTCAATGCTGCGCGGCGCGTGAGTCGAATAGCAAAGGTTACACACTAACATTCCTTCCCCCAATCCCACTTGATTGCAAGGACGTGGTTGGTGCCATTATTTATTCTGTATAAATAGATGCACTGAATTATGCACACTGGCTAATCCCAGACGAACTTTTAGTTGATTCTTTGTGCATCTTCTCTTCACTGACGTCGGTCAATCACGGAATAGCAACAATTGATATGTGTAGTCAGTCTGAGCCAGGCCTGCCCAACCTTTTTGAATCGCGAGCAAAATATCAGAAACTACATTTTGCGGCGGGCCAAGCTTTTTTTGATGCCAAAATTTGATGTTTTTTTGGCATAATCAAATGAAAGTATGTGATCGAGCAAGTGGTAGGATTTCGGCTCGATTTCTCGCGCGACAAAACTGTTTTTACTGCTTTACATGTTGATTTATTAACTTAAACTAATTACATTCAATAGACGTCTACAATATCCTACGTTGTGTTACAGACTAAAATATATCACAATGCTTTGGGGTGTGTTCATGTAGAGGTAGCGATAAAAGAGCTCTGCACCGACTATGCATCCAGTAGAGGCGGCGATTTGTCCGAACAGTATGTAATAAAGATTTTTACTGATATAGATATTCGCATCTATGTTCATCTTGTCAAAGATTCTGTGAGAATCGTGCTCATGATGACGTCCAGTCCAGCATTCTTTAAAAAAATGTCCTGAACCCTGTGAGAATGTTGTCCAGGGTTTTATAACAAAAACATTCTCAGAGTTCTATCCACAATTTTCATCATCTAGCATTATTTGATATTCTTCTTCAAAGTTTTATAAGAATGAATTCCCGGTTGTGAAAATTATACTTCAGAACCCACCCAAAACTTAATATAAAATCCTGTTTTAGAATCTGAAGAAGTCTGCTCTGCTCAGAATTATGTAAAAAAATCACTAAGGATTGTATGAGAAACTTTCACAGGATTAAGTATGTCCAGGATTCGGCAATAAACCTGCATGGGATTTTGTGTAATCATAAGAAAAACTTTGTGAAATTTCGCTTTACATTTGGTAAGATTCCTGCCCAAGTTTGTCGTTGAAGATGGAGATACAACGGAACCAAACCTCGAGTTTTCAAGAGCACAAATCTAGAAAACCAGACAATCGTTTCACTGAAAATTTGATTGATTGGTCATCACCTGGGATCACCACCAGCGAGTGACCAGTGACAGGTTCTCTAGATTTATGCTCTTGAAAATTCGTATTAAATTTTATAATCTATTAATCTGCTTCATATTTGTTATAATCATTCTTCTGTACCTTAAATTTAAATTATGCTCAGGAGTTTGCGACATTCCACTTAATGATTCAGCGAGTATGTGTTTGGCCTTAAACTTTTCGAACATGTGTTGGTAAAAAAAAATATTCACTAGATTTCTTGTATTTAGTCCTCAAATAATTTTGGCTTAATGTTTGAAAACGAAGCTGTTTTACATATAAAAAAACACTGGTGAAGGATCTTCAAAATAAAATAGCCTAAAATTGAAGAATCAATAGTTGTAATAATTAGCTTTGGAATGCTGAAACATCTACTTGGTTGTGCTACAAGAGGGCCAGATATGAGAAGGAGCTTGAAACTCTTCGCGGGCCGCACAAAATGAGGCGGCGGGCCGGATGTGGCCCGCGGGCCGTACGTTGAGCAGGCCTGGTCTAAGCTAAGCTATCGTATAAGGAAGTCCTATCCAAAAAAATTCCAGCAGCTTATTTTTCCTGGGGTTTATTTTGAAATTTCTTCAAGTTCTACAGAAGTTGGCTGAAAACATCTTCCGAGAGTTTCTTCCAAAATTTTCCCAGATTTTCCTTTTGAAGAAAATTGAATTTCTTCGTGAGTTCCATTAGAAGTCTTCCAAAAGTTTTGCCATAAATTTCTTGAAAATTCAACATCCGTTGATGGTAGTGACAATGGGTCAGAGTGGTGAGAATGGGCCAATTGTTATACTTTTATAGATCAGTAAAAAATAATTAATAAAGTAATAAATAAAGTATTTTCAACATTTGCAACATTTGCAAATTTATTACCTTTGAACGTATTTTTATACAGAAAAGAATATTTCAAGTCAAATTACTAGTTGTCCAACAATCAACATGGACACCAGATGACTGTACCATTTAATTTCAAATAGAATTTTGCTTAGAATAAATAATAAGAAACCGACAGAAAAATAACAAACCGTAAATCATATTATGAGACGGGAGTGTGATATTGATTCAAAAGTAACCAACGCGGCGCAACAGTCCAAATCAATAAATAATATTGTAACTCGTATCGTTTTCAACTTTTCTATCAACACTCTACGGATGTTGTAACATCAAAACCATCTATCGTCACATTTTACCAACTTTCTAATTTTTGTGATAATTACACCTTTTCATCTAATATACATAGTTCTGAGTTGCCAGTGCACCGAATGAATCAACTTTTTAAATATCGATCTAACGGTGCCATGTCAACCTTAGATTAATCATCATTCCGCCCTACGATCAGTCGTGCCTATCGTTCGTACCTTTTGTCTTACCTAATAATTACATTATCAATTGCCTCCTGCCATCAGAGTGATTTGTTTAAAACTGAATCATCAAAGCCTATGAATTATATCTGCTTACCTATAGAAAGAATACGATCTATTCAACACTCGTACTTAGGAGACTCCATGCGTCTACCCATCCGCCAAGTAAGATTTTGTCGAATAACATATCTATTCGGGATAATGATTCCGTTGTAATATAATTTGTTGATCATAACTCACTAGCATATGTTTTGTTTCTACTAAATACTATTTTCTACAATCAACCAACTAATGCAAAATAGAGGAAGAATCGCCACATCATCGATAACGCGTGAACGAGTGGCTCGATAAATGGTCAATACTTCACCCAATGTTCTTTACTTCCGCGTTGGAGGCTGTTGAAAATATAATCTTTATGGAATGGGGATCGAAAATCGAACTACAAAGCAATACTTACATGAATGAAAACCATTTTGGGCATCCATCGTTTGACCAGCGAGTCCAGTTCGGCTTTTAGTTTCGCCTCGACATTTTCACCGGTTGGATCACTCGGATCGATACCGGATGGTTGAGTATTGCTAGTCGAATCACTGGTGCTGTTCATTCCCGGTGGCACTGGAGTTCCCTTCCCGGACTGTGGTCCACTGTTGACTGATGGGGCTCCACCGGTACCAACTTGATGGACATAACTAAGCTGTAACTCTGGAAGCGGCTGCCAACCCGCCTTCAAGGGGTACAGATTGAACAGCAGGTCGTACGACGAAAAGGCAAATATGGTAACATTCAGCTGTAAAGGTGGATAGTGTAAGTGCTTTGTGTGAAATTATCTGGTGACTCGTTTACCTGTCGGTGACCGGAAAACATGAAACTATCAGAGCTGTTCAGCAATGCGTGGAGTTGGATGATCCTCCGCGTGGGATTCTTTAAGGTCACTCGCAGAGTCATCGGCACCCGAACGTACATCTTCTCTTCCAAGTAGCAGTAGATGTTCAGCGGAGGATCTATCACTTCTGTAATCGAAACATTTTGTAATTTGATCGTCATTTTGAAACATAGTACATGTATCTTACCAATGCCATTAATCACAAATTTTGCCTCATTGATCATGTTGGGAGAACTGCTGCGACACCACCGGATGCAGTAGACACCAAAGATTAGCACCTTCTCCCTTAACGTGCTGCTTACGTCGTTCCCGGTGGTTTCTACAGGACGACCCTTAGGTGCACCTGTTGTTACCGGAACGACCACAGGCGACACGGTACATAGCGCAGCATTGATGAACCCATTTCGTTCGTTGTTGGTCAGTTGAACACAGTCAATCGTGTGGTTGTAGATGTTCTTCAACTTGGTTAAACTTTTCCCGAAATCCTCCATCTGCTGATCTCCACCTGCTCCAGGTCCTGATCCGCTAGAGGTAGTTAAGGGTTTCACCTTAAAATCGTCGGCACTTCCGGTCGAGGAAGTCATGGCGGATCCTGGGTTTTGGAGAGGAGGAGGCACCGGAGAAGATCCCGTGGAGGCAGCATTGAAAGATGAGGATGAACTCGTTAGTGGTAGGCTCAACTGATTCGTGAGGTTTGCATTGGTGCTACCGATAATAGTTGCGTTGGTTGGGAGTTTTGCCAGCAAACTCCGATTGAACTGGTCGTCCGGTGGTACACGATTGGACGACGCTGGCACCTGCAGGGCAGCACCATGATCCGGAGTCCGGCTGCGGCTGAAAGTTAGCTGAACATCGTTGTTCAGATAGTCGCCTTGCATGATCCAATCCCGGCTGCAGTTAATGGAGTTCAGCAGTCGCAGGTCTTCAAAACGGGTTCCCGGGCGCAACTTTGTCCCCGCGATGCGCTGTTGACCTTTGTAAGGCTTCTCGATTATGTTGTGGTCCTAAAGGCGGTTACAAAGTGGCAGACATTAAACATAAGATGTAAGGCATGTGGTGTAAGGCTATTGACAAATACGTTCTCTATCCAAGACGAATAGCCTAGATTTCAATAAATCAAGAATCAGGTGACCAGCAAATCATCTGCGGATGAGATTTCTCAGGCGATTTCATAGGTAAATACTCTATGGACATCGATCGTGGAACACTGAAGAAGGCTCTCGTTTCTCTGAACAGGGGTACGGGTATCAACTCTACCGAAAGGAAGTGCTTGATTGCATGTAGAGTGATAGGTTTGATGCTGGGAATGGGTTTGAAGTTTTATTACCCATTGAGGTAACTTGATCACGTTCTGCAATATTCAAATGAATTCAAAATATACTCTGCACTGAACGCTACCATCCGCTGTGTTGTAAATAGACTCGTGAGATGTCCAAAGTGTTATGACCGACAAGCTGTCTAGCCTAACTAGCTGTGTCTAACACACGGTTGGAATCTAGAGAATAATGTGCAGCGTAGACACAGCAAACTTATACTAATCTACGATTGGCTATCATAAATGATGGTCCTCCAGTAACCACTATATTTACATTCGCGTATCTCGTGATCTCTACTTGTTACAATAATTACGTCTTAATGAAAGTTGTTCGGATCTTTAAGAGATGTTCAACAGGTTACACTGAAATTCTAAGCTATGGACTTGGTCACATTTACCGTACTACTCAGCGATATTTACCAGATTTTAGTAAACTTAAGATTTTTGTAGACGGTTGAGAATCGCTGGTGCAGTTCTTAATTCTACTATTATGGATCCGACAGAAATAAGGACAAACATTTTTTTAAAATATATTTTTTCTCAATCTCCAAGCGTCGCGACTAATACTTGAATAGTGTGCTGTGTTCATAAACATCGTAAGAATGCAGCGCCACACATGTCATTATGACAGTTATGTCGGGAACGAGTCACACGTCGCGTGTCCCACACGCGCGTTCCGATTTAGTGGGCGCGCGACTATATATGGATTCAGTAGGTTATACGATAAAATTTGTTTGCGTGAATTGAAGCGCAAATTAGTTCATAATATATATCTAAATCAGGGGCCTAGATAGCCGTAGCGGTAAACGCGCAGCTATTCAGCAAGACCAAGCTGAGGATCGTGGGTTCGAATCCCACCGGTCGAGGATCTTTTCGGGTTGGAAATTTTCTCGACATCCCAGGGCATAGAGTATCTTCGTACCTGCCACACGATATACGCATGCAAAAATGGTCATTGGCATAGTAAGCTCTCAGTTAATAACTGTGGAAGTGCTCATAAGAACACTAAGCTGAGAAGCAGGCTCTGTCCCAGTGGGGACGTAACGCCAGAAAGAAGAAGAAGAATATATCTAAATGGCGCTAGTGAGCAACTGTCAAGATGGCCAGGAGAAGGAGATCAAAACGACGATTGGGAAGTTCAGCGCCCACAGACTGATGAACGAAACGGCCAACGCCTCTAAGAATATGGCTATTTGTTGCATCGGTTTTCTGCACTCAAAAAAATCCAAACGTCATTGCTACGTGAAAAATTACGTAGATCATTCCAAATTCATTTTACCTCCACTTCACCTGACTAAGATAAAGATCACTAAACCATTCATAACCACCAAATAGTGACTCGGTAATGTTTACTGAGGTTACCTATCGCACTTACGTGGAATTCACGTAGGTGCCTAAGTTCATTTTGACATCTGCATAGTGTATGTGGTAACGACCTTGGCACACAGAATATAAATGGCACGCGCGCTGCGAAGCTAAACGAACTGTCTCCGTTCAAGGTGTGAGAACGACTGACTGAATGCATCACTTGGCATTCGGAAGGATGTCGTTCGGGGAACATATATAACGCAGAGTTTATGAATGGAGAGTTGCGCGAAGAGTGATACCAAATCTACCTATCGAACTGTCAAACCGTCTACCTATCGAGCAGACCAGCAAAACAGATAGGGGCTGTTTTCGAAGACGAAGAAGAACAACCATTCAAAGAAGTCTCTTCGCGCAACTCTCCATTCATAGACTCTGATATAACGTACAGTTGCTAACGAATGATAATAAAGGCTCTACCACATCCCCTTCTCTCTAGAAAAAGAATATTAATAACTATAATTTCTTCTAAGTTATTTTTCAAATCGATTTGGTTACAAATATTCAACTCCTTTAACGAGTTAAAGTTACACTGGGTCAAACTCCTGCTTATTATATGGAAACTCATAACAATGGAAACAATACCTACAACTCTCTTCAATTATTAGCTGATTGAGGTGTTGAGTACTAAATAAATTTCGTATGGTTGGAATACAACAACATAGCCTATCTTTTCTGATTCTCAGAATTTCTCGTTTTTAATATTTTTTTTTAGCTTTGTTACAAGTTTCGAATCACTGATTATTCTACACTAGCTTGCCTTTTCTTTTTTAACACATGAATGTATGCTTCGTACAAAACTGATGCTAAAATCTCGCTATTTGGATGTATGTGAACATGACTCCTAGTATTCTGGGTGTTTTTATTTGTAGAGGATATATAGAAGAGTATAAAAAAAACAACATCAAATAATGCATTATAATAACAAGATTATAATTTATTATAATTTATTTTTCTTTTCTTTTTTACCAAACTTGCGACACATTTTAGATAGCTTGAACTAACCATGGACAATGCAAGTCACACGCATGATTAACCGTTAAGAATAATACTATGGGATAGATTTCAAATATTAAGAACAGCAAACATCTCAATCATTTATTCATGCAAATCTATTCTTATCTGGCCTATGCTCTACGATATAATTGAAAACCCTGTCTTTGAAGTCATCGGTTGACTTCTGATGTTTCGTTTCTTGCTTCTTAACCCAAAAGCTTTTCTTGTGTGAGCCTTGGCCAGTGTTGTTCAGACTCATTTCCCCGAAAATAACATTTTCCGAACTACGAAGCCACGAACTACTACAACCATGCTCTATTCTTCTAAGATAGAAAAGCAGATGGTTAAGCTTGAGTACTGCACACAAAATCGATCAATTTTGATCCCAGAGAGCCACAATTCAAGTTTCGGTGAAATGAAATGAGTGAGTGAGTGAGTGCGAATCATTTCACCGAAACTTGAATTGCGGCCCACCTAGATCCTATGTGCAACACTCAAGCCCAACCACCTCCCCCTCCATCTCAGGAATACAACGCACAGTTATAACAGTTCATGGCTTCACAATTCGAATTTCGGGGAAATGAGTCTGGTCAACACTGGCCTTGGCCCTCATGAAAGCAGAATAGAAAATAAAAAAAACTTTAGAAAATTTAGTCTAGATCAAGAATGATGTGGAAATTGAGAACATCTTTCACCCATCGCTCTCTGAAACCACCACGATCCACAACACATCATGAGAACTTGTTTATCATCCTCGGTCACAGCTCTGACTAGATCAGGGGGACACCGGTGCATAACAAACCCCATCTCAACGAACCTCAAACACTACTGCTCCAGAAGTTCGAGTATTGTTGATCATGCCAGCATAACAAAACACCAGCCCCTGCTAGTGAATAACTAAGCTAGGAAAATTGGTTCCATTATAGCACTCTTTCTTTGGAAATCTATTTCGCTGTTGCTATCCATCAAGTCTGCTACTTGCGAAACATTGCCGATAATGGGCTGATTTAAATCTGCAATTCCTGCTCTAGATATATTTTTAAACAAAGGATGAATGATGAATTGTTTAACTCATTCGAAGCAGTTACTTCTTCTCATAAGCATTCGTCAATCAAAAATCTCTAAATTTTTGAATTCCTAATTATTCAGAGGAACGTTGTATGATGTTCATATCACTTTGTATGCAAACCAAGACATACATAAAATTACATTCCATTCGAAAAGTTTTCTAAACAACGGGAAACGCTAACTCTTATTTCTTTATCATAAACGTAAGTCTTATTTCTTTATCGTAAACGTAAATATGTAGTTGAAAACCTGAAAAGTTAGATCTGTTTTAGCACAAACCTCTGGTGTGTGGATATGCAGTTTTTTTTTAACTGTTCTGAAAGAAGTCGAAAATTTACAGTGAAGTTTTGTTCTTTCCGAGCTCCTGGAATGATCCGTTATATTTATATTGCTGTGAGGTTCGCTGTTATCTACATTTGTTGTCTGTCATAATAATCATTTTACTGTATCCATTTCATGACACTCGAACTTCGAGAATTTAGTGGCTGGTGTTGCTCAATAATATTCAGCTGCTGGAACACCCTAAAGTTATGTAAACCTAAATTTAATACACATTTATGCTGCAGTTATACGCATATTTGTGCGGCGGCCCATAAGGTTTACATAGAACATGAGATAAGTAGGCATGAATTACAGATTATACAAGAACATCACAAATCTTCATTCACTTCTTGTTACACTCATGTGTGTTTTGAACTCATGCCATAAGAAAATATTCAAAATAATTTTACAATTATTATTGGTTTATTTTACACATCTCGTACACGTAATCGTAATTGTGACGATCGACAGAATGATTTTTTTTTCAACGAACCTAAAGTGTCAAAACGTACATCAATGTTAAAGATCATTAGTCAGCTTCAGGTACACCATATGAAATGAAATTTGAGTCGTATTATTCTTATAAAATTAGTGACTGTCTTTGTCGCAAAATGTATAACACAAGTTCTCCAACTTTAACAGGAACGATAATTGTTTCTATACTGATTAAGATTTTGAAATCATAGAAGTGTTACAAAACGTCTCAATTGTAATAATACATCGTACATAGTTCACACATTTATAAAATAACGCCAATTTCATGAAAATCAGATAAACCGCCTCTTTTGAGTGCATCCAGTTTTCTTTCGATATCATCCAAGAGCAATCGTTTTATCATCTCAGAAATTCAAATATACTTTCCCCATAATTTATTTGTTTTCTTTTCAAAATCAAGAACAACGATCCTATTATTCTTTTCCTCGTTTTTTTTTATCTTATTTTTCATTATCTAAAAGCGTTCATTCATTTGGTCTTCTTTCGTATCATCTGATTTTTCATTCGCATCATTCAAGAGCTACCTTTTATTTTTCATTGGTTCGCATCATTCAAGAGCGATTATATGATTTTTCTTTCTATCTAGATTCACCTTTGTTACCATCCAGTGATCATCTGAGTTACCTTCGCATCATTGAAGAGCGACCATTTTTCTCTTTTTTTCCGCATCATCCAAGAGCGACCATCTGAGTTTTCATTCGCATTTCGTATAATCCGATTTTTCATTCGCATCATTCAAGAGCGTTTTTTTATTTAATTCTTTCGCATCATTCAAGAGCGATCTTTTTTATTTAATTCTTTCGCATCATTCAAGAACGGTTGTCAGATTTTTTTCTATCTAGAGCCATCTTTTTTCTCTCGCTTCATCCAAGAGCGATAGTTAGAGTTCCTTTCGCATCATTGAAGAGCGATCATGTTTCTCTTTTTTCAGCATCATCCAAGAGCGATCATCTGGGTTTTCATTCACATTTCGTATCATTCGATTTTTTATTCGCATCATTGAAGAGCGATCTTTTTTTTATTTCATTCTTTCGCATCATTCAAGAGCGATCATCAGATTTTTTTTTTCTATCTAGAGCCATCTTTTTTCTTTCGCATCATCCAAGAGCGATCATCTGAGTTTTCATTTGCATGACGTATCATCCAATTTTTCATCCGCATCATTCAAGAACGATCTTTTTTTTTATTTCATTATTTCGCATCATTCAAGAGCGATCATCAGATTTTTATCTAGAGCTATCTTTTTCTTCTTTCATTCTAGAACTATTATCTGGGTTTTTCATTAGCATCACTCAAGAGCGTTCTCTTTTTTTGTTTGCTTTTCTTTTGCATCAACTGAGAACGATAATTTGCTTTTTTCACTCGCATGATTCTAAACGGAAAACTTTTCTCCCTCTTACGAACCATTCAAGTACGTTAATGTTTTTTTTCTTACATCATTCAATAGAGCTAATTTGATTTCTTTCTTATTGTTTAATCCATAAACAATAATTTGCTTTCATTTGCAAGACTCACATGTAATATTTGGCTAGTAATCTTGCTTCATCCAAGAACAAATGTTGGTTCCTGAACCCTCAATAATTACAAATCACTTTCATACATGTTTGTCCTCTTTTTAAAACATCGTGTTTTTGCTACGCTATGCGATTGGCACAAAGGATTGATTATTTCATACTATCCATCCGTTCTTACTAACTTATGGACTATATATCTCACTATTTCTCATACCCATATCCTGATTGTAACGATCAAAGCATAACAGTTACTGAACATCTCATTCAGATGAACGGATTTAAGAAATTCATAGGGGTTTTTTTTTTGAAACATAAACATAACAGCTTTTTTAAAATTCGAAATTTCATAAGCAGGCATCAGACCTCGTATTGCAACACAAGTTAGGCCTTGAGACATAATCACGGGCTAAGTGATCTCAACGTCCTTGATTTTATTCCAGTCTGCAACATTTTTGTGTTGTCCATAAGTCTACTTATGCAATTTCACATAATTTTAATCACTCTTGTTAAAGTAAAATTCAGACACATTGTTATTGCTTAAGAAAAATAATGTGGTGTTTGAACCCTACGACTTGCTGTCTATAATTAATACAAAACGTGCAACCGATAAGCGATGCAATCCAACTGCAACCGCCCGATAATACCATTTGCAAGAAGATGGTCTATAACTTCATTTCATTATATGCATCACAAATATTTTCCAAACTGTGTCGCGACATCATCATTTATTTTCATGGCTTTTCTGCAATACATGCATATTGAGTTACAACACTTCCGGCTTGATCTGATTAGCTTTGCACCAACCCTGCTCCAGTCAAGAAACTACAAGACGCTTTTTTGTTTTTGCTTACAGATTCTCCAATGTTTTGCTTACTTTTTACTACCTAAATCAGTTTCAATCTTGTCGCTTTTGTTTCTGACGCTCATCCACTTATTCATTTTATCGTATATCTATTCTACAGTCTCCCTTTACCTTTGAGTTGCATACCCGATATCTCAGTATTGTAAATAAGCTTACCTTGAATTGATGTAATCCTGAAAACATACCTCACTGAAACGCTTCATAAAGTCTACCGGAAAATCCACGTAGCTCTTAAGTTTAGCGACGGTGAAATGGACGAACTTCCAAAGTTCATGCGTTCATTCTGGGCTACCTCTGAGTTACGTAAGAGCTACGTGAAAAGTGCGATGGAAAAAAATCACGTGTGTTTTCACGTAACAATGACGTTTGGATTATTTTGAGTGTGTAAATCTTTTTTATATATGGGAAGGCGGGGCAGTATAATCATACGGGGTAAAATGGGCCACCTTTCATTTAAGCTTAAAAAACAGATTTGATCTCGATAACCTTAGGACCCCATGAAGTATGCTCCAATAACCGATCCATGCTGGTATCAAATGTCCGGATTTAAGTACTCCACCTAATGATCAACCACATTCAACAAAAACAGAAGCAAAACAAAAGACCGACGACGAGTGGACTGATGATGACAATACATCGAGCTCATCCATCGAGCACAATGGAACAATAAATAAGCGACTGCGATCAAGGCGGGCTAACAAAGAGTGTGCAACGAAAAAAACTTGCTCTGATCAGTGTTCTCCAAACACCGATCATGCGGAAATCGATTCACTTTCTGGTGAAAAGAATAATTTACCCGAACAAAAATTAGTTTAAGGTACTGTACCTTTATGAAGTAGAAATCGGCTCTGTTAAGCTGGGTACGGCGGGTGAGCCTTTAAATAAACGGATTGCAAAAAAAAAGAAGTCTTCAATAATCAAACCTGGAATATTTCCCCAAAAATTATCACCAAGAATATGTCCATTGATTTTTTTTAGAAATTTGCCCAAGAAAGTCGATTGATTTCTCAAAGGTTTTCTTCATGAATTTTGTTTATGACATGTACAAGAATTCAACCAGAATTTTTTTCAGAAATGAATCCAACGATTTCTTATAAGATTTTCTCCAAAGTTGTCGTTCAGGATTTCTTTTAGATGTCAACCAGGAATTTCTCTAAAGATACTTTCAGAAATTACTCTAGAGATTCCTTCTAGAATTCCTCCAGAAAGGGTTCATTCATATATTTCATGACGCTTAAAATGGCCATCATCGACACCCACCCACCCCCTCGCAACACTTTTTATATGAATACTCCACAATACTTGTATGAACCGTAACATCATGAGAACACCCACCCACCCCCTTCACCGTTATGAAATTTGTGAATGGGCCCAAAGTCCTCAGTGAATTTATCCAGAGAATTGTCAAAGATTTTTTTCATAAATTATTGGAGAAAAATGTACATTCAAAACAAATCCCAAAATAATCACTGAATAAACTTCAGTAAATATCTGATGAAATCGTGTAAGGAACATCTGAATAAAAAAAAACCTCTAAACTCTTGAGGAAGACTTTGAAGATTTTGTAAAAGTGCTCTTAGATTTCCTGGATTAATCACTGGAGGATTTTTGAAGCAATTCTTGGTAAAAAATGTGTAAGGATTTTTGAAGAAATCCATATAAAAAGAGAAATAATCGGCGTAGGAACTCGTGAAGGAATTCTTGAAGGGTTACCTTGGAGAAAAAAAATCTCAAGGAACTTATAAACTGTAGAATAAACCTTTGTGGATTTTCTTGGAAGAACACATGTAGGGTCAGGTGGGGCAAGATGAGCACCCTAAGGATAAGCGCGATTTAAGCCTACTTAAACGTTATTATTTTGGTAAAATTGGTAACCATCCTTATCTTTTACATTATTACTTTGACCTCCAACCATTAAAAGTTTTCAAAAGTGATAAATAGTTTTCCAAATAACACTTTAAAAAATAGCTTTTTTATCATCGGTCAAAAAAACTGCGGGGCAAGATGGGCACCCCCATAAAAAGATGCAATTTACTAAAGAAAACTATTATTTTTCAATGCTTGCAATATCCCAAGATATTATCTTTAATATCTGATAATATATATCTTCAACTAGCCTAGTTTTCAAAACTTTTATCAGAAAATAAATAACTTTTCATAAATTGCTAAGATTTTACTTAAAAAACGATTAAATTTGTTGTTTGTTTGTATATTTTTTAGAAAAATTGTTTTTTGCAAAGAAGATACCGTAAGTCAAGCTCACAGCTAAATGTGGTTCTATAATTTCACACTTTTACTTAATTTTGAACATGGTGCTCATCTTGCCCCAAGGGTGTAAATTTATTAATATAATTAAAACAATTGAAATATTTTTTAAATTTGATAAAAAGTTTTGCTCCTGATTATCTACAAATGATTATTCTATAACTATACGGCCAAAAACGTATGAATTAATTTGTTTACGCAACAAAAATATCACTTTTAAATGAACAAATCTTATATGAAAAGGTACATTTTTGGACTTCTATGTATTTTGGACAAAATTTACGTTGTTCTGTTGATTTTTTAGCTGAAATTTATGGCCATCATATCAATTTAATGATATTCATCAGAACCCCAAATAATGTATTGAAAAAAATCGGTAGGAACGACACAAACTTGCCCCACATTCCCCTAGGAATTTTTGGATGATCTCCTAGATAAATGGATAAATGGTGGAAAAATAGCAAAAAAATCCGTGGAGCAAATCCTGAAAAAAAAAACTGAGTAAAACCTGTGGAAATCAATACAAGTAGTAGCGTTGGAGTGCTCAAGGACTTCAGGAACAAATACTGGAAAAAATCCTCTAATCTGTAATTGTCCGTAAAAATCTCTAGAGAAATTTCTGAAGGATTCCATAGAACAGTTCTTGGAAGCAGTCCAGAAGAAATGCCTGGAGAAATCGCTTCATGAATTCCTGAAGCTTTTCCTTGAGAAATATTTGAAGAATAGTCAGATAATAATTTTGAAGGTTTTTCTGTTGATTTTGCATCAGGATTTACTACAAGCAGATGCAGAAAATGTGTCTTGAGAGGCCATTTTTATTGAAAGAGAGACTTTCGAGTCCCACCAACAAAATTAAAGGCATTTGAAGAGTTGCATTAAATAGTGACCAAGTCTCCTAAAAGAGACCTATTTACAACGACCCCTGTAAACGAAACCGCTGAAAATGAAAGCATACTTACACTAATAAACTGCGTCTCCAGCACGTCCACACCGTCCGGGGCCTTGACCTCCATGTTGACCCGCAGCAGGAAGTCTTCGCTCTTGTATGCCCTCGTCAGCGACTGTCGGCTCAGCGTGTAGAATCGACCGCTCAGTTTGATCTCCTCCACGCACGGTACCACGATCGTATCCTCCTTGATCTTGCGCACTTGTTCCTCGTTCAAATTCTCGATCTTCACGTTGTGACTGTTGGTATACTTTTGTCCGGTGCGATCGCTGGCCAGCAGCTTGGCCAGATCCTCCTTCTCGCTGTTGGGAGTCGATGGCGAATCCGTCACGCTCGTTAGCACCAGCGATGGTTTCGTTTGGTGGAGATTCTGCGTTTGGTAGTACAATCGCTGGCGCAGTTCAATGTTACCCTCGACCAGACTGGTTACGTAGTACGATACGCTACTGGTGGATTGCATCTGCAGTTCACCGATGTCGATCTGCACCTGGGAACTAATTTTCTGAAGAGGACTGCCCAAATCGGTTGTAAGGAATACTGTATGGAAGAAGGAAGTCAGTCACAAGGAGGATCGATTGGGAACACAAGTTTAAACTCACCATTATTTCGCAAATTTTGCGGCACATTGATGCTAACACCAACGTTCTGTAGGCAGAGATCCGAATTGTTCATAATTTTCGTCGTAATTCGATAGAACTCGTTGGTCAACATTGGCTGACTGTTTTGTTTGGTTTGCGATCCTAGATGGAATCTGAAAAAAATATTAAAATGTCTTGGAATTGTCCTCTGTATCTTATGTCAACCGTACTTACGTTGGAATGATATAACACGAACTTATCACAGCGATCTGCTCCATACAATCCTGGTGCGGATTGTAGTTTTTGAATCCCTTTTGTATGTTCAGCTTCTCTCTCATGGACAAAACCGCATACGTTCGATCCGAGCCCATTTGCATCTCCAATCGGAAAATGTGGACATCGACGTTCTCCATGAACTGGTACCGTTCGCCGACGAATACAATTCTGTAGCACTTGTGGGGTTCCAAGATGAACTCCTCAATTGGTTTCAGAGCACCCTCTGGGATATCTTCGTTCGGAGCATACTCACAGTACTGTATGGCCGGAACTCGGACTGCGCTGGACTTGAGATCCGTCAGGAGGACGGAGAAATTTTTCAACTTCAAAGGAACTTCTACAATGGACCGGACATACAACTGCAGGCATAACTTTTCATCGTTTTTGATTTGGCGTTGATCGAACGTGATCTTGCATTCGAGTAGATCGTTCAATCGATCGAGATCCAGCTTGATGGGACTGCTGAAGGACGTCAGAGCCGTTTGCCAGTTGGCGGACAACTCCGGAGCTATCTGACTGCTCGACACCGGAGACACGTTGTGGAAGACCTTCCAGAGATTTTCCAGAATCAAGATACGTTCCGCTTTGTCCATGGCGATCCGAGGCGACAGGGATTCGATGCTGCACTCTACAAAATGAGGCACCGAAGCCGAAAGATACGCGGAACGGAGGGTTTTCAGCAGGACTTCGGTGAATATGGTGTACCACTTGTCGACCCGATAGTCCGAAAGCATCAACGAGTACAGAGTGAGGGCTTTCGAGTGGTCGCCACTCTTGAGGTACTCCTCGGCCATGTCGATGGCAAGTTTCTTCCGGAAGCGCAGACATTTGTAGACCTTGTACTGGGCCATCGCCTGCCCCAGTAGGATGATGATGGCCGCCGAATGGTTGTAGGCTTTCTCCATCTCCTGCACCAGACAGATGATTTGCTGCTCCGATACGGGTTCACCCGTTTTGGCGCCCCGAATGCCGAAAAAGTCACTGTACAGGGCGGAATTCGGATTGGTCGTGGGCTGTTGGAATGATAGGCGGAATGGAAAACGTTTTATTAGCTGTAGGTTCAAAGCAAACGACTAGATGAATCTTGAGGTCGATAAGTTCTCAACTGTTATGCCTGAAGGAATTTTAGGAGTAATCCCTGAAGGGATTACAGGAGTAATCCCTGAAGGGATTACAGGAGTAATCCCTGAAGGGGTTCCTGAAGTAATCCCTGAAGGAATTCCTGGAGTAATCCCTGAAGGGGTTCCTGGAGTAATCCCTGAAGGGATTCCTGGAGTAATTCCTGAAGGGATTCCTGGAGTAATCCCTGAAGGGGTTCCTGGAGTAATCCCTGAAGGGATTCCTGGAGTAATCCCTGAAGGGAATCCTGGAGTAATCCCTGAAGAATTTCCAGGAGAAATCTCTGAAGGAAGTCCTGGAAGAATCCCTGAAGGATTTCCTGGAAGAATCTCTGAAGGAATTCCTGGAGGAATCCATGAAAGAATTCCTGGAGCAATCGGAATTTTAGAAACAATTATTGGAGGAATCCCTAAAGAAATTCCTAGATGAATCCCTGAAGAAATTTCCGGAGGAAACCTCAAACGAATCTCTAGAGAAATCTCTGAAAGAATTTCCAGAGCTATCCCTGAAGGATTGTATAGAAAAAAATCCTGAAGGAAGTCCTGAAGACATTCCTGGGGGAAGTCTTGAGGATATTCCTGGAGGAAGTCCTGAAGACATTCTTAAAGGAAATCCTGAAGATATTCCTGGAGCAACCCCTGAAGAATTTCCAGGAGAAATCTCTGAAGGAAGTCCTGGAAGAATCCCTGAAGGATTTCCTGGAAGAATCTCTGAAGGAATTCCTGGAGGAATCCATGAAAGAATTCCTGGAGCAATCGGAATTTTAGAAACAATTATTGGAGGAATCCCTAAAGAAATTCCTAGATGAATCCCTGAAGAAATTTCCGGAGGAAACCTCAAACGAATCTCTAGAGAAATCTCTGAAAGAATTTCCAGAGCTATCCCTGAAGGATTGTATAGAAAAAAATCCTGAAGGAAGTCCTGAAGACATTCCTGGGGGAAGTCTTGAGGATATTCCTGGAGGAAGTCCTGAAGACATTCTTAAAGGAAATCCTGAAGATATTCCTGGAGCAACCCCTGAAGAATTTCCAGGAGAAATCTCTGAAGGAAGTCCTGGAAGAATCCCTGAAGGATTTCCTGGAAGAATCTCTGAAGGAATTCCTGGAGGAATCCATGAATGAATTCCTGGAGCAATCGGAATTTTAGAAAGAATTATTGGAGGAATTCCTAAAGGGATTCCTAGATGAATCCCTGAAAAAAATTCCGGAGGAATCCTCAAACGAATTTCTAGAGAAATCTCTGAAAGAATTTCCAGAGCTATCCCTGATGGATTGCATAGAAAAAAATCCTGAAGGAAGTCCTGAGTACATTCCTGGAGGAAGTCCTGAAGACATTCCTGGGGGAAGTCTTGAGGATATTCCTGGAGGTAGTCCTGAAGACATTCTTAAAGGAAGTGCTGAAGATATTCCTGGAGAAAGTCCGGGAGGAAGTCCTGCAGACATACCTGGATGAAGTCCTGAAGACATACCTGGAGGAAGTCCTCAATACATTCCTGGAGGAAGTTGTTACGCCTGGCAACACGAACCAGCAAACAAGCCCACCTCCCGAGATGAACACACCATGAATACTGTTTCACTTTGATCCATACCCATACCATTGTAATGTTTCTAAAATAAAGTTAGTTATGAGCTTGACTGTTCCAAGAGCAGACGCGAGTTTTATTTCGCCCGTATACAGTCCATTTTGTTTAGCCGAACAGCACATTTTTGGTCCTTCGAACCGGATTGTGCCTGTTCCGGACATTTTGACCAACTTATCGCGCGGAAAAGTTGGAATTCGAGTGAATCGTAGTGATACGAAACTGTGAAAAGTACACCCGACTGGTGTACTTGTGAATCGTGACCGCAAAAAGTGACGCAATTGCGCAGTGAAAAACGGCAGACAGCATTCTCAAACGACGCCATTTTGAAGTTTGAACGCTCGGCGTGAGGGGAGAGAAAATATCCGAGTGATCACTGTGCAGTGTGATTCGAAAAGAGGACGCCCCGTGGGGCCGAATTCGAAGTGATTTGTTGAAGTTGTCGCTCGAACGGCGGAGCCACCACCGATTGTGGTTGACTTCGGAAAATTCAACGTGGTTGAATTCGATCGTTGTGTTTGTGAATTCCTGTTGTGGGATACCTAATCCCACGTCAAAAAATCCAAAGCATCAACCTATGATGCTGAAACCGCTCCACATCTGTGTGGAAAGAGACCGCTATACAAGTGCGACGGCAACAGTGCAGCCGGATCAAGTGTGATTTTAGTGGATTCAGTTGTATTGGTGATTGCTCTTGACGGAGCCACGACACCACGGTGTGCTTTGTGAATGTACCGTTTGGGTGCGGTTTTCGGGCACAAGTGAAATAAGAACAATGATGTACAGACTCAAATCGGTAGTGAATGTCGTGTGATACACCAATGCCGAAGAAAAAACCCCGTCAGTGAGTGCACAAAAATTGAAAATGAAAGCAAAAGAAGCCATGAAGAAAACGGAGGAAGAATTAAAAGTGATGAAGATCCGATTGAATTCGGTCAAAAGCAAGTTGCTGAGAGTGCGTGCGAGCTTGGAGTCAAGTGAAGAAGCTCCAAATCCGAACCTGAGGTGCAAGCAGTTCTTGCAGTTGCAGCTGAAAACCGTTGAGAACGCGTTTGCTGAGTATACTCAGCTCCACCAGCGTGTTTTCGAAGCGGACGTTGGTGACGAGGTACGAGAGGAGGCAGAGGTAGATTACGTTACGTTTGAGCAGCGATACGGTGAGTTATTCATTTTTCTTTCTAAATTGATCGACGACAACATCAAAAAAGAAGATGAAGCTCCAGCCGTGTCGGCCTTCCAGCCAGTACCGAGTTCCTTGACCGCGGCTGCTGATACCCCGTTCCACGTACCACCGTTGAAGGTTCCACTGCCCACATTCGATGGAACCTATGAGAACTGGTTTGCCTTCCGTTCGATGTTCGAGACGATTATGAAGCGGTACAGCACCGAATCTCCAGCCATAAAATTGTACCATCTTCGTAATTCGTTAGTAGGAAAGGCCGCAGGTATTATCGACCAAGAAATCATCAATAATAATGATTACGATGTGGCCTGGCAGATGTTGATTGATCGTTTCGAAGACAAAAGGCTCATTATCGACAAACACATTGATGCGCTTTTTAATTGTAATTGTAATTGCTCAATCCACACCCTGGCAGACAATTATCCGCCCATCTAGACACGGGCTGGGTGAGGACCTACCAAGCCTCCCCCGTTAACATGTCCTATACCGTTTAGCACACCGGGATCTTCCACAAGCAGGCGCCGGAATTAAAGCGGTCCCACAAGCTTCAGATACATTAAATAGATATAGTCCCTCTGGCACTAAACCGAATGGCGCCCTCCGCTTCACCACTAGTACTGCTTCCCCACACGCCAAGCACAATATCGAAAGTAGCGCGTTGTATAGCAAATACAGTACACCACCTCCGACACTATGCCAAATGTACAGGAAAAACAGCACCAGTAAGAAAGCGGAAGGCGCACCACTCGGTTCAGTGCCAGAAGGACTATAAGTATAACGAAGAAGAAATGAAAAGATAGTAGAGTTGGTTCGGTTATTTGATTGCTGAAACGAAAAAAACAGAAAAAACAGAAACAAAGTGTTAGCATTAAAACGGGGTTTTATAATTGATAAATGTATCGATAGTTTCTCATCTGTTACGTTTCCTTATCGTAGCGCTGTCGATTTTTTTCCATCTCCAGGGTGTTCGTCTCCGCTCGAGCAATGAGGACCATGATGAAATGAGAATATAAAAATGTGAGCATTAGTGTTGATCTAGTAATAGATTAATTTAAACTGCTTTTCATGTGCTAAGTAACTTGTAAACTCCTACTCAATTATGTTGTGTTGGCCTACACGTTTTATTTAGACACAATTTTTATTTAGAAAACTATTTGGATCCGAGATTTTAGGTGCAGATTGAGCATGTTTGATAAAACAAGCATCCTGTTTTCAGTTAAAGAATGTTCAAGAAGTTGATGATTCTGTTATTTATACTGGCTACATACAAGAATTCACTATTGATGTAATATATGGATATTGAAAGTTCCAACGCGCGATTATAATACTTCAGTTTTCGTGCTGTTGTATTGGTGTAAGTAGTGGGAAACCAATCAGTTTGGTGATTCTAACGGTAATAAATAGCAAGACGAAAGGAAAGTTGATAATCTATCATCATTATGATTTCAATCCTAATTTCATGATCCGTTTAATAAATTCCGCGTATGATTCGGCAATTTTAACAATTTATACATGTGTATTCGAAGAAAACAGACTACGAGCATTTATTACCTGTTGCAAGGTTCCTTAGTGATCAGATTATTTATCATTTCCTACAGCCTAATTTAATAATACCTACATTGGGTTGTAACAAAAATTTGATCTTGGGATGTTGATTTGCCTCCTAATCATAGTTTCGACAATAGTCACATGCTTACTATCCCTTATGGCAGTGTTGTTGATTCTATTGTCTATCGCTCATCAGTTTCGCGCCACCCGGCAGGGACTTGGTCCTATGTACCCAATACTCTGCTGTGTCTTAACTTCACGCAATACATTCTGTAGATGTGTGATACAGTTTGCGGAATATTATGATTTATCACTTCGTTCAGATGGAAAATTCTGTTATGGTACCATATTCACATATCAGATAACTCCCACCTGGAACGAAGTAATACATCGGACACATGTAGATTCAGATGTATATACGATCTATGCCTAGTTCGGCTCTGATCGACAGGCAATCAGTGTATTCAGTTTTTCAACTAGCTTGAAGCGATGAACGTTTCAAGACAAGCTCTCCACTATATCTGCTAGCAATCACCGGTCGTCGATAGACATTTCGGTTCTTTTCTGCTAAAGATAGATCCGATTGTATGTCAAAGACTATGGCTCATGCTTTTCAATACAGCTGGAAAAACAAGAACTACACCCAGCACCAAATAGTACGTAACTATGAGGCGGACCGGAAGGTTTGATGAGCAATCCCCACCCACATTGATGCGCTTTTTAATCTTCCGAAATTAGCAAACGAAAACGCCCCTGATCTTCGAAAACTCATTGACACATGCACGAAAAACGTTGACGCTCTGAAAAACCTCGGTCTTCCCGTGGAGGGGTTAGGAGAATGCATGTTGATCAATCGTATCGCTTCCAAACTGGATCAGGAAACTCGAAAGGCCTGGGAATTGAACAGTATCGACGATGAATTACCAGGTTACAACGACACTCTTGAGTTTTTGCGCGAGAGGTGTAAGGTACTAGAAAAAATCCAGTCCGTTGTTAAGCAACTACCCAAGATTCAGAAACCCGTACGAAACGTTCCAGATATGAAGGGGAAAGCGAGTACCCTAGTCGCTACATCTGAAAGGTGTCCACAATGTTCGGAAACTCACGAGCTGTGGCGGTGTGAAGCGTTCAAAAGCGTAAGTTTGTCTGAGAAGTACAATACACTGCGACGCCTCGGGCCTGCTTCAATTGTCTTCAGAAGGGGCACAGAACGATCAATTGCTCATCGAAAAACACGTGCAAGAAATGTCGGAAATCTCACCACACCCTGCTGCATCCTGAAGATGATGGTACGAAGAAATCCGAACACGCACCAACGTCCGCAACGAAGCCGGAGCTACCAACGAAGGAACCTGAACATCCAACCAAGAGCTCACCGCTTGTAACTGCGTTACAGGTTGAACAACAATCCAACTTCTGCACGCAGCCGAAGAACAGGGGAAAGCAGATTCTCCTGTCTACCGCTGTTGTCCTCGTCTATGGCAAGAGTGGTCGCCAGTATCCCTGTCGAGTGCTACTCGACTCCGGGTCGCATACGAGCTTCGTAACGGAGCATTTCGCGACTCTTCTGGCACTGAAAAAGGAACCAACGAATGTGAACATCAGCTGCTTGAACGATACCCACACTAAAGTTCGTCTCAAGATCCACACCCAAGTGACGTCGCGTGTAACGGATTACACGGTATGCTTGGAACTGCTGGTGGTTCCAAAAATCACCGGACTATTGCCTACAAGTAAGGTGAATATTGCAACTCTGGACTTGCCGAACGGCATTGAGCTCGCCGATCCCGGGTTCTACGTTCCTGACAAAGTGAACATGTTGTTGGGAGCAGATGTGTTTTTCGAGATGTTGATGTCTGGTCGAATTCAACTACCAAGAAGTTCGGCTTTATTGCAAGAAACCCAGTTTGGCTGGGTACTGAGTGGTCCTGTTTCAACCGAAGATGACCAGGTTGTCCATTCGTTTTGCACTACTACGTTGGATGAGAACCTTGACTCAGTGGTGCGTAGGTTCTGGGAAATCGAATCGTTCGGAGAGGTCCAGCAGTCTAATCCGACGGTGGAAGAGGAGTGTGTACAACATTTCAAGGAGACACACGAGCGCACCGACGAAGGCAGATATTCGGTGCGTCTGCCGTTCAATGAGAAGAAAACCCAGCTGGGAGATTCCAGACGTATGGCTGAGAAGCGGTTCCACGGGTTGGAGAGGCGCCTGGAAGCAACTCCGAAGCTGAAAGAGCAGTACAATGCATTTCTGAAAGACTACGAATCACATGATCGAGAACCCGACGCCTGGTGATCAGGCTTTCTATCTCCCACATCACTACGTACTGAAGCCCACTAGTACCTCTACAAAACTACGTGTGGTTTTCGACGGCTCTGCTGCGTCGGACTCAGGTGTCTCCATAAACCAAACGCAGATGATCGGACCAATCGTACAGAACGATTTGGTATCAATTCTTTTGAATTTTCGCTCCTACCGATTTGCCTTTACAGCCGACATTCCTAAAATGTATCGGCAAGTCGGTGTACACGAAGATGACCGACGCTATCAGAGAATCTTGTGGAGACAAACCAATAACGATCCCGTGAAGACGTACGACTTACAAACTGTGACGTACGGACTCGCTTCGTCCTCGTTCCTTGCGACGATGTCTCTCCGCCAGCTGGCCGAAGATGAAGGAGACCAGTATCCGCTGGCAGCACATGCGATCAAGAAATCCTGCTACATGGACGATGTTTTAGTAGGAGCCAACACTCTACCGACAGCGATTGAGTTGAAGAACCAGATTGTCGGTCTTCTAGAGAAGGGATGTTTCAGCGTACACAAGTTTGCGTCGAATTCCTGTGAACTGTTGGCGGATGTTCCCGACGAGCAGCGGGAACGCAGCATCGACATCGAGGATCCCAGCATCAACGTAACTATGAGAACTCTAGGCGTGGCCTGGAATCCTGTGGATGATCAGTTTACAATCGTATTTCCAACTCAACAAGTCAGCGAGAACGTCATCCACACGAAACGAACGATCCTGAGTCAAATTGCGAAGATATTCGACCCGTTGGGCTTCGTAGGTCCGGCGGTTACTGCAGCTAAGCTGATTATGCGTGAGCTGTGGTCGTTGAATTTGGAGTGGGACCAACCGGTTCCACAAGATATGGCGCAGCTGTGGCTAGACTACTCACAACAGCTGCGCTGCTTGAAAAACGTAAAAATTCCACGATGGATCCTGTGTGAAGACAACTGCGGCATCGAACTTCACGGGTTTGCAGATGCGTCGGATCTCGCATACGGCGCCTGTATATATACTCGATTGAAGCGAAGTGACGGCACAGCAGAATTGAAGCTAGTATGCAGTAAGTCAAGAGTGTTACCACGAAAAAAGGAGAAGCAGAAGAAGATCACCACTCCACGCGCGGAGCTGTTGGCCGCAGTGTTGCTGTCGCGATTGGTGGTGAAGATATTAGAAGCATTCGAAGTCCGATTTGATAGTGTGAATTTATGGAGTGACTCTCAAATTGTCTTGTGCTGGATCCGCAAGGCACCCGAAGAGCTGGCGATATACGTCGGCAATCGAGTACGCGAAATACAACATTCAACCGAAAACTTCTCCTGGAAATACATCCCGTCGAAAGAGAACCCCGCTGACTGCGTCTCCCGAGGAATTGCACCGAAGAACATGGAATCTCATTCTTTGTGGTGGACTGGACCACCGACGCTACATGCAGCCGATCCTGTCATCGATGAGCCGCCACCAATAGCGGACGAAGAAATACCAGAAGTGAAGAAGATAGTGCTAGTTGCAGTGACCAGGGAAGATCGACTTCCTCTTTTCGATAGAATCAGCCGTTTCCCGATCATCCAGCGCGCAATGGCCTACGTTGTGCGCTTCTGCGACTACGTGCGAAGTGGAAGAAAGCAGCTCACAAAGGGCTTGCCGACTACTGATGAGATGTTGCGATCATCCACTCTAATCGTGAAGCTAGTGCAAGCTGAAGGATTTGCTGGAGAACTGAAGCTTATACGAATGAAATCTTCGGACTCGAAGTTACCGTTCGGCAACTTGCATCCTTTCGTCGATCTGAACGATGGCGTGCTTCGGGTCGGTGGTCGTTTATCAAATGCTCAAATTCCGTATGATCACAAACATCCTGCTCTACTACCCGAAAAACATCCACTGACTGTTACCCTGATTCAATACCTGCACCAAAATAACCTTCACGTTGGTCAGCGAGGTCTACTAGCCATAGTTAGACAGCAATACTGGCCTCTGCGAGCGAAGAACATTATCCGGAAGGTTGTGCATCAGTGCATTTCCTGCTATCGTTCGAAACCAACAAAGGCCACCCAGCTGATGGGTGACCTACCCGATTACCGAGTCCGACCTTCATTTCCGTTCACACGCACTGGACTCGACTTTGCCGGTCCATTCAAGATACGTTCAAGCCATAAACTACGTAGCGCCCAGACGATAAAGGGGTACGTCTGCGTATTTGTTTGCATGGCTACCCGTGCACTTCATCTAGAAGCCGTGTCAGACTTGACTTCTGAAGCCTTCCTTGGAGCCCTGCAACGATTCGTCAGTCGTCGGGGTCTTGTAGAGAACCTCTACTCCGACAATGCGACAAATTTCGCCGGTGCCAACAATGAATTGCAGCTTCTCGCCCAGTTGTTTCGTGATGAGCAACATCGACGCGGCTTAGACGTATTCTGTACGCAGCGAGGAATAAAGTGGTCCTTCATCCCGCCCCGAAGCCCACATTTCGGCGGAATTTGGGAAGCGGGTGTCAAGTCTGTCAAACTACACCTCAAGAGAGTCCTTGCCGAGCACAATCTCTCGTTTGAACAGTTTACTACCGTACTTGCGCAGATAGAGGCTCTTTTAAACTCCCGACCACTGACTCCTGTCTCGGACGACCCGAACGACGTTCGGGCTATAACTCCTGCCCATTTCCTGATCGGCCGGGAGTTCCAAGCAATCGCCGAACCATCGTACAAGAAGATTCCTCCTGGTCGACTCTCCAAGTGGCAGTTCCTGCAAGATCTGAAGCAAAAATTCTGGAACCTTTGGATGACCCACTATCTTCACGAGCTTCAACAGCGCCAGAAGGACTTCAAGGTCACCACTTTCAAGGTTGGCGCGCTAGTGCTGATCATCGACGAGAACGTTCCGCCGCTTCAATGGATGTTGGCTCGTATCACTGAGCTGATTCCAGGAAAGGACGGCCACACACGAGTGGTTGGCCTGCTATTACCAAATGGGACAAAAACAACGCGAGCGGTTAAGAAAATCTGTCTACTTCCCTTAGACACCGAGGTAGATTCGCAAGAGCCAAGTTCTTGAAATGACCCATTTCAACGCGTGGGAGGATGTTACGCCTGGCAACACGAACCAGCAAACAGAAGTCCTGGAGATATTCCTGGAGATAGTCCTGAAGATATTCGTGGATGAAGTCCTGAAGACATTCCTGGAAGAAGTCCTGAAATCATTCCTCGAGGAAGTCCTGAAGAGACTTCTGGAGGAAGTTCTGAAGTTATTCCTGGAGGTAGTCCTGAAGACATACCTAGAGGAAGTCCTGAGGACATTCATAGAGGAATTCCTAAAGACATTACTGGAAATAGTCCTAAAGGCATTCCTGGAGAAAGTTCAGAAGACAGTCCTGAAGATATTCCTAGAGAAAAATCTGAAGACATTTCCGGAAGTAGTCTTGAGGGCATTCCTGGATGAAGTCCTGAAGACATAGCCAAAGTAAGTCCTCTGACATATCTGGAGGAAGTCTTGAAGACATTCTCCAGGAATCCTGAAGACATCCTTTGTCCTCAAAACATTCTTCAAGTCCTAAAAACATTCTTGGAGCTAGTCTTGAAGACATTCTTGGAGGAAGTCCTGAAGACATTCTTGGAAGAAGTCCTGAAGACATTCATGGAGCAAGTCTTGAAAACAATCCTGGAGGAAGTCTTGATGACACTCTTAGTGGAAGTCCTGAAGACATCCCAGGAAAAAGTTCTGAAGACATTCCTGGAGGAAGACCTGAAGACATTCCTGTATGAAGTCCTGATGACATTCCTGCGGAAAGCCTTGAAGTCATTTCTGGAGGAAGTTCTGAAGTTATTCCTGGATGAAGTCCTAAAGACATACCTGGAGTAAGTCTTGAAGACATTTCTGGAGATAGTCCTCAAGACATTCCTTGAGGAAGTCTTGGAGGGAGTTCTAAAAACATTTATGCAGGAATGCTTAAAGCAATTCATTGAATAATTGTTGAAAGAAATTCTAAAGAAATCTCCGAAGGAATTTCTAGCGTAATCTACGAAAGTATTCTCTGAGGAATTTTTCAAGCGCGTTGAAACTGCAGGAGCAAAACCCTCGTCAAATCCCGTACAAACACAGAGATAGCCACTCACCTTGCCATCCGGTCCCGCCGGTTGCCCGTCGCCACCCCCGATCGGCGGTGGCCCCAGTGCCGTGCACTGCAGAAACGCTTCCTTCCGCTTGCCGATGTATTCGGCCGCCTTGTGGAAGTAGATCCCCGGGTGTTGCGTCTGCAGCGGAGCCAGCCCGTTCTTGACCGCTTCGCAGAACAGCTCCCCGAACGCACTGTACTGCACGCTGAGCCAGGCCCAGTGCTCGAACACCAGTTCCTTGAATCCGGTCCGGCTGCGGTACTTGTTGATGTGGGTTTTGAAGTGGGAAATCGAATCCTTCGGGGCGTTCACCTTGAAGTACAGCCGACAGATTTTGTAGTTGACGAACCCGGCGATGGTTTTAACTTCGAGACAATTGGTATCGACGATCCGCAGCTCGTCCAGATTGGCGTAGGTTTGGCGGTAGTGTTTCAGGGCATTCAGCTGATCAAGTTTGAGCTCCGAGATGAATCCCAACTTGAACAGATGCCTTATCTTGAGCATCTTGTGGTTCTCGGTGAGCTGATCCCTGTGCGAGCGGATTTGCTTCATGATTTGCGTGTAGCAGGATTGGGCCAGCTCCAGGAAGGCGGACTGCAATCGCATAATCTGGCCCATCAGGTGGTCGTTGTGTGTGAGCACAAAGAGCATTTTGGCGTTGATGTCGCAATTGTTCGTCAGATGGGCAGCCCGTTCGGAGGCCAAGAGGTCATCGCTACCTTGTGGCAGTGAGGAACCCTTCTGAAGCAAAACCACCACCAGCCGAGTGTGACGACCTTGGAGGGAATTCTTCATCGATTGGATCATGGAAGCGCAATCCCGCTGCTTTTCGCTCCACTGCGGGTCGTTCCATTCTAAATCTTGAAAGAGAACCACCACGGCTGGAAGAACGTGAAGATGCTTCAGCATCCAATTCCGTTTGAGGATCCCTTTGGGATGGTACCATTCGTAGGACTGTCGCTTCGGTTTCGAAACCGGAAACTCATAGTTCACCGGAAGCAGTTTGTACTGGATCGACTCGCTGAAATGAAATCAATATTCAAGAGTTAATATGAATGTTCCCATGTTTTCCCAAATCCCAAGGCTGGTAGCGACTGCCTTTAAAGTAAGAGCATTAGGCTATCGAGAAAAAAATAATCAAATATCGGGATTCAGTTTGTTGGTTTGGTTAAGACATGTTTTAATAGAACCCGTGTATTGTAATGTCGAATTCGTTTTTAAACCTAGGTTGGAACTGGCGCAACCCGTTCTGAATCACAGTTCCAACCCCAACCCGATTCAGGTTCGACCGAACTACAATTTGCTTGACGTTTGTTTGTTTATGTCTTGATCACCGACCCAGTTCCTAAAAACGAAAACGACATAAGTATGTTTTGTGAAATATAAATGGTCGGTCAATAGAGCATTTTTTTTAAAGTTTTCATTAAAAAAAATACCGGGATCTGTTATAAGAAAAAGGTCTGGGAATAATTATAAGAAAAAGGTCTGGGAATAATTATAAGAAAAAGGTCTGAACAACACTGACGAAAAATGTTGAGCAATTTCTAGAAAAAAACTGTGCATGAATTTTTGAAGAAATCTTTATTGAAATGACTGGGAGAATAGCTGGAAACATCTTTAAACGAATTTCTTCTGGTTGGTTTTCTTGGAAGGACTCCTGTTCATACTGGAGAAATTAGTTAGCGTTAGCGTTAGCGTAGTTACGGTATACTTCGTAGATTGGATACTAGCAACATTCATGTTTTTTTTTCTTTTGATAATCTCATCTAGAATGCCTTCAGGACCAAGGCTAGGGAATAAGCCTTCATCCAATCTAAAATAAGAATACCAAAACCATGAATATTGCTATTCCCGGCCACGCCCTTCTTTACCGTAACTTGGGATTGGGGAAGGAAATGTTGATGTAGCACTTACTTAATGAGAGGCCTCCGACTCAACGACACCCTCATAAGTACTACGGAGTTGGGGGTTGGGAGGTGTATTAGGTCATCAGGATTCGCCTGAAAAGCTAGCGATAGACCTAAAGTAGTTTTTGTTTAATTGTTTTTGACTTAATCTCTTGAATGCCGGCTATCAAAAGAGGACAAATGTTTGATTTACAGTATAAAGAATGTTGTTTCACGTCAAAATAGTCGATTACGCGTTCAACGGTAATAACGATCCGCTTTCTACCTAGTAAAAAGCAGGATAGATCCCTCCAGGGTCATCTAAATAAGAAAAAAAAACTTTGTTATGATTCCCATGGAGCTGTCATTTGAATGAACATATAACCGACCAAAATGCACTCACAATGCATAGCCTATTCCACGATAAGCGACCGGTTGAAACGAGTAAATTGCCGCACTTCAAATAAGCGAGAGAAAAAACACCCGGGACAACCGCAGAAACATGTCGCATTCCGAATCGCGAAAATCTGATCACGAAACCGTTACATCTAAAACAAATTCGGGTATTCTGTTTAAAAGGAACGGACTCACCAAATGCTTGCAAAAAAAGTTACTTAATCCCACGCCGCGACGCCGGTCCACCCCACTCTTGATCCAAGTTGAAACGTATTTGTTTTCCCAGGTTCAGAAACTGAATGCACTCGATTTTATTTTTTCAACGCGAAACTGAACAACATTCAAAACGCGCAAGAGCAACAATTTCACGCCGAAAGAAGATTTCCACTTTTTCACTGTCACGAAAAACAATTCGACAAATTTAAAACGATTGCGGCCAACTTGCGATTGCATCCGCCGAATTTATATGATGCACGGAGACGAAAAAAAAAAAAAACATGACAGTAGATCCAAAACACAACCTTCCGCGAGCGTGGCTTGCTGCGATCTCCTTCATACTGGAGAAATTAGTGGAACAATAACTGGAAAATTAGCTGGAGGAAATCCTGTTTCCTGTTGAAATTGCGAAAGAAAGTAGCGTTGAAGTGCTGAGCAATTTCTTGTAGAAAATTCTGGAGGAATGTCTCTCAACATCCTATCAAGATTTTAATCAGAAATTTCACTAGTGCCTTGTTCAGACTACGGAGTTGTATCATGAGATACAAGCACTGTATCACGAAGCCCATTCACACTGGATATACTGCTTCGCGACTGAAAATGGATGAACCAACGTGCGAAGTTCGATTTTTGACCAACTTCGCCGCGTTGCCGCAATCTTACAGCTCCGGAAGTTCCTCTAGGAAGATTTTTTTTTCTAAAACCCTCCACTTCCAGATGTTTATCGGAAAAAGTACGTACTGGTGGTTCCATCAGAAAGTTCTTCCGTGTAGTTTCTCCAGCAGTTCCGTTTGGTAGTGTATCCATGAGATACCTCCGTAAGCTTTTAAAGGAATTTTTTCCAGGAAGTTGCCGCAGGAAATTCTTTCGGAATGTTCTTCCGGTATGTTTCTTCGGAATTGTGACTTCCTTTGTTGTTTCCTTCGAAGTTCCCTGTGAAATTTCTTTCGAAGTTTCCTTTAGACATTCGTTCGGTATTTTCCGTGGAATTTATTTTAGAATTTCATTTGGAATTCCATTCGAAATGTTCTTTGGAACTTTCTTCGGAATTTCTTTAAGAATTTTCTTTGAAATATCCTTCAGAATTTTCTTTGAAATATTCTTTGGGATTTTCATTGGAATTTCCTTCAGAATTTTTTTTGGAATTTCGTTTAGATTTTTTTTTTAAATTTTCTTTGTAGTTTCTTTCTGGTTCGGAATTACCTGTGATTTTTTTTTAGTAATTGCCTTTGGACATATCTTTGAAATTTCCTTTGGATTTTCCTTCGGCATTTCCATCGCAATTTCTTTTGGATTTTTGGTTGAATTAGGATTTGCCTTTGCTGTTAGAATTTCTTTTTGTATTTCTTTCTGAATTATTGTAAATTTTGCACCCTATCGGACGCGACGATTTGTAATCGTCGCCGGTGAAACCGTCGCCAAAATCGTCGCCAGCCAAGCAACCGCTGTGAATTTGACGTTACACCAGTCTTACCAACACAATGGCAAATCACCTCCTTTGATTTATTTTCTGGCATTTGACGTTTCCCTAGTCTTGCCAACACAAAAGCAAAGCACCTGCTTTGATTGGTTTGCTGGCGATGATTTTTTTCAGTCTGTTCTAAAGTTGGCGGCGCGTTTTGTTGTGAATGAAACAGACAATACCTTTTAAATTTCTATCAGATTGTCCTTTTAAATTTCTTTCGTAATTTTCTTAGGAACTTCTTTAGCCTTTGGAATTTCCTTCGAAACTTACTTCAGAATTATTCTTTGAAATTTCCTTTGGGACTTCCATCGGAATTTCTTTTAAAAGTTTCTTCGAAATTTCTGTGGAATTTTCATAAAAATGTCTTTGGAATTTACTTCGAAATTTATTTAGAATTTACCTCAGAATTTTGTTCGAAATTTCTTTTGGAATTTCTTTTGGCATTTCCATAGAAATTCTTTTGGAATTTCCATCGGATTTTTTTTTCGGAATTCACTTTGTAATTTTCTTCGGAATTTCCTTAGGCATTTCTATCGGAATTCGAAACACCCTTCGTAATTCCTTTTAGATTTTTTTCTCGGAATTTCCTCTGGATTTTACTTTGGCATTTTCATTTGAACTTCGTTGAGAACTTCCATCGGAATTGCCTTCATTTTTTTTTTTTGCAATTTCAGGAATTCAGGAACTCTTTTGGAACTTCCATAATTTCGTTCGGATTTTTTTCTTTGGATTTCCCTTTGGAATTTCCATTGGCATTTTCTTCGGCATTTCTTTTGAAATTTTCTTCGGCATTTCCTGCGGAATCACCATTAAAATTTTCTTAGGAATATATATTAAAATTTTAAGTAAATACCAAAGCAATTCGGAAGGTAATTCCAAGAAATTCCGAAGGTAATTCTAAAATAAATCTTCAAGGGAAATTCAAAAGAAAATTCAATTCAAAGGAAATTACTCTGTTAATTTCAACGGAAATTCCAGAGAAAATTCTGAAAGAAATTCCAGAGGACATTCCAGAAGGAAATTCTCAAGGAAATTGCGAGGGAAATTTCAAAGGAAATTCCGAAAGAAATCCCAAAGAAAATTTCGAAAAAAATAATAAAGGAATTTAGGGGCCCAGATAGCTGTAGCGGTAAACGCGCAGCTATTCAGCATGACCATGCTGAGGGTCGTGGGTTCGAATCCCGCTGGTCGAGGATCTTTTCGTAATGGAAATTTTCTCGATTCCCAGGGCATAGAGTATCTTCGTACCTGCCACACGATATGCACATGCAAAAATGGTCAATCGGCAAAGAAAGCTCTCAGTTAATAACTGTGGAAGTGCTCATAAGAACACTAATCTGAAAAGCAGGCTTTGTCCCAGTTGGGACGTAACGCCAGAAAGAAGAAGAATAAAGGAATTTACAAAGAAAATATCAATGGAACTTCTAAAAGAAGTTTTTCAAAGTAAATTCCGAAGAAAATTCCTTAGGAAATTTAAATGGAAATTCCAAAGGAAATTTTAATGGAAATTCCAAAGGAAATTTTAATGGAATTTCTAAAGGAAATTCCGAAGAAATTCCAAAAGGAATTCAGGGAAAATTCTGTAGGGCAAATTTCAAAGAAAATTCTGAAAGAACGTTCGAAGGAAATTCCGGAGAGAATTCCAAAGAAAATTTTAAAGGATTTTTCGAAGATAATTCTAAGAAATTATATAAAAAAAAAAAATCCGAATAAAAATCCGAAGGAAATTTCAAAGAGAATTTCGTACGAAATTCTAAATGAATTTCCGTACGAAATTACGAAATTAAAAAGTAAATTTCGAACAATAAATTCCAGAGGAAATGTTGGATGAAATTCCAGAAGGAAATTCCGAAGAAAATTCTAAAAGAAATTTCAAAGGAAATTCCGAAAAAATACATTTCTCGAAAACTTATTCATACAGACTCAAGTCAAAAAAGTATACAAACTTACTTTATCGATCCTACGTGTTAAGCAGGCGGAATTCTACACGTACCGCTCTGTACCAACTCAACTTTTCACTTTTAGAACGTTTAATTTCCGGATTTACAAAACGACGAAAGTAATATTTTCAACTTTCGCAACCTAACCACTACTTTCGCCGCCCCGCTGTATGGAGAGACAAAGTGACTTAACCACGAATCAAAACAAAACACTACTTGAGCCGATTTTACACTGGTAGAAAAACGTCGAAAGTAACTGAATGAAACGGCTTATCATTTTCTTATAATTATTTTTGTGGGAAATAATAGAAACTACCTAGTTTTTGAACGTGAGCTGAGTGTATGCAAAATTTGAGCGAAGTACACGGCAAAAAAATGTTTAAAAGGTGATTCATTTTAAAACAGTTTTAGAAGATAGATTGTGATTTTTCCTAATTAATTTTCTCAAAACCGTATAAAAGTTACTTACGTCGATTTGAAAAAGTAATCGAGATTTAAAAAAATTTCAATGGAAATTCAAAAAAAAAGGAAATTCTTAAGGAATTTCGGAAGAAATACCACAAGGAAATTCTGAAGATAATTCCATAGGAAATTCCGAAGTAAAACCAAAGCAATTCCGAAGGTAATTCCAAGAAAATCTGAAAATAAAGGAAATCCTCAAAGGAAATTCCAAACAAAATTTCAAGCTCGCCAATAGGTTTAAAATCTTGTGAGCTAGTTTTTTTTTCTAGTTTTTTAAGTCTATTTTTGAAGTGAATTTCTTAAATTTACAAAAATGACGACTCACAGTTTTTACAGCAAAAGTTGCTTTCTGCATCTAATGATTTCATAGGTTTTTACTTAAATTTGCAATTAACTACAAAATCACAGGAATTGCAAACTTGCAATGTTCAAAAAAATGTGTATACAGTCGACTCTCCACAACTCGATGTTCTATAACTCGATATATTCTATAACTCGATGGATTTTGCGATCCCTTCAAATTCCCATGCATCATGCTCTCCATAAGTCGATGTTTCTATAACTCGATGTCTCCGCTAGTCGATGCCACGTGGGAGGAAAATTTCCCTCCATAACTCGATATCCATCTAAAACACATTTTTATACAGGAAGACATGGACCATTTCTGGTTTGGCAGTGAATAAAGGACTTGCAAGTTGTAATAAAAATTTAAAAACTTAAAAATAAAAAAAAAATTAGTAAAAATGAGGGATTTTTCGAATATTAAAAAAAGTGTCCAAAGATATTTTTTCAAAATGCTATCAACAAAATGATATTGTCTGCTTGCAGAAGTGATCATAAAAGTATAGGAAATATAGAAATTTGAGCCTTCGATTTTGAAATTTTTGTTATCGGTATGTTCTATAACTTGATAATTCTATAAGTCGATGGTCCCTTGAAAATCGAGTTATGGAGAGTCGACTGTGATTACTTCCTCAATAATCCATCTGAAAAGTACATTTACTTAAAGCTGAAAACAAAAAAAGTTAGACCAAAATAACTGATTTTTCGGGTCTACCCTAAGTTAAAGCTTTCAGAATCAATTTACATAGCTCAAATAAAGAATTAGATCAAGAGTCTTCGACGAAGTGTTTGAAAATAACGTATTCTAAAAGATTGCAGAAACGCGACCACAAATTTTATCAAACAGAAAAGTTTGAGTCAAAATTTGTACCTCAATAAGGGTCACTCTTATCAACTTTTTTTTTTCTAGAATATGCATAACTCGAGACATTGAACGTCTAAAATCGACGAGAACCTGATCAAGTGTTACACCTGGCTCATGAAGGATATCCTGGAATCGTAGTTATGAAGAGGCGATTGAGACAAAAAGTGTGGTGGCCGAATATGGATAAAAAGGTCGGACAAAGTACAAAGAATACCTGAGAAATCGTGGACTCACATAGCCGATGATTTTATGGGACCTTTACCATCAGGACAGGACTTGTTGGTGCTCGTTGATTACTTCAGTCGCTTCGTAGAAGTGATAGTTATGCGAGAAATTACATTGACGGTACAAGCTATTCACGAATACTTTTGTCGGTATGGAATTCCTGAGTCGATGAGAACTGATAACGGTCCACAATTCATAAGCGAAACATTAAATCAATTCGCAGCAGAATCTGGAATCGAATTAGTTAAAACTTCTCTGTACTGGCCTCAAGCGAATGGTGAATGAGAGCCTTGAGTAAAATTCTGCAGATCAGTCAGGAAACACCATATTCCGATTGGAAGTGGGATTTGAGAATCAGGGTGTCCATTCAAAATAATTTTTCCAATTCCCGGATTTTTCCCGGGTGGTTAAAACTTTCATTCGGGTTACATCATGGTCCTTCGGCATGACAGTTTCCAGAACTTAGTTAGTAAAGTATATACCAGCACTAACGTATTTTATTTAACTTAAAAATTGTTGAACAGCTACCGTAAAACTAAACATTACATATAATTCGCAATTGATGTGAAATTTGCAAAAAAGTTACACGTCTTCTGGGTGAGAATCGAACTCACGACTCTCTGTTCACTAGATATGGCACGTTACCCCTACACCAGGAAAGGACTCATGGGCGCAGAAGTCAATCTGAATTCGATGTCAACTCAATAATCACGTGGTCCTTTTTCGCAAAGCGCACCTCTCTCGGAAGAAAGACGCCCATCCAAACAATACGCTTTCTATTGTAAATGCAATGCCTAGCCGAGAGCGCATTACCTTATGGTGTAGGGGTAACACAGAGGGATGGCATCATAGTTTTTCACTATGGTATTTGACAGGTGCCTTCTTATCGGGAGCATAAATTTATACTCCAGTTGAAATTCTCACGCACACTCATATATTTGTTGAATGTTTACCTTCCGTATGAGTGAAAATGGGACAAAATGCACCACACAAGACAAAAACTGCGCAAAGCTGGTATGTGAGAATGTGCAATGAAAGTCTTCGATTTACTTATCAGTGGTTTAATCCGCGTTCGCAATGGCATTTAGCCATCTATCCCGCGCATCGATATTATTTGGAAACTCGTGATGCGAAATGTTATCATCGTGACAATTGTTCTTATGATTATGAGAATAGACACCGAAAGAAGGAAACAACACTTCAATGTGATTTTCATGATAATAGATATGGAACTTACTTTTATTTTAAACCGCGAGCTACGATATGGAAATAATAACGAACAATATGCGTAGATTTTGTGTGCCTAGGTTCGTTTTCCCACATTCACACCAGCTGCATTGCTTATAGCGTAATAGTATTGGTGAGCGCTGCTTGCGTTCGATAAGAGGCAACAAAATATGGCCATAATATCGGCCCCCTGGGGTAACACGACTGACCACTCAGCTGATTAGCCGTAAACGAAAAATTTAAAAGTGTTGAAATTAGTTGTTTTTCACATTAGAATATCATTTCATTTTTTATGTATAAAATTGACAATTTATTGAGGATTTTGCCCTCTAATAGACTCACACCGAAATAATTTTGTCACACCAAAATATTCTCCCACCATGTTTGCCATATATTGGATGGCGTCGTAGCTAACAAAACTAACACGTAACGCACATGTAACGCATTATGTTGGATTGTACATTGAATGCAAGTTGCGTGCTTCTATGAAAGTGCCATAGAAACTGACGTGTGAGTATTTATTTTTCCACGTTCAAAATGTGCATGAGAATCTATTCCTCAACAAAACGAACAATATAAGCAATACCATTTTATCAACATATATATTGGAAAAAATGAAATAGAGAATTTAACAAATATTAAAATCTAATCTAACAGATAGAATAATGGGATAAATTCCGCAACTCCTTGCTCTAGAATGTTACAGAATTAAGCAAAGCATTCGCAGCTTTATTGTTTATTTTTCATACCATGTGTTCGAATTCTGGACTTGATCTAAGCAAATTTACAAATTTTCGGCCATTTGTTTTCTTCGTCAGCCAAATCTTCTGGAAGTCTGGAGTAAGATGCGCTTAAATTATAAAAGTTTTGATACTTATTTTAAGCTTGATAATAGTTAGAAAACCACTCATGAAGAAGAGAACATAGCTGTCGCAAATACAAGTCACTTTAAGTCATTTATGATTTTTTAAATGATATTTTTAAAATACTTTGGGTTCCAAACAATATCGATTTTTTTTCTATCTTTATTAACGAGATTTTTAGCCCTGGGCTAGTTCATCTCGGGACCAACGGCTTTACTTCCCTTCCGAAGGAAGTCGTCACTGAATTTTTAGTGACTATCTCGGGGATGGGATTCGATAACAGGTCCTCGGCGTGAGAGGCGTGTGTTCTAACCACTACACCAGGTCCGTCCCGATTTGAATTTCGAAAGAGTTTTGGACAAACAGATATGGAAGATTTATTGGAAAGTCTAAAAGATCAACACTAAAGATCCTTACAGCAAGCTTCAAAAATTAAAAATGACTTTCAGACCAGTAGGCGAATTCCGGCGCGTATTTTTTCGAAGAAAAGAAAATTTTCCTGATGGTGAGTAATGAAAGAAAATTTCTTCTCTTCAAAGTCGTTGTTCGCCGGAATTCACAGGCAGGTCTTCGATATTTTAGATAGATCAATTCAAATGTTTGCTAAAAACAATTACTTAAAATTTGTGGATCTGGTGAAAAGAAAAAATAAATAGCATGGTATAATAATCTTCCACTAGGTATTTATTTTCTGTTAGGTAAAAATCTAAAAATTAACCATAGTCCTACATAAGAGCTAAGTTTGAACGCCTTAGAACTCATTGCCCAAGGGTAGCTAAAGTATCTCACCATGAATTCATTAGAGATCTCCTAAAAGAAAATGGCTGCCAGAATTCGCTGCAAATATGTAGTTATCTGTTCAAAGACTCTTCAGGATCTTATAAGGCCTTTGTCATAGATCAAGTATTAGTCAGGGTAGTAATTCACACAAATTCTAACTAAGAATGAGTATCTCCAAGAATCCGCCAAACAGGAATAATTAAAAATCTTAAATTATTTTAACATAGGCTTTCAGTAGGGAAACATCAAGTTCCCCCAAGAAAATGTACCAACAATTGTTTTATATTAGCTTCCCGGCGACCACTTGGAATCTGCTAAGAATTTTAAATGAATCAGCCAAGGATCTGTTATAAAATCTACATGATCTCACTAAGAACTACCGCACTGATCTCACTAAGAACTCGCCATAAATCTCAATGAAACTCTATTAAGGATTTCAACAAGAACATTGTAGGGAATAAAAAATGCCCTCCTAAAATTTTTCAAGGATCTCAATGACGTTTCATATGATCTCCTTTAAATCGACTCTATATTTTGCTATCAGAAATTTTTAATTCATCGAACAAGAAACGAGTATAAATTGCAAAAATCTCTCTGAGAAACCGACAAATTTAGTTTATTAAAAAAAAAAAAAGAAATCGCTAACCATCTCTCCAAAAAATAGTTATATGTAATGCGAAGTTTGAGTTTCAGGTAGTCGTGTATATTGTGGCAAATCAATTGATAATCTTATATTGGGAATACATATTTTTCCCGGTGTGTTCTACAATTTCCCGGATATTTCCCGTATTTTTCCCGGTCAATTGGAATTCCCGGGTTTTTCCCGCTTTTCCCGGATGGATGGACACCCTGTGAGAATGTATCTTTTGATGTACAACTCGACTCCACATTCAACCACCGGAGTTGCTCCATCAGCTTTAATGTTTGGAAGAGTACTACGAGACAAACTACCATCAATACCATCATTTAGTAACAAAATGACCGAGGAAGGAAAGGATAGAGACCTTGAGATGAAAATAAAAGGTTCTGACTAAATATGTTAATAAAGAGAAGAAAATTCTCTACATTCTATGAATTTAGAATATATAAATAATATAACTAATAACGTACACAAATGTACACATAGAACGTTTTTTCATTTCTAGAGTATTTATGACTGATACTAGTAGTTTTGAAGTCACCTTTGGGTCATTTTTTTGATCATTTTGGTCACTAGTCATTATTATTTTGCTTTATGACCGCTACCAGCCCTGCCTAAAACAACATTAAATGAATCGCTGAAGAAATTTGTGTAGGCATGATCGAAATAATTGACATAGTAATTAATAGCATTTAATTTTGAAGAATCCATAGATATTTCACATGACAAATTTCTGGAGAATTGTTTGCAATAAGTGCAATAGCAATTCAAGGATGCAAGAAGAAGACCTGTTAGAGTAACTACTGGGGAAAACGATGGAAAAATCTCTGGAAGATATCTTGGAATAGGATCTGGGAAAACTGTCAGAGTTATCCCTGTGGAAATTATTGAAGGCCGTTGCGTTGCATTTCCTAGAGCAAATCCTGGAGAAATTGCTCTATACATCCCTTGGAATACTTCTGAGACAAATTGTGGAAATCTCTATATCTTTACCTTGACTTGATCAAAGGATTTGTAACTGACAGGGTTAATGAATAAAAAAAAATAAAACAATTTACTATAGGATTTTAAAGAAATGATTGCCCGAGAGGAAGAAAGAATAACTCGCAATAATTTATGCATACCATATTTTGGTATCATACCATAATTATGTATTGTTCAGTTGTCAATACCTCATTTTGGTATTATAATGGTATTTGAAAAAATGTTTAAAACAATTAAAAATACTTCATTTTGGTATTCGATAGTTATTGAGGACTGCTGGAGGTATTGAACTACTTTTGAAAAAAAAAATCACTTTTATATGAAAATCCATCACGTATTATTTAGGTATTACAATACCTGGTCTAGTTATCAGCTTGGTATTTGTAGAATAGGCAGAAGGTATTATTTGAGGTATTTTACCACTAATGCAGGGCTCATTCATACCTCATTCAGGTTGTAAGTATTGGAAATTATCTGGTATGGAATACCTCAATTTGGTATTCAGTATTTATTTTCTTTTGCTCGGGTGGAGGAGCCCTTTAAAGTACTCTCAAAGGAATCTCTGGAAAACTAAAAGAATTCGTGAAGTCTTTTCTCGAGAAATATAAGAATAATCACGAAAGATTCTCTGCAGATTTCTCTGGAGCCTCTAGAATTATGCATCAGAATGTACTGCATGGAGAAAAGGGGAAATAGTGACTTTAGAGACCATTTTGTTTGAAAAAGATACTTTAGAGACCTTACATTGAAAATTAAGACTTTTTAGAGACTTGCATTAATATAGAAACCAAGTCTCTATAAAGAAAGCTGTATGGGTTCCTGAGTAATCCCTCAATCCTAAAGCATTGGGATGTTCTTGGTGGAACACTGTAGGGATCTTTGGAAGATCTTCTAGATAAATTACTGGAAAGGTCGGAATAATTCTTGAAGAAAAACTTGGAATAGTAATTTGGGAACTGTTTCGTGTAGTAAAGAATTTTGAATAATGAGTTTTGTATCAGAATTAACAACAAAGAGAAGGAAAATAGTGACTTTAAAGACAATTTTGGTTCAACTTTGGGAACTTCCAACAAAAATATCGACTTTTTAGAGACTTTCACGAAAATAGACAACAAAAAGAGTCCTAAAATCCGTACCTCTCCGGTTTCTTGGTGTTGTGGAACGCATCCCAAATGGTTTTGTGGGTGGCATTTCGGTGCACTTCCAATCCGGACAGTCCAACCAGTGGCTGAGCAGTTGTGACCAGCTCCGATGGCAGCACGCTAGAATCCAGGGTCATCACTTCCTCCCTCTCTCTTCGGAACGATTCCGGCCTCCGATCTGTCGCACGGTTAGCTCCTCCTAAAAATTACTCGTCCAAGGTTGCCGATTGATGATGACACTACTTTCTCGCTTATCAAACCCGAAGCCCCGATGCAGATTTCCCCAGCCCTCGAAATAATCACCGACAATTCACTCGCGACGCGTTCCACGCTCTCCCAGGGAACATCAATCCAATGGACTGTGGTGCGGAAACGAAACTAACGAACGGAATCGAATTCTGGGGGAGGATTCGATGGGAAAACCTGCGGACAATCGTCGCGGAACACGGATGATGACAAAATTTTTCGCACAGAAACCCCGAGATGATGAGCTAATGACGACGATGATGACAGTTCCCGATTGACGACGGGTTGGAAGTGCATTAGTGTGCGTGAGATGTTGTCATCGCGGCCAGTGGAAATAAAATGGGTGTAAAGATTTCGGCCAGGGTGTATGCAATGATGGGTGATGCTCTAGTATTATAGAGAAAATGGAAAAATAGTAGTAAACTATTCATGATGCACGATTATGGGAACAATCAAATTCAATATGTCATCGCAGACAGACGTTTAAGCAGGAACAAATTTATTCAAAATTCCAGTGTAAATTCTACCGTGGTGTCACCTAGGGAGCAAATTGCTGCAGTACAGTGACAGTTCGTAAAAGCACGTGGCATCTATTTCTCGCTTACCACCCAATCCACCACCCACTGAACAAAACTATCAAAACAATCACTTTAAAAATGATTCACACAATAGAGGTCCCCAAGCAAACTGCCACGAACACCAACGCACAATCAATCTTACACAAGTCGATTTCCTCAGAATGAAAATGTATCGATGTTTGTTTGACGTTATTGAGCTTTCGGTCAACAGCAGGCCAACAAGGAAGTGGTTGTTTTGCAGCAATTCTGTTTATATTTGGATTCTCACAGCAAACAAAAGCAATGTTGTGACAGTTCTCACAGCAAACAAAGAAAATTTAGTCAACATTGCACTACTACGCAGGCAACTGGATTGGTCTATAGGGTCCTAAAGCCCTGTCCTGATTTTAGTACAAGACGGTTAAGTTCAGGCCAGAAACACATGTTTACACAATTTTTGAATGCTTTTCGTTGGTTTACGACCAAAAAACATTTTTTTTATGATTTTTGAGATTTTGTCACACCTTTTGGTTTAAACTCAAATTTTGAGTGTATTTTGTTTCACGTGTCCCTTCCGAAATGTCAAATAGGAAGAACCCCAGTGTTAAAAAAATGAGCCCCTGTGGCGTTTTTGCCAGTTCAGTGAATGTCAAACATGATCTTAAGTGTCAAGGTTCAAATTTGAACCTATTTTTAAAATTAAATTTTAAATGTGATATAACCGTTATTTGAACAGGAAAAATTGCTAAAGTGGTTGCGTATTATTAAATTAAAACAAGATTTCATTCAAAATTTTAGGACCCTATTGTGATACTTTCACGCCATTTTATTTTACGTGACTAACGATCATTCAAGGTTATTATACTAGTATGAATCTGTGAGTAAATTAAATGTCAACCTGTGGTAAAAATTACAAAAGATTTAATTAACTTTTACATGAGAAATTAGATCCAAAAGGGAACATCACCAACCTAGCGCAAAAAAAAGGTGCATAGTTTTTAGCGTTGAGCTCGCCGGCTGTGGGAGCGGTTGTGTGTCATGCTGTCAACGAAATGTGATCGGGGTGGTGGCGGGACGCATACGCCACTAACGCCATCTGTTAGCTGATTGCCAATAGGCGATTTGTGGCGGCCATGTTTTTACACAAGTGGCTGAGTCTAACTTGAACGTCTGTCTGCGTTTAAACTATTTCTGGAACGATATTTACAAAATATTTTGGAAACATCTCAGAAGGCGTTGAAAGATTCGTCAATAAAAGACAATTTAAAAAGACAATTTACACCGTCTTCAGCCATAGGCTGCACAGACTGAACATAACTTACATTAGACAACGGACACACGGAACGACCAGTGGACCAATGAAGAATTTTTCGTTTGACGAAAAGTTTTCTCCGACTGGGGCGGGAATCGAACCCACACTCTGTAGCACAATACGCCTAAACGACTGACGCCGCTAACCGCACGGCTACGAAGCCCACCTGTGATTCCTGTGATTTAGGGTGTCTAAGAAAGTATGGGCACAAATTCATAGTTATATATTTTTGTATTTTTCCTTGGGTCATTTTAAGTGCTGCCTGTGAAAATTTCGTTCGATAAAACAACCTTCTACATTGATTTTTTTTTTATTTTAGAATATCAATTCTTATTTAGCCAGCACAGACCCAACTTTTGAGCGTTGTTGGAACATAACTAGTAATAATTCTTTTTATCGAAATCCTTCGATGTGATGAGTTAAAGTACATTTCATTTAAAATGAATCACAAGAATTCTATCTATACTTTTGGATAGACAACAAAAATTTAAGATTTTTACATGTTTTAACGGAGATGCAAAAATTTAATTTTGAACCTTTAAAAAATAGACCATCTGAAATTGGATTTTAAGTTTCTATTCAAATTTTATACACTTAAGTTTATAATTTTTAAAAATATATTGGCAATAATGAATATATTTTTTTCAGATTTTTATCAATGAATTAGCACAAATTTAGTAAACAAGGTCGCTCAGATATAACGCAATTTGTGCAACACTGATAAGAGAAGCTTCCAGAAATATCAAACATCAACAAACAGGTAACGAAAGAATTCGCTCGAAAATCAAAATCTGCTCATACATAATAAGTGCAAAAATAATATGTGTGAAAATCAGATTATACCTGCTCTATTCTCGAAATTTCAGTATGGTTAAGTTGTGCTTATACTTTCTGAGAAACCCTAGACGGGTTTATTTATAAAAACTCATACAATATTTTAAAAAACAGTTCTCCATAGCAATGATAAATCCGCTTATGCACAGGGCCTACTTTTAAAATTTATATAATAAATCCGCAAACCATATGTAGATTCCGCCAACTGGTAGTTAAAATAGAACAGAATAGTTGGAAGGATTCCCACACAACTCGACACACAATTCCCACAAAAAATAAATCATAAATAACTCCTAATAACCAATATCAAAAAATAATACTAGGCGGATTCTGAGCAGAATTTGAAGCAGGATTATTTGGTATCAGCTAACGAAGAGCAAGCCTAATTTGCATTGAATTTCAAAGAGAAATTTGATTCAATCTTGAGCGAAATTATCATAGAATCCCGAAAAGGATTATCAGATAATTTTATAACATTGAAATAAGAACATAAGTGTAAACCGGGAGCGGGCCATTTGGCATGAAAGACTGTTATGCCTAATGACCATTATGCCAAATGGCTTTATGTCAAATGACCCAGACACATGAAAAACAATAAAATGGGGTATTTTTGTAACATCAGATATTGGTAAGATGTATGACTTCTAGCGAAAGCTTTTCCATAGTTAGCTAATGTTTAAGCACAGACAAACAGACGTAACACTTACGAAATTTCCATCGACCACTCATTTAATGGTCATTTCAAATTCGCTGTGTTACAAATCTCACAACCAGAGGCGCGCGCATCGTTTTTCTTTGCGTTTGACGTTTTACACTACCGCCATCTGCCGGTCTTGTTGCACGAAACACCTTTTCGTGCAACATGCCCACCAGATGATGATAGTGTAAACTGGGCGATGGATTTTGAAGAAATTTGTTCTAAGTGTTACGTCTGTTTGTCTGTGGTTTAAGTATTACTTGAGCTTTATCATATTATTTTTTGAGAATTTCGATGGACGACAATTTTTTCAGGAAACGATCTAGAAAATAAAAAAAACCTTCAAAATCTTCTGGAACTTTACGTAGGGGCCCATTCACAAATTTCATAACGCTGGAGGGGGTAGGTGGGTGTCCTTGCGATGTTACGGTTCGAAACAGAAAAATATCTATGGATCAATGCACGCGTTCACTAATCTGACGTTTGAGCGGTGCCAAATTCACCGGTTACTATGGTCACATAAATAACACGGCACCGCTAGAATGTCAAATAGTGAACTCGTGCATCGGTCCATACAAAAAGCGTCACAAGGGGGTGAGTGGGTGTCCCAAATAACCAACTTTAGCATTATGAAATAAATGAACAAGCCATAGATCTGCGGAAAATAAAGAACTTTGAACAAAGGGCGCTCAAATTGCGGTTCGCCAAGGGCGCCATGAGGCCACGCTACGGCTCTGATCACACTATCCCCTTATTAATAGGACATCAAAACTCTGTCTTAAGAACAAGCTTTTGATATTCATACAAATTTTCAGGCCAGCCATGTTGTATGATGTACCAACACCAATATAAATTTTGAAATGATTCTGAAGCTTCTTCCCTTGTACAGTACCAATAAGTAACATAGAATATCCAATGTTGAAACATTAGAACAAATGTCAAATAAAATAATTAATAATTTCATGCAAAAATCGTTACAATCTTAAATTGCCACGATTAATGCGTTAAATATTTTGGTTAAGTTAGGTTAAGTAAATTGAAAGCATTTTTTTCTCTTATAAGCAGGTGAAAACAACTCACATGTAAAAAAATCTGCACTGCTACGGCAAATGAAATGGAATACAGTGAAACTTCCATGAGTCGATGTTCCATGACTCGATATCAACTCATGGAACCATACTAGAAACAAAATTTAATGGTTACTATCATGGTCCCTTAAAACAGCTCTCCAAAGGATTGCAATTCCATGACTCGATGGTCCCTTCAATATCGACTCATGGAGGTTTCACTGTATGTTGTTAACAAAATGTTAATAAAATCATAAATTTGTTTTACCAAATTAGGATGATAGTGTTATCGAACACAGAACACCTAGATATAAGAAATGAATGTAATGTTTGGAATAATACTATTGAGATTTTCCTTGGCCACTGGAGTCAAAGATCGGTTTAACTTTCTATTGGAACCCAATGTCATATATAACAGGTCCGGCTCTTAGTATGTGTTTGCTTTTATTAGTCACGAAAAAGATGTAAACAAAACGATCAGCTGATGGTGACGACAAGGCTGCGAAAAAATTTGTTCGCAGCTTGCTCAACGTGACATCTTCGGCTACTTCGTGAACATTCGGCTCGCCGAAGTTGGCATTGCGCAACTACCACTTCAAAACTGATGTTATCACAAATACTAATTTGATGTTTGCGCACACCTCTAAATATCCCAAAATCACCCTTGGTTTTCATCAATCACCACATTTTTCTTACCTTGCCCCCCCCCCCCCAAAACAATAATGTCATTGCATCGAAAAAAGAAAGAGAAACCAGAGAAAAGTATTGTGGGTGGATTTCCTTATCGAACACGTTGTCACGATGTCACGTTGAGCAAGCTGCGAACAAATTTTTTCGCAGCCTTGTCGTCACCATCAGCTGATCGTTTTGTTTACATCTTTTTCGTGACTAATACAAGCAAACACATACTAAGAGCCGGACCTGTTATATATGACATTGGGTTCCAATATAGAGCGCTGCATTTGACGAGCCTAACCTCACTTATTTGACAGCTGCTGGTCCTGTTGTTTACGTTTCGGACTTAGTCGTTTTTTCCATCATTTTTTCATCTTCGCATTTCTATCACCAGCATGCTGATGGTGACGATTTTCCACGGTAGGCAGATAAAATAATACGATCCTTGGGTATCTGCAGTGGATTTGACCTCTCCTCGCAGCAAACTTTCACGAAATTAAGAATGATTCGAAAAAAAAGTACTAAGTGCAAACTGTAAACAACCGGACCAGTACCTGTCAAAATTGATGCGTGACGTCACAGTGCAGTGGAGTATAGGAAGTTAAACCGACCTTTGACTCCAGTGGCCAAGGAAAATCTCAATAAAAGAGTGAACAAAAAAAAACGTGGTTGATTTGTCAGTTTTGACATATTTTAGAGTGAAGTCAGCTGTGAAGGCAAAAAGCGGCTATTTTTACGACCGTTTCGAACCGTCGTGTTCGATAAGGAAATCCACCCACAATAACAAAGAAATAAGAAAAAATGTGTTGTGTTTAACAATCCATAAGGTATATTGTAAAAACCTCATATACAGGGGATAGGCAAAATGATTGAGATAGGCAAAATTTTGCCCAAATTCAAATGCTTATAACTTTATGAAAAATGGATGAAATTGGATGCATCTGGAAGCAGTCGACGGCAAATTTGGTCCAGTTTTAGGAACTTCCTTGGCCATGCATATTGGCCACTGGACACCGGAGATGTTCCGGATTTTCTGAGGTCATGTCCAAATGTCATTTTTTCTGTCGCTTGTATTTTTGTGCGGTGTAAAGTTCGATAGATGTTTGCAATTTTCCTAGAAACTAGAACTAATAGGAAGTCGAATGCCACCGGACGCATTAAGATTGGTTGGAAATCTTCAGAAAAACTGGTTCTTGAAAGCATGGTCAGTCATGTTTGTATTTCCAATCATGTTAATATTATACGGAGCTATATCCAAGCGGACACTAACCTAAAAATGATGATTCCTGCAGCATATTCAGAACCATTAGATGCACAGACTACACTATAGAAGGTTCCAAGTACCCTGGGGGAGGTGGTCAATTAGGAACATATCCGGAACCATATCAATATGGGCATCAAACTTCATGATTTTTAAAGTTTATGCTTTCCGAAGCATTTCCAGCATCACCGGCTGCCATGACCACTTTATAGTAGGTTCCAGGTGCCCCGGGGAATGTGGCCGATTCGGAACATGTCCGTTCATGTGTTTAGAATCACATTCTACCATAAACAGTAAGATCCATGGGACTTGGAAAATGGCGATCATTTTCAAAACCACTGTTAAATTTCAACTTATCATTTAGATTTAGTAGGGATCATTTCCAATCAGATTTTCTCTCACCGCCAAAGGCGGAGCAATATCTCTCTCATTTAGTTTTTGCTCTCTCCCGTTTGTAGTGTACACAAGTAAAATAACGATACCAGTCACTAATGTACCTTGTAGTTCAATAGGTAGTAGGTGTTGGCAGATTCCAACTTGCGGCAGTGGAATACCCTAAAGGAGTTTCGGATATTTGGTGGAGAAATCACACGCGAAGTTACTAACTAAATATCGTGGTTTTAATGAGCGAAAAATAAGAATGGAAAAGTACAGTTGCATACTCGGTAGCAAACGAACACAGAATGACCTCTCTGTTGGCGCGCAACACATGGCTCGAGGTGCGTGCCCCGTACATGCACATGTGTGTGTGTGATAGGGTTGTGCAAAAGGAACAAGGTGTGCTTACGGAGAGGTGAGCATTGTCCCCTTCAACACTCCCCCTCAATGCGAAGACGCATTACCTGGTTTGTTCTTATCAAGTCTGAACAGCTTACGCAATCCCTCGAACTTCATGAGACATAGCTTCCTGTCCATGATGCCCGTCGGTGTCAAGCTTGTCGGGGAACGCTCTGTTAGACTTTGCTTGCTGTTGACCGAATCATCTCCTCCTCCGGTTAGAATCCGGTCGTCCTCCGGTTCATCGATTGCGTCGTACCACACGACTTCGTCCTGAAATGACACATTCACCGACGGAGAACCGTTGTCCACGGTTGATTCTTCCTTCGGCACACGTTGAGTTTCAATCCAATAACGGGAATTTAACTGCTTTCGCTGCTGATGCCGACCATCCAAGGCGGTCGGAGGAGTTATCGTGTTGAGATAGTACAACCCGCCATGTTGGTGTCCTGTAGCAACAACTGCTCCATCAGCGCTCACTATGTCACATCCATCACCGGTGAATAGTACTCTGAACTTCTTCTGTGCCAACTGTTCGACGGAAATAAGATTTGCTGAAAGTTCTGGCACGTATTTCACTTTGTTCATTTCGATCTTCATGGCTTCGCCTGAACCGTCTATGCCATACAGTACACCACTTCCTTCACCTTTGATCGGAATATTCTTCCCATCCGCCAAAACGACGTGATCACCAGCATATTTCTCCAAGGTCGTGAAAAATGACTTGTCGCTACACATATGCGCACATGCGCCACTGTCGATCACCCAGGAACTCGAATTTCCTCCACCGACGGTGAATGCAACACTCCGCGAATCACTATGTGCTGTTTTCGCTTTGCCACATTCTCCGCAACAGGTACACGAAGAGTCTACTTCTTTCTTCAGCGTGGCCAAAAACTTCCGGCAGTTCCGCTTGATATGACCGGGATTTTTGCAGAAATGGCAGACACGGGATTCGAAGTCCGGTTTGCCTTCCGTGGACCGCAGCGCTTTTTCAATTTTGGCAGATTTACCTCCTTTCCTTTCCAGCTGTCGGTTGTACTCGTCGATCAATCTCGATTTAACAACATCGAGCGAGACATCGTCGTCTGAGCGACTGTCCAATGCGGTAACTAGACCGTCAAATGACGGCGGGAGGCTTCGGAGTAGCATGCATATTTTGGTATCCTTATCCAAGGTCGTACCAGCCGCATCGAGACGATCGAAAAGATCGTCAAAATCACGTAGATGTGCTTTAACATCACCGTCTTCCGCGAGATCACAGGCACATAACTTTTTCAAGAGCGACACCCGAACCGATCGTGTCGTCTTTTGATGGTATCGCTTCAACGCATCGTACACATCACGCGCGAGGACACAATTTTTAACCAACGGTAACTGACTGTCTTCGAGAAGCAAGATGATCGTCGCTTTGGCCTTTCTGTTGTCTTTCTTCCATTCATCGGTACGATCTTCTTCTTCTTCGAACACCGGCTCGTCGATAACGTACCACAAATCGTCACGAGCCAATAACATCTCCACACGCACTTTCCATGTTTGCCAGTTGGAACCATTTAATTTCGGAATCGAGAATTTTGCGTCACTCATTCTGACCGGCAAAAACTTTTTTTTTTTTTTTTTACTCGGGTGATCAGTCAACACACTAACCGAACCGGTTGGCAACCACTTTGTTGTTGTTCACCTGCTCCAGCTCCACTCGGCACTTCTTCTTTCTCTTCCCTTCCTCGAGCGGCGGCGGCTAGATGCACTGGGGAACACACTTTGCTTCTTCTTCTTCTTCAAGCGATGATGCTTGACACACTGTCTCTTTCTCCACCTGGAGAAGCAATCACTATTCTTCGAATGACTGTGATTCGGAACACCTTCCCTTTCTCCCCCTGGAAAAGTAATCACTTTTACACACTTTTATCGAGCGTCCCTTGCACGGAAATCGCTTTTCTCTCTACCCGGAGAAGCAAACACTCTTCGTCACTTTCTTCGAGCACTAGCTCGGAAAACAATTTTCTTCACCCTCACCTGGAGTGGAACACCTGTCCGCAACTCGTTGCTATACTTTTCACTCCACGACGCGGCACCTTCCGAGCTGACGCAGCAGCGGAAAAAATAACGCACGACGACCAATTCGGCTCTTCCCGGCCGAATCTTTCCACACAAATTTTCTTCCTTTCTGGGTCGCTTGCTGGGGCCAAAACCTGTTGGCAGATTCCAACTTGCGGCAGTGGAATACCCTAAAGGAGTTTCGGATATTTGGTGGAGAAATCACACGCGAAGTTACTAACTAAATATCGTGGTTTTAATGAGCGAAAAATAAGAATGGAAAAGTACAGTTGCATACTCGGTAGCAAACGAACACAGAATGACCTCTCTGTTGGCGCGCAACACATGGCTCGAGGTGCGTGCCCCGTACATGCACATGTGTGTGTGTGATAGGGTTGTGCAAAAGGAACAAGGTGTGCTTACGGAGAGGTGAGCATTGTCCCCTTCAACAGTAGGGACCTCATGACTAATCAATGTATCCTTTGTATATGTACAGAATTCTCGTGAATACATAGTTTTGTACTTTTTCCAAGAATTTCTGAGTACTATTTATGGATGTTCGAGTGGTAGGATTACCATCGAACTTTATGAGAAAAGTCTTTTGTGTTTCTAGCTTGGTTGGAGGAAGTCAGGCACAGTCTGACTCTTTCCTCGTCCACTTTGGGTGGCTGACGCATGCTGTGGAGGAAGTTTTTCCTCAAGCATACTTGCGGCATTCCACTCATTGAATCAACATTCTAATAGGTTATGAGCCCAGAATAAGAATCCAATAAGATTTCTACGAAGTTAAATCTAATAAGATTATTACTTGTGATCTATTGGATTCGAGCTTCTGATAAAGATGGACAAAGTAAGGCGTGTGATGGTTCCGGTATTCAGAGGAGATGAGAAATCATTTCCGTTCTGGCTCAAACGAATGGAACACCACCTTTTACAAGAGGAATTGTTTTACACTCTCGAAAAACTTCCTAGCGACGAAGTCTATGCCACGCCGGAAGCGGATGCTGCGGCTGAGGCTCAAAGGAAAATAAAAATGCAAAAGCGATTAAAAGATGATGGCGCCGCCATTAATGAACTTTTTATGGCTATTGGTGATGAAGCCATGGCCCATGTATTTGAATGCAAATTTGCCAAAGAAATAATTGATCGGCTAAAATGCATCTACCAACCGAAAGGAACTGTAGCCATGCTCGGGCTTCGTTCCCGGTTGTATACTTTGAAAGATGGTTCATATGCATCACTAAGGGAACTATTCCAGGCACATGATGAATTGATCCGGCAGCTCGAGGGTATGGGTGAAATAGTTTCGGATACGGATAAGCTTAATAAGCTATTGGTGGCCATCCCCAGTGGATATCGGCATGTAGTGACAGCACTCTCGGTTTTACGGAAGGCGATGGCTTTGGAGGCAGTGAAGAGAATGTTCCTGGATGCGGAAGTGGAGCGCGACAATGCAGCTGGCCCGAACCACGGAAGAGTGCCTGTTGCACTGGTAGGTAACCGTCAGCGAATGGATCCCCGAGAGAAGCCGAAAAGACAAGTAACTTGCTTCGAATGCGGAAATGTTGGCCATGAGAAGAAGTCATGCTTCGTCTTGCGGCGGAAGAAGGCACGGGAGCAACGACCAGACCCAAACCAATCAGCAAGGACGCGGGACATTTCGACCCAGCGTGTGGCTTTAGTAGCTCGCGGAGGGGGGTCGTTCATGGTACGTGTACCGGTGACCTACTCTGTGGCCACTGAAGGCAAAAAGAGATCCGAGACACGCTTGGAATGGAAGACGAAAGAAGACATCAAGCAAGATCAGCGACTCCGGAATATGGCGATGCACGAGATGCCAGTGAAGGTACCAACGAGTTTCCCCTGCTTCCTGGACAGTGGTGCCTCGGAGCACATGCTCAGAGAAATGCGCGCCTTTAACGATTTGTGGGACTGCGACGAGGTAAGCATTGCTACGGCACAGGAGGGCGCAAATCTTGTTGCCAAACAATGAAAGAAATGAATTTTCGGAGACTAAATAGTGATTCTTGCGTTTATGTAAGTAAAAACGGAAAAATCATTATCATTTTATATGTTGATGATATTTTGATTTTTGGGGAAGAGTTGGAAGAGGTTCGTTGGGTCAAAAATGAACTTTCCAAGCATTTCAAAATGAAGGATCTGAATGAGGTGAGTAATTTCCTTGGTTTGGATATTCATTTTGATGTAGCTGTTGGAAGAATGACATTATCCCAAGAATCATACATCGATAAGGTTTTGCGAAGATTTAGTATGTCTGATTGCAACCCGGTTTCTATTCCTATGGATCCGAATATTAAATGGAAGAAATCAGGTAATCGAACCAAAGAACCGTTTAAAGAATTGCTTGGATGTCTGCAATATTTGGCCCTCATCTCAAGGCCGGACATAACCGTTTCAGTCAGTATTCTTAGTCAATTTCAGAGTGAATCGGGAGAAGAACATTGGACAGGACTCAAGCGTATTCTCCGTTACCTCAAAGGAACGAAGCAGCTACGGATGATATACGAAAGGTCGAACGAATCGGCCCCCTTGACCGGTTTTGCAGACGCCGATTTTGCAAACGACGAAGAAGGACGAAAATCGAATTCGGGATGCCTATTTATGGTGTATGGAAACGTCGTATCTTGGAGCAGCAAGCGTCAACAAGTTGTGACTCTTTCATCAACTGAAGCCGAACTCGTTTCTCTTTGCAATGCGTCTAAAGAAGGTGTATGGTTGTCCAAATTATTGAGTGAGATTGGAATTCATTCAATTCCATTCACTATATTTGAAGACAATATACCCTGTATTAGAATTGCAGAGGAACCACGAGAACATCAGAGGACGAAGCACGTGGACGTAAAATTCATGTACGTTAGGGAACAGATAAAGGAGAAGAAGCTTATTGTGAAATATGTGCCGACCGTTGACCAAATTGCTGATTATTTTACTAAACCTCTAGCTAGAGCAAAGTTTGACAGATTTACAAAAGAATTGAATATGAAAATTGAGGGGAAGTGTTAAATTTCAATTTATCATTTAGATTTAGTAGGGATCATTTCCAATCAGATTTTCTCTCACCGCCAAAGGCGGAGCAATATCTCTCTCATTTAGTTTTTGCTCTCTCCCGTCTGTAGTGTACACAAGTAAAATAACGATACCAATCACTAATGTACCTTGTAGTCCAATAGGTAGTAGGGACCTCATGACTAATCAATGTATCCTTTGTATATGTACAGAATTCTTGTGAATACATAGTTTTATACTTTTTCTAAGAATTTCTGAGTACTATTTATGGATGTTCGAGTGGTAGGATTACCATCGAACTTTATGAGAAAAGTCTTTTGTGTTTCTAGCTTGGTTGGAGGAAGTCAGGCACAGTCTGACTCTTTCCTCGTCCACTTTGGTTGGCTGACGTATGCTGTGGAGGAAGTTTTTCCTCAAGCATACTTGCGGCATTCCACTCATTGAATCAACATTCTAATAACCACATGATGTAATAACCTTTCTATAGTAGATTCCAGGGGCTCCTAGAGATGTGGCCAATTCGAAATATGACCTCATCCCCCAGGGCCCATGGAACCTACTATACAGTGGTCGTATAAATAAGTTGCGCTGTAAATACTTCTATTAGCATCACCTTCAAAAATCTTGATGTTTATACCCATATTGAAGTGTTTTCGGGCATGTTTTGAATTGGCCACATCCCCCGGGGAACCTGGAACCGACTATAAAAAGGTCATGGCAGCCGGTGATGCTGGAAATGCTTCGGAAAGCATAACCTTTGAAAATCATGAAGTTTGATGCCCATATTGATATGGTTCCGGATATGTTCCTAATTGACCACTTCCCCCGGGGTACCTGGAACCTTCTATAGAGTGGTCTGTGCATCTAATGGTTCTGAATACGCTGCAGGAAACATCATTTTAAGGTTGATGTCCACTTGGATATAGCTCCGGATAATATTAACATGATTGGAAATACAAACATGACTGACCATGCTTTCCGGAACCAGTTTTACGGAAATGGTCATATTTCTGAAGATTTCCAACCAATCTTAATGCGTCCAGTGGCATTCAACTTCCTATTAGTTCTAGTTTCTAGGAAAATTGCAAACATCTATCTAACTTTACACCGCACAAAAATACAAGCGACAGAAAAAATGACATTTGGACATGACCTCAGAAAATCCGGAACATCTCCGGTGTCCAGTGGCAAATATGCATGGTCCAGAAAGTTCCTAAAACTGGACCAAATTTGCCGTCGACTGCTTCCAGATGCATCCAATTTCATCCATTTTTCATAAAGTTATAAGCATTTGAATTTGGGCAAAATTATGCCTATCTCAATCATTTTGCCTATCCCCTGTACCATCACGGAGAAAAAATAATGGTTAACGCAAACAAATTCTAGTTATTTTCAAACTAAAGTTTAGGTTGAATGTCGCACAAACACAATTTTAATTTCTTTCAACCTCTTGGAGTGGTTGAAACAAACAATTCTGGCACAGACAAACAGACGTAACACTTACGAAATTTTCATCGACCACTCATTTAATGGTCATTTCACTGTATGTTGTTAACAAAATGTTAATAAAATCATAAATTTGTTTTACCAAATTAGGATGATAGTGTTATCGAACACAGAACACCTAGATATAAGAAATGAATGTAATGTTTGGAATAATACTATTGAGATTTTCCTTGGCCACTGGAGTCAAAGATCGGTTTAACTTTCTATTGGAACCCAATGTCATATATAACAGGTCCGGCTCTTAGTATGTGTTTGCTTTTATTAGTCACGAAAAAGATGTAAACAAAACGATCAGCTGATGGTGACGACAAGGCTGCGAAAAAATTTGTTCGCAGCTTGCTCAACGTGACATCTTCGGCTACTTCGTGAACATTCGGCTCGCCGAAGTTGGCATTGCGCAACTACCACTTCAAAACTGATGTTATCACAAATACTAATTTGATGTTTGCGCACACCTCTAAATATCCCAAAATCACCCTTGGTTTTCATCAATCACCACATTTTTCTTACCTTGCCCCCCCCCCCAAAACAATAATGTCATTGCATCGAAAAAAGAAAGAGAAACCAGAGAAAAGTATTGTGGGTGGATTTCCTTATCGAACACGTTGTCACGATGTCACGTTGAGCAAGCTGCGAACAAATTTTTTCGCAGCCTTGTCGTCACCATCAGCTGATCGTTTTGTTTACATCTTTTTCGTGACTAATACAAGCAAACACATACTAAGAGCCGGACCTGTTATATATGACATTGGGTTCCAATATAGAGCGCTGCATTTGACGAGCCTAACCTCACTTATTTGACAGCTGCTGGTCCTGTTGTTTACGTTTCGGACTTAGTCGTTTTTTCCATCATTTTTTCATCTTCGCATTTCTATCACCAGCATGCTGATGGTGACGATTTTCCACGGTAGGCAGATAAAATAATACGATCCTTGGGTATCTGCAGTGGATTTGACCTCTCCTCGCAGCAAACTTTCACGAAATTAAGAATGATTCGAAAAAAAAGTACTAAGTGCAAACTGTAAACAACCGGACCAGTACCTGTCAAAATTGATGCGTGACGTCACAGTGCAGTGGAGTATAGGAAGTTAAACCGACCTTTGACTCCAGTGGCCAAGGAAAATCTCAATAAAAGAGTGAACAAAAAAAAACGTGGTTGATTTGTCAGTTTTGACATATTTTAGAGTGAAGTCAGCTGTGAAGGCAAAAAGCGGCTATTTTTACGACCGTTTCGAACCGTCGTGTTCGATAAGGAAATCCACCCACAATAACAAAGAAATAAGAAAAAATGTGTTGTGTTTAACAATCCATAAGGTATATTGTAAAAACCTCATATACAGGGGATAGGCAAAATGATTGAGATAGGCAAAATTTTGCCCAAATTCAAATGCTTATAACTTTATGAAAAATGGATGAAATTGGATGCATCTGGAAGCAGTCGACGGCAAATTTGGTCCAGTTTTAGGAACTTCCTTGGCCATGCATATTGGCCACTGGACACCGGAGATGTTCCGGATTTTCTGAGGTCATGTCCAAATGTCATTTTTTCTGTCGCTTGTATTTTTGTGCGGTGTAAAGTTCGATAGATGTTTGCAATTTTCCTAGAAACTAGAACTAATAGGAAGTCGAATGCCACCGGACGCATTAAGATTGGTTGGAAATCTTCAGAAAAACTGGTTCTTGAAAGCATGGTCAGTCATGTTTGTATTTCCAATCATGTTAATATTATACGGAGCTATATCCAAGCGGACACTAACCTAAAAATGATGATTCCTGCAGCATATTCAGAACCATTAGATGCACAGACTACACTATAGAAGGTTCCAAGTACCCTGGGGGAGGTGGTCAATTAGGAACATATCCGGAACCATATCAATATGGGCATCAAACTTCATGATTTTTAAAGTTTATGCTTTCCGAAGCATTTCCAGCATCACCGGCTGCCATGACCACTTTATAGTAGGTTCCAGGTGCCCCGGGGAATGTGGCCGATTCGGAACATGTCCGTTCATGTGTTTAGAATCACATTCTACCATAAACAGTAAGATCCATGGGACTTGGAAAATGGCGATCATTTTCAAAACCACTGTTAAATTTCAACTTATCATTTAGATTTAGTAGGGATCATTTCCAATCAGATTTTCTCTCACCGCCAAAGGCGGAGCAATATCTCTCTCATTTAGTTTTTGCTCTCTCCCGTTTGTAGTGTACACAAGTAAAATAACGATACCAGTCACTAATGTACCTTGTAGTTCAATAGGTAGTAGGTGTTGGCAGATTCCAACTTGCGGCAGTGGAATACCCTAAAGGAGTTTCGGATATTTGGTGGAGAAATCACACGCGAAGTTACTAACTAAATATCGTGGTTTTAATGAGCGAAAAATAAGAATGGAAAAGTACAGTTGCATACTCGGTAGCAAACGAACACAGAATGACCTCTCTGTTGGCGCGCAACACATGGCTCGAGGTGCGTGCCCCGTACATGCACATGTGTGTGTGTGTGATAGGGTTGTGCAAAAGGAACAAGGTGTGCTTACGGAGAGGTGAGCATTGTCCCCTTCAACACTCCCCCTCAATGCGAAGACGCATTACCTGGTTTGTTCTTATCAAGTCTGAACAGCTTACGCAATCCCTCGAACTTCATGAGACATAGCTTCCTGTCCATGATGCCCGTCGGTGTCAAGCTTGTCGGGGAACGCTCTGTTAGACTTTGCTTGCTGTTGACCGAATCATCTCCTCCTCCGGTTAGAATCCGGTCGTCCTCCGGTTCATCGATTGCGTCGTACCACACGACTTCGTCCTGAAATGACACATTCACCGACGGAGAACCGTTGTCCACGGTTGATTCTTCCTTCGGCACACGTTGAGTTTCAATCCAATAACGGGAATTTAACTGCTTTCGCTGCTGATGCCGACCATCCAAGGCGGTCGGAGGAGTTATCGTGTTGAGATAGTACAACCCGCCATGTTGGTGTCCTGTAGCAACAACTGCTCCATCAGCGCTCACTATGTCACATCCATCACCGGTGAATAGTACTCTGAACTTCTTCTGTGCCAACTGTTCGACGGAAATAAGATTTGCTGAAAGTTCTGGCACGTATTTCACTTTGTTCATTTCGATCTTCATGGCTTCGCCTGAACCGTCTATGCCATACAGTACACCACTTCCTTCACCTTTGATCGGAATATTCTTCCCATCCGCCAAAACGACGTGATCACCAGCATATTTCTCCAAGGTCGTGAAAAATGACTTGTCGCTACACATATGCGCACATGCGCCACTGTCGATCACCCAGGAACTCGAATTTCCTCCACCGACGGTGAATGCAACACTCCGCGAATCACTATGTGCTGTTTTCGCTTTGCCACATTCTCCGCAACAGGTACACGAAGAGTCTACTTCTTTCTTCAGCGTGGCCAAAAACTTCCGGCAGTTCCGCTTGATATGACCGGGATTTTTGCAGAAATGGCAGACACGGGATTCGAAGTCCGGTTTGCCTTCCGTGGACCGCAGCGCTTTTTCAATTTTGGCAGATTTACCTCCTTTCCTTTCCAGCTGTCGGTTGTACTCGTCGATCAATCTCGATTTAACAACATCGAGCGAGACATCGTCGTCTGAGCGACTGTCCAATGCGGTAACTAGACCGTCAAATGACGGCGGGAGGCTTCGGAGTAGCATGCATATTTTGGTATCCTTATCCAAGGTCGTACCAGCCGCATCGAGACGATCGAAAAGATCGTCAAAATCACGTAGATGTGCTTCAACATCACCGTCTTCCGCGAGATCACAGGCACATAACTTTTTCAAGAGCGACACCCGAACCGATCGTGTCGTCTTTTGATGGTATCGCTTCAACGCATCGTACACATCACGCGCGAGGACACAATTTTTAACCAACGGTAACTGACTGTCTTCGAGAAGCAAGATGATCGTCGCTTTGGCCTTTCTGTTGTCTTTCTTCCATTCATCGGTACGATCTTCTTCTTCTTCGAACACCGGCTCGTCGATAACGTACCACAAATCGTCACGAGCCAATAACATCTCCACACGCACTTTCCATGTTTGCCAGTTGGAACCATTTAATTTCGGAATCGAGAATTTTGCGTCACTCATTCTGACCGGCAAAAACTTTTTTTTTTTTTTTTTTACTCGGGTGATCAGTCAACACACTAACCGAACCGGTTGGCAACCACTTTGTTGTTGTTCACCTGCTCCAGCTCCACTCGGCACTTCTTCTTTCTCTTCCCTTCCTCGAGCGGCGGCGGCTAGATGCACTGGGGAACACACTTTGCTTCTTCTTCTTCTTCAAGCGATGATGCTTGACACACTGTCTCTTTCTCCACCTGGAGAAGCAATCACTATTCTTCGAATGACTGTGATTCGGAACACCTTCCCTTTCTCCCCCTGGAAAAGTAATCACTTTTACACACTTTTATCGAGCGTCCCTTGCACGGAAATCGCTTTTCTCTCTACCCGGAGAAGCAAACACTCTTCGTCACTTTCTTCGAGCACTAGCTCGGAAAACAATTTTCTTCACCCTCACCTGGAGTGGAACACCTGTCCGCAACTCGTTGCTATACTTTTCACTCCACGACGCGGCACCTTCCGAGCTGACGCAGCAGCGGAAAAAATAACGCACGACGACCAATTCGGCTCTTCCCGGCCGAATCTTTCCACACAAATTTTCTTCCTTTCTGGGTCGCTTGCTGGGGCCAAAACCTGTTGGCAGATTCCAACTTGCGGCAGTGGAATACCCTAAAGGAGTTTCGGATATTTGGTGGAGAAATCACACGCGAAGTTACTAACTAAATATCGTGGTTTTAATGAGCGAAAAATAAGAATGGAAAAGTACAGTTGCATACTCGGTAGCAAACGAACACAGAATGACCTCTCTGTTGGCGCGCAACACATGGCTCGAGGTGCGTGCCCCGTACATGCACATGTGTGTGTGTGATAGGGTTGTGCAAAAGGAACAAGGTGTGCTTACGGAGAGGTGAGCATTGTCCCCTTCAACAGTAGGGACCTCATGACTAATCAATGTATCCTTTGTATATGTACAGAATTCTCGTGAATACATAGTTTTGTACTTTTTCCAAGAATTTCTGAGTACTATTTATGGATGTTCGAGTGGTAGGATTACCATCGAACTTTATGAGAAAAGTCTTTTGTGTTTCTAGCTTGGTTGGAGGAAGTCAGGCACAGTCTGACTCTTTCCTCGTCCACTTTGGGTGGCTGACGCATGCTGTGGAGGAAGTTTTTCCTCAAGCATACTTGCGGCATTCCACTCATTGAATCAACATTCTAATAGGTTATGAGCCCAGAATAAGAATCCAATAAGATTTCTACGAAGTTAAATCTAATAAGATTATTACTTGTGATCTATTGGATTCGAGCTTCTGATAAAGATGGACAAAGTAAGGCGTGTGATGGTTCCGGTATTCAGAGGAGATGAGAAATCATTTCCGTTCTGGCTCAAACGAATGGAACACCACCTTTTACAAGAGGAATTGTTTTACACTCTCGAAAAACTTCCTAGCGACGAAGTCTATGCCACGCCGGAAGCGGATGCTGCGGCTGAGGCTCAAAGGAAAATAAAAATGCAAAATCGATTAAAAGATGATGGCGCCGCCATTAATGAACTTTTTATGGCTATTGGTGATGAAGCCATGGCCCATGTATTTGAATGCAAATTTGCCAAAGAAATAATTGATCGGCTAAAATGCATCTACCAACCGAAAGGAACTGTAGCCATGCTCGGGCTTCGTTCCCGGTTGTATACTTTGAAAGATGGTTCATATGCATCACTAAGGGAACTATTCCAGGCACATGATGAATTGATCCGGCAGCTCGAGGGTATGGGTGAAATAGTTTCGGATATGGATAAGCTTAATAAGCTATTGGTGGCCATCCCCAGTGGATATCGGCATGTAGTGACAGCACTCTCGGTTTTACGGAAGGCGATGGCTTTGGAGGCAGTGAAGAGAATGTTCCTGGATGCGGAAGTGGAGCGCGACAATGCAGCTGGCCCGAACCACGGAAGAGTGCCTGTTGCACTGGTAGGTAACCGTCAGCGAATGGATCCCCGAGAGAAGCCGAAAAGACAAGTAACTTGCTTCGAATGCGGAAATGTTGGCCATAAGAAGAAGTCATGCTTCGTCTTGCGGCGGAAGAAGGCACGGGAGCAACGACCAGACCCAAACCAATCAGCAAGGACGCGGGACATTTCGACCCAGCGTGTGGCTTTAGTAGCTCGCGGAGGGGGGTCGTTCATGGTACGTGTACCGGTGACCTACTCTGTGGCCACTGAAGGCAAAAAGAGATCCGAGACACGCTTGGAATGGAAGACGAAAGAAGACATCAAGCAAGATCAGCGACTCCGGAATATGGCGATGCACGAGATGCCAGTGAAGGTACCAACGAGTTTCCCCTGCTTCCTGGACAGTGGTGCCTCGGAGCACATGCTCAGAGAAATGCGCGCCTTTAACGATTTGTGGGACTGCGACGAGGTAAGCATTGCTACGGCACAGGAGGGCGCAAATCTTGTTGCCAAACAATGAAAGAAATGAATTTTCGGAGACTAAATAGTGATTCTTGCGTTTATGTAAGTAAAAACGGAAAAATCATTATCATTTTATATGTTGATGATATTTTGATTTTTGGGGAAGAGTTGGAAGAGGTTCGTTGGGTCAAAAATGAACTTTCCAAGCATTTCAAAATGAAGGATCTGAATGAGGTGAGTAATTTCCTTGGTTTGGATATTCATTTTGATGTAGCTGTTGGAAGAATGACATTATCCCAAGAATCATACATCGATAAGGTTTTGCGAAGATTTAGTATGTCTGATTGCAACCCGGTTTCTATTCCTATGGATCCGAATATTAAATGGAAGAAATCAGGTAATCGAACCAAAGAACCGTTTAAAGAATTGCTTGGATGTCTGCAATATTTGGCCCTCATCTCAAGGCCGGACATAACCGTTTCAGTCAGTATTCTTAGTCAATTTCAGAGTGAATCGGGAGAAGAACATTGGACAGGACTCAAGCGTATTCTCCGTTACCTCAAAGGAACGAAGCAGCTACGGATGATATACGAAAGGTCGAACGAATCGGCCCCCTTGACCGGTTTTGCAGACGCCGATTTTGCAAACGACGAAGAAGGACGAAAATCGAATTCGGGATGCCTATTTATGGTGTATGGAAACGTCGTATCTTGGAGCAGCAAGCGTCAACAAGTTGTGACTCTTTCATCAACTGAAGCCGAACTCGTTTCTCTTTGCAATGCGTCTAAAGAAGGTGTATGGTTGTCCAAATTATTGAGTGAGATTGGAATTCATTCAATTCCATTCACTATATTTGAAGACAATATACCCTGTATTAGAATTGCAGAGGAACCACGAGAACATCAGAGGACGAAGCACGTGGACGTAAAATTCATGTACGTTAGGGAACAGATAAAGGAGAAGAAGCTTATTGTGAAATATGTGCCGACCGTTGACCAAATTGCTGATTATTTTACTAAACCTCTAGCTAGAGCAAAGTTTGACAGATTTACAAAAGAATTGAATATGAAAATTGAGGGGAAGTGTTAAATTTCAATTTATCATTTAGATTTAGTAGGGATCATTTCCAATCAGATTTTCTCTCACCGCCAAAGGCGGAGCAATATCTCTCTCATTTAGTTTTTGCTCTCTCCCGTCTGTAGTGTACACAAGTAAAATAACGATACCAATCACTAATGTACCTTGTAGTCCAATAGGTAGTAGGGACCTCATGACTAATCAATGTATCCTTTGTATATGTACAGAATTCTTGTGAATACATAGTTTTATACTTTTTCTAAGAATTTCTGAGTACTATTTATGGATGTTCGAGTGGTAGGATTACCATCGAACTTTATGAGAAAAGTCTTTTGTGTTTCTAGCTTGGTTGGAGGAAGTCAGGCACAGTCTGACTCTTTCCTCGTCCACTTTGGTTGGCTGACGTATGCTGTGGAGGAAGTTTTTCCTCAAGCATACTTGCGGCATTCCACTCATTGAATCAACATTCTAATAACCACATGATGTAATAACCTTTCTATAGTAGATTCCAGGGGCTCCTAGAGATGTGGCCAATTCGAAATATGACCTCATCCCCCAGGGCCCATGGAACCTACTATACAGTGGTCGTATAAATAAGTTGCGCTGTAAATACTTCTATTAGCATCACCTTCAAAAATCTTGATGTTTATACCCATATTGAAGTGTTTTCGGGCATGTTTTGAATTGGCCACATCCCCCGGGGAACCTGGAACCGACTATAAAAAGGTCATGGCAGCCGGTGATGCTGGAAATGCTTCGGAAAGCATAACCTTTGAAAATCATGAAGTTTGATGCCCATATTGATATGGTTCCGGATATGTTCCTAATTGACCACTTCCCCCGGGGTACCTGGAACCTTCTATAGAGTGGTCTGTGCATCTAATGGTTCTGAATACGCTGCAGGAAACATCATTTTAAGGTTGATGTCCACTTGGATATAGCTCCGGATAATATTAACATGATTGGAAATACAAACATGACTGACCATGCTTTCCGGAACCAGTTTTACGGAAATGGTCATATTTCAGAAGATTTCCAACCAATCTTAATGCGTCCAGTGGCATTCAACTTCCTATTAGTTCTAGTTTCTAGGAAAATTGCAAACATCTATCTAACTTTACACCGCACAAAAATACAAGCGACAGAAAAAATGACATTTGGACATGACCTCAGAAAATCCGGAACATCTCCGGTGTCCAGTGGCAAATATGCATGGTCCAGAAAGTTCCTAAAACTGGACCAAATTTGCCGTCGACTGCTTCCAGATGCATCCAATTTCATCCATTTTTCATAAAGTTATAAGCATTTGAATTTGGGCAAAATTATGCCTATCTCAATCATTTTGCCTATCCCCTGTACCATCACGGAGAAAAAATAATGGTTAACGCAAACAAATTCTAGTTATTTTCAAACTAAAGTTTAGGTTGAATGTCGCACAAACACAATTTTAATTTCTTTCAACCTCTTGGAGTGGTTGAAACAAACAATTCTGGCACAGACAAACAGACGTAACACTTACGAAATTTTCATCGACCACTCATTTAATGGTCATTTCAAATTCGCTGTGTTACAAATCTCGCTGTGTTACTCTACACCTTTTCGTGCAACATGCTCACCAGATGATGATAGTGTAAACTGGGCGATGGATTTTGAAGAAATTTGTTCTAAGTGTTACATCTGTTTGTCTGTGATTCTGGATTGTTTTTTCATAAGGGCTTGTCTGCATTCACCGATTTCTCTTCATTGTTGCTCTCTTTGCGTTATTGCAGAAACTCTTTTCGTAACATATTTTTGTGCTTTAGGATCACTATATCTTGCTTCATCAACAACCAATATTGCAGATTTATTTATTTTAGTGAAGTTTTTAAAAATCGACCAAAATAAAATAGTTGTTTATTTTGACGTTTGTGAAAACAACTCAAGCGTGTGCTAGAATAAAGGCGAAGAGAAATCGATCATGCGACTTACGCCCTTATTCTAGCACACGCTTGAACTAATGCTTTATTTTGTTTTAGACCAAGATAATAAGTTTGAAATAGCCAATCTCAACTTTTTTCAATATTCAATTACAATACGCTGTATTGTATCCTTTTCGTTAAATTATATAATCATGGTGTTTGCGCGCTAGCCATATATGGTCACCCTAAATGATAATATTAGAAAACTAATAAGAAGAGTATAGTTACGAGAACGACAATTCAATTAGAAATTGAAAGACTGTTTTTATACATCTAGAAGAATTAATGAAACGTAGTAAGAGGAAAGAAGCACTGTAAATTGTGAGAAATAATGATAAATTTAATGTGGAAAGGTTTTTAATAAACAAAACTTTAGTTTAAAAATACTGCGTTTTGGTCTCCTTTATCAGTTATGCATCGATTGAATCGTCACCACAACAAAGAATTCCAATGAATGGTACGTTTTTATCCGGGCAGTAGGCTGCACTAAGGCGACATGTGATTCTTTTTTCGGATTGAATAAAACGAAGTTCACTCCAGATGTTGATCTTACTCATTTATTTACAAAAAAAAAACTTTCTTATTGTTACAATTAGCGCTTCCGCCATTAACACTAAAGAGCATTCTTTTTCATCTCAATTTTGTGGATTATACTCCGTTTAATTCTTGAAATGCTAAATCCAAATTTTATCTAAATCGCTTTTCCAAAATGAACTGGCTTGGTATTCTTTTTTCAATTTTGTAGTTAAATAAAACAGCGATACAAATCATGACAAGTGATAAAAGTTTGATTCGTAAAGATTCATTTTCCAATACAACTAACCATTCGTACTTATCAAATTTGTTATCTTTTTGCAACATTTTTGATCATATAATGCAAACGAATTAGATTAGCTAAAGTGTTTTCTCTTTGTTTGATTTCTTTCTCTTCTTCACACCAAAGTAGTTTTGTTCTCCGTTGTTCTAGATACTAACGAAAAATAAATTGACATCAAATTGTGGAAAACTTTGCTGATTTGTGTTTCTAAAGCGAAGTATCTCGATTCTCAAATGGAAATGACTAAAATGGTTCACTGTACGGATGTTTTGTATTCCGTCTCACAACGCTTGTTTTATTTATGTTTTGCTCAAAACGTTCAACAAAATCTTTCATTCTCTACATACAATGTTCGGCTTAAATCTAGAGACTTTTTCATTGTTTACACACGTGTAGATTTTCACTTGTTTAGTTTCGTTCATGGAAGAGACGGAAGAATAAATAAAGTTTTCTCATTTCTTTTGGTTGTAAAATTCTCGATTATATCGTTCAAACATTCACGCATTTCGCATTCATATGGTAGCACGGGAAAATAAACAAGTTTTACTATATTAAATGCAGCAGAAGAATTCATTTTTACAATCAATGACTGTTGGGAAGTTCAAAAGTACCAAACACTCTGTTTCATGGGTTTTGTGGAATACTTTTGGGCGAAACGCGCTATGGCACTTTTGAACTTTCCGTTTGGAAAACTTCCTATTTTTCTGGCTTACAAGCGAGGAGCGAAACATTAATAATAACCATAATTTGACTACATTTCTTATCATCATTATTGTGTACAATTTTATCGTCCATTTTTGCTTTAATTATTTTATATTCAATATTGTTGGCATTGTTTGCTCGGCCTTTATTTCCGCGGTTCATGAAAAATACCTGTAGAAAAAAACCTCTCCCCTACTGAACACTTCCAATCCACTCTTCGCGCGTACAATGACATTCGCCTGACTCATGGAACTGCAGTAGGCCATGATCGATCTGTTTAATATTGTTTTCATTTTTAATTCTCATCTTTCGATGCGGGTTCGTCGATTGTGGCGGAGGGTCCACCACCAGTAGTATCACTCGTTCACTTTACTTTGGCAGCCTTGGGTTGCATTTTGTCTTAACGTCTTCTTTATCGTCCTTGTGATGAATCTCTAGTGGGGGGCTCTATACACTATTGTTTTTTTTTTTGTTTTATTGTTCGTGTGATATTGTTGTGTGACTCGAATGTTTGTGGCTCTGTAGGATGGGTAACTCTCGGTTTGACTTATGGTTGCCGATATCGCGTCGTGTCTGCTTACGCTTGCTTCATTACTTCGGCAAGATGGCGGCTGTAATCGTGCTCATTGGTAAACTCGTACGTGTGACTAAAATGAAAGAAAAAAACTAGTTAATATCTTATATTCGAAGCAAGATTTGAATTCAGTGAACCAGTTTAGATTTGGTTTATCCTTGTTTGGAAGGGAAATAGCTAGCATTCCAACAAATTAGAACCTGTTTATGTTGCTCAAAATCATTGTCATTGTTCATTATAGCTCATATTGAAATAAACCATTTGTTGTACGATAAAACATTTCAATCACCGAAGAATACATCAATTTCGATAGAATGTATCGTATGTGAAAATTTATACGCGTCATTTCTTCTCAACATGGAACAATACATTGTATACTTCCTGTTACGTTCAATCCACATTCTGCCTCGATTGTTGTTATCAAGCGTTTATGAAATAGACATTGAGCTGTCAATGAGCAAAACGTGGGAAAAAACTAACAAAATCGATATAGTGAACGAAAGAAAAAGAACGGTTATGAATAGACGAAAAAACAGTTTAGCAATAGTTTTCTCGTAATTTGTTGAGTTTTGAAAAATACTCGATTTTTACTTGGTGGTTCGTATATATTGTAGAATCTCTAGTACACCTATCTGAATCTTGGTAACAGTATTAATAAACAGAATTCAATTTACATTAGAATGTATTCGTTTTGTATTGTACTTATTAAAAACATGCAAATTAAGTTTAAAATAATACGTCAACGTTGCACAAAATGGTTGTAATACCATTCATATACTGTAGACTGTACAGTGTAGAGTAGATTGATGCAAATTTTGAAATGTTGGCTCCCCTATGCTTAAACGATTTGTATTAAGGTAAATAGCATCCTCCCAAAGTTTGAAATGATTCGGAATAAATTTGACTGTGCACAAGCCATTTGAAGTTTATATGGAGATTACTATGGAGAACGCCAATCTTTTGTGTTCAGCTCTCTATCTCTTCGTCATAATATTTTATGGAAAAGTGAACAAATTCTTCTAATGTGAAATTCTCCCAGCTACAACTTTGCCGAAGACCACTTTTTGATTGGACGTCAGGATAAATTGTTATTCATCATCATAAAGTTGGTTTGCATGTAGCATGCTCCACCAACTATTCGGCAGGCAACAGTGGTGCTCCTGGCGGGAAGAATAGATCAAAGTAATCCAGGCTACTATGTTCTACAGCAAAAAAGCAGTGTTGCTCTGAATGTAATTGAATGATCATCTCAGCATGATTTAGACTTTGTTATCAATAATAACAAATTATCCTTACGTCCTATCAAAATGTGATCTTCGGCAAAGTTGTAGCTGGGAAGTTTTCACATGAGATGAGTGTGTTCACTTTTCCATAGATTATTATGACGAGCAGTTAGAGGACTGAATACAAAAGGTTTGCCTTTCCCATAGTAATTTCCATATAAACTTTAAATAGCGTGTGCACAACCAAATTTCTTCCGAATCGCTTTAAATTTTGGGAGGATCATTTTCATCATAATTGACATCGTTTAAGCATAGGGGAGCAAAAACTTCAAAATTTGCATCAGTCTAGTGTAGAGCCTATGATATGTCTGAATTTAGATATCAGTATTTAAGAAAATATTTAACTTACGTTACGTTTTGTAAAAAAGTTTTACGAAAAAACAGTTTTTGAATATTTACGATACTTGGAAACCTGTACACGGCAAAAACTTCACATTTTTCGTTATATGCTCCAAAACATTCCGTTTTATGAGTAACCATATGGTATAGATATGGTTACAAATGATGCTGTTACAGTTATCCTCACAAACGACAAAAACATGATAGATCTTAAAACGTCTGCCAGCTATAGGTTATTCTGCAAACGTGTTTAATATGAAATGACGTGACTAATTTTCTTCTTCTGCTCAGTAATCCAGTCTGTTTTGATAGAACTAAGCATAAGTAGCATCGCTGCATTTTCCGAAATACCTCACACATCACTGTTTTTGACAACATGCTCACTAAATACATAAATTTCCAATCCTCAATTCGTTCTTATAGGATACATACCTATAAGTGTCCCGTTTCCGTCGCTGGTCATGGGGTAACGCCTCAACGCAGAGCACGATGAACCGATTATCGCAGGAGTACCGGTCCTGATCGAGTAATTTATTGCCGAGCAAGCTGCTGGCCATGCCGACCTTGTCCGGCGAGGCCGTATGCCACGCGTCGCAATACGTGTCCATCGCACGTTCACCGAGGGCACTGGCACCGTGCCACACCAGCTTCTGGGGCCTGCGGGGGAAAAACGGGTAACGGTCATTCACAGATTTGAAAATATAGAAATAGAAATGGTCATTCAAGATGAAATTATTTTAGCTTTGGTTAACATTTTACAAACTTCTTAAACATTTTTTAAAAACTGTTTACATTTTTGATCACATTTACGAGAACTAGGTATATACTTAATATATGTGCAAATTGGGATAAAAAGTTCATAGGTCATTATATCTTCGTGTTCATTCTCGCACCAAGGACAGACACAGAATCACTAAATTTTAGTGATTTATGAATATTCTCTATCTACCTCTCTTTCACTCTGCTGTGAGTTTTTATGCTATTTCTCAAATGCCTTGGTTGAATCCACGGTAGACATAACAAGGTAGGTTATTCCCACCTATAAACAATGGCTTTTCATCAAAACATGTGCCGTCATTCCTATCGTCAAGCATGAGGCCTTGATGATAGTAAAGGAGAGTAGGCCTTGCTTTCTTTTGCACTCGTTCTTGTTTGCCTTAGGAATGACGTCACTACCAAATGTCATTTGTCGGAGTATAATACCTTGCTTCTTTTTACCGTGGGTTGAAGCATCGCTAAGCATAAACCCAGTCGAAATAACAGTTAGGTTTAAAAAAAAGCAGAATAAAAGAGAAACAGATAGAAAATAGTAAAAAATTTGATAATTCCTAAAAAAAAAACAAATGAAAAGATTGAGGCATTTATCTTATTCTTTAATTTTTGTGGGCCTCTACCCAAAATAATAACAACAATCGATTGTCTTGCAACAGGGCGTACATTATCGTCGCACGTCTGCGTTTGGTAATAAATTTCACTCATTTTCCGATGATTAATTGGATAAGATGCGAAAAATATATATCAACTTATCGTTCAAAGATCTGGCAGTCAAACGAAACAAGAAAAAAAACGTACTATGGTGAAAAACGGAACAACGAGCAGAACTCCTCATCCACGAAAGATGGGGCCGCAACACGCATCACATAATGATTAAGAAGCTTCTTTAGCCGTTACTGCCAGACCGATACAGAAGGTACATGCGTTTCTGTAAAGATTTTTCTTATAGTTGGTATTGTTGGTGGACATTAGGACCTCTATTTGTCTCTATGTTTCTTCAACAAATATTTATTAATTGAAATGTTTTTATTTTTAACTTATTCACTGTTTCTAGATTGACACAAAAAAAACCTGAACATCCCTAGTTTGACTAAAAACTCATTTCTAAGAATATTTTTAGAGCCATCTTAAGATTATTTTTTCCTTAATACGACTATGTAAAATATTTCTATATCTTAGTTAAAGAGTCGAGCTTTACGAAATTTTATTTTCGAATTTTCAATTAGTTTTTGGAGTTCAGATCATGATCTGGACGAACTGTTAAACTGAAAAAAAGTTCGTTCAGACAAGTTAGAATCCAACGATCGGTCGGTATCCGAACTGTACCGCAAATGTTACCCACAATTATTTTTTTGAAAGTGGCAATTTTTGTTCGTAATAGTCTTTATTTTTCGAAAGGAAACATGTTTTCTTCTTTCTACTGAAAAATAAAGAAACTTGATTTTGTTTTCCATCTCGGGAACAAACATTGTTAAAATTCACATATCTAGAAATGAACAACCTCAAGGGGAAAACAGGACGATCGATAAGGATTGAACGCTTGACACAATTCAATAAAAAAAATCCCCGTGATTTTAATCATTTTTACTTTGGATAAGCACTACTGTCTTTAGCACTAGAGTTTGAAGTGTGAAAAGTTGTAAATTTTGAACATTACTTCTCTTGTGTGAAAGTAATCATTGACAGCTCATTGTAGACGTATTTTGAGTTCAATCAGCTTGTATAGGGGTATCTAGATTTTTACATTTTATGATTCTACATTAAAAATTCAGCCAGAATCTGAAGTTTCCAATTTTTTTCGTGCCCTGGAACTATTTTTGAAACTCCTTTTTATTTTAAATAACCCCCCAACGCCCACTGTCACCTGTTTTGTTTTGCTTGTCAAATCCGGAGTGGCCACCGGGAATCGCTTCTAATCTAATCTAATCTAATCTAAGCGCTTGCACAGCCAATATTGAAAAGCATCCTGGAAATACCTAAATTTATTCAGGTATTTTCTTGTCAGCATTAATATTTGCAGAATATCAGCGATATGATACAAATATTAAAATGGCCAGGTCCACTGTGCAGACTTTGGGGTTGAAGATAATTGATAAAAATCATGACGATCAGGTTATTCACGCATGAAAAAATTGATAGCCAAAACATTTTCAATTCAGAAAGGAAGAAACGGGGACAATCGTACCAAACGTTTCTATTCAGGGTTGTAGGTAAAATTGTTGGGAGTGGCGTTGCTAAGAAAGTTAATGCACACTCCATTATTGTTCTCCTGGGCTGGGACATAGGCATTTCTTCCTCATGTCCTGGCCCTACAGCCTTGGTTTAAGCGCCTTTGCTCGCTCTCTGAAATGAGATGAAAATTTATTTTGCCCCTTTCCCGTTATACAGAAATTGTAACTACAAATTAAAATAAATGTGCAAATGTGCAAAAACAATTATTAATATAACAAATAAAGTTTTCATTAGAAATCTCTCACCAAGTTCCTTAAGTAGATTCCACAATCTGAAGGCATTGATGCAGCTACAGAAGCCTTCTGATGAAGTTCAAACTGCAGCACCAGCAGCAGATCCTTTCTTGATTATTCCGGTCACTTCTGTCGTTAGCTTCAATACTAAATTCAAACTCTCCAAGGAACTGCAAACGCGAGCCTTCGTAATCTTCAGGGAAGTCAGCACCAAACTTCTGCCCATCCGCTCATCCGCGATAAACACTTTCAAACAAAGAAAATTTTTCGTCCACCATTTACTTCTATAAACAAATTTAGGAATAGTTTCTTAATTCACCATTTCCACTACACCTACAACTTCATGCGTGTACGCAACCCGATTTTTCTTACGTTGATCAGCCGATTTAAAATTAACAGAGAACCGTGGTCACCGGGAATCGCTTCCAAGCAGAAAAAGTCAATTTTCTGTTTTCTATTATAAAAGGAAATCAAAACGACATTTTATTTCAAACCAAACGTGGTTTGATTTGTTTTCAGATGTGCTTCAAATATATTTGAGGTATTAAATTTTTGGACACAGTATGTCTTTTTAGTCCGATTTTTTCATCTCTGACAAATTTTCGTCTATGCATTTAACATGGCAATGGATATTCAGAAAGTAACTGTGAGAAACGATGAATAATAGTCGTAAGATGTCGAGAAAAATCAGAAATGGCCACCGCAGTCTTTATTATGGTACCCAGAACCTGTTTTGGGAAGCACCTCAGAGTCCCGAAAGACGACTTCCATCCAGAAGTGTCGAAAAATAAATAAAGATCGTAATCGATAGACTTCGATTTGGATTAGATTTTGCACATGTTTTTGCTATGGTAGAATAAGTGTTTTCCATAGAAATTGATCATTTTGACTAAAGAATAACTTTTGAAAATAACCTATAATTTTTTGCAAGCAAATCATTTAAAAAAATCTAACTCCAAAACTGTTGATTTAAGAGAAAAATGTTCTACGAAGAAGTTGTAGTGAACCGTTAGGACTATAAGAAAAAAATACACAATGAAAAAATAATTTATTTATTTCCATAAAAAAAAAACAAAAAAAAAACTTAAATTTTAAATTACACAAAACCCCACTTTTAAAATTTTTCAAATTTTCACCATTGAATCTTGATAGTAAACAGATATTTGAGACAAAGTTTCATGATGGAGAAATTGTTAATAAAAATGTTTTTGAAGTGAACTGTTTAAATATTAAAATAGGCCATTTTCACTAGTTATTCGCGATTCTCCATCAAGGAAAATAAGTAAGTGCAAAGAAGTATGGTCTTAACTCTTGAAAACGTATTATTAATGATATTCAAATGGCTTTTTTGTGTAATTTAAATTTAAGTTTTATTTTTGATTTCTTCTTGAAAAAACATCAAATATTTTTTCAGTGTGTATTTTTTTTCTTGTAGGCCAAACAGTTCACTACAACTTCTTTTTAGAACAATGTACGTTATTGAATTCTTATTATTATCAAAATACAAAAAACAGAAAGTTAATAATACAATCTTCTTTTATTACATGACGTATATGCCATTTATAGGGACATTTATTTCATATATAACGCTTTTGGGAGCGATGAAATGGACCGTTTCAAGAATAAATCTGTAACGCATTTCAGTACGCATTCCAGTCGTACAATCAAATTGATATTAGCAAAGAGAAAAAAACACCAATTCAAGAGTAAATCGGCATGACTAATAGACCAGTTCATCAAATAACAAGATGTTATTACACTACACTACATGTTTACTATTATGAAAATACGTACAACCAAAATAGAATCACTAACTGTACAACTTCCCTTAAATGCCGATATTGTTATTTTACTGGTTCAAAAGTGAATTAGTAAAATGAACCGGTTCAAAAAGTTACACATTACAGTTGTACGACTAAACTGCTTTCAAATTATAACAGCAAACTTTAACTGTCGTCTTCTGAAATAAAAATGATTTTACTGGATCTAAAGGGAATCGGCAAAATGAACCGATCAAATACATAGCACGTTTCAGTTGTACGACTAAATATCCATCAAATAATGCCAGTAAACTTTACCGCTTATATTCTGAAAGAAATCGTTTTAAATAAGAAATGAAAGGTTTCATCGGTTCAAAAACAAAACGGTAATATGAACCAGTTCAAAAAGTTACATATAAGTTACAAACTTCCATCACAATAAAACAGCAAACTTTACTGACTATCTTAAAAACTAAAAATGAAAAATATACAGGATCAGAAGTGATGAAGTACAAAGAGTACAACATTACAGTTGTATTATTAATTTGCTATCCAATGATAACAGTAAATTTGACGGGCTATCTTATAGAAAAAAAACCTGTTCAAAAAGTTACACATTTCAGTTTTACGATAAAACGTATACTAAATTATAGCAACAAACTACAGCGATTATCGTCTAAGCAGCGTTGCAAAAATCTCAAATGCTCATACCTCTTACTTGAGATTTTTCACGAATGGATTGTAGCTCACGCAACTCAATAGCCAAAACGTAAAACATCATGGATGAGTTGGCTAATCCGCTTAACCTAGTTGGTTAAGCTTTAAATGTAAACCGATTTAGAACGAAAGATTTTCCTCAACATTTCATTTCCTGAAACGGTTCATCTAATAACAAGATTTATCATTATACTTTGATATTCATCTTTATAAACATATTTCATCATTATCGTCTAACTGAAGAATTACTAATTGCACAAGTTTTCTTATATGCCAGCTTAAAAGTGAATCGATACAATGAACCGGTCTGAAAACAACACATTTCAGTAGTACGATGCTATCAATTGATAACAGTACATGTCACGGGTTATTTTCTGAAATAAAAATAAATTATTTTATCGGTTCACAAGTGCATCTGTTAAATGAATCGGTTCAAAAAGTTACAAATGATAGCAGCAAACTTTGGCGGTTATCTTTTGAATTAAAAATTATTGATTTTACCGGTTCGAAAGTGAACCGGTAAACCGAAGCGGTTGATCAAAAAACAAGATTTATTATTTCATAAAACTTAGAAATTAAACTTTGATTAAAACAATATGTGTAATGAACCGGCCCATCAAATAACAAGATATAGCATTACACGTTAATTCTCATTATTTTAAAAATATCGGTTCAAAATATTACACATTTCAGTCGAACGACTTTTCTTCCATCAAAATAAAACAGCATTTTTTCTAATTATCTTGTGTAAATTATTTTACCGGATCAAAAATAAATCGGTAAAATGAACCGGTGCAACAAGTTAGAGATTACATTTGTAGGATTAATCTTCTATCAAATTTTAACATTCAACTTCACGGAATATTTTCTGAAATAAAATTGAATGTTTCAACCGATTCAAAATTGGATCGGTAGAATGAAATGGTTCAAAAAGTTACACGTTTGAATTTACGATTAAACTGCTACCAAATTATAGCAGCAAACTTCAGCGGTTATCTCCTGATTTCCGGTTCGAAAGTGAATCGGTAAATTGAACCGATTCATCAAAAATCGAGATCAAGCATAACGTTTTACCTCCCGTTGGAATTAAATTTTTATTTATAACAGTTCACTTTTGGGCGCTGGAAGGTTAATACTAGTGGTCCCGGCAAACTTCGTCTTGTCACCAAGTAGGCTGTTGCAAACCGCTACAAATCGTCCCATACAAAATGACAGTTCCGTTCACTCTCGTTTTTCGACTTCCTCGGTGAATATCCTGGAGCTTTTATACACACAAACACGTCGGAACCCTTGAAGAACAAAATGGAGAAAGAATCATCCAAATCCACTGACCCGTTCGTAAGCCATTTCGTGACATACAAACACCGTTCCATTTTTATTTATATATATGGTCGGCGTTTAGTCAGAGGGGACCAAGTACAAAACTTGGAAAAATTGGATTATTCTCTCATTAGATGCGAAATTAACTTACCTCCGTTACACTTTGATCAGATTTGAAGAATGCTGTAAACTGCGAGAGATGTGTAATAAATTTACTTTGGATGATCAACAAAAATCGATAATGTGTGCAGTCAGAATGGACCAAGTGCTTATTACCATAACAGCGAAAATGATCAGCGCGCTGAGGAATGTGAGGAAATGAAAAATATTTCAGGAGATTTGTCTGATTTTTCGACATCGAATCATTCTTCTACTTATCCATCAATAGAAATTTATAAATATTGCTTAATTCGATGCATTTGAATTTCATTTTTGACCATTTACCATATTCGGATGGGTGGTCAGAAATTGCAACAAATTCTATGCAGACAGAGCAGACCAAGTGTTGAAAAGCAATACAAAGATAGATTACTGCATTTTTTGAGTCAATTTCAAAGTCCGATAGAAGTTTACGGTAGTCCTATAGTGTATATAGGGCATGTCCTAGAACCCGCTTATTGGGCCAGCATATTTTGGTCGGTACTCAATATATTCACTTGGTCCACTCTGACTGAACGCATATTTGAATATTTCTGGTCTTCAATGCCCTGACCCTGGGAAACCTTCATTTTCAAGCTATCGTAATGTCACTGACGTTGGTATTTACTATATGCATTATTTAGGAATTCATCATACTCGTTTAAAAGGGTCTCGATAATCTGTTTATCTTAGAGATATGCACCCAATTTGACCATGCAAGCATGAAATGATTGTAATTTTCCTAGAAATTGTTCAGTCAGAGTGAACCAACTCACTGAATGGTGGTCTTTAGTTCAGTCAGAGTGGACCAAGTACACATAGTCCATCAAAAAATCGTTCTATTAGTGGTTTGGATTATGATTTTTCATGATTATCACTTCACATTATATTGTTTGGAAGTAACATAAAGGCGTGTAGAAATATTGAACCTAAATTTAAACAAGTTCAAAAATTACAGAGCTTTAGACTTTAAACCCATTTTTCTGAAAATATCAAAAATGTCACTTGGTCCACTCTGACTTAACGCCGACCATATATAGATGGGTATCACTTTTGAATTAACTTAGAAAAATGTGCTCTTTCGATAAAGCTACCAAAACCCATTTCAACCACTTCCAACAGATGTGATTTGGTGTCGAAGATTTGCATTCCGAGGATGAAGGTTCAAATCTGGGTTGGTTAATTTTCGATATTATCAACATGTTTCGAACCTCTTGTAATTCTAAATGTAAATAAAAAAAAAACATTTTATACAATTTAATACAAACGGACTTTTGACTTTTTTTTTATTTTCAAGCTATATAATGCAACGTTGAATTCAAGAACCGTTTCTTTGATATTGTCAAGATTGTACAGTAGTGCAAATCCAGGAGCAGAACTATTAACCCTCTAATACTCAACCCCGCCTTTAGACGGGGTACACTTTGGAATTTTGTATATTTTTTCGTAGCTCGGAAATCAAAATGTTTTTATTTTTGGCTTATACTTTGACTCAACAACAGGCATATTAGAAAAGTTTTTTATGACTTTTGAAACTTTTTTGTATTTTTAGAAATTGTTTGTAAAATTGCATTCTTATATAACCTACAAAAGAAGAGCCTGATGGTATTAATATAATTTCAAACCTGTTTTTCCGTTAGTTACACGAAAAATAAAATACGCTCCGAAAAAAAAATTAATGTTTTAAAAAGTGCCGTAAAAATTCAAATTTTTATTATTGCCAATAATAAACAACTTGAAAAGGCTTCAAGAAAAAATGAAAAAAGCTAGGGATGTTCAAATATAAAAATTATAAAAATCAAAAACCAAAATTTAAAAATTTGCGAATAAAAATAAATAATTGCCCAAAACGTGTTTAGAACGATTTTAGATAACGAAAAATAATACTTAAATCGAAAATAAAAATTTGGGTATTAGAGGGTTAATACTGACCAGTGACCATTTACCGTGACTGAAAAGTTCATTTGTAGAGATGCCCAAATCGTTTAGCTTTTGTATTAAATTGTATAAAATGTTTTTTTTTTATTTACATTTAGAATTACAAGAGGTTCGAAACATGTTGATAATATCGAAAATTAACAAATATTTCCTTGGAATCGATAAATCAAGAAATGACAACGGTAGTTTTCTGTAAGGGAAAGGGAAACCCATTCTGTTGCACATTTATCGTCTACCATTGTAAATGCCTTCATCTAGAAACGTATACATGTTGGGACTCGAGACTGAGAGGATGTCAATCTGATTGATTGTTGACCTTTCGGCTTTATGCTGTGCCCTTTTTTGACACCTCTCATCATCGCCTCAACATGATGAGCTTGTATTGTTTCCAAATTTATGACTGTCGTTTGACAGCTAATGCGACCCCATCATAGGAAGTTAATCAAGCTTGGGGCCACATGCGGATGTGGGAGGATCGGTCACGTAAGCCACCATTTGTAACATCCCCACGTGTACCTCCGAAGGCGACAGGGGCTGTAGGGCAGAGAAAACAGATTGACACACTTACCAGCTGATGTCGGTGAGGACATTCTTCCCGCTAAAGCTGTATATCCGCGGGGTCTGCGGGAAGTAGCCACCCTGGCCGTTGAAAATGCTATTCCACGAGTTGAATAGCACATCGCCTCGGGTGTTCACTACTGGAAGCTCTCGGTCCGCTATCCGCACGATGGTGTCCAGATTCGTTATTCTGTGGATGATAGTAGAGAAAGAAGCGAGTGGATCTTGTGAGTCACATGTGATGATGTTGATTTGATGTGAATTTAAAACAGAGCAGATGACTAGGAATCTTTGATGTTTTTGATCCGTTTTCAGTAGACTGAATTTGGTTTTATTAACCTTTCTACCGGCGGCATACATACAAATCAGTTGAGTTGTTTCCAAGAAATTTAGACGTATTTTAAAGTTTTTAAGATTTTTGTTCGAGCATAATGGCATCATGCTGCATAAATACATATATGCTGCTCATTCCTCAAAAACTTTTGTACCAATTTGTTTCTTTTTTTTACTACACACTCTTATCAAATTATTGTTTCGAAAAGTAGAACAAAAACAATGACGAAAAATTTGAAAAAAAAAATAGTGAGATATTGACGTGGGTTAAGTATCGTTCCCCCAAGGAAATTTAAAACATCTACCGACACAGTTTCGAAATAAAGAAGTATTTTTTCTGTGTACTTACGTGGTTCTAACAAACTTGTAAATTTATTATCAAATTCAATAGCTATTTATATTGTATGATATATGTACATTTGGTTGTCTTTATCAGCTACTTAAAGCGTCAACTCCCTTTGTGCGAAAATTATGCAAATAATTGAGCATATCTAGAAATAAACTTCATTCTAGTGATTCAATAGAGCTTAGTGACATTTGAACACACGTAGACTAGCATACGCTCGTCATACACAGTTTGTTTTTGTTTTCCTCAAAGAAACTTGCACACGCTTTCCAGACTCATCAAAATGCATTTGGAAATATTACCCAATTTGAAAGATTTACACCAGGATTCTAGGTGTTTTTCGAGACATATGCATATTGTTTTCCTCTAAGGTTCACAACTACTTCTACACTAGGGCACCCATACCATTGGGCGTGATAATTACTATTCGTCGCAAAGTACATTTCTAGTGATGTTCAATTCGCTTTATGTTTGCTCAAAACGAAACATTACGAATAAGTTCCAATTGATCACAATTTGCGTAGCTATTCTCTGCCGTGAATCGCAAGTCAGTCCCATAATTAAAAATAACCGCATATCAGTCCCACTACAAATTTTCGCACCGTGTAACACAAAAATGAACCGTGGTTCGATCATCTTTATATTTTTCTCAGAAAGATATCTTAGTCAAAAGCAAACTGTGGAAGTTTCATTAAGATTTGAACATGTTCCAATCTTCTGGAATTTTATGAATATTTGTATGGAAAACTAGTTTGGAAAATTCACAGCTCATTTTTTCAATGCCTACTTTTTACAGATGGAACTGACTTGCGATTCATGGCAGTTCTGTGATTCCGAAATAATCATCTTTCAAAGTTCCAAAGAAAGCCTTTGCATTTAGAACTAAGATGCTGTACCACATCCAAGAAAACAGAACAGAAGTTCTTCAATGCTTCACTACTCTAAGTAGAATTCACATGAAAAATTAAGATTCCTAATGGTGCAAATCGAGTTCTACAGTTTCATATCTGTTACACATGCAACGGAGATTTCTGCTTCGGAAGCAGTTCTCTCAGTCTCGTCGTACCTGTATCTATATCAATTGATTTAAATATTTTAGCGATGCATTTGTGCAGTTTTATTATTCATTGAAATTTCAGTATCATTGCTTCTAGTGAGTATCATCATCAGTATCATCACCTGCACCAAGGCTAGACTTTCATTCGGTCGGCGCAGGCAAGGACTGAGACACACAATTCAGCATGCTTCCTCTGAATGACTTCAATTTTCGCTTTTGCTACTTTTCCATTTCACTGTTCGAGTTCTTCCCATATTTTTTTTTTCTGTAAAAGAGAACTAGGCCATATCAACAAACAAGAGATGTTTCGTTGCCTGACTGGCTTCGTTCTTGGTTCTATCTATTATGCAATTCAAACGAGAGTCTGGATCGAGATTCGTACCTATCAAGCAGAACATGCGAACATTTGACGGTTATTAAAATTTCATCATTGTAGACGATTGCACATGTGGATGGAAATTTGCTAAGACTGGCTTGTTTTTGGGAAATCTCCAAGCAGTTCTGAATTTTAAGGTTTCACGAACTTAGTTCTTTCGAATTTTCTGTTCACAAAAGAAAATGTGAAAAAATTTCATACACTCAAATAGATAGCACGCTGTACTTTAATATAAAATATTGTGTACTGAAGACTAAAAATATGTCCGTTAGCCTTCCATTTAACTGAAAATTAAATTAAACACCTTCACACAAAATTTACAATATTCACAAAATTCAACATTCGTCCCTTTCCACATACACCTGTAATGAAAAGATGTCGAGTCTTGTGTTACTCATTGCATTGGTCGTGACACGTCTCCGTCGTTTCCAGACTCAAGTGCTCCGTGGAAACTTTTCCACGCATCATCAGAGTACGAACTCTTGGAAACCGAGATCCTTTCACCAGTTGCAGCGACTGTGAAAGAACGCTCCAGTTTTGAGAAAACCCGAAACTGTTTTAAATTTAATTAAGAAGTGTTTTTTGCATAATGTCGTGGCTTCTGTGAGGCAGATGTCGGCAACGGAACTGTGGAAGAGAATTTCTTTACGACCCATTCAACTGTCGCTGTTGGGAGAATTTACATGTAATACAACTTTAAATACAATAATCATTATTCGGATTTGTAGATTCTCAAGATAGTAGGTTGAAGTCAAACCGTTTCACTCAATAGATATCATGTCTGATTATATTTTTTGGCTAAGGCAAAAAGATGAATGGGGATGAGAATTTACAAGACAAATCTTTTTAATACTGAATGAAAAATCATTCTTATTTATGACAAAAATATATTTTCAAGAATATCTTGAAAGAAAATTATATTCAAAAGAGGTGCCTGTTGACTAAATTGGATGTAGTTGCACTAAACAGCGCACTATCTCCGACATCAGGATTAACGTACAAGAATGGTAGAGCTAGTAAAAAATGGAAGGCGTCATTCGGTTTAGTGCTTGAACGAGTTTATCAAAAATAAATTCATCCGCGATCATTTGAAATTACTTTTTTTCTGTAGTCTGAAAACGTATGGATTGAAGAGTTTATTTTTTAAGATGTACAAAAAGACTGAGAAAACTAATAAGACATATATGTTTTTCAATTTAAAACTGTTTAATAAGTTTAAAATTTTACAAAAAATTGAAAATTTAAAAAAAATATTATTTTCATATTAAAAAATGCGGAAATTTGAAAATTAAAAATACATTTCAAGAGTATACTTAAAATACAACTGTGATAGGTTTGGATTTTTTTTAATAATATATTTGAAATTTGAGGTCATTTATCTATTGCCATAAAACTACAAATGCAGTACAAAACAAATACATCGTAAAATTTATTTCTTGTCAAAAATATTTCCTTTAACCAACTTTACTGTCATTTTAAAACATAAATTATATACCATCTAGTCCTAATGTGAATTCTAACTTCAAGAAATTTTCGTAAATTTTTAAAGTGTGATAGATTTTTCCTGCAATGAGCATTCATTCAGTCATTCAATCTCTTTGTTAATTCCAACCCCTCCCAATGCCGCAGCTTTCCCTGTACTTACGTCATGGTTCATAAAAACAAAGATTGAAACTTTTTCGATCAACTTACCTCGACGACAGGAACGCCCGGAACGTTCCCAGGAGCCCGGCCCGTCGCGCCTGCCGGTAACAGGCATAATCTGCTCCACGGATGCCCTGGATGTCGCCCGAGTACGGTTCGTTAAGTGCTCCCATCCGCAGCTGTGGGTGATGGTGGAATACAAAATGAGATTGCGATCAGATTTGTTTCGGCGTTTTTTGTCTCTCTTTTCGATTGTTTTTTTTGGCTGTCTCTTAAAAACAAGCGGGCAAGACAACAATCATGGGGGACATGGGGAGCATAATCAAATTATCGTAAAGTAGAATGCTTTATAAATGCGCACTCACGGGATCAACAAACAAAACTAACTGATGGGAAAACTGAGTTCGGAAACACTGCCAAACTTAAATGAGTGAACAGAATCGAAAGAAACAAACATTGAAAGTGAAAAAAGTGAAATTGTTCCTCATTTGTCAAGAAGTCATCTTATGAGGCTACAGTATTTTTTGAAGATGTTGGTCATTTGTCATAAACGATGTGAACATTCGTTTTTTTTTTATTTTCAGCGCCCATTTGAAAACTTAATGAACATCCCTGAATGATGAGAGATCGTGCCACCAGTATGCGAAGCCGCCATCTTTTGAATCCAACATGTTCTAAGCAACCATTGGATACTACAATGCATTGTGCTGCGGATACGCAATGGACCAGTGCATGAGTTCATTATTTGATGTTTGAGCGGTGCCGTGTTATTTACGTGACCATGGCAACGAATGAATTTGGCACTGCTCAAACGTCAAATTAGTGAACCCTGGTGAACTGGTTTCCATGGTCACATAAATAACACGGCACCGCTAAAACGTCATCTTTTGAATCCAACATGTTCTAAGCAACCATTGGATACTACAATGCATTGTGCTGCGGATACGCAATGGACCAGTGCATGAGTTCATTATTTGACGTTTGAGCGGTCCATGTTATTTATGTGCCCATGGCAACGCGTGAATTTGGCACCGCTCAAACGTCAGATTGGTGAACCCGTGCATAGGTCCATTGATCTTGGCTACTGTCAAATCCAATAGGTGGGATTGGGGTTGCCATATACGTGGATCGCGCTCACATTTCAAACGTGTGCTACAATAAAGGCGTATGTAACATGATCGAGTGACAAGACGCAAGTTTGATAGCAATTTTTCACTTAAGGACGCTTGGTAGTGATGCAATCTTGCGTCCTTAGGTGAAAAGGTTCCAACAAACTTGCATATGATCACCTTTATTCAATGAAGAGAGGATTGATGAAGAGGAATCGATCATGTATCATACGCCCTTTTTCTAGCACACACTTGATTTTTGTAATGTTTACATTGAAAGGTAATCTTTTCACGTTTGTGGTCTTTCCCTTTTATAACACTTTTATGAAAAAAAAAATCGTAATAGACATCCCTATGAATGACTTTTTGACTGCGCAGTTCATTCATGAAGAGTTCATTTTTAGGGATGCCCATATTTATTATTCTCGTACTGAAGTAGAAAAACGAGAACAATGCATGTGTAAAACAAAAGTTTCCATTTTTTTTCGAAAGATCTTTAATGCATATACAAACTACAGCAACATTAAAAAGGATTGCCAGAAAAAAAAATAAAGATTGTGTGTTGGATTGATGAAAAAAAAAAAAGATGAATTTGAATTAAGAAAATTATATCCATTATTTTCGATGAATATTATAGTAGTAACTACCTATAGAAAAAGATCAAAAAACTAATCGTCATTCAAAGGAAAATGTAAAAATGAAATGGATCTCTCGGAAATACTCAATTAGGGCTAAAAAATGGGCACCATTACACATTTTTCAATAAGTTTTTCCATCATATTTCCTCATGACAAATGACCAAACCTCGTGTGCTTTGTGTCTCTACTGTGTACTATGTATGCGATGAGGGTGCGTGTGCTATATTTGTTTGGAGGGTCTTTTTTCGTATAACAAGGGCCACACCAACCAACACAGAGAATGTGTAATAAATTTGAATTTTTGCCATTTCCTTTACCATTCGGGGATACCACTGCTTAGGTTTTTGTTCCAACCGGATCCGCACCCACATTCCAACCCAGGTGAAGGGAGTTGGAGTGTCGGTTCAACAAACAGGGACAAGTCGCGAGAGGCAGGACGGAGGTGAAAACAGGAGAAAAAGAGAAAAGACAAGAATGCCAGAGATAAGAACAGAAAGGTTAAGCCTTCCCCAAGAAGATGCTTTTAAGATTTTTCCTACAAAAGTCGATAGGAATCAGTGTCATAAAAATGAAGGACGAAAAAAAAAACTGAAAACGACGGTGCAGCAAGCGCGCGATCTGTGAGTGGGAAGCAAAAGGTGAAAGCTCTGTGAGGGTAGGCGGTGGTGGGTCGTTATCTGGAATTGTAATTGCTGAAATTCAATTATTTTAATCGTGATTCTAATGATGGTGGCAGGATTTAAAAAGAGACATTTAGATGACGATGGGAAGGGCCAGCCAAGGCTGAAGAAATGATTTTTCTACTTCGGTGCTTCGATGTTGAGAGAGAGCTTTCTTTTGCTGATGATGGTGGGGAGATGATTATGGTACCCTTGGAATACTTAAGAAAATGGTCACACTGCAGTTGTGAGATCATAATCGTTATTGATCGTTTTTAATTTAGATGGGAAATGAGGTGGAAGTGAGTGCTTTTTGATATTGCAGTGCTATTAATGAATCGTGTAGATGGTAATTCGATTTGTTGGTATGGATTTCAATCAAGAAAAAGTTTGATGAGAATGCATTCATCCACATAGATGGTACATTTCCGTCGGATCTTATCTAAATTTTTGTTATTATGCGCTTCAAATGATTATTGATGCTATTACTTATTCTTTATTCGTGCTACTCATAAGTTACAATAGTTTTTGTTTGCAAATGGATCATTGAAGGCAGTTTTTGCCAGTGCTCACCGCATCAAAACAATGGCGCCACTGTATATGGGATTTAACATTGTGACAGCATTGCTGTTCTGTCAAACACACAAGGCTACGGTGGCGCTATCTATGCTTTCCATAGCGGCCGTTTTGGTTATTTTAATGACCCATTTGATTTTGTTATAAATTATACTTATTGTAAAGACATTTTTTGAACTGTACTGTGAAAGCTTCAACGGTTTGATCAATTTGTATGATCTTCGTACATAAGAATGATGATCGATAGTTTGCAATCTCTGACGAACAATCAGTATCACGTTAACATTGAGAACAATCAATCGTTAATCGTCGTTAATTCGTCAACCGTCAATAATCAACTGTCAATCTTCATTCGTCAAATGCCAATCGCCAATCGTGAGTCGTCAGTCGTTAATAATCTTTCGTCTGCTAAACGTCTATCTTGTGTCTTTTCTTGCTTTTAACCTTTAAAGTTTAACTAAAACTTCGAGCTTTCAGTAATCTACGCTCTAGCTTTTACATTCTACTTGTTCCTGTTTCTACTTTTTTTCTGGTACTAGATTCTTGTCTCTAGTTTCTATCGTCTATTCTAGTTTCTAGTTTTAATTCATCTGTTCTACTTCCTATCATTATCTAGCTACTAGTTTCTAGTTTATTAATTTGCTTCTAGTGTTTAGTAATATGGTTTTGTCTTCAACACACCAATTAGCAAAATTTTAATTGTACGACAAGGCATCTTATCTTTGTTTTCCTTTTTTCTATTTTATATTCTTCTAACCTACTTCAATCTTTCTTCATTATTAATTTACTCCTTGCCTGGTAATCTAGCTACCTTGTTTTCTATCTTCATATCTTCCCAACTTTAAATTTTTCTACCTTTATGACATGCTGTTTGCCTCTCCTTCTATTTCCCTTCTTACAATTAAGTCTTTAGTCTCTAGCACTCCACTATGAACATATCGTACCATTTCTATGAAACTGTTGTCAAAAACTTATCGAACTCTGAAAAAGAGAAATGAAAAAGCATGAAAACTGCCAAAAATGATTCAAAAAGCACTTTTTCGGTGTAGCAAACCGCCACTGTCTCTTCCATCGAAAAACCGTGAAAGCCGAAATCTCGATGACAGCTGCAGTCAGTTGGTCAGTCAGGATCCGCTTGGTCTGGTCAAACCTGGCTTTTAAACTTTTACCACCATCGTTCGTCGTTATTCTTTTTTTTGCTGCCAAAGTGGGGCCAAAGTTGAAGCTCAAAGTGCACACAAGCCACACGCCACGCGGCGAGCAGCGGAAAAACAAGTTTTGCTCATCTGGACCGACGAAAAAAGCCATTATTCGTACGCGCGAAAGCGATTTGTGGTTATTCTTCGGTTGTCGGTTTTTTTCCCTCTACTGCCGTTGTTCAAATGAACGAATAAAATAGGAAAAGTTGAAGCTCTTTTCCGGAGTTTGTCGTATAGTCGAGCGGCAGTCGTCACATTTCAACAGCGCAGTGAAAATTATGTCGGCTATAAAATTATCGTTTATTATCATAAATTAGGATACTTTTTGGCTGACGGAGACCATCAGCGGAGGTTTGTCTGGCAGTGGCCATGATTGAACAATGGGATCAGACGATTCTAAAACCTAGACTATTTATTGTCAGATATTCCTTTTTTTGTGCTCTGGTTGTACCGGGTATTCCTGTTAGTTCGAGCGCTTTTAATCTGAACGCTTTCCAATTTAACTCCTGCTAAATGAAACGTCGTGAAACGAAACGCAGAATCAAAACTTAGGACTAGAGGCTCAAATTAAAAATGAATTCCGATAGTTTGAGTCAAATGAGCGGGGATGCACGGTATTAGTAATTTTTGAAATCTTCATATAATTATTGTTTCGCATTTTGAACTAATATCATGTTTATTGAACATCCCTATAAACTAGCTTTGCTAAAAAGGACTTATCCACGGTCTTCTTTTATCCACGACTTTCTTTTTCTTTTCTGCTCTAAATGCGGGCAATGTTTACATTAAATGACATCCGGACCAACATCCGGACCACGAATGTTCACCGAATGAACACGAAGTGGATGAATGTACAACGAAATCGTTCATTTTTTGTAAACACGGCCCGCAGTAAAGGTTTTCTTCTCGTTGGAAGTTGCAGCGTGACGTCATCGTAGATTAGTTCATTAGAAGATTTATAAATAGAGATGCTCAATTTGCATATTCTTTGCAGAAATGCACTTTTTCGATGTAATTTATTTTAGGGATGCTCAAAATTTAAAACTTTTGCGAAATGTTGTTTTTCAACACAGAAAGACACTATAAGTTACAAATGCAAACATATAATTTCGAAAATCATTAAAATTTATTGTATTTTTTGAATACAATGTAAAGGTGATATTAAATCGAGAAAAACAGTATATTTAATAATTGGACTGTCTCGATAGTCTGCTCCACAAAAGCGCTCGGTACGAAGAAAAAGTTTTGACCAGTTGTCAGATTTTTCGGAGACAAGCAATTGTCCTTTCGAGACACGGGAGAAAGAGCGATTTTTTTCCTTCTAACCATTAACATTTGGTAAAAACCCGGTGGATGTTGGTTAGAAACGGTGGTGGCGACGACGACGACGGTGAAAAGTTTGAGGTCATAATTTTCACACGCCTTCGGCTGGAAATCTCGCAATCATCCACCACGCCGGGAATAACTTTTCGTTACTGTCGTTGTCGGCTCATCGGAATCGTTTCGCAGTGTCGACAGCAATTAAGGCTGGGCAAGTTTGATTGCCGCAGGGGGATATTATGTAAATTGTTGATCTGGACAAAAATTGAAATTTTATGCCTTTTGCGAAAGTGTGATTTGGCAGGGCAGTCTTGAATGTGTTTTTACTGTTTTCAATTAGTTTTCGATGTTTAAATTCATCATTGCGTTTATATGTTTCCAACAGGAGCCTATTTGTTATATTTGTTTTCAAACAATTCAGATTACTTTCGATGATTTAAGATATTTTTTTTCTGTGTATTACACAGTGATTGGTTTAGCATTTTATTATCAACTTTGAAACTTCTTCCATTATTCGATTTTTTACATTGACTCAGGATATGTTAAAAACAGGATACCATACTAGACAAACCTATTGAGTATCTCTACGAATGAACACTTTTAATCAACAAGATATGCTGATTTTACATAAATTTCGAACAAGGGTATTTGGTAGACAAATTTCAAAAATTGAAATCTGTGTTTTCTAAAAATTCTATGAAATCAAAACGGCATACGGTGGGGATTCACTCGTTGGGGCTCCGCTACATGGAATGACTCTATCGTTGGATGTTCGGTGGTTAGAAAAAAAAATCCAACTAAAAAGCACTCGAATGTCAAGAGTAGATGTCAAACTGACTCGCACAGTTAAGTAATGGTCAAGTTATAGGCGCCTAAGGAATCTTGCTGTTATAAGGTTTCGACGTTTTGAAGTTTACATGTACACGACGGCACGTGTCAATTGTACAAATTGAAATTGAATCTGCGAAAAGAAACTCAGACTTTGACGTCTGAGAACCGTTGCATTGAAGTCTCCTTATGTAGAACAAATGTGCATGTGTATTTGCGTTTCTTGACGATTTGCTCTCCAGATGCGTGAATATGGAGCATTTTCACCAGGTATCAGTAATTCCAACTAAAAGGTCGGATTCACTAGTCGGAAGGCAGTAGTGTCCCAACCAGCAAATACCCGCTGTATTACGAAAAACTTCATTCCGTCTATAATTAATAAAATTATTTATGTTTGTGGCCATCCATAAATGACGCAGCATTTTAGAGAGGAGGGGGAAGTCTACAAATTTGCTACGGACCATGCATTAGATATGGGAAAATAGGCTATGATGAGAGAGCGGGGGTGACCAAAAAATTCCACGTCATTTATGGACGGACCCTTTCGAATAAAATGAGGTTTGATAAAAAAATGGTACTGTACACCCCGCAAATTTATACTTCATGCAAACCATCGGGGTTCACTTTTCATGTGAATTTCTAGTCACCCTACAACCGTGCTTCTGGTCACCTCTTTGACTGTTTTGTGTAGATTAGCATTGAACCCTGTGTGTTCAGAATAAATGTGATCAAACAGGGGTACCCGGTATCTTGACTGAACTCCTACAAAAATTCAACACAAACCGACAGGATTGTATGTACTTAGCACCGGAAGCGTGAAACCCATTTTGAGTGTGATTTGATGTGAAATGATTCTATGTGAAATGATGTGCTTCTGATGAAAAAAAGAGAAAATCCATTAAATAACTGAGATGTGCAACTGTAATTCGGGATTTGAAAGGTTAAATAAAGCGAAAGAAAAAGTTAAGGCCCAATCGCAATTATAGCGGAACGGCAACGGAAAGCGGAACCGGTCCGCTAGGATGAACTATAACATGCTAGTCGACACAGTGTTGGTTCACTTTCATTCGTTGACAGCTCAGTCGAGATGATGTGATTCGTGCTGGCGAGCCGGTTCCGCATTCCGTTGCCGTTACGCTGTCATTGCGTTTGGGCCTTTAGGATCCAAAAGTAAACGCTTGCAGCAGTTGTAACATATTGTATGTGGGGGAGTTGGGGTTTCCGCGTAGGAAGGCTTGAAGATGAAAAGCTTTTTCCGCCGATTTATGTTCCCTGCAACCTTAATGGTTCCGGGAAGGTCACTACGAAGGATGGATGGATGCTTCGAGAGAAATAGAGCGAAAGGATATATTTACCGATTCGTATTCCGGGGACGCTGTGAACTATGCGGGCGTGAAAGGCGTGGCAGGCAGGCATGCAGGTGGTGTTTACGCAATTTTCGGGTTGTTGGGTTCGTTGGTTAGTATTTGACGTGGGAGGTTGTTACATTTGGTCGACAGCGGATGAAAAGAGGAAAGGAAAATGAGGTTTTTATTTACCAATGTTAGTTTGGGCTTAGAGTTTACACAATCTTTGCGTGCTTTTAGTAACGTTTGGATGATGATTTTTTGTTGTAATGGAATACACTTAATAAATACTAAGTTTCTTAAAATATTTAAATATATAATTTTCTTCAAATCTGTCGTCTTCAACTTGCATTCTTACTTTAACTTTTATGATTTTTTTTTTGATTTTTAGTCGAAATACAACAAATGATATCGATCGGAGACGAATCAGCCAATGGCTGAAAGTCTCGATAATAAAGATAATAATAATAATAATCAATGATAACATAATTGAGCATGTTAATAATTAACTAGAAAAAAAATTTTAATTGCTTAAACGAGGACAAAGTTACACCATTTCAAAGTTCAGCTTTTTCGGCTTTCGTTGATATTATTCTGAACAAAATTGTATATTGTATTAATTGAGCATCCCTACAAATGAACTTTTTGACGGAAAAAATATATTTCAGGGGATGCTCAATTTACATAATTCTCGTAAGAGGGGCAAAGCAAAGACAAATTAGAAGAAAAATAGGATCGCATATAAATTACAGACACTATAGATTTCATAATAGGCTTTTGAAGGCTGTGGACAAAAGAAATTTCTGATTGTAATCTCGGCCATGGGTAGGCCTTTTCATGTGATAGATCCGTCTATGCATTTGTTTACATCGGCGGAGGACCGGTGCAAACACGAGGTCGTCATTTCCATAGAAGAACTGACAAAGCGCTTCCCGATCAGGTGATTTGGAACGTCTTGTGAATAAGCCTATATTGTGACGTCTTTTGCTTGGTAAACTCTAAAATCGTGCTAAAACATACTAAAATATATTACTCAACCATATGTCCGCAAGCCTATTGAATCTATAGCGTATTTTATATTAATAGATTTTTTTCGAAATTGTTTTTTAATCTACTAGAACATCAGACTAATATGAAGCCCGAAGGGAATTCCCTGAAATTTTTATAACAGGATATTCCTAGCGGATATTTGCACAGTTTTCAAATTCAGCGTGGCATATTAAAAACCGCCTCTCCTCCCCATCACGATCCAGCTGTTTTGTGATTGTCATTTTTTTCGCGTTTTCCGGTGGCGAAAAAAGAGACTAGTCGCTTTATGAAATTCCCACGTGGGATTGACTCTGACGGTGGCCGGCTCCTGCCTGCACGACAGAGGATACTCGTTGGCGGCCACAAAGCACCGGGCGCATAAAATAGAGAAATTGTAGAGATGAAAATATTATCCCGCGGGGCTTATCGCGTCCAAATCTGCTCGCAGGATCCAGAAGCAGCGTTATGCTGGGGAACGTGGATTCCGGACGGGATACAATGGCTACGCTTTCGTTCGGGAGCAGGGATCCGGGCTTGGACCGCTTTTTCTGACGGCAGTAACTTATGGTTCGTGGGATTCACTCGATTGGACCGATGTTGGGACCGGTGCCCTTTACGTTAGAGCCAGATGAGCTCCGTCGAAACAACAACATTGTTCATGCTTCGGTTGGTTCAGCTTAGCTTAGTCTTATTTGGGGCATAAGTGTAACAAGGGACTTAATGGATCTTCCTCGATATCTCTAAAACTATGTCTTCGATAGACAGTTTGACATTGATTTTTGACTCTTTTGAATATTTTTATGTTCTCTCCGTATTGTTCCGTCGTTTTTGATAATTTGTAATTTCTTTGACTTTCTCAAATTTCTTGCATGAAAATCGGGTTGTTTAGTTAGAGATGAAAAAGTTATACGTTTTCATAGCTTGGTCGAAAGAGCACATTTGTCTAAGTTTAACACAATTATATTGTGGGGACGGACTCGATGTAGTGGTTAGAACACTCGCCTCTCACGCAGCCCTGTCGTCGTAAAATTTGACCTTCTTAGTCATTCCCTTTTGAGGAGGGCGTTGCTATAGCCCAGAGGGCGGTTGTACTCCAAGGCGTTAATGAGGGAGTCTCACACGAAAATTGCATCAAATTAATATATATTCCAAACACATGAAAACTAATATGCATTTGCACGTGTTTAGTTTGTGTTCAATGCTCATTCCAATTCAAATGTGAAACGGAGAAACACCTATAATTTAAAAAAAATATATGTATTATGTCGAACCCTTTAGATACATCGGAATATCTTCAAAACCAGGGAAAAATGATCAAAATTCACACAGTTTTTCAAAATGGAGAGTATTTGCTTCAACTCAATTTTTATTTCATTTCAACACGATGAGTATCATCATACTATGTAACTCATACTTTTGCTTAAAATTAAGACGGCCGCCAGATTTTTTACCCAAAATTTAATCGCATTTTACAGTTTACTCGAGGAAAGAACCAGCGATTTAATACTTTTTACTTTGTTGTACGAAATATGTTGTTTCCATAAATTTAGAAAATCGTTCATTTCAAACGGCTAATACCATTGCTCACCTAGTTTTTGAAGCTGTTCTTTCTTAGGGAAGTTTCAAATATGACTTCCATCATTTTTCGGGATTTCTAGACCCCCCACCCCCTCTTTCATGCCTTTTAATACCTAATAAAAGCACTGTCACACTTTCGTAGACCATCGCCCTCCCTCAAATGATGAATGTCATTTTTGGGTGACACCTTACCCGAGCAAAGGCGGATAACTGGATGATATCAAAATGATAGCTACCTTCATTATCACTGTTATCAATTTGATATTCTGTTATCAATGATAACCGAATGATAACAAAATTGGTTATAATTGTATCCGTGACAGACATTATTGATAACAGATTGATAACAAAATATGTTACCGCACTTCTTTCCAAAGTTGACTTTTCGCCATACAAAATTTTGTAAAATTATTTGAAGCATAAGTCTAATCCAAAACACTCACTTCCCAAAACTTGTCCGTGATTTATGACCATAAACTTCTTAAAAATATGATACTTTAAATTTAGTTATCAACTTGAACTCAAAGATAACATAATTTACTATTACTTTGTTATTTGACAAACAAATTTGAGTTCTCAATTTTGTTATGTTGACTGTTAATTCAGCCAAGATCATAACAAAATCAGTTATCAAATGATAATAACCAGGTAACAAGATTTACTATCATTTTGTTATTCAACTTTGCTCGGGTAGTTAGCTTTTTGATGGTGAAATTAAAAACGAATGGTGCACTAATGGTGATTTTTTTTTTCTGATAAAATTCAAGATGACCAAGTTTAAAATGACCAAAATTATTGCATATGAAAGCTACATACTTTCTCAGTTTGATTTGTGTTTTAGGATACGGGGATTTTTTCTTATTTTCGTACGGGTTTGGGCCGAAAGGTCTCAGATTTTCATGAAACTTTTTGCACAGGCAGGGCTCATCATTATATGAATAAAAAAAATTGAGAAAAATTCATGGTCGCCTATTTTCCCGGAAAACTCAGTTGTATTTTTTTTTTGTTTTCCCCTGACACTACTTACTTTGAAAAATCATAACTCAAGAACGAAGTATCATAGAAACAAAGTTTTTTTTTATGAAAATTAAAGCTAATTTTCTCAGGAATAAAAAAAATTAACTGGAAAAAGTTTTCCACAAAATTTTCCACCGTTGAGAAAATTCGTAAAGAAAAGCCGAAGAATGTTCCAAATCTATTTTTGAGAAGGTAATTTCATAAGCTTTCATCGCTGAAATTTTTGACAAGTACTTTATTTTTCATTTTTGAGATATGGCCAATTTTGTGGGAAAAAATTACAAATGAAACACGGCATTGGCTTAGAATGCTGAAAATGCGTAAATTCCTCTATATTATTTTATATAAAAATAGAATCGAAAAATTAAAATCACGAACAAATGCTCAAGGTTTTTTGAAGCAGGACATCTAGAAAGTTTGAACCTTATTTTTGGATTAAACAAGAGGTTCGAACTTCATGAAAACTATTGGCCCAAAACGAACAAGAATACGAACTGATTGTCTTTAGAACATATTAGGTACATTATTTTTTTCTGCTTAAAAATTTCATGTATCTCATCAAACTTCAAGAGTTACTTGAGATGATTTTGAGTTACTGAGACAATATTGAATTACTCCAGTGCGTTAATACAGCTCGGGTTAGTTTCAATTGTTGTCATAGAGGGCGTTAAGATGCAGCTGATCTAAAATATACTCCAAGGGATTTATACAGCTTGACAATGTTGATTCATACCATACAGAGCGTTGATATGCATATGATCTACATGGAATTAGGTCAATATACTTCAGAGCGTTGATAAAGTTTGAAATATTTAATTGATGCCCTACAGGGCGACGAAATGCAGCCGATCTACACTCCCGTGCATAAGTTTGGGTTCACCCCCTAAAAAACATGCAAAAGTGTTCTGGCCATATCTCTGTGATTACACGTTCAATTGAAACTCTCTAAGTCGCATTCGAAAGGCAAAGAGTTATTCTTACTTCGTATGTATTTTTCCAAAAATATTATTTGAACTTTGTATACTAAATTTGTACTTAAAGTTTTGACATTTTTCAAAAAACACACTGAAAAATCATATTTAATTTCCTCAGCATTGGATCGACCAAAATTTTATATCAAGGTGTCATTAGAATCTTAATCTTATATACTTTGAAGGCACTCAAGAAGTTTTGGCGGAAAAATCTGAAAAGTATTCAAAATCAATAAAACGGTCAGTCAAGTCATCGTGCAAAAGTTTGGGTTCACCCCTCAGTATGGTGTATCGTGCAAAAGTTTGGGTTCACCTGAACTTACTTAAATCTGTAAAATCTCAGACCAATCATGTACGCGCCATTATTTGCGCTCAAAAAAGCTTTAAACTATTAAAATCGGTTGAAAAATGGCCGAGATATTGACAAAAATGATGTACGTGCGGATCAGGTGAACCCAAACTTTTGCACGATGACTTGACTGACTGTTTCATTGATTTTGAATACTTTCCTGATTTGTCCGCCAAAATTTCGTGGGGTCTCTTCAAGGAATATAAGATTACGATTCTGGGCTGAGGAAATTAGATATGATTTTTTAGGGTGTTTTTTGAAAATTGTAACAACTTTAATTAAAAATTTAGTATACAAAATGTTTTTGGAAAAATACATACGAAGTGAGAATAACTCTTTGCCTTTCTAATGCGGCTTAAAGAGTTTCAATTGGACGTGTAATCACAGAGATATGAACAGAACACTTTTGGATGTTTTTGAGGGGGTGAACCCAAACTTTTGCACGGGAGTGTACATATAATAAAGTCAAATTACTCCAGAACGTTGACACTGCTTTGAATTTTCAGCTTATGTCCTCAGGTCTGACCTAAATGAGACATGATCAAACTTCATGATTTTAATGAAGCTTAACAATTTTGATTGATGCCATAAAGGTCACATAAATCCAGTGCCTTGATACAGCTTGAAATTTTCAAATGATACAGAGTGTTAAGATGTAAATGATCTACATAAGACAATGTCAGATTACTCTAATGTGTTTTAGAAGCATGTACAGTACTGGTCAGAATAAAGTACGCATTGACCGTTTTTCCATACAAAATGGTCAAGTTTGGAGATCTGAATCTCAGCTTTTAGTGGTCCGATTGATCTGAAATTTTCACCACAGCCTAGATATAACAAAGATTTCACTCAATTAAAATATCACTGCATTTGAAACACAATCTTTTAAATTATTGAAAATCTCTCAATTTGCAAAAAATTGCAAAATTTAATTTTGAAAATATTTTGAAAACAATCAGTTTTACCGAAAAATGATGTTCTACAAACTTGTGTGTCTTATCAAATTGTACATTTTTGCAGAAGGACATATTGCTCTAAATATTTTCATATAAAAATTATTTTTACTTTAAAATTTTGTCATTTTTGTCGAAATTTGAGATTTGCTATAACTTAAAAGTTCGTTAATGAAAAACTATGAATTTCTAGCCTAGCAAATTTGAGGTTACTTTCAAGCTGCGGTGACCAATAAGTCTTACATCAATATTTTTAAAAATAATGGAAAAGCTTATAGATGAGTACATTAAATCAAATATACCTAAAAATAAGCCATTAAGTAGAGCTCAATTCGCTTATCAGACTGGTGAGTCGACACTTTCAGCTCTACATTCGCTGGTTTCAAAAATTGAAAAAACTTTTGACACTAAGGAGATACTATTGGCTGCTTTTCTCGATGTAGAAGGCGCGTTTGACAACGCTAGTTTTACATCGATGAAAAACGCCATGAGAAATCGAGATTTCCCTGAAAAAATGATTGAGTGGATAGAAGAGATGCTATCTAGAAGGGAAATATCAGCATATCTAGGAGATTCAGTTGTAAAGGTAACAGCTGTTCAAGGCTGTCCGCAAGGGGGAGTTCTCTCTCCTCTTCTCTGGTCTCTGATTGTTGATGACCTACTTGTAAAGCTAAAGCTTCAAGGATTCGAAATAATTGGATTTGCAGATGATATTATTATTATAGTCCGCGGAAAATTCGATAAAACTGTTTCCGAGAGAATGCAAACAGCACTCAACTTAACCTTAGCATGGTGCAATAATGAAGGGTTAAGTATAAATCCTGATAAAACTACAATAGTACCGTTTACAAGAAAACGTAAAGTCTGCATTTCAGCTCTCAAAATAGGAGATACTAAACTATCCTTATCTCTTAGTGCCAAATTTGTAGGTGTTGTATTAGATTGTAAGCTTGTTTGGAATAAGCATATAGAACAACAGATAGAAAAAGCAAGAAATGCTTTCTGGGGCTGCAAAAGAACCTTTGGTAAAAAATGGGGTCTGAAACCGAAGATGATATGCTGGATCTATTCGGCCATTGTTAAACCCATTATTTCATACGCATCAATTTTTTGGTGGGAAAAAACCAAACAAGTCGCTACTCAAGCTAAGTTAAATAAACTACAAAGGCTTGCTACTATTTCAATTACTGGGGCAATACGAAACACACCTTCAAATGCGTTGAACGCAATGTTAAATCTTCTTCCACTTCATGACTATATACAAATGGATGCAGTTAAGAGTGCTATCAGAGTCCGAAGGTCCTTAGATAGCGCTGATAGTGAACTAAAAGGACATATGACTATATTGAAGCACTTCAAAATAAGTCCAGTGTACTTAGTGAACGAAGATTATATGTTGAAGCGTAACTTTTTTGATCATCGTTTTTGGGTTGCTGATGTAACTCGCCAGGATTGGGACACAGGAGGACCAACTTTCCGATCTGGATCATTAATTTTTTTCACTGATGGTTCAAAACAAGATAACATGGTAGGGTCAGGAGTGTTTGGCCCAGGAGTAAATGTATCTTATGCACTGGGAAGTTGGCCAACAGTTTTTCAGGCCGAAATTTATGCCATTCTTGAATGCGCTGACATTTGTCTTAAAAGGCGCTACCGGAATGCTAATATATGTATTTGTTCGGATAGCAAAGCAGCCTTGAACGCTTTGAAGTCTAGAACTTACACATCAAGACTTGTTTGGGAGTGTTCCAAGCTACTGCAGCAGTTGTCCTATCGTAATAAGGTTAATCTATATTGGGTTCCTGGCCATTGCGGAATAGAAGGAAATGAAAAAGCTGATCAGTTAGCAAAACAAGGTTCTTCCATGCAATTTATAGGGCCTCAACCGTTCTTCGGAATGGCCTCTTGTGCTCTGAAAATGCAATTAAAGAGCTGGATGAAGGCAAAAATTAAACTAAACTTTAAGAACGCAATGGACTCTCGTCAGTCCAAACGATTCATCGAACCAGACGCCTATCAAACGCTGAGGTTGTTAAACCTCAATAAACACGATCTAAGTACTTATACTGGCTTATTAACAGGCCACTGCCCCAGCAAACGTTACCTTAAAACTATAGGTAAATTGCCAGAAGACATGTGTCGTTTCTGTAAATTAGAAAGCGAAAGCACTGAACATTTGTTGTGCAAGTGTGTTGCACTATACCATAAGCGTTGTAGATATTTAGGTAAAGGCTTGCTAGAGCCTAATGAAATTCAGTACTATCATCCAAAACAGGTACTACATTTTATCCGAAACGTAGTACCTGATTGGGATGCACGCCAATAGCTGTGGAGATAGTTACTTCATGTAGAAACATATTTCTACAGTACGGCAAAAACAAAGAGGATAACACCACAATAGATCAACTTAATGGTCGCAGTGGTATCATGTCCCCACAGAGGAAAAAAAAAGCTGCGGTGAAAATTTCAGGTCAATCGGACAACTAGAAACCGAGATATAAGACTCCAAACTTGATCATTTTGTATGGAAAAACGGCCAATGCGTACTTTATTCTGTCCAGTACTGTATTTTACAATTGATATCCTTCAGGGCGTTAAGATGCACCTGATCTTCTTAAATTAAATTACTCCAGGGCGTCGATACAGCTTGGAATTTTTAATTGATTTAGGGCGTCAAGGCGCACTTTATCTACATAGGATAAGGTCAAATTTGTTGTATGTACCGATTAGAATTTGCAATTGATCTTAATCAGGGCGTTAAAATGCAGTTGATTCACATAACACAAGATAAAAAAAAATCAGTGTGTTGAAGCAGCATGAAAAATTTCGATTGATTTTCCAAAGGGGTTTTAAGATCCTTCAGATCTTGCAAAGATATAGGTGAGATAAAGTCAAATTACTCAAGGGCGTTGATATAGCTTACCAATTTTAATTGATGTTTAAATAAGCTCAAATTACTCCAACGCCCTGGAACACGTAGGTTTGGATTTATTTTCTACAGAGCGTTCAGATGCTATAGATCTCGCAAAGAGCTGTGTCGAATAGAGCCAGGGCGTTGAAAAAGATAGGAATTTACAATTAATGTCCTACAGAGCGTCAAGATGCACCAGATTTACATGGAATAAGTTCAAATTACTCCATGACGTTAATACAGCATGAAAATTTCGATTGATTTTCTACAGGGCGTTGAGATGTTCCAGATCTCGCAAAGATCTATGTGGAATAACGTCAAGCTTCTCCAGGGCGTCGACACAGATGGATCGGTATATTTCATACAGGGAGTTAAGATGCATCTGATCTACGTGAAACAATATCAAATTACTGCACGGCGTTGATAAAACTTGGAATTTTCAATTGTTGTCCTACAAAGCGTTGAGATGAACCTGATCTACATAGGGCAAAGTCAAAATACTCCAGGGCGTTTAAACAGCTCGGAAATTTAGATCGATTTTCTACAAGGCGTAAAGATGCTCCAGATCTCGCAAATTAGTCTAGGGTGTTGAAACAATTTGAAAATTTCAATCGATGTCCTACAGAGCGTCGAGATGCACCTGATATACATACATAATAAGGTCAAATAACTACAGGGCGTTGATACAGAGACATTTCAATTGATTTTCTACAGGGCATAAAGATGCTCCCGATTTCGAAAAGATCTGTGTATAATAACGTCAAACTATTCTAGGGCGTTGATACAGCTTGATCGATTGATGTCATACAGGGCGTTGAGCTGCACTTGATCTACATAGAACAAAATTAAAATACTCCATGGCGTTGATACAACTAGGAATTGATGGTTTCAGACCGTTAAGATGCACCTGATCTACATAGTTCAAACTATTCCAGGGCGTTAATATGCTTGTAATTATTTAATGATATCCTACAGGGCGTTAAAGGCCACTGATCTAATTGAGACAAGGTCAAATTACTCCAGGGCGTTGATACAGCTTGACAATTTCGATTGATGTTACACAGGGCGTTTAGTTGCACCTGATCTACATGCAACAAAGTTAAATTAATTCAGGTCGATGATACAGCTTGAATTCTCAACTGATGTCCCAAAGGGCGTTAATAAAAAGTCTGAGAAAAGCTTCTTAGTCGTCGACTAAGCGCGACTAAGCAGGACGACAGGGCTGCTCTCACGCCGAGGACCTGGGATCGAATCCCGTCCCCGACATAGTCACTTATGACGTAAAAAGTTATAGTGACGACTTCCTTAGGAAGGGAAGTAAAGCCGTTGGTTCCGAGATGAACTAGCCCAGGGCTAAAAATCTCATTAATAAAGTCAAACCAACCAACCAACAATTATATTGCGCTTCAATATCTTAATTTTGACATTATTAATGCTTAATGAATATTTCAATCTGTAGACTCAATGACATTTCAATTTTCGCAATGACAGCTCGTCCCGTAGTAAAATTTTCCGAGGGGTGATTCAAAAGCGATTTACATACCAACTGCAAACATTTGCGGGTCATTTGGTCGAATGTCATTGTCATTTCCATTGCGAATGCCGTAAGTAAATGAAATCAGTTAAGTAAAGTATGTATATTTCAAATGAATTCTAAAGCTACATTGCATCTTCTTCTTCTTGGCGTCTTACGTCCTCACTGGGACAGAGCCTGCTTCTCAGTTTAGTGTTCAATGAGTACTTCCACAGTTATTAACTGAGAGTTTTCTCTGCCAAAGTTGCCATTTTTCGCATTCGTATCTCGTGTGGCAAGTACTATGATACTCTATGCCCAGGGAAGTCAAGGATATTTACATTACGAAAAGATCCTGGACCGACCGGGAATCGAACCCAGACACCTTCAGCATGGCTTTGCTTTGTAGTCGTGGACTCTAACAACTCATCTAAGGAAGCCCCCCATAGTACAGCTTATTCTTAAAGAAAAACAACTCATCACTGATAAACAAAAAACTGGTTATTTTTTGACTCATACTGAAGAGCTAGTATGAGTTAAAAAATAACCAGTGCGGAAGGCGCAAAAATTGAAAGAATAAATTTTTATGAGAGAAGGCAAATTCTCGGATGAAAATGTTATCATTTATTACGCCAGTATTCACTTAAAAGGCAGAAGTCGGATAGAACATGTATGTTTTGAAAAAAAAAAAATCTTTTAAAGATCGTTTTATGAGCTTCATTGCCAATCATTATGAGAATAGTAAGTTTTGAAAGAACATCCTATGATCAAAAGAAGGAAAAATCTTGTATGAAAACAATCGTTATATCAATATAACTACCAAAAGCTGCCAATGACTCAAAGAAGATAAATTCCTAAATAAAATGTAAGCTAAAGTTTGCTAATAGTAATGCCTATGTCTATGTATTAAAAGGAGGAAAATTTTCTGATGAAATTATTGAAATTTAGCTTTAGCACACCGTTAGTAACCCAAACATAAACCAGCCATATGTTAAGAGTCTCAAAACGGTAGGCGGAATTCAGAGCTTATTCCTTAATTAAGAAGTCGATTTTATCTTTCACTTGGAGCTCTATGTAGTGCCAAACATGTCCGGAAAGATCATTAAAAACCTTCAAACTAAATAGTTAATTTTTCTGCTCAGTGAAATATGCACATCATTTTAAGTTCGTGATTCGGCTAAACGACCTTTTCGGCCAGATGGCATCCCGCAAATAGCGTTCGACCAAACGAGATTCGGTCAAATGTCCGGACATCAATCAGAATATATAAAAAAATGGATACCTACTCCTAAACAAACCAATTTTACAGATAGAACATTTTTGTCTGATTTCACCCCTAAAATGTTAAGTTTTCCATGGAATGAGCTTAAATAGGGTTGTAAAGTGATGAAAAAATTACACTTTTTTAGATTTCTCGAAAGAGCACAATGCCACTTCCATTCACATATTGACAGCTCATCCCGAAGTAAAATTTGACGAGGGGTGATTCAAAAGTGATTCACTTCAAATACATTTTAGAAATAATTTCAGGTGGTTCCAGATTATTGGTAGATTCAGAACATATAAAAAACTGACTTTAACCCTATCCATAACAACCCAATAAAAGGTTACCTACTAGCCCAATCAGTCAGGGGCCCAGATAGCCGTAGCGGTAAACGCGCAGCTATTCAGCATGACCATGCTGAGGGTCGTGGGTTCGAATCCCACTTGTCGAGGATCTTTTCGTAAAGGAAATTTTCTCGATTCCCAGGGCATAGAGTATCATCGTACCTGCCACACGATATACACATGCAAAAATGGTCAATCGGCAAAGAAAGCTCTCAGTTAATAACTGTGGAAGTGCTCATAAGAACACTAATCTGAGAAGCAGGCTGGGACGTAACGCCAGAAAGAAAAAGAAGAACTAGCCCAATCAATTGTTTCCATTTTTAGGTTTATTATTGTAAATTGATCACAAAATCCAAATTTACAATAACTTTTAAATCCTGGAACTATTTAAATACAGTCAACTCTGCCTTACACGACACTTCGTTTCTCAATATCGAGTTAGCGAACCATAGTGAAAGTTGGTTTTAATGGCTAACTCGTTGGTAGTTGGATTGTAGTTGAACTGCTTATGTGTTCTGTAACTCGATACCTTCCTAACTTGATGATCCTTTCAATATCGAATTATGGAGAGTTGACTGTACAACATTGAAAATTTAAAAAAAATGGGATCAATGTTGTGTTTATCTTTACTATCGTTCCGTTGAAGTGGATGAATATATCGACAGAAAAATTACATACAAATTTTAGACATTCGGATGCTGTTAAAAATTTTTATATTTTTACACTAGTAAGAGATATTCGCATTTGAAGTAGACGTGTTTTTTGTAAGAAAAACGTCAATATTCCTGAAAGAAAAGAGAAAGCGAGTTTCTTCTATGCTCTGCAAAAACGCCTTTTCAAAGCGTCTTAAAGTGGTTCATAAGTTACTTTAATAAAATTTAAAACTGTAATCGCTGGATACAGAAAAGTAGTTTTCCATCACTATTATTGGACACACACTACCACTGTATGAACCACTCTATTTGCTTAAATTTTCCTCCGGACATTATTTCGTAGATCTATTTAGGAGTCCATTGAGTGATTATTTTACGAGCTACCAATTCGGACTTGGAAATTCCTCCAAAAACTTCATTAAAAGTCCAAGTCAAACTTCAAGAATTCATACTAGATTTTTTAGTGATAGCCCCAAAACATACTGTAAAGATTTTGTTAGGAACTATTTCAGAAATGTCTCTAGAAACTCCAAAGTTAGGATTATATCCAGTGATTCTTTGACATTCAGAAGTTACTCCAGAGTTTTCTCTTATGATTCCTTCAGGAACTCTTCCGTAAATTAATTAAGAAAAATTCACATAATTTACTAGGAATCCTTTCAGAGAATTATCAAGGATTTCCTTCGGACATTATTGGAGATATTTCCGAAACAAAAAACTGTGGAGAAAATCATAAACACAACTCTGATGAATTTTTTTTATGGAAATACTGAACAAATTCATGGATTCTTGAGGAAGTCAAAGAGAATTTTTCAGATGAACTGTTTGAACAATTATTGGAAAAATAATCAATCTAATCCCTAAATAATATTCAAGAATGCCTTAAAAATATTGGGCAGAATTCTTAACGATATTTGCTTCGCTAGTGTGGAATCTTATATAAACATTACTGGAGAAAAGTTAGGAAAAACTGCACGAATAATCCCCTGTTCGGAATGTCGGGTAAACTCCCACCGAGATATATAAAGGATCTTTTTTGAGAGTTCTGGAATAATCTCCGGGGAAATTCCTTAGAGAAGCTGTTGAAATATTCTTGAAAAGATTCATGTGCATGTGAAGATGGTTGGAAAAAAACGCTAGAAAAATAAACATAGGGTCTGCTGGAGGAATTCTTTTAGCACTGTCTGAATCCGTAGTATCTTTGAAAACGGAACTAATCTTTTGAGAATTTTCTTGTATGTAAAGCGAATAACTAATGAAAATGGCCGATTTTAATATTTAAACAATATTTTTTGCATTTAACTCGATATAATTCGAAAATGGCTACTTCTAGAGAAATTATTCATACAATCATCATGGCTTAGAATCATTTCACGATCATCGTATTTTGACAAAAAATCAAATTGTTCTTAGAAAAACTTTTTTATTAAAAATTTCTCCATCATGAAACATTGTCCCAAACATCTTTTTACTATCAAGATTCTATGGTAAAAATTTAAAAAAAATTAAAAATGGAATTTTTGTGTAATTTGAAATTTAAGTTTTATTTTTTATTTTTCTATGAAAATAAATAAAATATTTTTTCAGTGTATATTTTTTTTCTTATAATCTAAAAGGTTCACTACAACTTCTTCATAGAACATTTTTCTCTAAAATCATTAGTTTCGGAGTTGGAATTTTTCGAATAAGTTGTATGCAAAAATTTATAGGCCATCTTCAAAATTTACACTTGAGTCATAATGATAAATTTTTCTATGGAAAACACTTATTCTACCATACCAAAAACTTGTGCAAAATTTAATCCAAATCGAAGATGGTCGAGTTCTGTGACTGACCGATTTGACATGAAATGCTTGATTAACAAAAAATATAATCTGTAATATTTTTTTATCTAATTTAGCGAAGTTATTAGCGAATCGCTCATGTTAGATAGGCCCTATTGACGTAACAGCACAGATCAAGCGTGTGCTAGAATAAGGGCGTAAGCCGCTTGATCAATTTCTCTTCCTCGATCCTCTCTTCTGTGAATGAATGTGACAAGATGCAAGTTGGTTAGCATTTTTTCACCTTAGAACGCAAGATTGCATCGATGCCAAGTGGTCTGAGGTGTAAAAATTCTAACCAATTTGTATCTTGGGGGCCACCCATTAATTACGTAAGGGTTAATGGGGGAGGAGGACCGCCCATTGTCACCTTTATTCACAGAAGAAAGGATCGATGAAGAGAAATCGATCATGCGACTAACGCCCTTATTCTAGCACGCGCTTGATATATAAAAATAAATTACGGCAATTATATAGATCCTTACAAAGGTACTAAATAAAATCTTAGAGAAAAGTAACAAAGTTTACTGAAAGAAATCCTTGAACAAATCACTAGGAGAATTTCTCAAAATTTTCTTAGAGCAATAGTCGGAATAGTCGGAATAGTCGTGTTAGAGTCTCTAGAATTTTGCACTAGGATTCACTGCAACTGTAAAATAAGAGATTTTGGAAACCATTTTGGTTAAAAAGAGACTTATGAGACCTTCAATTAAAAATCGACTGTTTAAAAACTCGCATTAAAATAGTGACAAAGTCTGTAAAATGAGACCTGCGCAGATGTTATCTGTTATTCTTAAGTTGATTTTCCATCTAGTTAAACATTTGAAGGCTATATGTTTTGTTTAAAAAAAAGTGAAGGCTTGTAAGAAGTGCTTTTAGATAGGAAATCGTAAAATTTATGAAAATTTAAAAAATTAGAAAAAATTTTACTGTTAAAAACATTTCAAACCATTTCTTTTAATACAGTATCACTGTTGGATACTTCCGAATTTCTCAAATCTATAGCCATCCCCCATCCTCACTACGCCGCCGAGTGGCATCGGGAACGATCCCGGGGATGATAATGAAGAGACGTTTTAAATTATAAATATTGGATTATTATTCCGGAAAAATGAAACATAAATTTCAATGACAGCGTTTGTGTCATAAATTTTTTGCCGAATCGCCACCTATAGGTATACAGCTAGCTTACTGCTATTTTTTGGCGTTCGTTTTTTTTTTCTCACAACCCAAAATGGGAAGGTGGTGGTATTGGGGAGCGAGAATGTCCCGCAAAAGTGGTCCAATTGTATCTTTTTCGGGCAATTGGGGAAATGGGGAAATTTGACTGCCCGGGGTCCGTCTAGAGGGGATGAGGGGTGAACGGATAAAATTTTGAGAGGGAATAAATTGTATTTCATTCTTGCTGGCTGAAGTACGTAGTTGGGGTGGAAGAAAAAGAGGCTGGGTGTGTTTCATTGCACGAGGCTATACGCGGTTCTGACCGACCAGGACCAAAGTGTGCAGCAGGAGCAGACTTCGAAAGTGGGGTGAAAGTGAGAATAATAAAAGATTTATTTGCGATAGTAAACTTACGGAGGGTCCTTCGATTGGTTGGGGGATGTTGTTGATCAGATTGGAGGCCTGCAGGTCAGGCCGGTGGGGCGGTGGAATCACGGTGGTCGTTGGGGGCGCTGGCGTCGCTATCGGGACCAGAGTGCCGAGCTGCAAAATGACGAGAGTGGAGGAAAAATTGTGGATTTAATATCGGTAATATTGATTTTCTATCCGAAAGAGAGATGAGGTAATTTGGACAGTTTGAAACAATATGCGGAAAGTGCTAAAAATGTATTTATGGTGAATCAGATAAAAGGAAATTGCACTTATTTTGATCGATCATTGAATATAATCTTCATGGATACGTTAAAAATACAGCTAGCGTTTCATTACTTGCATTTATTACCTTCAAATTGTGAACTACTTTAATTTTGATAGTTTTGGATGATACGAAGAGAAATGCTTGAAACTTAGAAAATTGTATAACTTTCTCTTTGACAGAATTGAAGAACTCATTGATTTTTCAAATCACTAGATCAATTTGCTAAGCAATTCCAACAGCAAATTTTGGTCAAATTCGTAAAAAATCTTAGTTGCAATATATGGTGGCAGTTGAAATAGCATTTTTGACGGAAAGCTTGATACAATTTGAGAAAAATAGTTTCCAGACAAACTCTTGAAAATATAAAACCCTTCAGAGAAGAATAGAGATTTCCGGAATTTTAAAGGAATTTACGGTATCTCTGCTGGATTGTCTTGATGAATTTATTGTTTTTAGGAAAGTTTGTAACTTTCACATCATCACTAATTGTAGATCGCGTGAGCATCAGTATAGCTCCCACTGTCTACCGTTCAAAATGAAAGTATAGGTCATCTTACCATGTATCAACCACTACACTACACAACAGAACATTATACCCCTTCATCTTGATCCAGTGTCGCATACCAAAATAGACCGCAATACGATCACGCTAAGAGATGAGAGTTATCATCTATATAGCTACCTAAAGCCGAGAGCGCAATAGATGGGGAGCGAGGCCTGATCTCCATCATGAGGAGAAGACCAGATTACACCAAGGTTATATCCATAATATGGTATCGGAAACCCTAGCCAAAACTATTCTCTCATAATCTCTCTCATTACAACTTATCGCCACCCATGTACTAGATCGCCATGAACACTACCTAAGGGTACATCTCCAAACTGAAGCGAAAGTTGAGTCAGTCGTCGGTTAATCGCTAAGCAGGCAAGTCTAGCTAGCCAAAGCCAATTTACGATATTAAAAGCCAGGCCGGCAAGAACACTTAAGTGGAGTGCATGTGAATGTATAGGAAATCTCAGTTGGTAAAGTGTTTGGTGAAATTGGATGTTTGATTTGGTGAGCAGAAAATTATTTCATCCTACAGCTAAGTCTACCTAGTTCACATGCAGGCGCTGTAGCACCATGATGGAGTAGTGAACTGGAAATTATTGGAGATCGGTAAGAGCTGTGAACGAAGTTTAGAACTAATCCCAAGATTCACCCAGGAGTAATTGAATAATTGCCAAAGTGTGCCCCCAATATGCCTCTCCATTTAGGCTTTCCTCTTCTACCCTAAAATCAATGGCGTGGTAAAGTGCGCCGCTGTACCGCTATGGCTGATGGTGAGGACTGCTGCGGAGTGATCGGCCTGAAGCCGGTGTCCCCCTTCTGTCCGGACAGATCCTCGCTTTCCTGTCGCCGTGGGATACACTTGGACACTGACGCCACACAACACTAGGTTTAAGGTTTAATCTAGTACGTAAGTCGTCAAAATAGAGTAAGTACAAAGTAAAACCCATTTACTCATTCTTTCATGTAAAATTTGTACTTTTTTCTTGTAACGGAATGACTCGATTAGTTTACTTCATGGTGGTTCCACGTTCGAACCTTTTTAGAAGAAATTGGTAGGTGAGTCGAAGGTCACTACTTCCTCTTAGTGAATTGAATTGAATTACTTTTTATTGAAGGGATTTTCTGCCGTAGGCAGGTTCATCCCCAGTCAGGTTAAAAAAATCAGGACAAGCCTGAAGGGCCAGCCTGAGAAAAACAACAAAAATATTGTAACTAGTCTAGGGACACATAGTTATTACATCGAGTGAGATTTATATAAAACTAATTGACAAAAAGCTACAAATTAACACAACATAAAGCTGGCGGTACAATAAGGAGCCACTTCTTATGTGCCTAACATTCAAAGCGAACAAATGGACGGACAAGTTTAAAACTATTGCAGAACATGCTTATGATGGCATGTTCTGCAATAGTTTTAAACTTCCTCTTAGTATCATTTTGTCTCCGTCTCATGCAACCTTTCTTTGGGAATGTGACAAGTTTCTAGATCAATTTATGGAATAGCCAGGATTTTCACTAGAAAGTTTGAACGACTTCAATAGTAATTTCAAATATTTTAAGCAAACACGAACCATAATATGGTGTCAATTCTTTGTATTATCACATATTTTTTTGAAAAAAACTTGACGCTATCAGTAGCGGGCCGTGTGGCTGTGCGGTTAATGTCGTCAGGCATTGAAGCGCATTGTGTCATGGGGTGTGGGTTCGATTTCCGCTTCAATAATTTGAAACTTTTCGTTAGGAATTTCTCTCGGCTGTACCACTGGAGCACGCTTGTCCGTTGTCTAGTGTTAAGTTACAGTTTGTGCAGCTAAATGGCTTAAAGACAATGTCCGTTTTTTTCTTTTCAATGTTTTTCAACCATGCAACTATTTTTTGAAAACTGAGTTTATCGACTGGGTAATGATTGCAGTGAACCATTAGGATATTAGGAGTGTTTGTGGTATGTGACGCTGGGTTATAGAGGGAATTTAAGAAATCACAAGTGACCTTAAAGCTTCTCCCGTTAAAACGGTGAATGCTTTCCCGAGGAGAAACAAATAATCCGTAATAATCTGTGCACACCTTAGTTTGGTATTCAGTAGAACTTTTCTTCTGCTTGGGTTTCTAGACATTCTTCTTAAAGGTACAATAGAAAGAATTATTTCTTCTAGATCTAGAAATTATCCGAATACTGCCTCTGTATTTCTTCTGGAAAATCCTATAAATATGATAATAAATCTTCGAGCTGTTTAGTAGAATACCTATAAGTAGATGAAAAAACCGAATTTAGTACTATACCATTTAATTCCACTAGAGTTTGCATCCTTTGACAGATACGTGTATTTCGACCTCAACTGTAAGGCCGTCTTCAGTGTCGTGTACTAGACTAAAGTCGACTCTAGTACACGACACTGAAGACGGCCTTACAGTTGAGGTCGAAATACACGTATCTGTCAAAGGATACAAACTCTAGTGGAATTAAATGGTATAGTACTAAATTCTGTTTTTTCATCTACCTATAAATATATTTGAAAATGTATTTATGGAATTTTCCCTTGAATTCTTCCGAAGGATCCATTACAGTCTATTTTGAAGCCTCCATTAAAAAATATAATCAAATGTTCTTCATCCAAGAATTTCACTAGTTTTCCATTAATTTCACTAATTAATTCTGAAACTAATTGTAGATATTGTAGATTTCAACTCGAATTTTTTGACGAATTTCATCAAAAATTATTTAAACGATTCTTGTTTTACAGAAGTAATGTCAGTCATAATTATCACGATTTTCACAAATTTCGGATAAAAAGTTGGCCATGAAATTTGTCCCGTTACGTCTACAGTATGGCCCATAAAAAAATGCGAAAATCGTCATATCATGTTTTATGGTAGCTTTTACATAGAAAATGTGAATGAAACATAAATATTATTCATTACTTGTATTGTTTAATCTATTAAGACTCAGTTTTTTGCTTTGGATATGATTTTATTCTGTTACTTTCACCTTATCAGAGAGAAATTGGAAGGCATAGCTTCAAATTTTACCATGCGGACGTCGAGTTCAATATCTTTTTGATGAAAGCTTCTAAAACATCAACGATGGCGTGGGATTCTTAACAGGCCTTGTCTCCAGCATACGCCCATATTAAATGATAGAATAGGTTCATATCTAGGTAATTGGAGACTTAAACATATTTTCGAGAAAACGGCTCATTTTGGAGAGCTTTGGTTGAACGTTCATATAAGTGTGATAAGCGGCACCGTTTTGTTCAAAACCTATGAGCTAGTATTGATATTAGTTGTCTCTAACCGTAGAAACAAATTTCATCCTCAAAAATCTGTTATAGGCCTCCGTATTTATTTTTTATTCAACCTTAACAAAAAATAAAGGCGTATCAAACCTATGAGACGCAAATGCCCTCAAAACTATGACCCTGGCAAAATATTTTATTGTGATAATGAAAAACACGTTCTCTAAGAATTCCTCCATCCTCTGATATCAAACAAACTAAAATTTTCAACAATAAAGTGTGAATTTTTAAGGTGGAAAAGTTATCACCAGAGTATACGACAATCAGACGCTGTTTCTAGCTTTGGGCGGACAAAACATTTGAATTTAGTTGCTTTAGTACATTATTTAGGACAGTAAGAAAAATATGACAAAAATTGTCCTGGATAGCGAAGTTGTGCCAGAATATACTACAATAATCAGAAATTACATTCACTATCAAAAACAATGAAAATAACGCTTGTGGATGCTATTTTCACGTTCAAACAATTTTCGCATTTTTTTTGGGCCATACTGTATGTGTTGTGGAAGAAAGTTGATGATGTGGCCATACTGTACGTGTTGATGGATGAAATAGTTACTCGTGTATATTCTGGAAGAATTCCAGTAGAAATACCTCCAAGAATTTCTGGAGCTGCCATGTCTTGCATTTGTTTTCTGAAGGTAATTTTAAAGAAACTCTGGATCAGAGGATGAATTCTGAGCAAATTGAGAGTATGTATCACTTATCACTCTCTGTAACAATCATAATACGCAACATATCATAAGAGACTGTTTATCATCAACTTATAGAGCTCTAATTATAGCGGGGTAATAAAAGTGCATGATAAAACCCATCTGAAAAAGCTCCAAACTTGGGGGGGCACTAGTGTTTGGGATTTATGATCGCTCTCTCTTTGGGGTTCTCCTTGTTACAACTTGCGAGATACTGCTGGTCATGGATCGATACAGATGTGATGTTTTTATTCGCTTGCTTTGATCATGCTTCGAAATCAATTCAGAACGAATTCTGCAATGCCTGCAATATTGTTCTGAATATTCATTTCTTTTATTTTATTGCATGATCGACAATATCCATGAAAAACGAATGTATTTTAAGACAGTGCACCACTCACCACTGCAGTTATCATGTAACAAATCAAACTGTCCGGAACTGGGGAACAGTATATGCAAGACCAAAGTAGTTTGTCCACATTTCGTTAAAATATGGTATAAACACATTCATGCTCCAAATTACGATTGTATTCGGATATGCTTGTGTGATACGAATAGTTGTTTTATATTCAAAATTATTTCTGAAGGAAATTTTGTAGGAAACTGTGGATATGTTTTACCAGAATTGTTGGTAATTTCATGGCTTACTTAAAGTAAGTTACTTTAATATAACAAAAATATCTTAATGAGGTGATACAGGTCAGGAAGGAATACATTTTAATGATTTTTTTGATTTTTCTTGGATGACCGATGCCCCTCTCTGCTGCATAAATCCAAGAAAGGATGCCTTGAAAAACTAGGACGTAAGGCTTAGTAGCCCGACATTCGTTTGGGTAGCCATGTTGACGTTGCAGCTCGCAATTTCAAAGTGATAAAACTCAGTCCCACATTGTTCATATTGATCCGGAAAAGCATCACTGTAGGCGCTTATGTACAGAAAGTATGGTGATACTTTTTCAGTTGCGTCACAGCAACACCTACCGATTTTCTTTAACTCCAAATTGTGACTTACAATCATCAAGGATGCGTACAAATTTCGATAACGGCCTACTTCACCTTAAATGATTGTGAATCATTTGAGGAAATCCTGGAAGGTGTTTAAAAAAACTCTTAAAAAATTATTGAATCTGTGAAAATATCAAAAGGTAATTTATAAAGGAATCTAGGAATAGTTAAATCATCAAAAATTTTCTAGAATGTTTTTTTTATAGGATTTCTTGAAGAACCTTTATTAAAAACTTCTTGTGGATTTGTTCAATAATCAATTCAATTTCTAGAATCTCTGGAGCAATTTCTTGGAATATCCCTTGACTACTTAAGGTGAAGATGCATTGAAGCCAAACCTCAAATTTGCAAGAAACTAAATCTAGAGAGCCAGACATCCGTTTGTGCTGAAAATTTAAGTCACTGGTCATTCGCTGGTGGGACAAACCGAACAAATTGTTAGCGCTAACCCGTTGTCCGGTTTCCTAGATTTGTGCTTTTGAAAATTCGAGGTTTTGTTTCGATGCATCTTCACCTTGAAGAATTGTTGAAAGAAAAACCACTGAAAGATGCCCCCCAATGGCTATCGAACTTTATTGGGCAACGTTACAATGATTAGTGCATTTCCGTTTCGTTTTGAAATATGGATTACGTCTCACTCGACACATCAATGTTTAAAGCTAAAAGAAAAAAAAACCAATGACTGATTGAATGACTGACAAGCAGCGGGAAAGCATTCCCATGTTGCCTTGGTTCCGTCCAGCCAGAAACCACCGGAATTCCGTCCGTCCGTCCGTCCCGCTCATTGCCGAAACAGTAGCTTTTCAACCTCAAAACCACCCACCGCACCACCATCCGTGCCACAACCCTAGTTTAATTAATTTATTATTAAAATAGTTGAAAATTATGATGTTGGATGGCTGCTGCTGATGGTGTTCGCAACATAGTCCACACTGTTTCTGCATATTCGCGGCCGTCCATTTGCTGCTCTCTATCGCAGAATAGATACAGTGTTTTCCTTTTTCGAAGAAAAAATAACAATGTACCCATTGCGTATGCCAAAGTTGATTTCCGACCATGGCGAATGAGGATAGAAAAAAATCCCTCGGAAAATTGCACAGTATTTATTCTACATAGATGAAATACGACCAACGGTCTGATGGTGATGAGGGGGTAATGCATTAGGGCTACGGCACTCATTCATGGACGGTGGTCGTTTTCTTAAACATTTGAAAAATAAAATGACAAAAGGACGAAAGGACAAAATACTAGAAAAGATTTACTGGGTGGTAAATTATTCTTTCTTTAGAAAAACAGCTTCAACCTTTGCCCCTTCGTGTTTCTCTCTTTGACGTTTTGTCCTTCAGTGCGCATCGTACCTTCGTGCTGTGCGTACACGAATTCTCTCTGCTCTTGGAAGTTTTCTTAAAAACTACCTAAAGCAATAAATCAGTACTTTTCAGTGCTACATAAACAGTACTTTTCAGTGCTAAAATTAAAAACGGTACTTTTCAGTGCTACTAAAACAGTACTTTTCAGTACTATTTTTCTACTATTGATCCCTTTACGATCCTTGTTTGGACCCGTGCCTTCGATTTTTCGTTGGACCCGTTGGCGAAAGCTAGCGGTGGTAATCCTTCTTGGACACCGTCTAGGGAAAAAACCTCTCGAAGGTCACGTCTTTCTCGATTATTAACTAAACATGGTATCAACAACTAACAAAAGGAAGGGTGAATCTCTGAATTCACTACTTCCTTCCAAAAAAGTGGGTTTTAAAACTGTCACTACACGTGGCAAGAATGGAAGAAAGGACGTTTCCCCGGAATGCGAACTTTCTTCCAAGGGTGAAATGAATAATTGTATCGAAATGAGCAATCAGTTCGATGCTCTAGACAAATTTTCCGAACACCAAATCGAAGCAGCCTCTAGCCCAGGCTCTTTGATTCAAGTGAGGAAGCAAAGAGTGCCGCCTATCGTGGTCAGTTGTTCCGAATTTGGGGGATTTAGGCAGGAGATCTTGAACTCCATTAGGGGAATCAAGGTTTCCTTCCAAATCGCAAAGAAAGGAGACTGTCGCGTTTTGCCGGAAACTCTTAAAGATCGTGAACTTCTTCTCAAACATCTTGAAGAGAAGAAGCACAAGTTTTTTACTTATGACGACAAAACTGAACGTTTGTTCAAAGTTGTCTTGAAAGGTCTCTCAAGTGACTATAAGTCTCCTGAAGAGATCAAAAATGGAATAAATGATTTATTTATTTTTTTTATTTATTTATTTTACTCATCCATAAACTTAAGACCATGTCTTTTATGTTTCAGTTTGTCTAAGGTAACATGAAGTGCGCCATAAACAAAAATCAAACTATTAGAAACAGATCAAATGCAATTTTTAATTGACTTGCTGTAAAACTGATTTCTTGAAATGCGATGAGGAAACAATTGACTGAAATTCAGCCGGCAAAGAATTCCAATTGTATATACTTCTAACAAGAAGGGAACTTGCATAATATGAAGTTATAGATCGCGGCATTGAAAATTTAATACCTCTAGGGCTTCTTAATCGAATAAGTTTACGATGCAAGTATGCAGGACATTTTTTGGTTACAATTGTGTGCAGTAAAAACACGGATCTAACTAAGGGAAAATTGTTGAATGAACAACCAATCAACGATTTGTGTAGCTGAGTAACAGGAGCATATCTGTTTAAGTTATATACAAATCTTACTGCGCAGTTGAGAGCTACCTTTAGTTTATGCAGGATGTTTGCAGATAGTTGGGTGGTGACAAAATCACAAAATAAGAAATGTGGATACATCAAGCTCTTGAACAATTTTAGTTTACTTGGATTTTCCCCAGTCCAAGTAATCATTATGAAAAAGAGAACCCAATCTGGCATTGTTCGGAAAGGGCTTTCTCAAGAATGTTATTTAGTTCACTTTAACAAAAAAGAACTAAATAATATTAAAGCTTTAGAAAAAGCAAAACTTTTTTTTGATGTCCGTGTGACATGGGAACATTTCCAGAAACCTGGAGGAAATTACCAGAACCCCACTCAGTGCCGTCGGTGCCAAAAGTGGGGTCATGGTACAAAAAATTGTCGCATGGATGCTAAATGCATGATTTGCGGAGGTTCTTCTCACGCTAAGGACGTCTGTCCAGTGAAGGAAGATACCACCAAATTCATATGCTGTAATTGCGGGGCTAATAATAAGTCCAATTTTTGGAATTGTCCTTCACGCAAAAGGGTCATTGAGGCTCGTGCCAGGCAGATGAAAGATAATATCCGTTACGATAACGGTCGTTTCCGGAATTTGCCTGGTAGAGTATCGAATAATGCTCATTTTTCAGTTAACGATCGCTTGATCATGAATCATACCCATCAAGAAGATCATAATCATGCTCATTCACTAACTAATTTTAATCCGTCGGGTAGCCGTTCGAATCTTTCAATTTCGAATGTATCTACCCACGGTAAATCCTTTGCCGATATCGTAGCAGGAAATTCGAACTCCTCCCCTGTTCGATCCATGGGTACCCATTCTACTTGTTTCAAATCAAATGGAAAAAACCCTACCGCCACAGGTAACTCCGCTTCTTCGTCTACCGGAAATTCCAATGGGAAATCGCATGACATGTCTGCCTCTGATTTTAATTTTCTAACTGAACAATTGAATCTAATGATTGATGCCAATGTTCAAAGCCACCACTTTGACTGAAGCAGTCCAAGTAGGTATAAAATTTACAAATCAAATTGTTATTGGATTACGTTTTTCTAATGGATCCAAATAATAATTTAAATATTTTAAATTGGAATGCTCGTTCTCTGAATGGTAAAGAGGGCGAGCTGTTTAATTTTCTTACGGTTAATAACGTGCATATAGCAGTTATTACCGAAACGTATTTAAAACCTGAATCTAAACTCAAAAGAGATCCTAACTTTTTTGTTTATCGTAACGATCGACTTGATGGGGCATGTGGGGGAGTTGCAATCATCATTCAAAGGCGTATAAAACATCAACTGTTTTCATCATTTGAAACTAAAGTTTTTGAAACTTTAGGTGTTTCTGTTGAAACACAGTTTGGTAAATATACTTTCATAGCTGCCTATTTGCCTTTTCAATGCTCTGGGCAGCAAGTTAATTTGCTCCAAACTGACTTGCGTAAATTGACTCGCAATAAGTCAAAATTTTTTGTCATTGGTGACTTTAATGTCAAACATCGGTCATGGAATAATTCTCAAAGTAATTCCAACGGCAGAATTTTATATGATGAGTGCTCTTCAGGATATTTCTCAATTCAATACCCTGATAGCCCCACATGTTTTTCCTCTTCTAGAAATCCATCTACGATTGATTTGGTCTTAACCGACTCTAGTCATCTTTGTAGCCAACTGATTACTCATGCTGATTTTGATTCTGATCATGTCCCTGTTACATTTCAAATATCCCAAGAAGCGATTCTCAATCCTATCAGCTCCACTTTCAATTATTTACGAGCTGACTGGAATATATATAAAACGTATGTTGACTCTAATCTTGATGTTAACATTTCTTTAGAAAGAATGCTCTTGAAACTTTAACAAATTCCATTGTTGAAGCCCGGAGCATTGCAATTCCAAAATGTGAAGTAAAATTTGAATCCGTGATTATAGACGATGATCTTAAACTCTTAATCCGTCTTAAAAACGTGAGGAGAAGGCAATTTCAACGCACTCGCGATCCTGCTATGAAAATTATATGGCAGGATTTGCAGAAAGAAATCAAGAAACGTTTTGCTCAATTAAGAAACAAAAATTTTGAAAATAAAATTTCTCAATTGGACCCTGGCTCTAAGCCCTTTTGGAAATTATCTAAAATCTTGAAAAAACCTCAGAAGCCAATACCGGCATTGAAAGAGGAAAACAAATTATTACTAACTAATTGCGAAAAAGCTCAAAAACTTGCTATGCAGTTTGAAAGTGCGCACAATTTTAATTTAGGACTTACTAGTCCAATTGAAAATAAAGTTACTCAGGAGTTCGAAAATATTCTCAATCAAGAGAACGTTTTCGAAAATGCCTGGGAGACTGATTTGGAAGAAGTGAGAACTATTATTAAAAAATTCAAAAACATGAAAGCTCCTGGCGATGATGGAATTTTCTACATCCTCATCAAGAAACTTCCAGAAAGTAGCTTATCATTTTTAGTTGATATATTTAACAAATGTTTTCAATTAGCATATTTTCCTGACAAATGGAAAAATGCTAAGGTTGTTCCAATTTTAAAACCAGACAAAAATCCTGCAGAAGCTTCTAGCTATCGTCCAATCAGTTTGCTTTCCTCCATCAGTAAACTTTTTGAAAAGGTTATTTTGAACAGAATGATGGCCCACATCAACGAAAATTCAATTTTTGCCAATGAACAGTTCGGATTCCGCCATGGACATTCGACCACTCATCAACTTTTACGTGTAACAAATTTGATCCGTTCCAACAAATCTGAAGGCTATTCTACTGGTCTTGCTCTTCTAGACATAGAAAAAGCATTCGACAGTGTTTGGCATGAAGGTTTGATTGTAAAATTAAAAAACTTTAATTTTCCAACATACATTGTTAGAATAATTCAAAGTTATCTGTCAAATCGTACACTTCAGGTTAATTATCAGAACTCCAGATCTGAAAGACTTCCTGTAAGAGCTGGTGTTCCTCAAGGCAGCATTTTGGGACCAATATTATACAATATTTTCACATCTGACTTACCTGAGTTACCTCAGGGATGTCAAAAATCTTTGTTTGCGGATGACACAGGCCTCTCCGCCAAAGGACGAAGCCTGCGTGTCATCTGTAGTCGATTGCAAAAAAGTTTGGATATTTTTTCTTCATACTTGCAAAAATGGAAGATTTCTCCTAATGCTTCCAAAACTCAACTAATAATATTCCCACATAAACCAAAACCAAAACCTTCAAGTTGACATGTTGTCACGATTAGAGGGGTTCCAATAAATTGGTCAGATGAAGTTAAGTATCTAGGGCTCATGCTAGATAAGAATTTAACTTTCAAAAATCACATTGAGGGCATTCAAGCCAAATGTAACAAATATGTAAAATGTCTCTATCCCCTTATTAATAGAAAATCAAAACTTTGTCTTAAGAACAAGCTTTTGATATTCAAACAAATTTTCAGGCCAGCCATATTGTATGCTGTACCAATATGGACTAGCTGTTGTAATACCAGGAAGAAAGCTCTGCAGAGAATTCAAAATAAAATTTTGAAAATGATTCTGAGGCTTCCTCCCTGGTATAGTACCAATGAGTTACCGTTTTGATTCATATTACGGACAGCTTTTAATTCCGGACACTCTACTTTGTATGGGAAACATTTCACACGAAATGTTTCAATTTTTGCCGTTCAAAAGTTCTCACTTTCAAGGCTTGTTTTAACAAGCATTTTCCATAGATATCTATGAAAATTTATAATGCCCAACTTCCTTAGGCGTCTCTCTAGTGGCTTTACGACTTCATTTGATGATTTGACTTTTCTATTTATGATTTGTTTAACCTGTCCGGAATTCGAATCGAAGTGTCCGGATTATGAAGCGAAAGTTAGGAAGCGTCCGGAATAAGAATCATGTAAAGTCCACACATTTCTATTTATTTAAAATTATTCATGTTTCGGAATCGAAATCTTCACTCACCATTAGAAAGTTAAGGGGTTTGAAGGTTCGATAACGCGGAAGAATCATACAGAATGATTTATTTTACATGCTTTTTTGTGAGTTAAACTTCACTGAGGCCTTTAGTGTCCGTAATATGAATCAAAACGGTACATAGAATATCCAATGTTGAAACATTAGAACAAATGTCAAATAAAATAATCAATAATTTCAGGCAAAAATCGTTACAATCTTCTATTGCCACGATTAATGCGTTATATGTTTAGGTTAAGTTAGGTTAAGTATATTAAAAACGTTTTTTTTTCTCTTATAAGCAGGTGAAATCAACTCACCTGTAAAAAAAAAAAACTGAACTGCTACGGAAAATGAAATGTAATATGTTGTTAACAAAATGTTAATTAAATCTTAAATTTGTTTTACCAAATTAGGATGATAGTGTTGTCTAATAACACAGAACACCTAGATATAAGAAATAATGAATGTAATGTTTGGAATGATACTAATAAAGAAATTAAAAAAAAAAAAAAAAAAAAACGTTTTGTCCTTTCGACCTTTTGTCCTTTCGAAATCTTGTTCTTCGAAAGGAAAAAAGTCGAACATGATTTGCTGCAGGTATTATTCTTTCTAATAAACAAAAAACAGTTTTTAATCACTTCTTGTTCTTCGACTTTTAGTCATTGATTCAGATAGATGTTTTTTGAATTTGAAAAGACCCACACTTAATTTAGAATCAGTAAATTATGCTTTGTTACTAAGCAACCTGTCAGTTTGTTAGCTGAATTTTGGTGAAAATTCAAAATCCGAGATTTGCACAGCCGAGCTCGTGAAAAAAATCTTAGTGTGCAACACATTTGGTCCAACGTGACCGAAACCCGCGCATCTACCATAACGTGTTGTAATGAGTTTCGGAGAACTGGCACTATTATTCTGCGGGTCAGTTCAGAGCAACACACTGAATTCGGTCAAAAGCGGGCAGAAAAATGTTTCACATAATAGAATTTCGAAATTCCCACCCAACCCGGAAGCGATGGGTGGCGGGAAGCGTGTAAATCCTGCTGGGTGAACCTTTCCTCCCACTTTTGAGAAGCACGGCGCGCGGGTGATTGGTGGCAGCAGGCAGGGTCAGGGAAGTTTAATGACGCAGAACGCCCGAGCATGGGTCGGCGATGGGTGGAAAGTTTTACTGTCCGCGATGAAACCTCCGCGTGCCGTAAAGAAAATAGCCCTCAAAGCTCGGAGCTTAAAGTAGCGTGATGGCGCTGCACACAGTGGGCCAAAGCTGGTCAAAAGTCATCAAATTCTTCTTCTTATTCTTGGCATTAACGTCCACACAGGGACAGAACCTACTTTACAGCTTAGTGTTCTTATAAGCTCTTCCACTGTTATTAACTGAGAGCTTTCTTTGCCAAACTTTCCATTTTCGCATTCGTATATCGGTGGCAGGTACGATGATACTCTATGCCCAGGATAGTCAAGAAAATTTCCATTACGAAAAAATCCTGAACCGACCGGGATTCAAACCCAGACACATGGCTTTGCTTTGTAGCCGCGAACTCTAATCACTCGGCTTTGAAGTCATCAAATTAAAGTTTGCAAATTCTTTCACCGATACAAACTTTATTCTTGCTTTTTTAGTAATAAATAATAATTTCTTTACAGTTAGATCTATTGGTGTACATTAGATGTGAGGTTAGCTAAAATTGGCTCATTTGATTTATTTTTATTTCGTGAGTTTTGTTCCATCGAGCCCGCTGTTTTTGTATTAGGTCTCAACCTAATCTAGCGCAACCAGACTCATTTCTCGCTTTATTCATGATCTTGCCCTAAAAGCCACTGGTAATTTAGTGTGTAGCTTGTTGTTATTGTGCAAACGAATAGATTTACGCGTTTTTTTTTTACCAATTCTACGTTATTCATCGTTATTCATTAAAATCCTCCTCTATCTCCCATGGTGATAATTTTTATCTTGATCCATGCATTTGCTTAAAAACAACGAACTATACAAACTTGGTTACCAATGACATTTAGGGCGAGATCATAAGTTATGCGAGATTTGAAAGAATAGACCTTATTACTTATTTGAAGATATTCTAAATTGTATTAGACATGTTAAATATTTGAAAATGTAAACAAATATATAATTTGGAAGATTTTCTAAAAATTGACATTTTTTCACACCTTGTGTATAAATCAAGGAACCGCAATATGTTACATATATTTCATAGCTTGTACTCCATTTAGGGAAATTTTGGGCATAAGAGGCACACTGGGCGTCATGGACAGCCCTTGAATGTTTGAGAATATGCATATTTCATTGAAGTTTTATACACTGTTTGAATTATGTATTGTAATAGAACTGTTGAATGGATAAAAGTTGATTTTACGATTCAATTGTTTTTTGGTATTTGTCTTCAACTTATACTTTGTAGTTCAATAAGTAGTAGGGTAGAAGCACCAGTTTTAGCCATAGTGGACACCGTTTTACATAGCCAACCAGAATGAAAACTTTTGTGTTCATTAGATTACATTCACGTGATAGTAATAAATTCATTTACTCGTCCGAATTGATTCAAAACATCAAAAAAACAATTCATTTTCCTTATAATTTTAACTCCTATACGCCTAATTTAGCCAGGGTACTCCTAATATGGCCACTCTCATGAGAAATCAATGTGATTGGCCAATTTAGGAACCAAAACTAAATCTCTTTCTGAATCTGGTTCTGGTGGCATATATTGACCAACGAGATTTTCAAAGCCAAAACATGGTTTTAGCTCAGTTCCGATATTTTACATACATTTTGTAGTAGAATTTGGCTTCCCATATATTTTTTATAGACATTTTCTCGTAGACTGGCAAAAACCGGAGCTTTTATCCTAAAGTAGGGAAATTTCTAGTTTAATTTATGAAAGCTGTTATAAACTTTATTATGGTTTAAATCCTTTTCAAGTAAAAGACTTTCTCTCCAAAAAAATAAAAAAAAAAACGATTGAGGTTTGGAGAAGTTATGAATATTCTTTGTTTTGAAGCGTGTAAATTGTAATTTTTGATCGAACTTTAATGGCACGGAACACAGTGAAAATTAAATCTTATCCAATTTTCAAAACAAGGGCCTATCGTAAGGATGCTTTGAGGCATATAAATTTTTACATAAATGTTTGTGATTCATTTTTGGGATAGTGTATGAATGCCATTGAACGGTGTACATAGAAAAAAGGCAGTAGGCCGCGCTGCGAGTGGTTGTGTTTTCAACTGTCTGTCACTTTTATTTTTTCGCGTTCTACGTGATGGATTTTTGCACGATTCCGCTGGTGGTTCGGCCGGTGCTACGCCACACGGATAATTTTCGTTTATGATAAGTGTAGTTCTCATGATAAATTATATTAGTTGATAGTTGTAACATTCGATAGTGCCATTTAGTGCTTTTATATGTTCAAAAGAATATGCTTTGAATTATGAAAACCGCTTCATTTATGATCTTTGTGCTAGGTATAGGAGTGATTATTATACCGTTTTGATTCATATTACGGACACTTAAGGCCTCAGTGAAGTATAACCCAGCTTGGACCATACAAAATAAATCATTCTGTATGATTTTTTAACGTTATCGAGCGTCGGAAGCCCTTAACTTTCGGATGGTGGGTAAAGAATACGCGTCCGCAACTTGAATAATTTTAAATAAATCAAAACGTGTGGCCTTTTCATGATTCTTATTCCGGACGCTCCCTCACTTTTGCCTCATATTCCGGACGCTTTGATTCGAATTACGGACAGCTCATGATAATCATTAATGGAACAGTCAAATCATCAATTGAAATCGTTCAACCACTTAAGAGACGTCTAAGGTAGTTGGGCATTATAAATTTGCAATGATATTTATGGAAAAAACCTAATAAAACGAGCCTCGAAAATGAGAACTTTTGGACGGCGAAAATTGAAACATTTCGTGTGAAATGTTTCCCATACAAACGAGAGTGTCCGGAATTTGAAGCTGTCCGTAATATGAATCAAAACGGTACAACCAGAATCAATTGTCCAGTCTCACTCATTCCGTCTAAAGCCACGTTTCTCAACAGGGGGTCCGCGGAACCGTATCTTTATTGGCCAGTACCACTTCAATGGTCGCACTGTTTTAGTTCGTACAACACATATGAGAAAAGCTCTTGGAAAACATCGTTTTTTATACAATGCAACAGCACGCTGTTTTTGGCGATGACCAGTCGCGTGCCCAACGGAATCATTTTTGGCCCAAAGTGGGATAAAAATTCGAATTAGCGTGGCAAAAGTAAAAAAAAATTCAAAAGCAGTTTTTTCGTTCAAAATAAAGAAAATTTCCAGCAAAATGTGTTCACCGAAACCGAAATATAGTGAACACATTTTCATCGAATAATTTTTAGTTTTGAACAGAAAATCTGCTTTTGAAGTTTTGATGGTGACGATGATGACGATGACGGAGCGTTTAACGTTAAAGCCATATATTATTTTATGAAGAAACATCTTAATTGTCAAGAATCATCATATTACCTTCAAACTTAGTATATGCCTGATCACGGGAAAAAAAGTCATAAAAATTGCACGTTTTACCTAATTTACCTTCTTCTTTTTGGCATGACGTCCTCATTGGGACAGAGCATGCTTCTCAGCTTAGTGTTCTTATGAGCACTGCCACAGTTGAGTAATTTTCGCTGAGACCGGCCCACTATTTACACGTGGTCTTTCAGAATGTTCATGTAAAGAAACTGAATTTAGTTGCTCAAATTGATGAACCCCTCGATGATTATAATTGAAACAGTTTTCGAAGACCCCACGATTTTTGACAATTCGTGGCTCACTCAAACTGCCATAACACAGAAATTTCATCAACAACCCCTTCACAATAACATGGTTTTGGAAAGAGAACATAGGCACATAGAGCTTCATTTGCAAACATAACAATATTTGGCGGCCATATTGGATTTTATCTGAAAAACTGAATTTTCATGGTGTTTGTAACCACCGATTTTAAAACTTTTTGCATTGAAGCTAGGGTAGTTATACACAAAATATAAAAAAAATCATAGGTGTATGTTTTTTTGATCAAAAGTTGTGCGATTTTGTAAAGCATTCTTTATCGAGCTGGTGCAATTTGCGGACAAATAATGTCAATAGCACGATTTACGCTCGCTGTGACGTATTTGAAATGTAAAAATATCACTAAAATGTTTTACATGAGATATTATAAACATTGGCTCTAGTGGTCGTACATAAACGTCCGTAATTTGGGGGGAGATGGTGTGTGAGTTCCGTGTAATTAGTGGGTTAGTCGTGAGAGAATGTTAAATTTCGAAAAATGTTGGACGTCATATTTGAATCTTCTCCTAGAAAGGGTGGGGAGGTTGTCAATATAGGAGACCCGCCCTCACTAGTATGAAGACCACGTGGCTCTTCCTGGTCATTTGGTCGACACTCTCCTCTCCCCCTTACTTGGTTTATGGACGACCCCCAAGTTACCAATTGGAAACAAAATCTGATAACTTTTGTAAAAAATCAGAATCCCAATCACCATACATTTGTTTTACGTCGTCGTAAGTGCTAATATTCGTCGTATCAAACACAATTTTACGTATCGACACCATTTTACAATACTAGTTTTTTCCGGCCTCCTGTGTGACTTTCTTAACCGGGCACTTATTTTCATAATGGAAAAGCTTTGTATTTCTTCGCTTAAGGTGAAACTCCGTTGAATCCGCAAATTTCTGTTTGATAGTAGTGGTGCACAAAACAATATTATCTTATTTGCTGGCAATAGTGAAATTATTTTTAATAACATGTCGTTGCCAGTAATCGCTGTGTCAGATTTAGTCATTTTCACTTCAACTGGATTGTATTACTTGATGCTACAGTGCACCTCCGTTAATTTGAACGGTACCTCATGCAAACTATCGGGGTTCATTTTTAATTTGAACATCTAGTCACCCTAGAACCGTATTTATGGTTACCTGTTTCTCCGTTTTGATTCTGCGCTCCGTTCTACAGCGTTCCATTTCACTTTACTTTGTTCCATGAGCTAAATGACGTTTGAACCATTTTTAATCTGATCGATGTGCAAATTAGCGGGGTACAAATTAAAAAGTGTTCAGATTAAATGTGGTCAAACCAACGGGGGTACCCGGTATACGTAATCATCAACATTCCTAACAGCACTGCTAACAGGCAGCCGACTCGAAATTAGAAAAAAAAAAGTTGACATCGGTGATTGTTTTAAGTACGGTATTGTGAAGTTTTAAGTTGTGTTCATCAGAATTTAACTAGAAAGTGTTTTGTAAACTGTGTACGGTGTTCTATGTGCAGCGAAAATGATAAAATTTGGTGAAAAGTGTCTCTCGTTCGCGGATGAATAATTGTAAACAAACGTAGGAAGGTTCGTCGTTTGTATTGAAAATGAGCACGATTCGAGAAAATTAACTAGTTTTGAGTTACTACAACTATAGAAATTGTAAGACCATAGTGTTCCGATGTCTTGTTAGCAAATAAAGCGTAAGTGAAATATTTTAAGAAATAATGTGAACTACCAGCAAATGTGTGTGTATGTGTGAAGAAGCCATTCTCTCTGCCATCATATGGATTCCATCCTATATGTCCTTAATGGTTTCATTCCAATCACATGTCGTAAAATTTCTATAATTCACGAAGTTTTATGAAATTTCCTCAACGACCGCGTATAATTGAGAATGTAAACAATGTTCTATCCGCCGTACTGAGAAAAAAAAACTTGTACGCATCAATGTATGCGCGATGATCGGCGTATAAAATGGTTACTTCGATTGTGTTGCTTTCGCTGCACTGTGAGCATCTGTCATAATTGTTGGGTCAAATAGAATTGTGTTTATATGCTCGGGCTGAATTTTGATGGCAAACAATGAATTTTCAAGGAAATTAAAATATATCATCATACTGAAGGAATGGAGGGATATTCAAGTAAAACATTTTATTATAGCGTTGATATGTGGTATTTTGATCGCTCACTATATCACAGTAAGTGTGAGACGAATCTGAATACTGATTGCGACAGAAATGAAAACGATACGACGAACAGAGAAAATGGCAAGTAATAATTTCGTTGCATTATTTCCAATTAACGATCAAGATTTATCAAAATCTTATTGCACAATCCGAAAGCCGTTTTGAGAAATAATTGTTTGGCATCGGTTTGTATCAGCATCATCACTGCAATACTGGGAAAATTCAGGTTCTCGTTGATCAAAGCTTAATTCGATGGATAATAGCACTTCACCCTAATCATGTTTTGAAAATGAATTAGAAAGTTTTAAAGACTTGAACGAGAATTGTACTTTTGGCCACCATTTGTATGGAGAGCGGCCACTGTGCAGTGGTGAGGAAAGAAAATCCTTTTTCTTTGCATTCAATCTGCTCCGGCTACTATGTACATGATTGCATTCCTACGGTGATGTAGAATAAAGGAACTACGCTCTCCCGGAATCGTTATGATGATGAAAATGATTATGGCGATGGTTGCAGAGAGAGGCTCACTCCTCCCTGCTTTGTAATGGAATACTTATCAGCAACGGAGCAAGAGCGAAACAATCCTTGCTTTATGGTGGGTAATTTTCCGGCCACTTAAACAATTGTATATATAGGTGGGCATTGTAAGTACGAATGGATCTACTGCCGGGGCAAAGAAGGAATCCGACTGGATTTCATTTTATGATTTAGTACGTTTCCGATTTTGATAATGGTTGAGTCAAGATGTTGAAATACAACATTGTTTGCCAATGAACTGGGAATGGAGCGTATCGTTCAAATATGAAATCGTGAAAATGGAATAGTAAGTTATGCAACAAGACACAGAAGGTATAGCACGATTCGTACAATCGAGGCGATTTAACAAACAATATTTTAATCAAATTCAGAGAATGCCTCTTAATTATATCAGAAATCATCATCGAGTAGCGTACAACATGTTATTACATTTTTTTGGAAATTGTTTTGTAAAGAGTCATTCCGCAACTCAAATTAGTTACGTAATGAAGTAGCGTAGCGTAATCGCTCATTACTCAACTGAAATCAGTTGATTCCACCAAAAAATATTCCAAAGATTCGTTTAGAAATTTCTTAGGAAAGTTTTATATTCTCCAGGGATCAATCCATGTATTACCAGCATGAGTTATTTTATTTTTATCTGATTATCTTTACTTCTCCTTTAAAAGGCTCTTAAAGTCACACCCAAAAGGATGCGGGCCATCAATATCCTCAGGCATCCTCAAATATCAATAAAAAATCGATCGCCACAAATGTTAGCCTGTCTGCCCACTCATTTAGGATTCATGACGGCACACTCCTATCGGTGAGTGCGACACTTTTGTCACCTCCTACTGTGATTCTGATGTTCACCACTGCCCACCAAAATCCACAAATATACCGAACACCTCCTACGCCTCCATTTTGCCACCCTTCTATCCACCACTGAACTGAAGGATCTCCCTTTCGAAAAAAAAGCGACAAACACAGAAATGTGATATATCCTCGGTCGGCTGTGATTTCCCCCGAAGCGGTTCTCCATTTTTCATAACGGCAGCACCGACGACGAAAGGTCAAATGACCCACACTTTAATGTATGGAGGGCAGGGACTTCAACTCGCTCACGCTCTCTAGTACCAGCCTCCCATGTACATTAAGGTGGCCCATTTTCATATGAGAATATCAATATTAAGTTACACCCCCCTAATTGTTCATCCGGACCCCCAGATGTGATAGTTTGAGCAAAATTTGTCAACTCTGAAGTTTGTTGCAGTTTCTTCTATATTGATTGGAGAATCTTCAAATCAATAATGAAAGAAATTCATCGGCTACAGCGCCATCTATGGAACAGCTTTCCCCATATATTTGAACGTATTTTTGTGGAAGACACAATCCCCGTGTCGAAACGTTGGGTTGAAACAAAACTCGTTTTAATCATTCCAAGACTGCTTAGCCGTAAATTCCACAATTTGAACGTATTTTACTGAAGATTTTCATTGTTTGATCATTATGGGTCACCCTAATGCACATAGAGCACCACCACCTACCAAAGGCATTCGGAAAAGGTGTCATCGGATGGAATTTATGAAAATTTCGCTCGCATTAATTTCGGCTCTATCTACTGAGCCAGTAGCCATTCGAGCTGGGAAAAGGTAGGTTTGGTTTCGGTGAATAAAAACTGGAGTAAAAATTCGGTCTTCGGAAGGCGTTTGGCACGTGGAAGGCTTTAGGATAAAGCCCACTAATAGTGCCTAAATGGAACGGATTGGACCGGTACCTTTACTTCATTAGTGCAAAGAACGCTCTGAATGAAAACTGGAATAAAAAAGGGCAAAATGTTTACACAGAAACTGGACGGGTAAGAATTTATGACCGAAAATGCTGCAAAGTAATCAGTAATCTCATCTACAGAGGTAAGTGTTGGCAATGGAATGACCGTTGACCCTTGAAATGAGAGAAGGTATGTTCTCGAGTAACTTTGATTAAAGTTTTCTATTACAACTAGGGCTTATCTGACTTGATCAATTTCTCTACATCGATCCTCTTATTTGCTGATACCTTCGCAAAATCAATTTTTTATCGTACAACACTTAGATATGTTTCGAAAACTAAACCAGTTGCCTGTAATAATGCGAAGAGTTCAACAATGAAGAGGAATCAATCATTTGAAGTCATGTCTTATGACAAATCAATGTGTCTTTTCATACAAATGTTCATAATTTCTAGTACATTTATCCATGTCATATTTCTTTAACACCACCGAACAAATTATTCATTTTGTTTCTGTTGAACAACATCAAATATAAATTAGAACAGAATTCAAGTTTTGCTGTTGCCATTTGGGTTGAAAGTTTATATAGATACTGTTATGCCTTTATTTTTCAATGTGGGGAGAAGTCGACAAATTTTCCAACAAAAAAGATCACCTCCCGATGGGATTCAAAACCTCAGCATTTAACACTACGGCTACCTAGGCCCTTACAAAGTAAGAACTACTTTTCATGTTGGAAAATCAAAACTTAAAAGTTTTAATGGTACCTATACCTTACTTATTTTATCGCTTTAATTCATAATTATTTACTCTAGATAATTTAGTTGACAATTTATTTTTATATCTCGATCCAGATAAATTATAGGCAAACTATTCCAATTCAAAATTTAAAAGGCAAACTTCGAAAATCTTACATATAGGCTACAAGTACCTATCCGTATTGAACTAACGATTATTTTGACCTTATTGGACAAAATGTATGTCACTTATTCTTAATTTATATAAAGCTCATTGAAAAGCAGGACCTTATTCCTGCCCTAAAATATAATATAGGTACGACTTTTTTAAACAGTGTGTTCAAATCATGTTGTTCGTTTTATTGGCCAACTGAGACATTCACGAACGTCTGCTTGCTCACTAAGAAATGAAAGGAAACTTACAGGAAATAGAGAAACTTTTGTATTTATTCTAGTTGTCAAGGAGAGGTAAGTTACTGACAAAAAATATACAAAATGTAAGCCAGAGCTCTTAAAAGTTTTTAAGAATTTCACAAGTTTCATGTTTGTAATCTAAATAAATTGTTCATGCTAATGGAGTGGTAAGAAATATTTATTTACTAGTTGTCCCGGCAAACTTTGTATTAGTAGGCTGTGAAAAATTCCATGAAAAATTCCCATGCAACATATCCGAATACAGTTTCTCTCTTTCTTTTTTTCAGTTGATTTTCACAATTTTTTTTAACTTACAAACACTTCGCATTCTTTATAGGATGCAGCAGCGAAATAATGAAGTCGATTAGTTGAGCCATTTCCAAATCAATTGATCAATTAATCAAAGATGAAAAAAAATATTTTATTTTTATTTATGTGGCTAATATAAGGCATGTATGTGTAGCTGTATAATAACGGTATATTATCACGTAGGGCGAATCAACACGAGGAGCTCCGGGATATTTGTTGTACCATAATTTTCGATTATCCATATCTCAGCAACGGTTCAGCCGATTTTCGAAATTCTTTATCGTACCTCATGTCAATATACCATAGTTTAGTATGATAGGAAAAATATTCCTACGGGTGTTCAAATTTCCCCTCTAGAGCAAATAAACCAATACAATTTTTATTCGCACACTGAAGCGGCGTTATAATAGTGTCAAATTGTACCGCAAATGTTCTTATTCAAGGTTTTTCAAACCCGAATGACCCTAGATAACTAGAAAAATGAAGCATGTAAAGCAAAAACATATTTTGAGCCTCCCTAAAGAGACAGATTTGTGTAGATCGTAGACTTCGCATGCCAAAACCTTTCGTTCTTTGGATATGCATGCAAGAGGTTAGGAATATTCCTTCAAAGTATTCTAAAATAAGTTGCATCATATGTTAATCCCTTCGGATTTGATCTTCTTCTTCTTCTTTCTGGCGTTACGTCCCCACTGGGACAGAGCCTGCTTCTCAGCTTAGTGTTCTTATGAGCACTTCCACAGTTATTGACTGAGAGCTTACTATGCCAATGACCATTTTTGCATGTGTATATCGTGTGGCAGGTACGAAGATACTCTATGCCCTGGGAAGTCGAGAAAATTTCCAAACCGAAAAGATCCTCGACCGGTGGGATTCGAACCCACGACCCTCAGCTTGGTCTTGCTGAATAGCTGCGCGTTTACCGCTACGGCTATCTGGGCCCGGATTTGATCTAGATAACTTATAACTGATGTAGATCAGTTTTATATCTTGGAAGAAACGTCCTAGTTGAAAGCTTGTTGTTCAATGTTGTTCAATAGGACATTTTTGACATTTCTTCCATATAAATATGCTTCTGCCGCAAAAAAAAATGCTTTTAATATTGATTTAGAGGAAAATAGAATTAAATTTGAGGGGTTACGTAGGTTTTTAGTAAAAGAAGTTTTAAGTGTAATCCCAGTGATCCACGTATCGTACAAGATTCGTACATATTCGTGCGTCCAAAATCAGAATCGCTCAAGATGCCACATTGAGCGTTATCAATGTCAAAACAATTTGTATATAAATCCCCTATACGATTCATAAACGACAATCTGTGTTGACAGCAAAACATGTCGTAAATAGTGCAACATAGAATCACATTAAGTTGTATAAACTGATAGATCGTATATTAATCCAGAAAGCATCATATGAAATAGCAATAACTTAGCAAAAATTGCCACCCAAACTTGGTACCTGCTGACGATTGGCCTCAAAGAACAACATAGCAGGTGTCGCTGAAAATGAAACATGCATTAATGTTGGCAAATAATCTCTTTTCTATTATGAAGCCCTAGGTGGTACAGTGGTAAGGCGTTCGATTCCTAATTCAGAGGTCCTGTGTTCAAGACTTGCTGGAAACCTTTTCATCCAAGTTTGTTGGAATCGTTTATCTGTTCGCAGAAAGTCTGAAAAAGTCGTGCCGACGCATATAGCCTCCACTTTGGTAGGTATATAGCCTTTTCGTGCATTCTATACGATTTAATTGATTCATATAGAATGATGTATAACAAAAGTTATACCAACCAAAATGTTGACTGAGATTCTTAATTTCTATTTTTGCTCATACATGTTCACTGGATCGACCCATTTTATGCAAAAAAAGTACATGTCATTGCTTTGGAATTTGATTTGCTTGCCTAAAACAGGTTAACAAAAAAAATTTCTTTTTTTAATCAAAATAAGTTTTGAGTGTAATCCCGAATTTGTGTTTCTACTCAAAAATGTTCTCTAGATTACTGCAATCAAATTAATTTCGAAAAAACTACATGTAATTGCTTTGAATTTTTGGTCTTTGTTAACAGTTTCTTTGTTAACAAATTTCCTAGTTCTTTTCAGTGATTTACATTTTTAGTGTAATAAAAAAAATATATTTCTGGTCAAACTTGTTCTCTGCAATTCTACAAGCAAATTTGTATGGAAGAAATGCCAAAAATGTCTCACTGAACAACATGACAGAAGCAAGATTTTAACTAGGGCGTCCTTCCAAGAGATAAAATTGATATAGATCAGTTATAAGTTATCCACATGAAACTAAAGGGATCGAGTGTAACTTATTTCAAAATATTTTATCGAAGATACCAATCTTCTAGCATGCATATCTAAAGCACTTATTTTAGCTGTCAAAATAAACAATCTAACAATTTTTGCCTCCATAGGGATGCTCGAAATATTTGGAACAAAAAATACTTGTGTTATTTTTCTTATCATTCTCGATTATTAGAATCTGAGAAACTTAGAATAATATTTTTTTCAGTAAGATTTGACATGATTCTCATGCACTTCAAGTCAACAACAAAAAATGCTCTAGGGGAAATTTTAATACCCCTAGAATCAGTTTTTCAAACCACCATGAACTACGTGAAAGAATTTCGAAAATCGGTTGATTTAACGCTGAGATATAGCCGAAAATCCATTAAGATGTAAAAGTGTTATTTGGTTACTTGGGCCGTCATGGACAGCCAATCTTCAGTAAATTCTGTAGAGGATAACAAAATTCGGCTTATATCTAGGGGTGGGACAGCTTTTGTTTGTGAGCTAATTCTTGAGTTAGATTCAGAGCAACTCTAAGTAACTCTCGTTGCTTGTTTGGGAGCGCACATAGCAACCCGTGCGATAGCTTGTTATTGTTTTAAAATCTATGGCATCCATGACGTGAGTTTATATAGGGAGACTTACGGCTTCGACACCATTCGACTATTATCGGCAACAAAATTTCAAACGCCAAATACACAGTATTTTTTATCAAAACACATCAGTGGAAACATTTAGATGATTCTTTGTTCTGCCCGATAGATCCACGATATCGCCGGAGATGCCATCAATTCAAATGAGCACGCCTCAAAATGCGACTGATTTGGAGCTGCCGAAGAGATTCACCAGCAGTTGTTATGGGAAAGTTGCCGAAGAGAATGAGGCTGCCGACAATAGTCACACTGACAAGGGATGTTCGCAGCGTTGACAAAACGTTTCCAAAAGCATTTTGACAAGTCTGAAGTTGTGAATCGATAGAGGATTGAGCAACGCATACATGTAATTAGACAAACACGGAATTTATCTGCTGATGTCCGAGAAAACTACAAAAGAAGCACGGCAGATTACGTAAGATAGATTTTCTCTGATTGTAGATTGATGGAATGAACAATTGCTGTCAGGAGGACGTGGTCTACGAATCCCAGAGCAGCAAGTCCACATTTAACAAATGATTGGTATGTGTGATATCGAGTTTCAGAGCTTCAGGGAAGGCAGAGAAAGTTGATAATAGCTGTTACAAAATGTTCTAGTGTTCTACCGAATACTACTAGAAGCTAATGGGCTGAGCTAAAAGGCGTTGTCTTATGTGTTGCAATCGTTATTGAATTTGGGATATATCAAGCAATTTAGTGACTATGATAACGTATGGATGATTACTGTCGTCAGATATCCGGACTATGTTTGTCTTGAAAAGTACATTTAGAATACCCTTTCATGACAGCACATTTTTCTCGAAGAACGTTTTCCGGCTGCTCTAATGGATACTGAAAGCTAGTCCATTGTAAAAGGTAAAAATACACTAGGAGCAAAACCGTACTATCCTTTTGGAGCGCATAATAAAGAGTTTAACACGTGAGCGTGAAGTTAAAAGCTTATTAACTATTTATAAATTCATTTGATTGACTTTATTATGATTTTCTTTAGCTATGAACAATTTCTTTTTTCGATGATAATATCCATATTTTTTCTGGAGTTCGCGGAAGCAATGTAAGGTTATTGTCAGACAATAGGGTCCTAAAGCCCTGTTCCAATTTTAGTACCGAACGCTTAAGTTTACTAAATTTTTAAATGATTTTCGTTGGTTTAAGCCAAAAAAAACATTTTTTTACTGTTTTTGAGGATCTGTCACACCCCTTTGTTTAAACTCAAATGTTAGGTATATTTTGTTTTCCGTGTCCCTTTCGAAATGTCAGATAGGAACAACCCCAGTGTTAAAACTAAAAGCCCTGTGGCATTTTTGTCGATAAAGTGAACGTCAAAAATGATCATAAGTGTCAAGGTTCATATTTTGAACCTTTTTAAAATTAAAGTTTCAATATGTTATAGCCGTTATTTGAGCTGGAAAAATTGCTAAAGTAGTTGCAAGAACATGCTCTATTGTATTATTAAATAAAAACAAAAATTCATTGTACATTTTAGGACCCAATTCTCATTATGGTGGATGGTTTTTTTTATTGGCGTTACTGAATTTAAAATTTAGTCACTTCATCAAGAACATCCAAATTATGATCATCACCAAAATTAATTATTGTGGCCCAGAAATTTTGAATTTGTTGGGTTGAATGCTGCGAAAAAATCGATTTGACATATTGAATAATGCGAATACGTGATGTCGGATGCTATCAAGATAGTTTAGTTAGGTTAGGAAATAGTTTTAAACAAAATCTGAGTTACTCAAGCTTACTCTTTGTTCAAAGTGTTGCTCTGAGCACGGCTGTCCAGGCTTGATAATACTCATCAACATCATCAGAGTGCGGTGACATACTCTAGAGCAGCGTGCTGCCTTTACCTCTTTGCGAGGGTGCGGAAAAATGCTAAGCAGTGAGGCAATGCAAATTGAGCGAGGAAGATACAGCACAAAACACACCCAGAGTAAAATTTTATCAAAAAAGAATGCTCTCAAAACTCCCCGAGGGCTGCCTTGTTCGGGTGGGACGCTCAAGAGTTCTTTTGAAGCGTGAGTAAAGGTGAGCATCGCAACCAGAGAGAGAGAGAGAGGGAGTACCAGAAAAAATCCACGCATATTTTTGCACTCTCACTTGAATCGCTTGAGGATCTGTGTTTGAGTTCAATTGTTTCTCCTCAGAAAAACGGTAAAATCGCCTCCTCTTTGCATAGCAGAGGAGTTTCTATCAAGCCTGCGGCTGTCCCACCCCTATGCTTATATCCGGTTAACAAAATTCGGCTTATAATAAAATGGACCATTATCTTAAACATATCACATAAAACGGAGCTTTAAGACTTTCTATGAAGAAATCTGTAAATTTTATAATAAACTTCCTTACGTTACAACAAAAGTTAATACATTTTCCTTTACGATTTTTCGAATTATGAATTGAACCTAAATCATCTGTTTTCTAGATTTCGGTCTGTTGATTTTGTACCCTCAATAATTTCATATTGTTGGTGCCTCATCATACAGGCTCATATAATTGAACTGTACCGAGAGCCATTGCTCTTTAATGTACTAGAAAATTATGAACATTTGTATTAGATGGCAAACTTCAAACTTTGAGTGCTATTTTCTCAATGCCTACGTTTACATATGGGACAGTTATGTCTTTATGGGCAGATAGACCACGTGATTATTGAGCTGAAATCGAATTCAGGTTAACTTCTGCGTTCATGAGTCCTCTCATGGCATAGTGGTAACGCGCCCCAACTAGAGATCGGGGAGTCGTGGGTTCGGTTCTCACTGAGAAGACGTGTAACTTTTTCGCAAATCTTCACATCAATTTGTCCATCTAATCCAATTGCAAATTATATGTAATGTTTAGCTTTTCGGTAGTTGTTAAACTTCCACTCGGCTGGTTGGCCGTAAACCACGATTCATAATTAAAAACATGTAGATATATTCCGTCAAGTCAAGAACTTCTTTTCGTACAAGCCTACAGATCTACAAGCATAACCAATGATCTTTCGGAGAAATATTAACGTGAGTGATACCTATACGGGCTTTTATAGATTTAATCTACGAAGATTTGAGTTCAATAACTGTTCAAAGTTATTCAGGAACTACTTGCGTACAGGTCGTCAGATCTACATCCGTTACTAGTGACCTTGCAGAATCTTGCAATTACATTCAGGGTCAAGTTACGTTTCGTTTGTTTTGGCTCACCAGTAAGGCAGACATTTTACATTACTGGCTTTGAAAAAAGAGGATATCGCAAAGATTTTCCAAGAAGCGCTTAAGTTAAAGAAGACATACCTTAGATAATCACGGAGGATGTAGACACCAAGATGTCTTAACACAAGTTCAATGTTCCGAGTATACATTAGCCTGGGACACGGTTATATGAAAAATTTAGATTCTCGCTCCAGTCCACTTTTTGGATTGCATTTAGGTCCCATAACAACGGTGCAAAATTTCAGCTAGATCGGAGAAACTATATTTTAGCGCCAGCTGTTCAAAGTTTGTATGGGATTTACTATGGGAAAACTTACATTTACAAAGAAAAATCGCCAGAGATCGCCCATTGTCCTCTATAAAAATTCTGATCTCGATAGGTATTTCTACGATGAACAACATTGCCGAAGACCGCAAAGCAATCCGATGCTTGTGAAAAAAGTTATTAAGCATAGACTATTGGGAAATTTTGCCCGATTTTGTTATTATTGTTATTCCTTTACGTGTTAAACAACGTCGCCTTGTCAATAGGTTTTCATTGAATAACTTTTTTTCACAAGTGTCGGATTGTTTCGGGGTCTTCGGCAATATTCTTCATCGTAAAAATAGGGGAACTTACGTATTGTCGGCAGCCTAAGCAGCCGAACTTTTAAGAAGGCAATTTTACGCAACAATGGAGCACAAAAATTAGCAGGAGACACCTGAACTACACTTGAGCACTCTTCGTTTATTGATTGTTATACTTAAAACACTATTTTGTTCTCTTAATCTTCTATTTTTCCTCACCAAAGTCACGAGGCACTTGTTCTTTTATCGGCAATGCAATTACTATTGTCGGCAACAAAAATGTTCACTTCGGCAATCCAAAACTGCGCAAAAACTAGTTTATGTATTGGTAACATTTCGTATTTGTTGACAATTCCTGAAATTAAACGTCACTCATTATGTTCTACTCGTTGAAAGGGCCAATGCAGAAAAATACAGACTACACTGAGAAAATAATTGCAGTTAGAAATAAAATAGCGGAGATTCAAATTGAATACACAACGCCACTAAATTTATGCAGACTAAGGCGCCGTCCACAAATTACGTAACGCTCTAGCGGGAGGGGGAGTAGGCTCAAACACAATTTTTTTTTTTCATGCAAAGACCGTTTCGGAGGGGGAATGGTCGAAAATTGTACATTTTAACGTTATGTCATAAATTGACACTGCCTAATTTCATTTTCATTTATTTTATCGAATAAATTTTGTATTCAATCTCACTATGGCAGCATTCCGGCTTTAAAAATTGCCATATCATGGTAATAAACTTGCAGCAGGTGCGAATCCAACCTAGAAGTTGCAGCGTGACGTCATGGTCAATTGATTCATAATATTGTGCTCTGCAAGAAAAATCCACGGAACGCGATTATCGGATTACTTGAATTTCAGAGTTGCGTTTGTATGAGTTACATGCATGCTCCTATTTGCTACTCGCACATGCGCTACAGTCTATTTAGGGTGCGGCTTATTTTTCAAAAGTTCTCAAAAGCAAAAATTCGTGTACTCTTCTGAATTCGAATCATATTAGTAGAGAAACCTCGAAGTTTGAGCCAAAAATATTAAAATTTAGAGGTGCAAGCGTCTTGGAGGTGAATTTTCAAGTTATTAAAATTGGCCTTCAGTGAAGTTACCATAACTTCGGTAATTTCAGCACCATTACCTTAAAAAAATTTTTTGACAGCTTTGTAGAACATCAAATTTGTGTAAAATCAAAACTAGTTTCAATAAAAAGTAGTTTACTCTAATTTTTTTTTTATTTTACTGAAAAAATATCTTTGTTTGACCATAATTTCATGAATACTCAACCGATTCCAAATCTTTTTGCATGGTTTTGAAGCTTATTTAATTGTGTTCAAACTTTGCATACAACGCATTTTACTGTTTTGGCCAAGTTATTCAACATTTTAATTTTTATCAGTTAAACAATATTCTTAAAGCTTTCCTTATTTGTTAAACCTTTGAAAAGGACTTGGCAACATTTTTTAAATAATTTTGAAACAATGATATATTTGCACATGTTAAAAAAATACACTATTCAACTTGTAATTCAAACAAAATGCTTTAGAAACATAAGTTTTATATGAAACATGTAATATTCGGCAAAAAAACTTAAATAATCCAAAGAAATTCGATTTTTTCTTTAAAAAATCATGTTTTTGGGTAGTTTTTGTTACAAAACTAAGCAAGGTCCTTGGTTCGATTCCAGGTTGCCGCGAAAACTATTTCTGTTTTCAAATTTCAGTTCCATGACGTAAATTTATGAATTTCAATCCAATTTCTTGTGGCAAATTTTCATATGGGGTTCCTATGTTTATCGATAGTTTGTTTTCCTGAGTGTAGTTTGTTTGGCCCAATGTCACCTTCTCGAAGGGGTGAGTTTGGGCCAATTTTCAAATGATTCCTATTTAAAGGAAAATAATCAGATTTCAATTATTTGTTCAGCATTTGCAACGTATTCTCATATTTAAACGAACATATCAAGTCAAATTGCGAAAGTTATTTAAAAATAAATGAGAACTTACGCATTTTTGGCCAAATCTCACCCCCAACGATGGTACTTGCATAGTTGTTTTCATTTTTTTTATGTCAAGAATTTCACCGTGAATTGAACTATTCACTGACAAGCTGAATGGCTCGATATGGTTTTGGTATGTAAAGGTTGCTGCTCTTGAACGCTCTTTCACCAAGTTATTACCGAGAGAATGAATGGTATTACAGTCCAACCTCTTTTTACGACCGTTTTTTTTACCGACGGTTCGTTTTACGACCACTTTTTAACGACCGAAATTCAGATTAACAACCGTTTTTATAAATGACTAATATCTTACAAAGTATTCAAAATAGAGGATCATGATGTTCAGCAAAATTGTTCAGTAGTTCAAGGGCTAGCACCACCATCACTGAATTGCGGAATTCTACCACTGAAGCATGAGCATGAAACATTTGTTTTGCGGTTATTATAGGATCCTAACCACTTAGAAATATGGCGCCTTCTGCAAAGTTGTTCAGTAGCTCAAGGACTATCATTATAAAAGCTATGAGATTCAAAACTTTGCCACCAGGCGGCACAAGTGAGCATGAAACTTTTGTTTTGCGGATATATCAGGATCCTGGCCACTCAGAAAGATTGCGCTTTCGGCAAAGTTGTTCATTAGCTCAAGGACTATCATTATAAAAGCTATGAGATTCAAAATTTTGCCACCAGGCGGCACAAGTGAGCATGAAACTTTTGTTTTGCGGATATATCAGGATCCTGACTACCTAAATAGATGGCGTCTTCGATAAACTTGCTGAAAAGCTCAACTTTGCCCAAGACGCCATGTCTATGTAGTCAGGATCCCGCAAAACAAAAGTTTCATGCTCACTTGCGCCGCCAGGAGGCTAAATTTTGAATCGTATAGCTTTTATAATGGTAGCGCTTGAGCTTCTGAATAACTTTGCCGAAGGCGCCATCTTTCTAAGTGGCCAGGATCCTGAGACATCCGCAAAACAAAAAATATCGTGCTTACTAGCGCTGCCTTGTGGGAAAAACCTTATATCTTTTGACAAAAATAATGATAGCCCTTGGCAAAATTTTGAATCACATAGCTTTTATAATGATAGCGCTTGAGCTTCTGAACAATTTCGCCGAAGGCGTTATTTTTCTAAGTGGTCAGGATCCTGAGATATCCGCAAAACAAAAATTCTACGCTCACTAGCGCCGCCTGGTGGCCAAATCTAGAATCTCTTGGCCAGAATAATGATAGTCCTTGAGCTCTTGAACAACTTTGCCGAAGACGCCATCTTTCTAAGTGGTCAGGATCCTGAGATATCCGCAAAACAAAAGTTGCATGCACACTTGTACTGCCGGTGACGCAATTTCACTTAAGCAGTGTTGCCAGCTACGACAAAATTTTGAACCCTTCATGAAAAACTGGATTACAGTTGAAGAGTATTGCTATGTTGCTAAGCATTCTATTTTTCTGTTCCGCTCAAGTTTTATGGTTTTGATCTTTTCTTTATTCTTCTTGAACAGTGCCCCCCCATAACGGTCGTAAAAAGAGGTTGAGGTGTATTAAAAAAAATCCGATTGAATATCACTCTCCGAATATGGTTCGATCAGCTAATTCGGATCAAAATCCAAACCTTGCCAGTAATTTTTAAGGTTCATATTCTTCTCAGTGTATGAGAAAATCAGAATAGACCCTTTTCAAATCTACTCACTTTTGATTTGACACAATCACATCATCCACTGATTGCCTGTAGAACAACAGGAGTGTTGCCAAAACAGTTAACCTCAATTATTACCCATGCATGCTTTGTTGCATAAGTCCAATAAATTAATTAGTTGTGTTCGATCTTTTCTGTGAATTTAAATCGTGAATAATAATTACACCGCAATTGAATATGGTTTTCTGGCAACCTGGTGCAGTAATAAAAAGTGATTGCCGAGGAAAACAAAGTTCATATTAATTTTTACTTGTGATTTGAAGCATAAAAATTAAGTATTTTCGAGTGCTTTATAGACCAATCAAAAGTTTAATTGTGCACAAGTGATCGGTGCGTAGATTTTGTGAAAAAATTGGCATTGGAGCGGAGAATTGGACCTTTCGAAGTGGTGAGTTTTTCCTAAGCTGTTCTTGTGTTGTTCTGTTCGGCAGCTCACGAATGACGATGATTTCGTAAGCATTTATTTCATTTAATAATAAAACCCATGCTATATAATATTTTCGTCAAGAATGTGATTTATATGGAAGATTATAGTTCAAGGAACATGTTGAGTACATTGAAGGTAACCCTTGTTCCGTAGATAAATTCTAACAAGGACGATAAGTTAGTGTTGCCGAAAATACCCTCAGGGTGCCGAAGCCATCATTTACCCTACCTATCGAGGTCTATGTTCAGAAAATAGAACATAAAAATAGAGGACAATGTGCGATCTCTGGCGATTTTTCTTTGTAAAAGTAAGTTTTCCCATAGTAAATCCCATACAAACTTTGAACGGCTGGCGCTAAAATATAGTTTCTCCGATCGAGCTGAAATTTTACACAGTTGTTATGTATGGGACCTAAACGCAATCCAAAAAGTGGACTGGAGCGAGAATCTAAATTTTGTCCCACACTAGTATACATTCATAAGAATGTATCAAAATAAAGCTGCGTTGTCGCTAATGAAAAAAAAACTAGAAAATACGTTATATTACGTAAATGGGATTACGTAATTGAAATCTACGTAGAAAGAGGTTTTGAGTGTATTGTGCGTGATTTGCTTGTTATTGGTCGTCAACTGAAGGCAGTTCAAGTGGTGAAGCGGTGTCTGGTGGAGATAGGAAAGGTTCGGACGGTTCTTGGGATATGTATTGGCCGAGACGTGGAGAAGAGGTACATAGCGAGTGAAGTTTGTGCCTAATTGCCTGAAGAAAGGCTGTCTCACGTACGTTGTTTTGATTTCAATACCGGACTTGCACTGAGTGCATCAAAATTGGCTGTGTACATATGTACTGAAACATTTTGTGATCAAATCGAAGCATCCGGTTGTCTAACACAAAAATAATCAATCACCGATTAGAGAGGTTTAAAATGAGCTCGATTCCGGCTGCTTGAAGCAAGAGGATGTTAATTTAAATGAATATTATATAATGTGACACATCAAATTGAGCATCTTTCGGTGTTATGATGATCGCTGGATAAATATTTGACCTCAAACTACATTGCTTACAACCGGTGGTAGTATTGAAATGATTCTATAGTATCTCAAATAAAGTGGCTGAATACTAAAATGAGCAAAACCTCATACTGAGACACATCAAATCGTGTCTTTTGAGATATTAAAATAGGTGGTAGGAAATATTTTGGATTCGGAACATGGTGATCCGGCTTATATTGATCAGTAATCGGATAAAGGTCATCAGGAAAAGTGGTCAAATATTAAAATGAAAAAAAAAAAAAGATACCAAAGTTTGAATCATTTGCTCGATATTATGATGATTGCTGAACAGATTTCGGTATATGGTGTATAGTGCACCGCTTTATAAGTCCGCAACCGGTACCAGGTGCCCGAAATGAAAGACATCGAGTTTTTTTAGATTATTAAATGGATTCTGGATAAATTTAACCTCAGACCACATTGTTTATAACCGGTAGAGGTTATATGCGCTTGTAGAAAATGACAAGATTGACAAATGGAATTGAGATCATAGAGTTTATATTTTCAACAAATATCGAATCAAACAAGAGACACCTGCTAGTCGTTTGAAACCATTGCTATGATGAAACAATGACAATCCAGAATCGATTCTAGAAGTCCAGTGAAAGTAATGAAAGTTGATTTCAAAGAAAATTCTATCTACAGTTTTGTTTAATGATGATACTTGCGGTCGCTGCATCCGCTAGATGGATTTATTAGGGATTTCTTTTAACAAGGGTGGGCCAACCTAGACACTAACTACATAGAGCTTGATGAACGTAGTGCAAGCCAAATGAAACTCCCGCTGCCTTGAAATGCATTACCATGGCCGGATGTCAATGCGGGTCACCTCTCTTCCACTTATCCCAGTGGTCCTCAGCCTAATCGATTACACGGGCCATCTCAACGCTTTCATCATAAGTCGCGGGCCGCAAGATTTATAAGGACTAATTTTAGCAGCTTTCATTGGGATTGCAAAAAAAAAAAAAACACAATTTCTATGAAAACGGATAATACATTTCTGGGAACTTTATGATCAAAGCAGAGGGGTTTTGAAGCAAAGATATAAGTGACAGAGAAACAATGCCAAGTTTTTAATGAATTATGTTAGCTAATATAAAATAATTAAAAAAAAAAACTCACCTTCAAATATCTTTTAAAAGCTAGGAACAGAGTCTTATTAGTACACATTATTCAAATTCGATCAACATGTCACTTACAATATTGGACAATATATTTTCAATTTTTTCGATTAACAATACAAAATAGTCTACTTCAGAGGGTTTTATTTAAATTTTTGAAGGATCGATTTATATTAAATTTTATCATAACTTGAATTTTAACATATATTTGTAACATATTTTACTTTTACCTGTTAAAAACAGTAACGGTAAATTTTTCGACGAATTTCAAAATTTAAACAAACCATAAAATAGGAGAAGATTGATAGTATCTTCAGCAAAGTTGTACATTTAAATGGAATTAACAATTATGTTGAAGATACTTGTGTAGGTTTCCTATATTTTGAGATAAATCATTTAATTTTTTTCCGCGAAATTGACTTCAATCGGATTGATATTTTTTTTAATCTCTTGATTTTTAATTTTTGATATTTTGAAAATGTTTACACTTAAGTAATTTCCGAAATGATGTGTAAATTTTATTCATATCGGACTATAAATAACTGAGATTTATCCCACAAAAGTTGACCATTTTATGGAAGGTCGAAAAACTTGCAAATGTATTGTCCAACATTGTACATTTCTTGGCATTTGGACTCCTCAACCATTCAGAAAGTAATCCATATTCAAATATTTCAAATAACATAATCTTCAAAAATTTTCAGAAATAGGAGACATTTTTAAAGTCAAAGAACATCTCTGCAAGACGAAGATACTGGTTCAATTTTTTAAAACTGAGATATGTTCAGCAGATAAATTTTTAGAGATTTGAAGACTTTTTGCAGGCCCTTAGCCTTCCTTTTAAGATTCTAAAAAAAAATCAGGTTTTCAGAAACTTTGAACCTTTGAATGAGTCAAAGTCAATTTCATATTACTCCTTATTCCACGACGATTGATAAACACAAACAAGTTTTACATGATTTCAATGGCTGACTTTCCAACAACAAAGTGCAAAAGCAAAGGATTGAACATCAGCTTGAATAAAAATTATAACATGCGGGCCGCATCACATTAATATTCAAAATCCATTCGCGGGCCGCACAAAACCTTCTCGAGGGCCGCATGCGGCCCGCGGGCCGCAGTTTGGTGACCACTGACTTATCCCATTCATATAGCTCGCATGTGCTCGCCTCATTCATTCAGCAGGAAAGCTTTTCTTCTCGATAATCCTTCACACACACACACATTCGCCCACCACCAACCCCACCCACAACTTATCGGTAGGCTTTCAATATTTCCGGCATTTATCGATATGAACCCAGCCTGCACCGCAGATCAACCCGCACATCACAAGGTTTGCTGCTGAGGGTAGGCATATACGTGTGACCCACTGAAGATGCATTGCATGAGGGGGAATCGCATTGGTTGCTCAGGAAAGAATTACTGATCCAGGGATGTGTAATGTGGCTCTCGACTTGACTCGTAAGCTGCCGAGAGGTTAAGCGAAGTACACACAGATGAAGATTGCCACAGTAGACGTTGGATACTTGCAACTTTTGACATGCACAATTGCTAAATGACACAATTTTCTAAGATCAATCCTCGTAAACCACAATATTGTTTCAAACTATAGAACATAATAGAGGAAAACCTTCCAGTTAGCGAATGTACACTGTACCCTCTACATGGTTGATGCAGCCTGCTCGAGTGGAAAAGTAGAAGGAGTTGGTACTTACTGCGATATACTGCCAGCCCTTGTTCACCCGCACCAGCAGGGCTTCCTCGTCAATTATGTAGGCAAGCGTTCCGACGGGGCTCGTAGAAGACATCTGTGGATATAAATTAGAGGGAAAATAAAAGAACCGTGAGACTTTGGGGTCTGTGAGGTTGGCTGGCCGGGCGAAACGTAAGCCCGGGACTTTGCGGATAAGTCTTGACACTGTCCAGAGTCCAGTCAGTTTCGGTTTCGGTCGGTCGGTCTGTTGGTTGGCTGGTTGCAGTTTGTGTATGACGGCGTAGATGCGGAAAAAGTGTGCATTTATTATTCATGATAAGGTCTTATTTATGTTTGCGTTGTGCTTGCCTGGTGGTACACATGTAGAGTACACACGTCACACCGAGGGGATGATGATGGCCGGCGGTAAGAAGTTGATAAGCTTGAGCTGCTTTTGGATCGTTTGCAGGAGTTTGTTGGAGTAGACGAGTGGACAGCTAGTGCAGTCAGGGGTTGACAATGTGGTCGGGAGGTTGGTTGAAAGAGTTCAGATTCCGAGTGAAACATAGATTCATTGTTTGAGTCTATTAGAATTCCAAGTCTGAAAGATTTCCTCTTAGAGATGGTGTGCCTCAGGGTGGAATTTTCGGACTAACATTATACAATATTTTCACGTCTGACTTACCTGAGTTACCACAGGAATGTCAAAAATCTTTGTTTGTAAATGATGAAACAGGCCTCTCCGCCAAAGGACGAAGCCTGCATGACATCTGTAGTAGATTTTTTTAGTTTGGATATTTTTTCTGCTTACTTGCAAAATGCTTGCACTAATGCTAATTAAGAACAAGCTTTTGATCTTCAAACACATTTTCAGGCCGGTCATGGCGTATGCTGTATCAAAACGGACTAGCTACTGTAATATCGGAAAGAAAGCTCTGCAGAGAACTCAAAATAAATTTTTGAAAATGATTCTGAAGCTCCCTTCCTGGTATAGTACTAATCAGATACATAGAATAGCCAATGTTGAAGTCACGATGAATGCTTAGGTTAAGTTTATTGAAAAGGGATTTTCTCTCCTCTTTAGGAGAATTCATTTCACCTGTAAAAATTCTGAACTGCTACAGCAAATGAAATATTATATGTTGTCAACATTTTTGCAAAAATGCAAAGATCTTAGAAATCCAAAAGCCAACAATTTTGAAATTCTTAAAATAAATATGATGATTTTTTTCCTTTTATGAGTAGTGGGTTCAACAAGTAGGGCATGGAAAGGCTATTCAACACCAGTTACCCCCTACTATCCCAAATTTATTCGAGACAATGATAGGAAAAGAGCTTCTTGTGTTGTGTGCAAATGGAATCGAGACTTTTCCTTGTCCTGACTCGGTGCCTAGGCACATGTTCGTCAGTCACAAAGATGGTTCGTGTTTTGTTCTTTTTATGAGTTGGATCTCCGTACCCCGCAAGAGATGATGATGACGACTTCCAGCCTGGAAGCTATTTTCCTTGGCTGTAATCATCATTACTCGTCGGGAGGTGGGCCGAAATAAAATAGCGGTGATTTCGGGCCAGAATAAATAATTCACGTTCACGTTCGGAGAGATGGTCGTTGTCTTTCGGAGGCTTCTCCGATTGGAGATTTGGTGATTGGTGTGATTGCGTTTGGGCTGTTGTTGGATGACTTACCTTTGACATGGCTTCGGTGCTCTGGAAGGTGACGGCTCCCGGTACGATACGCACATTGGAACCGTAGCTGCTGGGGATTTCGTCGCTGCTGTCGTGGTGGTAGCCTCGCCCCGGTGCGCCAGGTGGTCCCGGAGGTCCTGGGGGTCCTGAATGATCAAGCAGCAGCAGGTGATTTTCGACGGAGGGAAAAAAGCAAATTGAATTCGTTAGGTCGGTCGGTTGGTTTATGGGCCGTACGAACTGGAAGCAAATTGCAAGCCAAAACACCAATTGCTACCACCAAGAAGCCGAAAAGTTGCAAATAAATAGACTGAGAGGAATACGATGAGGTTAACGGAAAATCCAGCGTCAGTTTTGTACTATGGGGGATGGTTTCCTATTAACACAAAGCACCTAGTTAGTCTTTTTTCAATTTTATCAGTAGAAAAGGTTGATCTGATAGTTACAAGGTATAAATAAGAGATAATTATTTTAAAGTATTGAAATATTTAAATAATGGTACTGATCTCTTGCAGTGCTTAAAGTTCATGAATAAAAAGGAGATTTTTGTAAATGTGTTCAAATTTTTGCTTACCTTTTTTTCAAGGTATTTATCAAGAGTATTCAAAATAATTTAGTAAAGAATCAATCGAGATATCCAGTCTGTGATTTACGATGATTTTCTTCAACGATTTTATATTTAATTCTGGTAGATAATTTCTTATGAATTTCAGATTTTATTTAGAGTTTAACTTACGAATAAATTCACAAAGAAACTGAGTGTTGTTTGATCCTTCGACCTTGACGCTTGCTCCTGCGGGGGCGGGCGATGAGGGCAGGATCAATCGTGTTGCGCGCCGATCGCGTAGCACGGTGGAATAGTGTCGCGGATCGGGGAACGCGTTAATTGTGTTTGATCCTTTGATCTTGTCGCTAGCTCCTATGGGGGCGAGTGACGAACACTTGTTTGGCGTTCAATGCGTTTATCGAGTAATATCGCGAATCCGGTGAGGCGCATTCATTTCAAATTATATATTTTCAATGCTATTTAATTAATTCTTTCAAGTTGCTGTAATTTTTGTTATTGTCTCCAATCCTGCTGATATTCCAACACTCTTTTTTATTTTTAACGATCACTTGTTTCTGGATGTGCTCTTAAAGCCTGTAACCCTTCTTTTAAAAATTCTTTTGAATCAAACTTCCAAAATTAAAATTAATGTTGGATCGTTCCAAATGTTGCCCGAAACATATAATATAACCATTCAAAAATGTTTGACAATGGAATTAAAGCTTTAAGCATTTTAAACAAAAAGAAATCTGCTTGTAAAAAGAACTGCTATTTTTGAATACCAAAGAAGTATATATGTTATAGTTGAAGTATATTCACAATTATATACTTATCATACATTATGCTTCAAGCTTTCATTCCATAAAAAAAGATTGTTAATCCGTAGAGCTGTTCAAAAGTTATGATTTTTTTTTTAAACATTAAAAATTTAATGCGCTGAGATCTACAGTGTGTGCCGATGAAAAATGGCTGATTTTTATTTTCAAAAAAAATATATCTCAAAAACTAAAAAACATACATCGCTGAAAATTTGACAGTAAACGTAAAATTTTCTGAACTTTCAAGAAAAAATGAGAACAGCAATAGCAACTTTGGTCCCGAGGCCTTCAAAACACGAAAAAAACGGAAACTATTGAGTTTTTCCATGTAAAAAACACAATTTTTGTGAAATTTTATATTTTTCCTGAAAAGTCAAAATCTCTAGCCTTCATTTCGTCCAAAAAGATTGAAAATCAGTCGAACGGTTCAAAAGTTATAATTATTTTAAAAATAAAAATTTTGCAAAATCGCGATTTTTCTGGTCAACCTATTTTGGAAATGGTCACCCTAATCAAAAAATCCAAAAATACGTGTATCCTTATTTCGGATAAGCAAATTTTCACGGAATTCGGTGACCCACTAGATCGGGTTTTCATAGAATGGCTGTATATTTTTCAATAAAAATGTAATGGCGTTTGTATGTCTTTCATAGTTATGTTGCTTAAGTGATATTGAACGGAAAAGTGAAAGGACATTGAAAGGAAAAGTTGGAAAAAATCAAAGTGAACGGAACTGTCATTTTGTACGGGACATTTCATGGTGTTTTCAAACAGTCTACTTGATGGCAAGACAAAGTTTGCCGGGACCACTAGTATGAAATATATTGTGTTTGAACCTGTTTTTTTAAATCACACATTATGTCAAACAGCCATTATGCCAAAAATCATTATACCAAACGACCATTATGCCAAACGGGGTACAATCGGATGAAACAGTTATCCTCCACCGTTACTAAGAATTATATAAAACTATGTGCATGTATGTTTGAGGTTATGGCTTTCAGTCTTAAATAAAAATGAGTTTTATTTAAGACTGAAAGCCATAACCTCAAACATCAACATAACAGTCGTACCTCCAAGAAAGATATGTGCATGTATTCGTTTGAAATTAAACAAAATCACATGTATTTGATTAGGTATTGCTGCACAAGTTCTTTCTAGGACAGCGGGTTTCTTTCAGAAATTCTGAGGGTATATTTTCAACAATCCTTGGGAATTCCTGGAACCATTTCTGAAGAATTGATAAATTTTTCCCTTGCCAAGATTTTCCTGGATTGTTTCTGGAGCAATTCTTGGGGGAATTATAGGAGTTACCCCAGAAAAATATCCTGGGGAAATCTTTGTAGATTTTTCTGCAGGAATCTCTAGAAGAAATACTGAAACATCTCTGCAGAATTGTTGAAAAAAATCCAGTAGATATCATGGAATGATTTCTTGGAGTAACCAAAAGATCATTTCCCTAAAATTTTTCGGGAAAATTTGTTGGAAAAACTTCAGAAACTTCTATGATATCTTTATAACTATTCGAGAGTGCATAAGATTCGCTTTTTGTTGTGAGTGGAAGACCAATAGGGGCCTTCCTTCCCGAGCAAAGTCCAACATCGAAAAGAATGCAAATCAAAAACATATCCTGTTTTCAGCATCAATTTGATATCACAATTCGATATCAATTTGTCATTGAAATGTTCGATATCATATATTGTTTTCGTTCTGATATCATTTTACAATTTTTGTTAATGTTTTTATTTTATATAATTATAAAATCATTACAAAAATAAAGCATTCATTTTGTCGTAGACTCGTTTCAATATCAATCGAAAATATGTATATCTCATTGAGTTCTCAATTCGCTCTCCATGATAGCAAAAACAGTTTTCAATTTGCTGTAATTGATAGCAAAAATAGATTTCAATTTGATTTCATGGGAACAATTTCCTGCTCTCAGTTTTGATATTTGACCCGTTAAAACGACCAAAATGAAAACAAATTGAGTTATCAAAATTCGCGACATCACAACATCAAAATTAGTTTTCAATATGATCTCAAGCTTTGCTTGGGTTAGCCGCGTGGTTAGAGTTCGTGGCTACAAAGCAAAGCCATGCTGAAGGTGTCTGGGTTCGATTCCCGGTCGGTCCAGGATCTTTTCGTAATGGAAATTTCCTTGACTTCCCTGGGCATAGAGTATAATCGTACCTGCTACACGATATACGAATGCGAAAATGGCAAGTTTGGCAAAGAAAGCTCTCAGTTAATAACTGTGGAAGTGCTCATAAGAACACTAAGCTGATAAGCAGGCTCTGTCCCAGTGAGGACGTTAACGCCAAGAAGAAGAAGAAGACCAGTGTTTGCTATTTCTCGATTACTTTTTCAAAGCGACGTAAGTAACTTTCATACGTTTTTGAGAAAATTAATTCAGAAGAATCACAAAACTGTTTTAAAGTTAATCAACTTGTTAACATTTTTTCGCCGTGTACATCGCTTAAATTTTGCATACATTAAGCTCGCGTTCAAAAACTAGGCTGTTCCTGTTATTTCCCACAAAAAAAAAAAAAAATATTACAAAATGATAAGCCGATTTATTCAGTTACTTTCGACGTTTTTCTACCAGTGTAAAATCGGTTCAAGTAGTGGGTTGTTTTGATTCGTGGTTAAGTCACTTTGTCTCTCCATACAGCGGAGCGGCGAAAGTAGGTTGCGAAAGTTGAGAATCTTACTTTCGTCATTTTGTAAATGCGGAAATTCAACGTTCTAAAAGTGAAAAATCGAGTTGGTTCAGAGCGCAACGTGTAGAATTTCGTCTGCGGAAAACGTAGAATCGATAAAGTAAGTTTGTATACTTTTTTGACTTGAGTCTGTTTGAATAAGTTTTCGAGATTTGATTGTATTAGAAAGGCATGGACCGCTATGTGGATTGACCAGGTTCATAGGTAACAGAAATGTTTGAGTCGCAGACGAGGATGGAGAGAGACGGCCACGAACCGAGTAAGTTGATGAAATATTGTTGGTGAAGTTTTATCAATTGATGGAAAACCAATTAGCTTAAATAAATAATAACTCAAAACCATCATTGAAGAAACTACTGGAAAAGTCCCTAAAGTTTTCTGGAAGGCTGCCGAATTAAAACGCAACTAAAGAAGAGGACCATTCTATGTTTTATAAAAAAGCATCAGCAATAATTTGAACCTTTTTACTTATAAAAAGAAGTCAAATAGCACTTAAATAAGTTTCCTACCAGTACATCGATACAAATAAGCAACAATGAAATTAAAAACTAGCAATTAATAAACAAAAAAATTCAACTCAACAGTTACAATTCGAGAAACTACAAAGAAAAAATAATAATCAGCACTAAAAATGCAAACTTTAATAAATACTGCAAACTTTGATTGCTATTGATAAGATCATAAGTGCTATTTCTTATTTTTCTTTGGAATATTCATAATATTGTAGTGCTAATTTTTAGTTTTTTTTTCCAATTAATTTTTAGTTTTTGAAAGATGATCACATTTTCTTATTGAGTGTTTTAATTTTTGTTTGGCGATAAACATTTAAATGCTATTTTGAATTTTAGTGTTGATAATTTACATTCAATTATTGCTTGTTTTGAATTATTTTATTGGCTGTTTTTTTATCTTTTTTTTTAATGTGAATTTTAACACAGAATGGCTAGAATCATTACTACAGGATGTTTGAATTTATTAGACTGATTGCTGTGAAAATTCTTACTGGAGACACTTTCTTTCCTACATATTTATCGAAAATATTCTTGGGAGTAGTGTGTGGTCTTTCGATTCCATAGCATGCTCTTGCAGGGCGAGCGATGGAATCAAGACCAATTGTTTTCGGTCCGCGTGGCGCGAGTGCGAAAAGAGATTCGCGTTTGTAATGTGTGGTCTTCCGATTCCATGGCATGGAGTTGTGTTTGATCTTCCGACCTTGACGCTTGCTCTTGCGGGGGCCGGCGATGAGGGCAGGATCAAACATGTCGCGCGTCGATCGAGTAAAGTGAAAAAGTGCCGCTTTTGATTAGTTCTTTTTGATCTTCCGACGTTGACGCTTGCTCCTGGGCAGTGCGTCAAGAAAGCCCGAGCAGTCGTCAGTTGTTTTCCCTCACGGGTTGCACGCCTATTTTCTCTGAGTGCTTTTATATAGCCTATTAAACGAGTGAAGTTCAAAGAGGATTGTTGCTGCTCAAGGATGACGGATCAATTGGTGAGCTCGTTTTATGCTACTGTTTCTAATCTATAAAATATGTATGATTGCACCCTTAATCGTTACAACGGTGAGACGTAAATATGATTTTTCAAAAAAATATGAATGGTTCGTCACTGTGAGTGTCGACATAAACTCTGATTCATAAATTATTTATGTCTAATTTTTTTTTTCAAAACACTTTCTTCTTTTTACCTTTATTTTTGTAATTAAAAAAAAAACTTTGAATGGTTCGACACTTCAAGTGTAGACTTCCAAAAGGTTCACTTTATTCAACAAACTTTGAAACGTTCGTCACATCAAGTGTCGGCATATTTTTTCTCTACATAGATGTTGTTCATATCAAATGAAAATATTATATTTACATATAAGCATGTTTATATCTCACAAATAATTATTTATCATGGTCTAATCGCTTATCAAAGTGAATCCTGTGACCCAACGATCCTTCCCATTAACAAACATCCCTCCCAGTAACCTTTGTGGAGATGCAGAGGCAAACACGGTCTCCAAATAGCAAAGGTTACACACTAACATTCCTTCCCCCAATCCCACCTGACTGCAAGGACGTGGCCGGCGCCGTTATTGACCATGTATAAATAGAGGCACTGAATTATGCACACTGAAGAAGATTATGGCCAATCCCAGCCGAACTTCTAGTTGATTCTTTGTGCATTTTCACTGACTTTGGTCAATCACGGAATAGCAACCATTGATATGTGTAGTCAGTCTAAGCTAAGCTAAGCTAAGCTACATATTTATCGAAAATATTCTTGGTAAAATCTTCTTGCCTCAAAAGTTTTTTTTTTCTGATGAATTTCTAAGATATTCTTAAATTAATATCTCGTAAAACTTCGAAAAAAAAATTTAAATAAAAAAAAGTGAATTTGAAATTTTTAAACGGAAATTGAAAGATCCAATTTGATACCCTAACCGGTTCCAAAACAAACTCAAAGGACAATAATTCTGCAGGTATGGAGTAGACTTGAACATTGCTCAGTTCAAAAATATGAAACTGTCGGAGCACAATTTGAACCCACTAATCTTGGTTAGTATTTAGCAAAATCAAACGTCAATGCTATGTTTTTTTGTGTTGATAACAATTTTTTTATAAACTGTGTGATTTCTATACAAATCGAATTTTACGATGTTCTAGTCTGATTTTTCAAGTAAGAACTCCGATCGCAATTGTTTGAGTAACGGAAGGCTCATGAGTTCATAATCGAGTAAGTTTGGTTTGCTCTTAATTCAAAATGCATCACTGCTAGTTGGTACCTGGGAGGGAGAAACCGATACGAAATTTACGTAGGGGAAAGGGTGGTAAAATGAACAGCGTGCCTTTTATCGAGAAAAACAAATTTCGATGAATTTTAATCACGCACGGACGATTCAGAGCATAAATCGGAGTGTTCGGATTGATACGGAAGTCAATTGAAGTGAAAATATCAACGAAAACTGAGATTTAAGAAAACCACATTTAAAAATTAGAACTGACGTAACTTTTACCTCGAAAGTCTTGAGATTTTGCAGTGAGGTGATATGATGTCAAACCTGATACCTTCAGAATTCTTTTTGAATGGATTACAATCATTAATGGATATATTTTCGGTGATGCAATGAAAATTTTCAGAAATATTTGTTTTGCTCACGTTTTTACACGATGTTCATTTTACCACTAACAGCTGTTCATTTTACCCACTAGTGCAGGTAAAATGAAAATTTGCACGGTTTTTTGCTAGCGATAAAAATATGTGAAAATTTAGCTATTTTAGTCTGAATTCGTGTGGCTGCGAGTAAAGGCGCTTAAGCCAAGACTCTAGAGCCAGGACATGAGGAGGAAATACCTGTGTCCCATCCCAGGAGAACATACAAGAATGGAGTGCGCATTAACTTTCTTAGCAACGCCACTCCCAACGATCATACCTATAACTCTGAATCGAAACGGTTGGTACGGTTGTCCCCGTTTCTTCCTTTAAAAAAATGAAAATTTTTCGCCTATCATGTTATTCATTCGTGAATAACCTGATCGTCGTAATTTTTCAGTTGTCTCCAATCCCAAAGACTGCACAGTGGGCCTGGCCATTTTAATATTTCTATAATATCACAGATTTTCTGCAAATATTAATGCTGACAAGAAAATACCTTAGCATATCTAGTTATTTCCAGGATGATTTTCAATATTGGCTTTGCAAGCGCTTAGATTAGATTAGAGTTCGTGTCGCTGCTATAGATAACATCTCTAATTTTGATGATGTGCGATAGAACTATACAAATTCCTCGTATAATTAAAGTATAAATAAGCATCTCTCTACTTTTTGCAATAAAATTTAAATTAAATGTATAGAAAACTGTCGCCCTTTTTCCATATTTGTCTGGAAAGATCAAAGGTGCACAACAAAAGATAACTAGCGACTTCCATCAAGTCTGCCCTGATTGTCATTAGCAAACTGGAGTTATCTTGCAGTTAAGAAAAACTTTGTATCATATTTCGTGTGTAGTATCTGTGCCTTCCTCCCAGGTTGGTACCTACAAACAAATTTATTTAGTCCAATTATTTGTTTATTTTGAAAACAAAACAAATGTTTATCGGGATACACAAATGGGAGGGTGGTGGTTGTTTATTCATGATTTTGTTGATGTTTTAATAATGTTTTGCTTAGTACTGCAATATCTATTTCTCAAAAATCCAACACCGCTAGATATTACTTGAAAACCACACTGAATGCATAATATTTGAAAGAGAATATTCTCTCTGGAGACAAATTCTGCTTGAAAATATGCACATGAGATGAATATGGTTGAGTAGTTGAGCTACTTCTAAACGCCTTAACTTTCCAAAACGTCAGTTATTCGAACTACCAATTTCCCCGATAAGTGATGTATTTCATAAATTGGTAGAATCCGAGCCTCTGTAAACAAACTGAAAATTTTACCGATGTTTTTGAACCATATACTTGATTTAAATGTAATTCAAATTTAACATTCACAATATTTCAAGCAGAATTTAACATAGAACAGGTTTTGCAAAGCTAAGAACACCAAGAAAACGACTATGAAAGCGCATGAAAAATTCCAAACACAAAAGAGTCCAAACTCGAAAGAAACTGAAACATTCATAGAGATTTACCGGCCGTACTATCTTCTAGTTCCCTGTGGTGCTTCAGTTCCCTAAGCTGCTTTAGTTCGTCAAAGCTTGAGCGGCTTCCTGTAACATTAGTGAACAGAGGCGTCATTTAAGCATTTTTGGCGGGATTGAAACAGTGTTCAGGAGAAATAATAATTGTTCTGCGTAACATTAGGAAAGGAAGTTAACATTCACTGATCTACAGCCGCCGCGAGGAAACATAAAATTTTGCTGCTGACCAAAATCGTTAGAACACATTTGATTTTTTCTTTGCCAGGACAGGGGAGATAGTTTACAAACATGAACAATCATTCATTCCGCATTCCAATTGGATGATTGGAGGAATTGCGTTGCGAGGACCCTACCTTGTCTTCCGCCATAGTTCGGATCTCCGTAATAGGGGCTGCGTGAATCCATTCCAGGTTCGCCTTTTGGTCCGGCTATCGAAACTCCTGGTATGCCGGGGGAACCCGGTGGCCCTGGTGGTCCTGGAGGGCCGGGCATTGGAATGTACTGAATGTTGTCACCCGATGCTGCTGGAAGTCCCGGTGGACCGGGTCGGCCATCCATTCCGTCTCTGCCGCGATCGCCTTTCTCGCCGCGGGGCTGTTTAGGATAAAGATAGAAAGTGTTATTAAGCTAAAGAGTTTCAATAGAGAATGTGCAGTGATTTTTTAGATGATTTCGTGGTTGTTTTAGCCGTTGGTTTTATCAACAAATTTGTTCTACGAATTGTTTCTATTTGACATTGACCAAGAAATTAGCAAAAAAAAAAAAACACTGTCGTAAATGTTTAAATCGAAACCAATCTCATGAAGCGCTGTGGAATCTCGAAGATTTTCGTAGCTGTGTAGTAAAAAGCCTTCACCATACAGTTACAGACAAAACATAGGACAAAAAACGAAAACTATATTTTCCCCCTGAGGAAAGCACAATACCCGTGTCGAAACGTCGGGAAAATATGCACCTCGTTTTATTGTAACAAAGACGGCGTTGCCGGAAAATAAAGAAATGTCAACACAATTAGGTTGAGTTAGCAAGAAAGATTACGATTATACATGGCTACTTTGTAACTTCATCAACGTCGATGTGCCCTTTTCTAATGCTTCTCCAGAATTGCTCTGATAGTCTTTGGACTTAGCACAAATATCCCTAAAAAATAAAGCAATTTGTGTAAGAGAGGTTTGATGTAAATACTTATAAAATATGTTACATCATTTACTGATTTAAAATGAAAATTGTTTAAAGTTCAAATCTTTTCTTGATGGGTGCAAGGAGAATATGTGTGAAAATCAGTTTATTATCTAACGCAATGAACATTTCAACAAACTTAACTTTCTGTTAAGTAGATATTACTCTTCGCTCCCACGATGGTACTGCACAAACCGAATTACATGAAACAGTTTCACGGTTTCGTTTAGCTTGAAGCGGTGCGGGAAAATTTCACCAGTAATTTTTCATTCCGAATAAGCTGTATACACATTCCAGTGTCAGATTGACTGTGCATTGAAATGTTGTACAAACCAATGTTGCACAATTGGCAGGATGAAGAGGAAGCGTTTTTTTTGCTGCATTCCTTTTCCAGCATTTTTTTCTGGTACTGTAGGTAGATAGTCAGCTGCAGGTTATTTCTCCATCTGGTTGTTTAAAAATTTAAAATGGAATTTGCAGCTGTAGTTTGGATGTTTGGTTGATTTTTTCGCTGATTCTACTTCTGTGAGCTCTTGTCGGAGCTCTGGATGTTCATTGCAGTGGGATTGGGATACTGAATGAACATCCAGAAAAATACCCCCACCGAGCAGTTTAAGGTCAGCCAGCACACACATGAAAGCTATGCTTTCCGCAGTTGCTAGTCCCAGCTGCACTGTAATGGGAAATTCAAATGATAACTTCGTACCCGTCACCATCAGACGCGGTGGTGGACGTGTGCAAAAGTTTCCAATTCCGGGATGATTGGAGTTTTTTTTTGTATGTGACGGCGGAATATGTTTCACTGTAGCAAATCCTTCCTTTCAAAAAATACAGCTGATTCCGACTAACGTCGAGTGCATCGAAAACATAACGAGGTCAGCTTTTCTCTGGTTGCGATGGATTTTCATCTACATTTCCGTGCAAACGTTTGGGGTCACTCCCTAAAAATATACAAAAGTGTTTTGTTCGCGTCGCTGTGATTGCACGTCTTTTTATAAAACCCTGTGGTTTATTCGAAAAGCAATTAGGTGATCTTGATTCGTAGGTGAATATTATATTTTTTATTGTAGCTTCCAAATATGCCTCTCAGAAATTTACGAAAACGTTTTATTAATTAAAAATGTTTTCGAAATCCTGATTAACTTGATTTTTATTTGGAGCAGTGATAATTTCCAGAAGTGCTTGGGGCAACTTCACTGGTGATCCATTTTTTGGTCCAAATTTTTATTAAAAACTAGTGGTCCCGGCAAACTTCGTCTTGCCACCAAGTAGGCTGTTGAAAATCGCCAAGGATCGTCCCATACAAAATGACAGTTCCGTTCACTCTCGTTTTTTCGACTTAGCTTTCTATACACACAAACACGTCGGAACCCTTGACGAAAAAAACGGAGAATAAACATTCAAATCCGTTGACCCGCTCGTAAGTCATTTCGTGACATACAAACACCATTCCATTTTTATTTATATAGATAGATAGATGGACTTGGCAATGTTAAGCAGACCAGTAAAAATAGACCAAACCGCACGCGCATGCACCAGTTGTTATATCTTTTCGATCCATTAGGAATGTGATCAACAAAAATAAACAAATAGTATTGAATTAGCAAAATCCTAAAGTTTATTGCCGGAAGCTAGAATTTTCCACCTGATATTTAGGAAGAAAAGCTGCTGCTGCTGCGGAAGAACCTCGGAGCAATTTCCGGTTGAACTTGGAATTGCTGGATGAAATCCAAGAGAATTTCGAGAAGAAAGGAATTCCTGTACAAATTCCGGAGGGATTCTTAGCTTAGCTTAGACTGACACCACATATCAATGGTTGCTATTCCGTGATTGACCGAAGTCAGTGAAAATGCACAAAGAATCAACTAGAAGTTCGGCTGGGATTGGCCATAATCTTCTTCAGTGTGCAAAATTCAGTGCCTCTATTTATACAGGGTCAATAACGGCGCCGGCCACGTCCTTGCAGTCAGGTAGGATTGGGGGAAGGAATGTTAGTGTGTAACCTTTGCTTTTTGGAGACCGTGTTTGCCTCTGCATCTCCACAAAGGTTACTGGGAGGGATGTTTGTTAATGGGGAGGATCGTTGGGTCATAGGATTCACTTTGATAAGCGATTAGACCATGATAAACAATGATTTGTGAGATATATACATGCTTATACGTAAATATAATATTTTCATTTGATATGAACAATTTCTATGTAGAGGAAAATTATGCCGACACTTGAGGTGACGAACCATTCAAAGTTTGTTGAACAAATACCTAAATGTAACATTCCTACAGCTGTCAGGACGAAAGCATGTGTTATTATATTTTACTCATTTGAAAAGAAACAAAAAACTCGATTGGTTGGGACATCATAGAACACTCTTATTATTATGCCGACACTTACAGTGGCGAACCATCCAAAGTTTGTTGAATAAAGTGAACCTTTCGCAAGTCTACACTTGTAGTGTCGAACCATTCAAAGTTTTTTTATAATTACAAAAATAAAGGTATATAAGAGGTGTTCTGAAAAAAAAATGTTAAACATAAATAAATCATGAATCAGAGTTTGTGTCGACACTCACAGTGACGAACCATCCATAGTTTGTTGAAAAATCATATTTACATCCCACCATTGTAACGATTGAATGTGCAGTCATACATATTTTATAGATTAGAAATAGTAGCATGAAACGAGCTCACCAATTGATCCGTTATCCTTGACTGAGCAGCCACAATCCACTTTCGGCTTCACTCGTTTGCTCGGCTATAAAAAAGCACTCAGGAAAAAAAATAAGCGCGCGACCCAAAAAGAATAAAAAAAAACTGTTCGGGCTTTCTTGACGCACTGCCCAGGAGCAAGCGTCAAGGTCGAAGGATCAAACAGAACTAACCGATCGCGGCACTTTTTCAGTTACTCCAACCGAACTCACCGATCACGCCACTTTTTCACTTACGAGACCGACGCGCGACATGTTTGATCCTGCCCTCGTCGCTTGCCCCGGGAAAAGCAAGTGTCAAGGTCGAAAGATCAAACAGAACTAACCGATCGCGGCACTTTTTCACTTTCTTCAACCGAACTCACCGATCACGCCACTTTTTCACTTACGAGACCGACGCGCGACATGTTCGATCCTGCCCTCGTCGCTCGCCCCGGCAAAAGCAAGTGTCAAGGTCGAAAGATCAAACAGAACTCTCCTGTACAAATTCCGGAGGGATTCGAGGAGAAACTCTGAAAAAATTCCGGAGAAATTTTAACACTCTTGCGAAATTGCCGGAGAAACTCTGGAGGATTTTTTGAAGGATCTAGAATAATTCTCGGAATAACCCCAGGAGAATTACTAGTAGACTCATGAGTATTTCTGATGAATTACTGGAGGAACTCTAAAGAATTTCTGGAGACACTCCGTAAAATTCCTGGAGTAACTATGTCGAAAATTTGAAGGAATTCTCGTTGGAGCTCCAAAGAAATATCCGGAGGAAATCTGAGGAAACTCCCGAAACAACTCCAATGAAAATTCATTTAGAATTCTAAAGAAATAAATTCTTGGAGGACCTCTAAAAAATTCCTAGGAGAACTCCGAAGAATTTATTCAAAGAACTGCCGAATCATTTTCAGAGAAACTCCGGAGAAATTCCTAAAATACCCAATGGAAGATATCCCAGAAACTCTGAAGAAATTTCTAGAGGGCTTTCAAAGGAGTTCCACGAAGAAATCCGAGCCATTTCAAGAGGAACTCCATGGAATTACGTGAAAAACTCTGAAGAATTCCTGCAGGATCTATGGAAGAAATCCGAAGGAATGACCGTTGGGGCTCCAAAGGAATTTCCGTCAATAGTTTTCAAATTCCTGGAGGAACTCCGTAGGAATTCCTGAAGAAACACTGAATAAAATTTTGGAGAGATTCCGAAGAAATTCTTGGAGGAACGCACGCGCACGGAGTAACTCTGAAGAAATTCTCGCAGGAACTCTGGAAGAATTCCCGGCAGAGCTCTGGAGGATTTCCCAGAGGAAGTCTGGAGGAATTCCTGGAGGAACTCTGAAGGAGTGGCTGGAGAAACTCTGAATATAGTCCTGGAGGAATGCCCTCTTGAGAAATTCCCGGATGAAATTCTACAGAAATTGCGGGAGAAACTCCAAAAGAATTGCTGGAAGAATTACTGGGGAAATGCAGAGGAATTCTTGGGGGAAATCCGAAAAAAAATCCTGATGGAACTCTGGAGGAATACCTGAAAGAACTACGAATAAATTCCAGAAGCAAATATGAAGGAAATCCAAAGGGATTCCCGTTGGAGCTCTGGAGGAACTTCGGAGGAAGGCAGAAGAATTGATTAAAGAACAGCGGAGGGATTTATGGCACAACTCAGGAGGAATTACCGGTGATGCTCTGAAAGAATTCCTGGAGCAACACTGAAGGAATTTCCAGAGGAAATTTTGAAGAAATTCCTGGAGGAACTCTGTACAAAATCCTGGAGAAACTCAAAAAGAATTCCTGGAGAAACTGTGGAGCAATTCTTGGCGTTCCTGGAGAAACTCCGGATGCATATCTAAAAATACTCCGGAGGCGTTTCTGAAAGTACTCCGGGTTATTGCTTGAAGAACTCCGGAGAAATTCTTGAAGAAACTATGGAGGATATTCGAATGAATTCCTTATGGAACTCCGGAAGAACTTTCCACGAAGTACGGGATAAAATCCAGAGCAATCGCTTGAGTAACTGCAGAGGAATTTCTGGAGGAACTCTGTAAGAGGTGCAAATTCAGAAGAAGTTCCGGGGAATTGCTGGATGAACTCTTGAGAAATTTTCTGAGGAACTCTGGAGTTTTCCGGAAGTTTTCCGAGCTATTACTAGAATTCTGATGAATTCCTGGAGAAATTCTGGAAAAAAAATCCTGGAGGAACCCTGGAGGAAATCTGAAGATATTCCCGGTGGAGTTCCAAAAGAATTCCTAGAGAAACTCCGAAGAAATTCCATGAGGAACTCCAAATAAATTCCTGGAGGAAATCCGAGAAATTGCTGGAGGGACTCCGGAAGAAGTCCTGAAGAATCCATGAAGAAAATCTAAAGTTCCGAAGAATTCCCGTAGTAACTACGGTAGAATTCTCGTAGGAGCCTTGAAGAAATTTCAAGTGGACTCTGAAGAAATTCCCGAAAAAAAATTGTGAAGGAACTCCGGAGCAATTCCTAGAAGAACTCTGAAGGAATTCCTGGATAGACTCTGCAGGAATTGAGGAATTTCCGAAAGAAATCTCCCGAGAAATTTTTGGAAATGTTCTGAAAAAGTCTCCGGAGTAATTTCTGGAGAAAATCCTCGGAGGAATTTCTTAACGAATTTCTAGACGAAATCCCCAGAGGAATTCCTGGACGAAATCCCCGGAGGAATTGCTATCGTAAATCTCCTGGGTAATTCATAGAGGAAATTCCCAGATGTGTTTTTGAAAAAAAAAAACTCCTGTGGAATTTCTGAAGAAAATCCCAGAGAAATGCCTGGAGCGATTTTCCGGCGGAATTCCTCGAGGACAGAGAAAGCATCCGGAAAAATTTTTGGTGCGAATCTTCAGAGACACTTCTGGTAGAAATCCCCGAAATAATTCTCTGAATAAATCACCGAAGGAATTTCTAGATAAAATGTCTGAAGGAATTTCATAATGAAATCCCCAGAGCAATTCCTTGACGAAATTCCCGGAGTAATTCCTGCTGAAAATCCCCAGAAAAAATCTCGGAGGAAATTACCGGATGAATTCTCTGAAAAAAAAAATCCCCGAAGGAATTTAGGGAGAAAATGCCTAAGATCCCCGGAGGAATTCTTGTACCAAATCCCCGGAAAAACTCCTGGAAATTCTAAATTCCTGGAGAAAACCCTTGGACAAATGTCTGAAAGAAATCCTCAGAGGAATGCTTGGAGGAAACCGAGCTTAGCTGTTTCAGGGAGAAAACTCAGAACTGGTAAACAAACATGTGTCAAACCAGATTTGGAACAGCTCAAACCTTGGTCCAAATACGACCAAAAATGGACCAGACAGTGAGCCTGTTACAAAAAAATAGACCAGAAAGCTGGTACCGTAAAACGGGGTAACTTTGATAGTTTTCTCGAAGAAAACTAGAATATTTATGCATGCTGTTCCAAAGAATAATAATTTATATTTTTAAAACAAGTACCGTAATTTCGGGTGAAATTGATCATTTTTCACGGTTTTTCTTGCCCGTTTTCTATAATGTTGACAATGCCAAACAATTGAATGCAGGAAAACAAGTACGAAGGTGAGTCTCATTGACTCATGTACCGATATTTTCTTACAAATGTCATTTTAGTGCTAAGAAATATCTCTAAAATAAAAAAAATCGGGGAATCTTATTTCGGGGTGAAATTGATCACTTGTCAATGCGATTATTGTTAGTTTTCAAACCAACTCTATATAATAAATTTGAGGTCCCTGAATCCGAATATGCTTGCTAAATTCTTACCAATACAATAATTATAGAAATAATGAATAGTTAAATTTCAAGAATTACGCGAAAAACACCTCAATGTATGCAATTTCCTAGGGAATTTCTCGATATTTAACAGAAATTCAATTATTTTCACCAAATGACCAACTCGTACCAAAGTTTTGGTTATGAAATCTGGTTTGGGGATATATCTCAAGCATCCTGACAAACTTTCAGGTTTATACCATGTTCATATCATTGTTTAGAACTAGAAGTTTATAAATGTTGGTCAATATTGCACCGCACATAATTTTGAAATTTTACATTATTTTCATAGAAATAAACTTTTTTCAACGCAAAAAACTTAACAACACTCAATTCAACAATAGTTACAACAAACAACGTTCATTCTCTGCAGGTAAAATTGATATTTGTGCTCCATTAGGAAGAAATAAAATCGAGTGACACGGTGATCAATTTCTCCCTACTGAACAATTTCACCCGAATTTACGGTACTGGCATCCTAGCTATCGATTGCAGTCGATAGATTTCCAAAAGATTTATTATGAATGGATATATAATTTTTCATATAATCGAAAGTTGGTTTTCTGTTTTGGGGTAACTTTGATAATGGAGTATGAATCGAACAAAATTGAATGAATAACGAACATTTGTAGGGAATTGCATACATCTAGGCGTTTTACGTTATATGGAAATTTCTGACTTAGCTTACAAAAATGGTCCCAGTTTGTGAAAATGCTATTCGCTAAGAGATTTGAAACCGTATTCAAGTTCTATGATAACTAGGCTGTCAAAAATAAGTGGCCAACTATTCAAAACTACATCAAATAGTGATCGTAGAACAAATTGTTTGTAAGCGTTTCGAAAATGCTAAAATTGTGTCTATTTTTAATATTCGTATAAAAAGCCTCAAATGAATAATCCAATGAAAATAGCTTTGACATGAAGTGTCATACTAGTACTCTTTACTTTTGCATTTGTTTTGCTTAACTGATGAACAGAAACTTCGTTATTTCGTTTAATATGTTGTGGGTTTCGCACAATCAAAGTTACCCGCATTATCAAAGTTACCCCGTTTTACGGTATAAAATAAAATTGGCACACTATTTACAACATCAATGCGAGTTCCAATTTTTAACATGGTCCAAACATTTGGACCATACCAGTGATTTCGACCACCGGTGAAGTTGCCCTTAATGCCAGGGTCCAATTAAGAAATTATTATTTTTTTGATTCCAAATTGAGTAAAATGTTTTCTAATTTAGTTTTGCAGATCCTGCCATATCATTTTCACAACAGGATCGCGAGTGGTTTGAAAATACCATCTTCTCACGTTTTTAAGACAAATCCAGATTTTAAGATCATCGTCTATAATCACGGATACCGGAAAATGTTTAGCGAGCTCAAAACAAAAAGTCTTGCAAAATATGGCAGACACCATTGTGCAGAAATGATAGATCCAAATTTCGATGATAATAAACGAAAAATACATAGGGAATACACAGGAAAATGAACTTAACATTGATCTAAATTCATTTCAATCATAATTTCTGTATATAAAACACTGGAGTTGGTAAGTTGTAGGATCATGATGAGCTTAGTCTTTTTTAAATGCATAATAGGATGTATTGGAAAATATTCTAGTATTTCAGCTATGGTGTTTATCAAATATGTTTTTAATGTTTGATTTTAGATCCTGGTTATTGGATTCTAATGATTGTTTAATAATATAGCCAAAACTATGGAGGGAAGTTTCGTTATACGCCTGTTTTAAGCAATCTAAATCAGCTTCATAAATGAGAACAGCGCTCCACTAGAGTTTAAACTACTAACCGTCATTGTTTAAGCTATACTTACCGTCAGATAATGAAAAAAAAAATGAAAGCCAATAATTTAAACAAAAATACGCGACCTATTGAACACTGATGTTACGTCTGAAATACTAGTCTTTTTGTTACTTGGTACGCTGCTCTCCCTAATTATTTCATTTACAAAAAAAAAGTTTGAGGTAAAATTTTACAGTCTATCTTGAAAAATTGGCGTTTGTCAAATGGCTTGAATTGTGATTATACTGTAGGAAAAATGGGTATCATCAACCCCAAAGTTATGCGAAATGAATTGAATGACTGCTTCCGCCAAAATATTGCGAGTGTTCTTCAGGAAATATAGATCAACTAAGTCCGCATTAATTTATTTTGTTGTCAATCCAATGTTGAGGAAATTAGCCATGTTTTTCAGTGTATTTTTTTTTTTTGAAAATCTCACTGTTCCAAGTTGAAATTTTGTGAACTAGATTCAAAAATAATTTGGTCAAAATACCTACGAAGTAAGATTAGCTCATTCCCTTTGTGATGAGCTTTATAGAGTTTTAATTGGACGTAGTTTCACAGAGATATGAACAAAACACTTTCGTATGTTTTTTAAGGGGGTGACCCGAAACTTTTGCACCGGACTGTATACAACCGACCAGGAAATATAAACTGAAACTGCGAATGTTGGTTCCCCACCGGATTTAACTGCACACTCCGCTCACCTGCGGTAAGAATAAATCCCTCCGCACATTCCGCACTCAAAAGCAATAGATCAATTTGAACACCAGATTTCAACTGCTCGGCTTAGCTTTTGGTGAGACGGAAAACGAGCTACACACATTGTTGCCATTTCCGCATGGCACTACATCTTGGTTGGCTCCGGTGTTGGCGGTGTGGATCTCGCCTTTCAGCACCACTGATTCCGGGCAATTTTTCTTGCTTCACCAGATTTTCCGAGACTTGAAACTCTGCTTCTCACTTCCGGTTCTCTAACGCTGGCTTTTCTCGGCTATAGTCCATGAGTGGCAAACCACTTTAAAGCAGTTCCAGAGGAATCTTTCGATGTGGACGTTGGTGTGTTTAGGAAGGGGCAATTGGAATTGCCTTTTTATTTTGTTGTTCGAAAGCTGGAATGATACGTGGTCAGGGCATGTTGCAAGAATGCCGGACAGCAACCCTGCAATGATGGTGTTCACTTGGGATCCGGTGGGTACAAGAAGACGCGGATCGCAGCAAGCATAGGCCTTTTCATGTGACAGATCCGTCTATGCATTTGTTTACATCGGTGGAGGACCGGTGCTAACACGGGCCTGTCATTTTCATAGAAGAAATGTCAAAGTATTTCCCGATCAGCTGATTTGAGACGTCATGTGAATAGGCCTATTGTAGCGTGAAATGGACCAATGCACGAGTTCACTAATTTGACGTTTGAGCGGTGCCGAATTCACTTGTTTCCATGGTCACATAAATAACACGGCACCGCTAAAACGTCATCTAGTGAACGTTTGTATTGGTCCATTGTCGATTCAATGTTATCTATTTAGATGTAAATAATAAAATAAAATGTTCTGTGTACAATAGAAAAAGTTTTCCAGCAGTAGTCTCAAAACTATCTGAAACAGATGACTAGCAAGCAGGGTTGGGAAAAATCCTGAAATTCACTCTACAGTAGCCAAGCAAAGCAAATCACAGTCAGCTAAGCCAGTGAAACTCGTGTCCATCGCATCTGTAGGCAAAAAACCTTGAAAATAGCAAAACACTCGTTGCTAAGGGCAACCCAAAATTACTGTAGAAAAATGTTCCATTTCCCGCTGCATTTCCGGCATGACACAAATTATTTAGAAAATTCATGCATCCAACATAGGCCACTTGATGAGATTCTTGTTTGTGAACTACTATTAGAAATATTAGTAGTAGAACGCTACTGGCGTTGTTGTCACAAAATTGATTTTAATAATTATTACCTTAAATTATGGGTTTTCATTGTTTGTTCAATACCATGTTGTTGTTTTGGTTTTGAAAATTAATCTGACACTTTGAAGCCCGGTACTCACGCTGTCAGTTCGTGGCAAACTAGATGTTGGTAACACGAATAACAGCGACATTAGCATTCTTAGGTTAATGCTTCTACTGAACTACTGTACTGGGAAGAGCCACGACACTTTCTCGAAATTCAAGCCTACTACCGTTTTGACTCATATTCCGAACACTTAAGGCCACCAGTGACTTCAAATGCATCTGATGGGCTTAAATTAGCTGATATTTGTAAAAACTCTAATTTCTCTATCAAGTCCAACTGTTAGCTGTTGGGTGTGCTGATAAAATTGTTTATTTAAACTTGTTTAGTATAGTTTTTACGTTAAAGTATGGAACAACATTTTGACTCAAATGCCGAACACTGTGTTCATTCTGTCTCATATTCCGAACACCTTGATTCAAATTCCGAACAGCACAAATAAATCGTATTAAATGGAATAATTTCGCAAATAAATTTATCTGAGCTAGCTTTACTGGTCTCGAAATAGAGAATCATCACTACTCCCGAGGTATAAAATAGATTGAAAGACTTTAAAATTGGATTGCGATTTACTGCCATTCTCTTGTAATTCGATGACATATTTCAGCGAAACATTTCAACCAAATCGCCATACAAAAACCAAGTGTTCGAAATAAGAGTCTGTTCGGAATTTGAGACAAAACGGTACTATTACCATTCCCAGCACTGCTAGCAAGTCTACTAGATAACGTGGCAGTTTCCACACGAAAATTATTGACACCATTTTCAAAGAGATTTTCTGTTCTCCAGATTTTTCAGGCTCTGCTTCGCTTTACCTTCGCCACCACTAGTTATGCCACTGATGCCAAATCAACACAAATCTTACACTTTTAAGGTCATAAATTTCATCTCGTCCGAAAAGAAACCAGGTTCTCCCGTTACTCCCTCCAATCTTTGGCCATGCATGAGCCAAAAAAACCCCAAGAGTAGAAGCAAGAGCAAACTCGTTCGCACTGGAACTGGAACCGTTTGCAGTTTCGCTGGATGACTGGGGAGTGGTACCCGTCGAGCAACGAGAAGCACAATTTGTGTGAAGTATATATTTCATGTTCTCTTTAGCATTTCTAACTCGTCTTCTCATTTCGCTGGGGAGCTGCCTTGCAGGACCTGGCCACGCTTCAGAAGAACCGGAGACGTGGCTGCGAACTTCTAGAGAAAATATCATCCCTCGGGTTGAACTCATCCACCCTCGAAAACAAGGCCAGCAGAGGATGGATGCTGAAGGATGTACTTCCACGGGCGAAGAATGCTTAAAGCAGAAACTCATTTCACTCAAGTTGAAACACTTTGTTAGACCAGCAGCAGCGGATGGCTGAATCGTGTGGCCGTGTGCCAAGGGTTCTAAGTCCTTCTGGATAGCGGGCGAAGATGACTCGTGGGTCGTGGCAATATCCCCAAAACCGTTACGTCCGTCGTGTCTAGATCCCTAGTGCCAGCAAACTATTTTGCAAGATTTAAGCGGAATTCAGACTCGAAAGTTGCACTTTATAAATAATGCATGCTAAACTCTGCTCCATTTCTGGCGTCTTTATCCCATCATCATCGCTCTCGTACTCTACGACCCGTGCAGTTCCAGATCTTCACCCGGCAACACGGTGGATAACTCTTGCCTCTCCTCAGTAGCAGGGATGGTAGCACCTAAGTGTCTTGAAAATGGGAACTTTAGAGAACAGGAATCAACAATAGACCAAATGGATACAAAAAAAAACACAAAATGAAAACTACAGGAACCAGGAAATGAGATGTTTAATCCTCAAAGAATTTTACCAGACATTTCTCTAAGAGTATTTTAGAGATATATTTTGGGGGAGGGATTCATAACATTACGACACTATTAAAATTCCTGAAGTTGTTTCTTGAGATATCTGAGATGAAACATCTGCAAAATATTGGCTAAAATCGATTCTTTAGAAATTTCTCGGATACTTGAATTAAAATAGAGATCAAGTTTCCAATAGCAGAACTGCTACCAGCCCTGCAGAGGGGAGCTAGCTAGTTTTGAGCTGGTACCGACGAAAATCATGATGATGATGATGATTTGCTTCTTCTCTGTTGAACGTCTTGGGAAAAGCCAAAAACGAGGCGAAAGCTGCCATTGCGGGGATTAGCGGGTTACAAATCCGTGCCACATTTCTCGCGATGCATCCGCAGCATAGTCCTGCAAACTCCTGCAATGCTGGGAGCCATCCAGTGTGAAGCTGCCATGCCATGAAACGAGCAACGAAAAACTCAACCACTAGCTAGTCTGGGATGATAACGGCCCTAACGGCGTCATACGACGACGACGGTTACGGAATGCAAATTTCTGTGTACACTGCAGCAGCAGCAGTAAGGTGGCCCATATTGTAGGGAAAATTCAACTTGCAAAAATATTAAGTTACATGCCTCAATTTGTTCACTTGTACCCCCCAATAGCTACTGCGAAAAGCTGAGCGGAATTCGTCAACTCTGAGAGGGCGATAACGGGTCTAATTACATTTTCAGACACAGATGGCACTTTGGTCGATAAATTTCTTTCATTGTGGATTTGAAGATTTTCAGATCAATAGAGAGAAGACTGCTACAAACTGGAGGTTTTTCCTTTAAGAAACATCAAAGTTATACCTATGGAAACTGTGGTTTCCTTTTCCCCGGGATGGGAGCTACAGCGCTATCTATAATGAAAATGATCATTATGGACCACCCTAAGCAGCACTCTGCAGCGTTTCGCAAACGATGACTTTCTTCATGCGGGGAATCAATTATAACCGTGTTGACACTTTGTGTGCGACGAGACGAGTGCGTTTCCATAACCAGTTGATGCGAAAATTGGTATACGGGAAAGTCGAGCAACGAACGAACCGGTGAACCGAAAGCGTTGATTGGAATTTCATGAAGAGTGTCGTATGCTCGTCGTCGTCGTCAAGTTGTGTGTTCATGAGAAATGAGGTTGTTGGTGGGGACTTTAGCCGCAAAATGACAGACATGGAGATTTGCGACATTGTATATGTTTTGCCTTTTTAGGTGTACATTGTAGGGAGTTTGGAAACATTTTCAGCTTACTGTATAAACAATAACTTTAGATACGTCTTTCTCGTTGAAATTTAGATCCTTAATTCTTAATTTTTCGTAGATTGGAATTGGAGGTTGGAAGGCTCTAGGAATCCAACACAATCCGAGATCAAGTTCGAACGCAGGACACCAGAGCGATGCGCATCAATACTCAACGCTTGTCAACGGATGAGGTAGCTGCACAGTACCGCCAGCAGCTAGACAAGTAGTTGGGATATGTGAACAGCTGTGGGACTCCATCCACGAAGCTGTTGACCACAACGGCACGAGATATGGCTGGCGCTGGTCAACGACGAGGACGCAACGACTGGTTCGCTGAAGAGAGCCAGAGAGCGACAGTCGTGAAGAAAGCAGTTCCAGCAGTTGTTGAAGGGTGAAAATGGGAATGTAGCGAGAAACACGGTGAACATTGATGATGAAGGTCGAGCTGTAGACCCATCGACCATATCTGCTACTAGGTGCTGAGAAGGACGAGATCCCTGTCGAGCTATTGAGTACTTCTGAAGATATGGGAGGACGACGAAATAACTATCAGTTGGTTGGATGGCATGATACGCCCAATCTACAAGAAAGGACAGACTGGAGTATATCAATTACAGAAGGATTACCCTGCTGAATTTGGCGTAAACAATTCTTTCACGCATCCAGTTTAACATACTTACACCGTTCGAGAAATCCTTCATAGATGAAAAGCAGAATAGTTTTCGTTAAAGCTTTTGGGCTGCAAAACGGTGAGTTGTCAACTAAGAAGGAGCGTCAAACACAGTCCTGGTCCTCACAAGCTCTTGCTTCACGTTTCCACGGGTCTAACGATGACAAAGACCGACTGCTAAGGGTTGTTCTTCTGACATCAGCTAGAGTGAAGGGTTGCCATGTGGGAGCTTGGGATTTTTACCTTCTCGAAGCGAAATTCATCCATACAGCCGTATGGAATTCCACCTTTAGCAATTCCTCCGAGAGGTGGCCGAGCGTCTGGTCCATCTGACCATACATTGGTCTTGGATGTAGCGGGGGTTCATTAGTGGGCTCTGTTGAATCTCTACAAAAAAACACATATCTGCAAGTAGCCCTGAACAAGCGACCTGGTACTGCTTTCAAAGTACCTTAGCCCTCTGGAGTGCCAACTGGCACATCGGCATGGATGCCAGTAGAATCCTGATTATGCTATACTGGTCACAGTGTAGAACATCGGACAGGACACGGATTACAGATTGGATACGTCGACTAATAGTCGTGGGCAGGCAGTGTACTTTACTGTTTCCTGAGTAAGGAAGGCTGACACCAACTTGAAACGACAAATAGGACTATGAGGAGACTGCCTCCGTCCTGATGAAACCTTGGCAGGCCTTCGTATACGTTCGAAACTCGTCACCAACCTCGGTGAGTAGCAGGCTCAGATGTTACATTCCTGACTTACGTCGATCCGGCTCTGAACACAAACCCCATGAAGGATTGTGTCAACCCTAGCATGGGCTCTCTGCAAAGACAACCATGAGATCACGAGAGGCGACTATATACAACGAGCGGAGATATTGGTTCGACGGGGGATCCAATCGAATGGAGAATCTCGTGGATAAAACGAAGACGCGATAGTATTCGCAAGAAGCGAAAAAATGCAGAGATCACCAGTGATACCACAGATGGTAACAGCCAGCACTAGCAGATGCAGCACACCGAGTGAGCCAACAGGAAACCAGTAGAATGCAGGTTTTCTGAATCAAGTGTTCAAACCAAAGTCGGGGAGTAGCACTGTTTAAGACTATCGGCAGCATGAGAAGTCGAAGTTGTCGGAAGTAAAAAAGAAGGTCAACGAACTCTATGAGTTCGTCAAGACCAAAAACAATGTCCACCTCAGGATCAAGCAGCTGGCCAAGAGCATCAAGTCCGCCGTTTCAGCCGCAGAACGCGGACAGAAGGAATTGCGGATTAGAGCGGAAAACGCTTTTTCTTATCCGAATGGTTAGAGTCCACGCCTACAAAGCATCGCCATGCTGAAAGTGTCTGGGTTCGATTCCCAGTCGGTCCAGGATCTTTTCGTAATGGAGATTCCCTTGACTTCCCTAGGCAAAGAGTATCATCGTACCTGCCATGATAGACGAATGCAAAATGGCAGTAAGGACGTAATGCCAAGAAGAAGAAGAAGAACGGAAAAATCCGAAAAGGCATTGGCAACTTTCATAAGTATGTTCAATTAGGCAACACTAATAAATTACTGTTAAGAATGTAGAATTTCCTTAGGTAATTGGTAGGTAGGCGTATTCCGCGGTTCAAGGTGCAATATTGCTTGATAGATTGTTTCAAGCCAGATCTTCGTGAAAGTGATGAAATTTTTGATACAAAATCATGATTTTAACACAAAAATCAATCAAATATTGACGCATGTCTTGACTTTAAATCCGGATACCTTAGAAAAATGATGTCTTTAATTCCGGAGACTTTTGGACCGAAATCGGGACAAAGGTGTTATAGCATGCAATATCCGTTAAATTTCAATGAAAATAATATCAACACGTATTAAATAACAATCTTAAATAAACTTGATGGCCACGATTGCCCCACATGGCAAAACCAATAACACGTATGTAATAAAACTGGTTTGATTACCTGAGCTGAAGCACACGAAGCTTGAACTGCATTCAATGCGACTCGAACAGCTATTATTGAAGATAAATACAATTTATTCAATAATCTATTGCATTCTGAATACTCACTACACTATCCACAGTTGTTTTTCAAATATTCACTTATTATTTCTTTCGGGAATCTCACTTACACTAGTAAAACGGGAGTCCATTACGCAATGTCCGGATCTGAAAACACTGGCTCATAATCCCGGACAGTCTTTTTGCACACCGATAAATGTATATTTCCAATTTATTTAATGATAGTGGAGTCACCGAACTTTCAAAATATCTTCTTTCGAACAGTTTTGGATAAAAATTCTATAACGATATATTTTACCAACTTTTACTTCAAACAAACGTTGTTCGCGCGTTCATCGATCGTTTGACTCAAGTTGAAGTTAAATCGTTACGTAACGACATGGAACATGAACAAATATTTTTTTAAATTTTTATTAATTATTCAGTAATGGGTACTACATTAGAAATAAATGTAAAATTATCAGCATTGTTCAATTATAAGGGGATGAATGAAAACCAGATATATAACCAATTATTTTTTACTGTAATTAATTAATATAATTAAAGTGTCCAAATCATTGGAATTATTGGAAAACATTGTAATTTTGGTTTCCAGAAAACAAAAGTGGAAAAACTCTGACATCACATCGTGAACATTAGACATTTTCATTTTCACAAAGCTTGCTAAGATTGAGCTATAAATATTATAGTGTATGCTCGAAGTGTCAGAAAGGGGTAATTCAAATATTATAGCAGGCTAGCGTAAAAAGCTACATTGTTGGTCTAAACAGTGTTGTGAAAAACTCAACTTCTCACAACTCACGCTTGAGATTTTTCATGCGTGAGTTGTCAATCATGCATCTCAGCAGTCGAAAAATCATGGATAAGTTGGCTCACCTTTTTAACTCATTGTCTCGTATATCCACAGTTTACTCACACACGGCAATAATTTCTTGTTAGTCTGGTCAAATTATGTTAATACTTTCTAACGTAAACAACAACATTCGGGTTTCACGAGTTTTTGCCGGGTTTTGCGACTGAATCATTTTTTACGGTTTTAGTTGATTGAGTTGATTTTGCATCAAAATCTCAAGCGTGAGATTTGCGAAGCAGATCTCTAATGAGTTTGCTCTCACGGGAGAGCGTATTGATTGAGATTTTGAGTGTGAGTCTATCAACACTGGCTGTTTGCATAAACTGTGCTGTTTTTTTATTTGTCAGAGCGTCGTTTAAGATAGGAACTGACATATGATTCCGCAGTCGCCTCAAAAAACTTTTCATAAACACTATTTACATGAATTGCAATAATACTTCAATGAATCGTGCTATTTCAGTCATACAGTTATTTGGTATCCAGTCTCACTTGTTTTGAAATCTAACAAACCATTTAAACTGTTTTTATCCTCTCGACATTTTATTTATGAAAAATGTTAATCTATTGCGAGAAATTTTTGAAGGTTAGTTCTCAGCGCCACGTAACTTTTGCACTAGAGAAGAATTAATCCACATCTTTTTGAGTTTATTATTGCTTAAAGCTAAGTATGCTGTTCCGCTCAATAAATTTCTGCGTAAGAAATGCTTAAGAAATTTTCTACAGTGAGCCTCATTTGAATTGACATTTCTTTTCAACCCCGTGCTGCGATTAAAGAAAAATGCTTTTGTTGAACATTTCTTGCAATAAATTTTCAACGCATTGAAATAGGTGATTACTTTCTTTTTCAGGTGTATAGTCCCCATAATTCTGGGTTTCTATGAACCATGACTCAAATTAATAATAGAACAAATACCACCAATGGGTGCTGCTCATCCAGCATTCTCAATTATTGATTAAATTTTAATCATTTGTCGACATATTCTAACCTTTCATCAGTGTACATTTCCATGACTTGTATCTCACGACAAACAACACGGATTTGACAATTTTCACAAAGAAAAAAAAATCGATTGTCATGCTTTCACTTTGCCGCCATTTTTTTTTGTTGGGAAGGTTAAGCCACTGCATCCATTGGATTGAACTTTTGTGGCATGTCCCTTTTTACTATTCGCATCATTGAAGGAACTAAAACTGCCCACCATGAATCAAGTGAACAGCTTAAGCACTTTGACGCGTCTCTTCCCAGTCAGGCAAAATAGAGTTAATAAAACCCACAACCTTACTGGGATTTCCAGTCCAAATTTCACTTGGTGGTAAATAACCCCCGTTTAGAAATTTGGATCTGCGCTTGTATAATGCACTACAACTACAATTGCCGCCATACAACTTGTTGGGTTCTTTCCTTATGACAAACAATAATCTGTACTTTCAATATGAAATTTGCACAATGCAAAACAATGGAATCGCCGAAAGTCTCTTCTGCCACGACAACCAACACGCTCTAATAATCTGGTTTCACATGGCGGAGTCTTTTCCCCTACAACAAACAACGCGCTCTAGGATCCTGAATTGACATTTGTACAATACAAAACAACAAGTCTGTCAAAATTCTCAATTTTAACAGACATTAGACTCTGCCGAGGCTTGCCTTCCCCCACGGCAATACGTTGTAGGTGACCGATCTGACATTTGCACCAAGCAAAACAACGTCTAAATTTCGGTTCCTGACGGCGGACATTGAGCTCTCGCCTAGCGGTGTTACGAACACGTGCGCAAATTGGCTGGTTGAAAATACTGCCGTTTGATTTTGCTGGGAACTGCTGATCTTTGTTTATATTGCTGTGTGCGTTTGAAATGCAAATATCAAATGCGGGAACACCAAACGCGGTAAGATTTTTAACAAGGAAGGCGAAGTCAAAATTTGTTTTCTTTACTAGGTTGGCGGTGATATGGATCATAGATGCTAAGTATCCTTTGGTTACTTTGTGTTACCGCATTTGAAGCGCAGTTTGACTGGATTTGCATGTCAAATGCAAACAGCAATATTTTCCACCAGCACTTTTTAAACAGTGTATAGTAATAGTGTATGTACACGAGCGCAGAAACCACTATTGCCGGGGCTCGTCTTCCTTCGCGGTAAACAACACGCTATAATCGTTCGATCTGACATTCACACCAAGCAAAACAACAAGATCGCCAAAATTTTGTTTTTCGATGGCGGAAATAACCGGGGATCTTCTTTCCTCACGGCAAATGACACGCTACACACTAAGCTCTTACGGTGAATTTCACCGTAATCTCAACAGCTGAACAGTTCGGTGAAATAAAACACCGTAATTCCGTCGAAATTTTACGGATTCCGATGATTTTTCACGGAATACTGTAAAAATTTACCGTACTCCGTTGATTTATTTCACCGAACTGTTCAGCAGTTGAGATTTTACAGGAATCCGTAAAATAATTTAAGTGTGTATAATCGTCCGATATGATATTTGCCCTAAGCAAAACAACAAGGTCGACTGTCGCTTCTCGGCAGCGGACATTGTCGGGTGAGAACCCTCGGCAAACAACAGGCAGTAAGCGTCCGCACACTACTGCTCCTTCTCGAGTTTTTTCTTCTGCATTCAGACACACACCACGCTGCAGCCTGCACTTCTGATTTTCACTTTTTTTTACTTTAGCAACGTTCCATGTTGGTTCCTCCCATTGTTTTGAAATTTGAAATAAATAGGTACCAGACATCTTTCCACAAATTAGTAGAAAACTGACAGGATAGTCAATGTAAAGTGTGGATAATCACTGGGAAAGGAATCACCCTCCACGCGATGCTTATACAACTTACCCAGGCAAGTGTCAGTTCACAAATGAGACAGAGGGTGATAGCAAGGGTAGACCTGGGAGGGAGGCACCGATACTACACACGAAATATAAGACAACGTTATTATGAACTGCAAGATAACTCCAGCTTGCCAACAACAATCAAGGCAGGCTTCGAGAAAATCGGTAGTTTCCTTTTGTTGTGCACCTTCGATCTTTCCTGACAAACATGAAAAAGGGGCCACAGTTTTCTATGCACTAAATATTCATTTTCATTGGAAAAAGTAGAACGATGCGTTTTTTAATGCTTTATGTTGAATCAGATTAAATGGTGCTCACGTGACATTACTTGCGTTATGTGCATGAATTGATTTTCATTCGATTTTTATCACTTTTGAAGAAATACGAAAATATGTTTTAATTAGTTACGCGCTTTTTTCATGTTAGTCCAATGTTTGAGATCTGGGCTCACAGTGACAGTTCGTGACAGCGGAATCTCGGCTCACTATGACGTACAGAAATTTTGTATTGGTTTCTCCCTCCCAGGGGTAGACTATCAATCCTGCTGGTAGATATAGAGATTGGTGCTGCGATAGTGTTTGAAGTTCCCGCATAATCACGAACCAAATTGATACTATTCCCCAAATCATCCACAACAATTTGCGACAATATCTGGACCACTACGTATAACATACAAAATAACAATATGTCAACCGTACGGCAAACGTTTTAGACAATTTGTTGAACAGTGAATGGGAAAATAACAATGTGGAGAATGGGCGGTTAAGTTATGTAACCATATAAATATGGAGATTTTTCGGAACAACATTTTTCATAAACAGTTTGTCAAACGGTAGATATACCGTCCATTTTTTGACTAATTTATTATACAGCAAATAATTAAGAAACTTTAAAACCATAAATATTCAAGAAAAACAAACAATGTTTGTGTAATAGTTAGTTTTCGGTGCTTAACGATTATTTTACTATATTCGTTATTGTTACGTTATTGTTCTTTTGCATTTAAACCTTAAAATAGAAATGATACATTTTGAGCATCTTCAGCAGAGTTACAAATCGTATGATGAATAAGATAGCTCTTATAGTTCATTCATACGATTCGTAACTTTGCTAAAGATACCTAGTTATAAGATACAAAGATTACATTGAAAAGTGAAACAAGAAAATAACTTCAAAAAATCTTACTTTGCCAAATATAAAATCCCAGGGACTGTACTTTTAATCAACTTATTTTATTATTTCGCATTAGGGAAAGGTTCAGTTGTAATTCCACACTTCAACACTTCTCGCAAATAAATTTTCAGGCGTTAAAGAAATATTTTCCGATGGGTTCTGATTTGCGAACACGTCAGCATTTTAGCTTCCGATTAACGGGAACCGTGACGGAACCGCGTAGTGCATCGTCCCGGGAAAACATTGCTTGTTTTGTTCTGTGAAGCACCCGTCTGGTTTCGGTCATTTTATCTAGTCCCAGCGTCTCAGATCCCAGCCATTTTGCTGAAAAAGCTCGGCCAGTTCGACAGCAGATCGTGTCGATTCCGTCGATGGAATCCGCATCTAAGAGAAAATCAAATGACTCACGTGCAAATTTTAGATTATTCAGATTGATTACTTACCAGCGCTACTGTTGAACAAAATAATTCTGGACATTTTACACTGATTCTGTATTTTTTTTGCCATTTAACTCTTTGCACTATTTCCATATTTAGATAGTGCAAAAACAAACACTCTAGAAAAACATCACATCAGTGATGTAGGTTTTTAAGTTTTCTTTTTTTTTTCAAAATATGTTTTAACACAATTTTTTTAAAAAGAACAAAACAACCCATTCAAAAATTTCATAATCTTGGAGGGGGTGGGTGGTGTCCTTAAGATGTTACAGCTCATACAAAATTCGAAAAATATTCATACAAAATGCGCAACAAGGGGTGTCACAAATGATTATTTTTGGCGTTATGAAATTTGTGAATAAACCGAAGAACAAAAAACTGTCATGTTTAAAGATTAAGTTGAATTTTTTTTTTCAAATTCTTTATGAAGCTTGCGCTGTTGTGAGAATTTTTCAAGAGTGGATTAAGTTCACTTATTAACCTGTACACACATACTATTGCGGGTAACTGTTTGCCAAACTGTAATGAAAAGGTAAAATACAGTGAAATGCATATATGTGTAAGTGTGTTGCGCACGAATTTGTACTGCCACTATTTGCGAAATGTTTTAGGTTTCATAATATTTAACAATTTCTGAACAGTTTTATAAACTGTTACTGTTTGCTGTGAATTATGAAAACCGTTATTAATAGTCTAGAGATTTGGAACTTATATTGTCCAACAAAAAAAGTCACTGTTTGTGATATATTAACTATATCAGCTAGGAGAATCTTATTGTTTGGAAAATAAGACGAATTGGGTCCTAAAATGTTTAATGAAATCTTGTTTTTATTTAATGACACGAAAGAGCATGTTACTGCAACTATTTTAGCAATTTTTCCCGCTCAAATAACGGCTATATCATATTTAAACTTTAATTTAAAAATTGGGTCCATAAATGAACCTTGACACTTTTGATCATGTTTGACGTTCACATAATCGACAAAAACACCACAGGGCTTTTAGTTTTAACACTGGGGTTGTTCCTATCTGACATTTCGGAAGGGACACGGAAAGCAAAATACACCCAAAATTTGAGTTTAAGCCAAGGAGTGTGACAAAATCTAAAAAAATATTTTGTGGGCTTAAACAAAAGAAAAACATTAAAAAATTGAGTAAACATGTGTTTTTGACCTAAACTTATGCGTTTGGCACTAAAATTGGGACAGGCCTTTAGGACCCTATTGTATTTTTCTATGCGGGTTGTTAAAGAATTTGTTCATCTCGGAACACTATTGTGCATCCGAGTAATCGCTGCAACGTCGCTCAACTGGCGCATCGCTGGACTGGCGAGCGCTTTGCAGTTTAGTGCTCCAGCGATGCATTGAAATAGCCTGTGTCGCTCGAGCACCAACGCCAAACTCCAGCGAAGTTTTAGTCGCGTGTATTAGCTAAACAATCTTTGTGTTCGTTCCTGCTTTTGTCTGCACTGACAATATGAGAATGTCGTTTCCCGTGAAGCAAAATACGTATTGCGGTTAATTGGTCCCGCAACTCGTAAACGAAAGTCAATTTCGCATTTGATGCATACATTTGATTTGACATAACAAGTGCAGGAAAGAGGAAAATATGATATCAGCAATATCAGCCTGAAGGAAGCCTTGGATAATACCAAAGAGCGAAATGCAAAGCTTGTTAAATATGTCCATGACACCAGACTGTATGTGAAACCGTAAATGAATTGAATTGTGAAACGTAAATTTGTAAACAGGTTGTAACCACTATATGATTGCAGCGCCACCAGCTGGAGTGGCGGGTATTGAAACTAACGCTGTAAAAACAACTATAGCCAAATTTGAGAACTCCCGTAGATTGAGTTTGGATCGCACTACTTTTTTAGAGGTTTATGTCTCCGATAAACTCACCACGATTTCTTGTCCATATTTAAGTATTAGAAAATCATACGATATTTTGTGGTCCAATCAGAGCAGGACACGTTAGAAATTGCTTCGGGTTTCAATACGCGATGTGGGACAATCGGTCCCCAATATGACCTGATATAAACAAAGATTCATTCCCGTTTAGCCAGTGAAAGTGACCAGTTCATATTCGCTTTCGAGATCGCTGCAGAAGTGGACTACAAATTAGTACAGAATTTTAAGATACCGTGTGAGCAAATTATAAGAAAATTTGTAAGTTATCCTAATACTTTTCTAGTTTAGAAGTTAATTAATATTAAATTCCTCTAGAACGATAGTAAGAGCAGAGTTTTTGCCTGTGAAGTGGAGCGTGTATCCTTACTTTGTATTACAAAAGTGAGTTCAGCATAAAATGTAATATTGCTTAAACAAATACGAAAATTATTGAATGTATTTAGGCGATCGTGAGTAGTTCTACAGAACGGTGGATTTAAAATTAGCGGCCAAGAGCCTGCATTGAAGGTAATTATACTTGCTAGTGTTTAGCTGACAGTATTTAACTGAAGTGGCTCGTTTTCGTCTGAAGAACCTTCAGGCGAAGGTTTTTTTTTTGGATCAGGTACCATCGTACTACCAGCGTCAGCACGATAGCGCCCTACCGACGTTTTCACACGTGGTGCTTCGAGTAGCTCCTTGGAGGATCGAGTCGTAGCTAGGCCCACGTGTGACCTCCCCCCTCAACAACCACAAGCAACTGCCTTCCAGATTTCACGAGCCACCGCTAGGATCAGCGAGACAGAGTTCAGCAGCATAACACGCAGGTTAGATCAAACCATTTATAACAAACGTGCACGTTTAGGGCCTTAGGTTGAAAGCTAGGAGAATAAACTTGGAGCAACATTTATAGTTCTCCCTCGTAGTGTATATCAACCATACAGTGAAAGAATTTTAGTTTCTATCAGGTTTCGGTATAGTTTGATACGGTTTTGTTTGGGCATATTTGCCAATGGTACCTGACCTGCCCTGAGAAGAACTAGCCGGGTACGGTATTTTGAACACGCCCTTTCGCAGTACGATTCGTCGTACTGGCGCTTAAGCGAAAGGGTTTCCAAAATGGTAGTTCGTTGAAGAACTTGCCGGTTTTGCGGAAATAGTTTGAAAATATTTGGCTGTAAAAATAGCTATGGCTTAGCGTATTTACCCTCTACTTTCCACCATTTCCGCCTCTGCAGTCTACCAACCGTTACAAGGTTAAGTTTTTAATTTCATCCGACACGAATGCACCCTTCTGGTGTAAAGTGTCACTAATAAACAAAAAAAAAAATAACAAGTGCATAAAGAAGTGAATATTATAAAGCGGTTATAACACAGCAGACTTCTTCGACCTGGTCACAAGGTAGAGGTCGGCGGATTCGTCAAAGGTCACGAATACGCCGTCTGAACGCAGTGGAAGAAGAATTCTAAACGTTCGAGACAACTGGAGAAGTATCACCTAAGGCCGACGAAGATGGAGATCTACAATACATCTGGTAATGCCGTGATGCTACAATCAAGGTATAAAGGTAGTGGTTGTTTAATCTATACCAACCCACACTTGTTAGATCCTTATGCCATTTTAATTGGACTGGTCAATAAGGAATTAACAACTAAAAGTTAAAAAGTAGATTGGAGCACCTTGTGCCTTCTAATTCCGCCCTAAATGCCTATCTTTGACAGATACGCGTATTTCGATTACCATTTGCAGTCTTCTTCAGTGTCAGTTACTCGTATCCACTGGGCTTCGTGGCCTTGCGATTAGCGGCGTCAGTCGTCTAGGCGTATTGTGCCACGAGGTGTGGGTTCGATTCCCGCTCCAGTCGGTGAAAACTTTTCTTCAAACGAAAAATTCATCTCTGGGCTACTGGGTGTTTCGTGTTGTCCGTTGCCTATTGTTAGTGATCGTTCAGTCTGTGCAGCCTATGTGCTGAAGACGGTGTAAATTGTATTTTACAAAAAAAAAAAAAGAATACGAGTAATTGACACTGAAGAAAACTGCAAGTGGTAGTCGAAATACGCGTATCTGTCAATGATAGGCATTTAGGGCGGGATTGAAAGGTACAAGCTGCTCCAATCTGCTTTTTAGTTTCTCTTTTGAGATTCTGCTTAGGTGATTCGATAACATTTAAAAGAACTAAAAGTTGTAGTTCATCAGTGCTCATCAATCATGCTTATGATAATGCTGTAGACAGTCTTTCATATATAACGTATCTAGCTTATGCACCAAAATTTGCAAACGAAAATAAATCTACCATAATTGGAAATATGCAATTGCATTCTTTTTTCCCAGTACTGTACAGATACTAAATTGGAGTTTTGTATCAAATTCCATCCGAATGAATTTACTCAATTTTAAATTGGTTTATGAAAACCCTATCATCCGCCCGTCCTTGTTTTCTAGACTCAGGGTGCAACGTAAGAAAAATGTTCTACGCTTGACCACATCCTACACATTCCTAATGCAATTCCCTGTCAGATCAAATTAAACATTTCCTTTGATGACTGCATTCAGAATTTTCCAGCTTATAACATTTAACCTTTGGGAGCGAAGCAGCTATCATGCCATCAGACAGTATCAGACCATCCGTCCGTTTCGGTTAAAGCTCATAGATATACGTACTGTAAGAAAAAAGGGGCGGAGTGTACCGAGAGCGGTCTCAGTTCCCAGTTCGCTCGACACCAAGCTTTCGCCGAAGACCACAAACTGACTGCATTAATTGGGATTCCACAGCACTTAACGATAAGGTTTACATGGTACACTATCCCTTGTCTGCTGTGGCAAAGGGGGTTGTACGAGAACAGGCACTAACTATACGAGTAAGATAAAAAAGAAGAATCACTGTTACTTACCCCGACGTCCCCTTTTGGTCCTTGATCTCCTTTCGGTCCCGGTCGTCCCTGTCGTAGGTGGGTTGGTAAGTTGGATACCGGTCAATGGGTCACCCGACAGGGAGCGAGCAGCAAAAACGGTAGAAGTAACATGCAGAGAAGATAAAAATAACATGAGCAAAATCATCGTCAAACCACAATGTGAAGAAAGGGGTGGGGGAGCACGAGTTTCCACGAACATATATGAACCTAAATTTAAGCTCGTTTGTTAGAGAGAAAAATTTAATGAAGCACTTTCTGCAGGGAGCAGGGGAATTGCTCGTAGGAATGACTGTGGGTGCAATTTAATGGAATCGGTCATTCCGGAACCATTCCGAATTCTCCATCGGATGACGCCCGCACGGCTGATCCCGTTCCTCGCAGTAAGTGCCGTACAATTTGCAGATACAATGGAACCTCTATTTACGATTTAGATCAGAAGTTTTTAAGTTTTAATCGATTCGCAAGTTGAACGAATTGAGTAAATTAAATTTACATAAGAGAAAATTTCGTAAAACGAGGTTTTAGTGTACAGTGTCTAGTCCATGTACTGCACATGAACATGACACGGTGCTTGCTCTTTTACGGCAACGCTTCTGCTAGAGAAGCATTCAGCGTGGATCAACATTCCTGACGTCTGGCAGAGGAAAATTAATTATCTTGTTGTAGCAATCCTGTCACGACGACGACGAGAACCACGACGACTATGGCGACCAGGACACAGACGACGATCTTGGCTCTCTAGCGTTCAATGTCCGAAATGTCCGTCGAGCTACTTACCGACCACGAGTTGGTGCCCATGTCACTTGGACCGGCCGGCCTTCCTGGTGGCCCGATGGGACCGGGTTTGCCACGCCTTCCACGGGGCCCCCGTTCGCCCTTTTCACCCTTGTTCGACTGCACACATGGATCGGAGAAGCAGAAAAAGAACGGAAACCCGTATAAAAGATGGCAATTAATTCCAGTTTATGGGATTACAGGGGATTTACAGTTCGGAACTGTTGGGTGATTGTTGGTAAAACTGTGGATGCAGGGGTTGACATTCGTTTAGAAGAGTTCCCTTTGCCTTTTTTTATATATTTTCCAAAATTGTGCTCAATAAATAGTAAGTTTTACTTTACTATACATAAGTGTTCCTAGAGAAAATATATTATGAAGTATTTAGTCTTCAAGGTGTCTGAATGATTTTGAGTCAAAATTTGTTTGTTTGTTCTTTTTGAGATATTTGGAGCAACTTGTTAACATACTTGAGTACCACAAGTAATATGTCAAAATAACCATCTTATCTAAACAAAACTTTCTAAAAAGAAATTTTCAAGAAAAAAACATTCAATATATGTCATAATATGTCAGGAATCATAAATCTTCAAGCAGTTCACCAGAATACCTATGAATAAATGAAAACCTAATTCAGTACTATACCATTTCATTCCACTAGAGTTTGTGTCCTTTGACAGATACGCGTATTTCAACGTCAACTGTGAGGCCGACTTCAGTGTCATGTACTAGACTCGACTTGTAGACTAAACGCTTTAAGATATTTTATTGGAAAACAATAGAAGAAAATGCTCCTAGTTTATGAAAAACTCAACTAAAATGCAGCTCGAAAAAAAAGGTCTCGGTCAAAAATTTAATTTTCTGTGTTTTTTTCCACGTTTTTTCAGTGTATATGTGCTATAGCATAACTACGATTGAAAATTTTCCAAATAGATCATTCTCTAGTAATTTCTGATCCATTTCAGAACCTCGGCTAAACGAATGTCCACCACTGTATATTGGAATTTTGGGAATGGTTTCGGGTGCGTGGTTGAACCAGCAAGCCGATAGATTTCAGTGGAAACGAATTAGTGATAGTTTTTGGTCGGAAGCTCTTACCCGGGATGAGTTGAATGCGGCATTTTCGTTGATGATGAATTCGGGTCCTTTTTCCCCTTTGGGACCGGGACTGCCTCGCTCGCCTTTGTCGCCCGGTAGACCTGGGTGACCTGGAAGACCGGTTTCTCCTGGAAATGAAATGCAAAAATAAGTGAAGGTCATTAATGAAAGAATGGGTTGAGCAAATGAGCTTTATTCTACGAAATAACCTTTTTGTATCATTAACCTGTATTTGACCCAAGTGAGAGTGAGACGTTTATCTATTTATTCTTTATGATGATTGCTTATTGCGCTTGAATAACAGGTATTTTGAAATTTCACCTTTTGATTAACTCACGCTCGTACCCCTTCTATCTCTATCCATCCATGTATGGGATTGCTGCCTTAAACCTTATATTCGGAATTAAGAGTTGAGAGCTACTAATTGTCCATTTCAAGGTATTTCGATAAGACTAGATTTTTTTTCAAAGTGGATAAAAACCCTAAAAGTATAAATCCAAGAATTCAAATCAAAAGAATCCTCAAGGAAATCCAAAAGATATGAATGACGTATGAATAATCTTCTGTAAAATTTGTTGGTGTGTTCTTGCAATTATGTTCGAAAGAACTTCTGGACTTGAAGGGAAACTTGAAGGATAAATTGATTGAATTATTCTAAAAAAAAGCTAATAAATACTCTGGATAACATCCTGCAAAGATTTTCTGAACGAATTCTTCCAAAAACATCGGACGGAATTCAGGAGAAATATGTATGAGAAAACAATTGATAGCATTAATTACTGGAATGATTGCTGTAGTATTTGCAGGAGTATTAAATGAACTTTGAAAGAACTGATGGAGATTTTACTTGAGAAACTCATCAAGAAGTTGTCTTGACAACTGCAGAAGTTTTTCCTGGGTGAGATGCTAGAAAGATTCATTGATATGTTCCCAGAATGTCATGAGGAATGCAATTTTGAATTTATTGAACAATTTTTGGAAGAGTTTTTCAAACGTTTTCAGGAAATAATCTAAACAAATCAGTAAACAAAGAATTGTAAAATAGGGTGTTAAAAGATGACAAAAAAAAAATTCAAAACAAATTCCGAGCAACTTCTAGTTTGCCAATAATTGAACAGTACACAACCCTAGAATTCTCCCGTGTATATGAAAAGCCAACAATGATGACGATCCTATGACATAAATCGAAAGAATTTAGTAACTTTTAAAATGCTGAACAAATAATGCCTAAATACCCCACATATTTTCAAAAAGATATTTTTTTCATTACAATTATCAAAAATCTAAACCTGGATAAAATTTTGAAAAATTTGTGTCTGTATTATGTTTTAATTAAATATACTTATCCACTTAGTTTCTCATATAGTTTTTCTTACTATTGTTTCACAGTTTTGTAGATGAATGTATATAGTCCTAAAAAATCGAACAAAAATGATTTGAAACGTTTTCAATGTCTAGAACTCACAATACACCCGATTCTGTTTTTGCACGGATTTTTTTTACACGGCCGTGCAAAAAAAGTTTTTATACATTTTTTTTCCGCCAAAACCTTATTTTTGCATGAAACGTCGAGAAATGGTGTTACTTTTTTTGCAGGGTTTTTGAAATTTTTAACTGATAACTTTTTTGCACGGTACGCATCCCCCGTGCAAAAACAGAATCGGGTGTACTTTAATAATAATTAATTAATACTCTTCTAGCCAAGCATGGGAAACACTCACTCGATTATTGCGTTCCCCTCGCTCACTTTCATACGCAGTGAAGAGCGAAGTTGCCGTCCACCCAAACTGAGTGTTTCAATTTACAATGCGCTTACTACTTCTTCGCAGAGCAATAAGTTAGACCAAAACGGCAACAGAATGATTCACTACCGAGTCCGTGTGCCGAAGGTATCCGATTGCAGTAGCGAATGATTGTTTACATACCGATTCCTCTCGTGTTTGAGTGCTGATGAGCTCTCACTGACTGGAAATACACCCGGCGGAAAGATTCAGTGAACGCGACATCCGTACATTCAGTGATTGAATGGTGAACGCGTTCTTTCGTGTCTCCCAGTTAAGAGCGGATTGGTTCTCTTCGCTCTGTGAGTCTTTAGGTTTTCGGGTTTTCTCAATCGTTTGCGTTTCGTCGGGATTGCGCTCACCCTTGTAGAGTTCGTTTGTCACTGAACATTCGGTGGCAGCAGATACTTTGCTATTTTTTATCGGTAGCGTTCGGGTGATTGAGTAAATTTTCCCATGCTTGCTTCTAGCAGCTTCATTTTTTACCGCGAAAAAAAACTTCAAATTGCGATAACTTCTTTCTTTCCCAATATTTTAGCACCATTTTTTTTTCTCAAGTTATCAAAAACAAGTTTACAAGCTGTGTTGATATTGATCATTGGCCATCTGGATCCAGAAATATTCCAAACTTCCACTCATATTAATGAGAGTATGTTGAGCAAAAATGAAGCAATTTGGTGCAACCATCTTCTAGTAATGAGCATTTAGGTTTCTGGTACCGAGCTGGCCAAATAAAGATCTTGAAAACTTCAAAACACATAATTTCGTAATTTTCCAATATCTCCAAGCATGCTTAACCAATTTGTATGATTTTTTTCAGAGAAGCTTCTTATTACACGGTATTGTGTAGTTCACACTTTCTTTTTTTTATAAATTGATTAAAAACAAAATAACCGCCAAAGACATTTTATATGAAGAATGTCTGTCCTCCAAGGAATATCGGAAAATATTTAAAACCTGATCATCAATGATTAATATTGACACGGATTCCTAAAATGGAAAAGTTTTTTGAGAATGGTGCAAACATATTGAGAAACAAAAAAGTTATCGTGATTTAATTTTTTTTGCGATAAGGAATGAAGCTGCTGGTAGAGGAATCAATAGACAGTCCCTATCATCGTTTTTGTGACTTGTTGAACTTGATAGAGAAGTTCAATCCCAAACCCCACGTCTCCTTAAAACCCCATTTTACGGTACTCCCAGAGAAATTTTCCTAGGGTTTCCAGGAACATTCCCTAAACGAATATCTTTAACCCTTTCTCTCTCACACCATTTTTCGACTATTTCTTCACGAAAAAAGTTTTTTATAAAAAGTGTTTGAACGAACAATGTTGTAAATGAGCATCTTTTCAGATTCAGATTTTTCAGATTAATTATAAGTTGTTTCAATAGAGAATTGATTGTTTATCAATAGTTTTACTATTGAAATAGTTAGTTGTAAATAGTGTTATTTTCATGAGTATAAAATCTTATACTAATAACTGAAAATCAATGGAGCTCTTGAGCTACTATGGGAAAGGGAGGGTTAATAGATCTAGAATGAACCTCTGTTATTTTTCCAGGAACATATTCTGCAGGAATCTAGGTATAAAAGGTCTCCCAAAAAAGATATCTGGAGAATTGGTGGAAGAAATACTGAAACGCTGGGATAGTAGTTTTCAGAGTAATCGCTGTAGTAATCATTGAAGGGTCCTGACGAAAATTTTGGCGAAATTTCTCATAGCACTGCTTACGAAATTACTAGACTAATTGTTGGAGTAATCTTCATAGAAATTTGAGTCTCTGAACGAATCCCAGAATGATTTTATGGAGACATCATTGGAAGATTTCCTTAAACTTTTACTCGAGAAATCTGAAAACCTGTGGAATAGTTGCGTGAAAGTTTTCAAAGGTGTCTTTAGAGCAGGGCAGCCTAACATACGGCTTGATCTCTTTTTTTTACGGCCCGTGAACCCAACATGTCAGGACCAGGCATTGCTGAATGCGTTCACAATTGAAGCACTACCAAAGCAAGCGAAGAAAAACAGTACATCTGTAGCCGTCCATGATCGGCAATGTTTTGCAAGTTGTAACAATTACAATCCCCGGACATCCTATAGCAATAGTGTCCCACCAGGTTTGGAGCTTTTTAGAGGGGTTTCATCATGTACTGCTATATCTCCGATCCAATAAGAGCTGTAGCAGTATACGATAAATTTTTCTCTCATAATGTGATTCATGATTTGCTTCATGTTAAGTGAGACGTTCTCTCAATTTTCTCAGGATTAAATCTCTGGCCAAAACTAACTGTTTAGTTTCAAGCTTATGTTTTAGCTCGGTGGTTATTTAAATTGTTTTTTTTTTTCGAATCTTTATAAATTTTTGATTTTATGAATGATTCAAATTCCGGGCGTTTTGCTACTAGATTTAAAGCACTGTCTACTGCAGTAAAAATAATAATTTCAAAATGTATGAATCTGACTTGAGAAGATTGATTTGAGGGTAATTATGAAAAAAAAACAAGTTATAAAAAATAAAGATTAGTATAATTGGGATTACAACAACAATGTGTCTATCATAACTTTTTTCCACATGCAAAAAATGAAACACAGCGCCAAAATCTAAATTTTCAAACATAATTTCACTGAATCTTAGGCTTATACTCTTACAGAATACTGAAAATACATTATACCGACACCTGGGTACATGCAGATTTTTGGCAGTATTATAAAAAGGCAGGCGTTTCAGGAAATCTTGAAAAGGATTTTTTAATAATTCTGGATAAGACTTTCGTGGATAACATGGGTAAAATTCTCACAGAATCATTCCATAGCATTCTACCCAGTATTTTCAACGATTTCAATATTTGATTTTTCAAAATCCTGGGCATGGTTTCAATATAACCCTATTCCAGATTTTGAAAGAATCTTAAGCAAATTTATTATAGAATTCAGAGCTGGTTTCTTTTAAAATACTGGTTAGCATTCTCAAGAATTGCGAGGTTGAATTACGAAATGATTATTAGGCGAGATTCTGAAAAAATCCTAGGCACGATGCTTGTTTAATACTAGAAATTCTGACCAATATTTTCGTAAAAGCTTGGTCAGAATTTTAACATATCTCAGGTCATTCTAAAAATATAAGGTCAAACTATGACAAAATGTAAAGCATTTCTTTATAAAACATGGGCATTATTCTCACAGGGCTAAAAAGTTCTGGAGTAGATTCTTCAAAATATTTTAAAAAAGAAAGACAATTTACACCGACTTCAGCCATAGGCTGCACAGACTGAACATAACTAACATTAGACAACGGACACACAGAGCGACCAGTAGACCAGTCAAAGAATTTTTCGTTTGACTAAAAGTTTTCTCCGACTGCGGCGGGAATCGAACCCACACTCCGTAACACAATACACTATAACCTCAATTTACGAACTAGATCAGGGGTGCGTAAATTGAGTTGGTGCGTAAATTGAATCAGTGCGTAAAACGAGGGAGCTCAGTTCATAAAACGAGGTTTTGCCGTTTGGAGTCTACTTGTATGAAATTAATTTATATTATTTAGAAAAAAATTGCTCTTTTAGCACCATTAACATATTATTAATACATTGGGTTCTAAATCAGGCTAGAATGTGTGCAAGTTAAGGTCTTCCAAGAACTCTTTGGAGTTTGGGCGTATGATTCTACTTGAGTTAACGGGGATCAATTTATCATTTCTATGTAGAAGAATGTCTCACAATACTGGACCCTAGAAGATTGTTACATTTTTAAGAAGCGTTTGTATTGTCAGATCCAAGTTTTGGTAATTAAGTGAGTACAACAGGTTTTCTAGTTCAACCAAAAACTTCCTGGAATATATACCTGCAATGTACTTGCATATTTAGCGATCCTTTGATGTTTTCTTTTGATATGGCACAGGCCTAAACTGACGCCGCTAATCGCACGGCTACGAAGCCCACACTGCACTCGATTATTACATAATTTTGAAATGGACTCTCACAATATCCCACAGGACGGTTAGTAGAAAATTGCTTCGTTGATTTTCGTCAGATTTAATGAACTTCATTTACTTACTTACTTTTGTCAGCCTTCATGCAAATATATGTTCCTGTTTTGTTAAGTGGTAAAATATTTTAATCGCAATTTTTCACTTTCTTGATAATGGTTCATTTAGTATTTCAAGTTATCCAAGATGGCAATATTTGATATTTGGTTTTCAAATTCTTTATTTTCATGAGGCATAAATATCAAAATAACAACATATTTTATTTGGGGAAGACGGGGTAAGAGCGCCTGCCGGGTTAAGACGTTCAGATTGGCATGAAAATGGCGGTTTTCTTAAAAGTTCACCAAGCACTTTCCATAAACACACGATTTTTGACATTCCGAACCATGCAGGGTGATATTCATATGATTCTAATCGTCAATATTGAATTTGATCTAAATTTAACAGATGCTCACACAAGGATTTAGGAAGGGATTTTATTGTAAAAACATAACAAATTGTAAATATTTAGCTTTGAAATAAGGCCATAGTTGTGAAAATTGCGTAAGCGGACATCACTTTTTCAAGCATAAAGAAAATAAATATTTTTTTTTTGCAAATACAACACCTATGATATTTTTTTATCATGCCTAAGGCTTCAAAAAACGAAATGCTTCGTCGAAAAAGGATTTTTGATTCTTGACATATGAATTAAATTGCTCAGGCGGGCGGTCTTCCCCTATAATAGAAAAGTTTTCAAATTCATATACAGCCATTCCATGAGTAACCGAACTAGTGGGTTACCGAATTTCGTGAAAATTTGCTATTTTTTTCCTTATCCGAAATAAGGATACACGTGGTTTTGGATTTTTTGATTAGGGTGATCATTTCTGAAATAAGGTGACCAGAAAAATCACGACTTTACAAAATTTTTATTTTTTAAAAAAACTTTTGAACCGTTTGATTGATTTTCGATTTTCTTGAACGAAATGAAAGATTTTGACTTTTTAAGAAAAATACAAAATTTCACATAAATTGTTAATTTAAATGAACAAATTGATCAAAAATTTAAGTTTTCTTAGTGTTTTGAAGGCCTCGGGCTATTACTGTTCTCATTTTTATTGAAAGTTCAAAAAATTTTACGTTTACTGTCAAATTTTCAGCGATGTATGTTTTTTAGTTTTTGAGATATATATTTTTGAAAAGAAAAAATCAGTTATTTTCCATCGGCCGCGCTGTAGGTCACAGCGCATTAGATTTTTTATTCAAAAAAAAAAAAAAAAAAATCATAACTTTTGAACAGCTCAACCGATTTCCAATCTTTTTTTATGGAATGAAAGCTTAAGATTTCAACTTTTCCGAAAAAATATTGAACTCTAAAAAAAAAAAGATTTGTGATTTTTTCAGAAAAAACATAATACAGTCGCCTCTCCACATCTCGATATCGAAGGGACCATCGAGATAGGGAGAGATCGAGACAAAGAACAAATTTTAAAGAATACTAGATTGAAAAACACTCCGTTGTCAAGAAAGTAATACACAAACAAACGTCAGTTTGCGCTCCTAATTTGTTTTGAATCCCAAAACTTTAGTCTAGTAACCTTCGATATTGGTCATATCGACATACGGAGGGAAAATTGAGAACGAAAAATCAACAGAAACACATCGAGATGTGGAGATATCGAGATAAGGAGGATATCGAGATATGGAGAGTGAAAATGTATGCAGACTGAAGGGACTTGTGGAATCATCGACATAGGGAGAGATATCGAGATGTAGAACATCGAGATGTGGAGAGTCGACTGTAATTTGTGATTTTTCAGAAAACACGATGATTATAAAGCATAACATATCATCAACAAATTTTGTATATTTTGATATTAATGTGATATTAATTTCATTAATACTAACATAAGAATGGTTAAACTAAATATGGTTGCAAAATTTGTTCTTATTCTATCATTTATTTGTTATTCACCTCTATCTGGGTAGTAATTATCAAATTATTCTCTAAATAAATTACTAGAGTGATTCCCGGAAAATAATACGATAAATCCGTAGATGCTTATTGGAAGAATATGTTTTAAAACCCCATGTAAAGAGTCATGGCCGAATTTTACAATGTTTTTTTTTTTACTTCTTTAGATTTTGTCATAATTCTTTTCTTGAATAATTACTGAAGAAATTTATGATGAAATCTCTGGAAAAAATCTGTAATAACCGCTGTACAAAATCTTTCTAGAAGAAATTATTGAACAAACAACTTGAGATATTTGAGAATGAATACTGATGAAATATTCCGCAGTTACTAAATTCGGAAGATCTACTCATTTTACTAACTTTTTCGGTAGTCCTATTAAAATTTTACCGACACCAGTTATCTAATCTAAGTAGAGTAAAATGGGGCAAAAGTTCGAGTGGGGTAAGAGTTTCTTTTTAAGTTTAAAGTTATGGCTATTTGTTGTTTTTTGACGTGAATGTTGTGATTTTTGGGCAAACTTTCGTTGCATGGAACCAATTGTAGATACAATCTTTTTGAATATTTTATGTAAAAGCGTTTCTAGGCCTATCATAAGGTTGCTTTGAGGTGTATTTGTTTTTGCATAAATGCTTGAAAACAATTTTTGGCCCATAGTGGGGCAAACGTTCGAATCAGCGGGGCAAAAGTTCGACCCATGTATAAAATCACGGAAAAATTTGCAAATTACCTAAAATCCACATACAGTATTGGACAAAACATTTGCAACTTTTTAGATTTTCCATACAAAATGACCAACTTTGGTAAGCTATATCTCAGCTATTTATGGACCGATTTGAATGAAATTTTGGCAAAACATCAGACATAACTTGAATTTTAGCATATATTTTTAAGTGATTTTTACAATCACAAGGTCAAAAGCAGTAATGGTTTGACTAAAGTGAATTTTTCGACAATTTTTTATAAATGACATAACTAAATATTTGAAGGAATAGCTTCATGGTATCTTCAGCAAAGTTATACCTGTTAACGAGATGAACAAGTTTGCTGAAGACAAATTTTGTGTGGAGCTATTAGATTTTGAGATAAATTGTTTTGAATTTTTCGTCGAAAATAACACTTTAGTTAATCCGTTATAACTTATAAACTCGTGATTGGAAAAATTATACAAAAATATATGTTAAAATTCAAGATATATCTGATGTTCTGTGAAAACTTCATTCAAATCGGTTCATAAATAACTGAGATCTAGCTTACCAAAGTTGGTCATTTTGTATGGAAAATCGAAAAAGTTGCAAATGTTTTGTCCAATACTGTATTATCTTCAAATTTATTTAAATTTTTCTGATCGTGTGAAAACTGTCACCAAAATTTTACATTTCCACTTAGTTTTGCGAAAAACTGCTATTTTTGAGTATATTACAATTAACCCGGTTTTGGGCAATTTTTTGATGAAAATTTAGTGTGCATTTTTCGGCAAACTTAAATTTACGGCTGGTGTAAAGTATGCCGATCGATATTTTGTGTTTTAGCCAGCGAACTTTTGCCCCACACTAGATTCGAACTCTTGCCCCACCGGTGGGGCAAATGTTCGAATAAGACAATCAATTTTGAAACTGTTATAAATAAAAATGAGTAAATATTTTGACACAAGTTTGTTCAGCAAAGTTATAGCCAATATATTGAAGGTTCACTGTATGGTATTTGTTTTGTTTTAATTGCTATTGTTTTCCTGGAAACTTTGATTATACCAAAAAGGTCGAACTTTTGCCCCACCTTACTCTATGTAAATTTTTCTAGTATCTGCATTTTGAACACATTTTTGCTTCTTAACTGAGAGCTTTCTTTGACAATGTTGCCATTTTCGCATTCGTATATCGTGTGGCAGACTGGTACGATGATACTTCATGCCAAGGGTAGTCAAGGAAGGATTCTGGACCAAACGGGAATCGAACCCAGACACCTTCAGCACTCGGCTAAGGAAGGTCCCATTTTTTAACAAATCCGTCTATTTTGAACATATTTAAAAATGATTTCATGTTTTGAAAAATTTTGCAGGACTAATTTTTGAAGTATGAATACAGGAAAATATTGGTTCTACTATATTTTGAACATATACTAAAACCAAAAATCCACAATTAAAATATACAGTGGAGCAATACAAAAAAAAAGTTAATTTTACCAAGAATCAGTTGAGCAAATACGGAGCTTTGCAACCCAAATTAAAACACATACCTGGCAACCCTGGCGCTCCGTCGAACCCGGATGGCCCCCGTGGCCCGGCTGGACCCGGTGGCCCCGGTTGACAGTGACAATCCGTCGTCCCGGTGGAGTTTTTAACGTCCGCGTACACAACCATTCCGGGTGGTCCAGGTGGCCCTGCTGGGCCCACATCTCCGCTGTTGCCTTTGTCTCCTTTCGTTCCGGTTGAACCGGTCTGGCCAGGAATTCCCGGCACTCCCGGTGGACCAACGGATCCCTTCGGTCCCGGTGCTCCAATCGATGTGTGACCCTGAAAGGACGTTGCAATTTTCGTTTGATTAAACTGGATTTGCACAGAAATTGCGATGCAGCATGCGGCAAAAGGGAAAACTTAAACAAGAATGGTTTAAACAAAGAAACAATGAAAGAAATCCACAAAACAATTTTCCCAAGATGCGGGCGAATCGAGACAGGAAAAAAAAACGGGGGAAAAAGTTGCTCGAAATCGCTTTTTAAATGTAAACTTTTTAGGACGAGAGACCACTCAAGCGATATGAGAAGAGCAAACTTTGTTTCGTTTATTCTCTGGCAGAATGGGGATTCGTACTAAAAGAGGTAAGGGTCGTTCCAGACGGGAAAGCAAGCAAATAAAACCAAGCTACAAGACACTTCTACGGCAATGGATTGGAAGGGGTGAAGTGAACTGGAAAGAACGAAATCCAAGAAAAATCAAAACAACATTTATGTGGGGCAGTGAGGGTTTTGCTGTTGAAGCTTTTTCTAGGTGGGTATCACTAAGTGAGAAAAGATTAAATTTAGCTCGTCGGACGGATGGACAAGTGAATTCAGGGATCGTGCGGTCGGGACACGAAGTTGCACTTCTTCCTGTTTGCACGGTGAAAAGTTTTCCTCGGCGGTAGGGATCCTTTCAACCTGTTTTCCTACGCTAATGACACCGCGCCAGTGAGGCTCAGTGTTTGTGGAACACCAACCGCCGCCGACCAAATGACACGGTTGGGACTTGTGGTTTTGCGGTGCGATCAGATGGGTGGAGTTCTGAGCCGCACTGGATGGGAAGATTTTAGTTTTCGGTGTGCAACGGTGTCCCTTTTTGTCGGTGGAGATTTTCTGGGTCTGCTGGAATAAATGCAGCGTCAACACCGACACCGATTCACTGAATTCTCCTCGTCCTGCATCGTCTAGCCACAATATATAAAAAAACACACGAACTAAAACACTAGACTAACAACGGTGGTTCTCTGCAGGCTCCAGAGAGGTGTTGGCGGGTTTGGTATAAGGTTTGTTACAAATATATGAATACAAATTGTTCGTGTTTTGAAATCATCTATATATATATTCCTATATTTCTAATCTTCTATCCTTGTATCACTCTATACTTCTCCTTCTACCTTTTTATCTTTCTGTCCTTCTATCCTTCTATCCTTCTATTCTTCTATCCTTCTATCCTTCTATCCTTCTATCCTTCTATCCTCCTATCCTTCTATCCTTCTATCCTTCTATCCTTCTGTTCTTTTATCCTTTCATCCTTCTGTCTTTCTGTTCTTCTGCCCTTATGTCCTTCTATCCCTTTAGTCTGCTGTTCTACTGTCATGCTGTCCTTCTGTACTTCTGTCTTTCTGGCCTTCTAGCCTTCTGTCCTTCTGTGCTTTTGTTCTCCTGTTAGTCTGTTCTTCTGTCCTTCCGGCTTTCTGTCCTTTTGACCTTTCGGCCTTGTGTTCTTCTATTCTTCTGTCCTTTTATTCTTTTGTCTTTCTGTTCTTCTGTTCTTCTGTTCTTCTGTCCTTCTGTCCTTCTGCCCTTCTGCCTTTCTGTCCTTCTGTTCTTCTGTCCTTCTGTCCTTCTGTACTTCTGTCCTTCTGTTCTTCTGTCTTCTGTCTTCTGTCTTTCTGTCCTTCTGTCCTTCTGGCTCTCTGTTCTTCTGTTCTACTGTCTTTCTGTCCTTCTGTTCTTCTGTATTCTGTCTTCTGTCTTCCTGTCTTTCTGTCCTTTTGTCATTCTGTAATTTTGTCCTTCTGTCCTTTTTTCCTTCTGTCCTTTTTTCCTTCTGTTCTTCAGTCCTTCTGTCCTTCTGTTCTTCTGTCTTCTGTCTTCTGTCTTCTGTCTTCTGTCCTCTGTCTTCTGTCTTCTGTCTTCTGTCTTCTGTCTTCTGTCTTCTGTCTTCTGTCTTCTGTCTTCTTCTTCTGTCTTCTGTCTTCTGTCTTCTGTCTTCTGTCTTCTGTCATCTGTCATCTGTCATCTGTCTTCTGTCTTCTGTCTTCTGTCTTCTGTCTTCTGTCTTCTGTCTTCTGTCTTCTGTCTCTGTCTTCTGTCTTCTGTCTTCTGTCTTCTGTCTTCTGTCTTCTGTCTTCTGTCTTCTGTCTTCTGTCTTCTGTCTTCTGTCTTCTGTCTTCTGTCTTCTGTCTTCTGTCTTCTGTCTTCTGTCTTCTGTCTTCTGTCTTCTGTCTTCTGTCTTCTGTCTTCTGTCTTCTGTCTTCTGTCTTCTGTCTTCTGTCTTCTGTCTTCTGTCTTCTGTCTTCTGTCTTCTGTCTTCTGTCTTCTGTCTTCTGTCTTCTGTCTTCTGTCTTCTGTCTTCTGTCTTCTGTCTTTGTCTTGTCTTCTGTCTTCTGTCTTCTGTCTTCTGTCTTCTGTCTTCTGTCTTCTGTCTTCTGTCTTCTGTCTTCTGTCTTCTGTCTTCTGTCTTCTGTCTTCTGTCTTCTGTCTTCTGTCTTCTGTCTTCTGTCTTCTGTCTTCTGTCTTCTGTCTTCTGTCTTCTGTCTTCTGTCTTCTGTCTTCTGTCTTCTGTCTTCTGTCTTCTGTCTTCTGTCTTCTGTCTTCTGTCTTCTGTCTTCTGTCTTCTGTCTTTCTGTCTTCTGTCTTCTGTCTTCTGTCTTCTGTCTTCTGTCTTCTGTCTTCTGTCTTCTGTCTTCTGTCTTCTGTCTTCTGTCTTCTGTCTTCTGTCTTCTGTCTTCTGTCTTCTGTCTTCTGTCTTCTGTCTTCTGTCTTCTGTCTTCTGTCTTCTGTCTTCTGTCTTCTGTCTTCTGTCTTCTGTCTTCTGTCTTCTGTCTTCTGTCTTCTGTCTTCTGTCTTCTGTCTTCTGTCTTCTGTCTTCTGTCTTCTGTCTTCTGTCTTCTGTCTTCTGTCTTCTGTCTTCTGTCTTCTGTCTTCTGTCTTCTGTCTTCTGTCTTCTGTCTTCTGTCTTCTGTCTTCTGTCTTGCTGTCATTCTGGCTCTCTTTGTGCTTCTGTTATACTGTCTTTCTGTCCTTCTGTCCGTCTGTCGTTCAGTCCTTCTGTTCTTCTGTTCTCCTGTTTTTCTATCCTTCTGTCCTTCCGGCCTTCTGTTCTTGTTTCCGTCTGTCCTTCTGTCCTACTGTCCTTGTATCCTTCTATCCATCTATCCTTCTATCCTTCTATCCTTCTATCCTTATATCTTTCTATCCCTCTATCCTTATATCGTTCGATCCTTCTCTGCTTCTACCCTATTATCCTTCGATTATATTATCTTTCGATCTCTTATCTCCCACCTCTATCCCGATTAATGATCACTCGTATATAAAACGGTTCTTATACCAAACCAGCTTGATTCACCATGGAGCCAAGAGAAACCGTAGCGAAAATCGCTTTTCCGCCCTTTACCCTTTCTCCCTTGGCACCGATGAGGCCCGGATCGCCCCGTTCCCCTTTGCTGCCGTGTTCGCCCTTGGGGCCCGGTAGGCCGACGTCGCCCTTGTCACCCGGTTCGCCCTTGGAGCCGGGAGATGCACTTCGCAGCCCTTGGATGCCAGGTGCTCCCAGCATCGATTCCTGCAGGTGTCCAACGAATGGTAGGTAGGTTAGCAGCGAGAGTGAGAAAAAGCAAGAACAGAAAGAAAAATTTCTCTTTCAGTTTGTGGGCCGGAAAATTGTTGTTTGGTTCGGGAATGGATAACTTTTGTTGAACGGAAAGTCATCCAGTTAGATTTTAAGTAAGAACCAGTGGAAAACGCGGCACTAGATGTACAAGTTTAGAACAACAAACATGTGATTCAGCGGTATGTGCGGCGTGTTTTCCCTCACTAACAATAATGGAGGCAAGAACCGAAAGTAGAATCGTTTCGATACCAGTGCACTCCAGATGAGAGTGTTGGAAGTTCGATTGCCCCACTTGAGACAAGGCGATGATTCTGTTTCTAATGTCTGTGTGGATGTTGCTTTGTTTATTTGCTTGTGGTTTAGAAATGTTCAGTTGAGAAATATGTTCAATCGAGTTCTTTTTTAGGAATGTACATAGCAAGAAGCAGTCATGTTGTTTTCAATAGAGAGTGAGCGTTCTTAGGATTTATCTCAACGTTTCAGAACAATGTATTGAACACCAATTCGTTTTGATTTATTTTTGTTATTGTATCTTTGTTAGACGTTAAGGTGAAACAGTTTCGAATCTAAATTTCAAGATTGCACCGAAACTTCAAAGGCATCAGTCTCGCGAAGGAAGCATCTAACAACAGTTTACTTTTTATTTTAGCTTTGTGCACTAGCAGAAAGCTTAAAATATGAAGATCAGGAACGTTTGTCTACTATCTCTCCAGTTTAGTGCCTTTGAAAACGTGAGTAGGGACACAAGTCGGCCATTGTGGCGGCCATCTTTGGATGAAAATAGGGACAGTTATCCTATTTTGAACCATACAGCAACATACATTGTAATATCTCATTGTTTAGGCGACAAGACACGCACGTCGTAATAATTGCGTAAAATAACACAGAGGAACAAAACTATCCGCGTGTTTCAAAGAAATGATCAAATTAAGGTGTGTGCATTGAACTCTGTAGCCGGAGTAAAGCGATCTAATTTGGGGAAGTGGCTAGGAGGCCATCTTTCACTTGCTGGCCGTTTTGTTTACACACATTACTACCTGTCCTGGATGATGGTGAAACTGAAACTTACTGTGCTGCCAAAAGTGTAGACGAAATTGTTAAAATTGAGAGGTAACGGTGGAGTAGGGGAACTGGGGGTAATATGCCCATAGGGGACAAAATTCGCCACCCTCGATTTGGACGAACGATGTGTTTTAGAATGGTTTTTTCACCCTAGATCATAGAAAATCGATTAAGTTGCTCCTATTAATATTTTTTATGTGTTTTTTCTCAATAAAAAACTTAAAAACGTATATAAACGTTTTACGCTGTTTTCGTTGCAATTTTGTGCGATTATCAAGGTCATTTTTCAGGTCGATAAATAACCAAATTTTTGACACTATCACCGAGAGCTAACTTGTGCACTGTCATAGTTTGTATTACATGCAAAAAGTCTGTTGAATTTGTCCTAAAAAAGCTTATCAAAGGACCTAAACTTTAATCAACTCTGGGGGCAAAACGCCCACCCTTATTTAATAAAACCAAAACAGCCGTTTGTATTTTAATTCTACCAATGCCACGTTGAAGTTACGCACAAATTGGAACCTTACTAATGTACATTTTTTGTATCAACATGTATACTATTATTGAACAATAACATCTGAACAATCGCCCGGATGCACGGCTAACGCTGGACTAAAGCGGGGCATTTTACACCGCAAAACAATACAAAACAGTTAAGCAAGCATTTTTTTAAAATCAATTCATAAACCCCAGAAAAGCTTGAATGGACAGCTGTTTCTACTATTTGAAAAAAAAAACATGTTTGTTTATCCGACCATAATTAAAAAAGAGCATAAAATAATGTTTTTCACCTAAAATCGCTGTTTTCTTTAACGTGGGCAAACTACCCCCAGTCCCACTGCACTACGCGCAGGTGCGATCGTTCAAGAATAATTCTTGACAACACTGTTTTTCCAACCAATGAGCCATTTTACGAGACGTTTCGGAACAGCTGATCGCCGCAACGGCGTCAATTGACTGGAGACCTAGGATTAAATCCAGCGTGATTTTTAACAACGCCTCATTTTATCAAACGGGGACATGGAGAAAATGATAAAAAAGAGATCCAAAAATGTTCGCTACTGCAATATTACACCTAGTTATTGTATCAGCTACCTCTTTGTTACCCATATTGCACATAAAAAGGCACTTTTGTGATCAGACATATTTTAATAATTTTTCTCCATTTATGTTTTCGCCTGGTTGAAAAGCTACGCTAGAAATGCGCACAGTCATCAACCATCATCATCGCGAAAACGGATGACGATGATTGAATTCTCTCAGGTCTCCTGTCATTTGAACAGCTTCGTGAAATGACTCATGAGCCATTTTACGAAGCTGTGTCATTTGACCAGACCTGGGAGAATTCAATCATCGTCATAAGTTTTCGCGATGATGATGGTTGATGACTGTGCGCATTTCTAGCGTAGCTTTTCATCCAGGCGAAAACATAAATGGAGAAAAATTATTAAAATATTTCTGACCACAAAAGTGCCTTTTTATGTGCAATATGGGTAACAAAGAGGTAGCTGATATAATAACTAGGTATAATGTTACAGTAACAAACATTTTTGGATCTCTTTTTTGTCATTTTCTCCATGTCCCCGTTTGGTGAAATGAGGCGTTGTTAAAAATCACGTTGGATTTAATCCCAGGTCAATTGACGCCGTTGCGGCGATCAGCTGTTTCGAAACGTCTCGTAAAATGGCTTATTAGAAGTCAATCGATCTAATATTTGTAAACAAAACGGCCAGCTGGTCTCTTTTCTCCACAAAGTGAACATGATGTGTCACCTTGGTGTACCCGCCTTCGTTCAAATTATGTGTCTCCAGTGAATTAGAGGCATCTGTGTACTCTGCCTCCAACAAAAATATTGCAGCACATTTCAATTTTGTGCTACAGGTCCTCAAAGTTGTATAAAACGCTGGTTTACTAGGTGTTCAAATGAAATTTAAAATATGATTTCTTATTATTATTTAGAATACAAACCACTTACTGCAATAGATACTTGCTGGAAACGTGAAAGCAAATTTACCGGTGACTTGGTTAAAAAAGGAGAAACGTATCAAACAATAGTGCCTTGCCCCCTACAATGGTGCCTTGCTTAATTCCATTGAAAATTATTCCGTTCAAATTCTGCAAGTTTGAATGATATTTTCTCTTCCGTCATCAAGCTCGAAAAATGGCGTTCACTAAGACAGCTCAACATATTTGGCTTGGTTTAACAAATTTTTGACATATGAAGTGAGTCAAACTAATCGCTTAATCGCTTAAGATAGTGCTGGAGGCCTCCCTTAGCCGAGTGGTTAGAGTTCGAGGCTACGAAGCAAAGCCATGCTGAAAGTGTCTGGGTTCAATTCCCGGTAGGTCCAGGATCTTTTCGTAATAGCTCAGGCTGTTCTTCGTCTTCTTTCTGGCATTACGTCCCCACTGGGACAGAGCCTGCTTCTCAGCTTAGTGTTCTTATGAGCACTTCCACAGTTATTCACTGAGAGCTTACTATGCCAATGACCATTTTTGCATGTGTATATCGTGTGGCAGGTACGAAGATACTCTATGCCCTGGGAAGTTGAGAAAATTTCCTACCCGAAAAGATCCTCGACCGGTGGGATTCGAACCCACGACCCTCAGCTTGGTCATGCTGAATAGCTGCGCGTTTACCGCTACGGCTATCTGGGTCAGGCTGTCTTGGTAGTATTATTCTAAAACCATACCAAGCCGTTCCCATAGGAGACGTTAGCCACAAGGAAGGACGTTTCAAGTAATACTGTTTCATATGGTATGCCCTCTACAACATATAATCCAATTTCTCTCGCCGTTCCCTTACGGTACCTATAAATCTAGTATTCATTGTTTTTTTCTCCATGCTCCCTCTTACTTTGAGCAAAATAGACCGATATGCCGGTAAACAAATTCAAAAGCTTTAAATTAGTATACCATTGTTTTCTCGGTATAATCTCGAATTACCATTTATTGGATCTCCGTATGAGCCAGATCATTCGTAAAAATGGACATATGCTGACAACTGACTCAAAGAGCTACGTTTTCTTCCAAACATGGTTTAAAAATCGTACTAATGCATGCGGGGTGTCAGAACTGTATGAATGTCATTGCCATGCTTAAAAGTCACTGAATGGTCTTGCGCAAAACATCGTACCGTGCAACCTCGCTAACTTGTACGGCACTTTATGTGAAGGTCAATTTTCAGGATATGTATACTTTTACAGATTTTTCGGAGCCCCAAGGCCATTCAAGACCAGACGACGGCGATGACATTGATTCGATTTTGGAACCACGCATGCAAATTGTTTGGAAGAAAACGCAGCTCTGCGTGTCAGCACATGTCCTTTTTTGCGTTCCAGATCTTCCGGAGGACCAAGAAATGGCTATTCTAGATCATAACGAAGCAACGATAGTATACGCATTTAAGGCTCATTACTGCACGTCGTTTGAAAAAAAATCCAACTCCCTAGATCAACTTTCAGGATATGTCCACTTTTACGGATGTTTTGGATCTTCCGGAAGACCATAAAGTGGCCTTGACCGCAATCGGTCCGTTTCTCACGATATCATAATATTATCCGGGAACACATAATTTCCGTTTTCTGTCAAATTCAATAAACGATGAAGTATAACTACTAATAGGTCGGTATGACATGTGAAGTAAATTGTGCTATAGCACAGATAACAGACGTTGAAGTGCGATTGTAAAACTGTGTAAGACAATTAATGGTCATTTTGAATGGCAACACAAGTAGCAACATCGTGGTGGCGCTGTCATCGCTAAGTTTCCATGACGATGTCAGTGGTGAATATGAAATATTTCAAGATACTGATTGACGCAATTCGTTGTGTGGCGGCGCTAGTGATTGCAAGGAGTTTCAATTTGAATATTTACACAGGTTTTCAGAAAATTTTGTTTTAGCATAAACACCTGTTATCTGTGGCTATAGTTTTTGTTTAAATGTAGATAATCGATCAATTGACGAAATTGAACTCCCCTGGAAATATTGGAATCCCAGGAAATACGGAAGACACAAGGAAACACAATACTATTTTCTGGGAAACGGGTGTCCCGAGAAATTTCATTTCTCAGGAAATCCTTAACGGGACTGGAAACCCTAGCGTATTTCGACCTCAACTGTAAGGCCGTCTTCAGTGTCGTGTACTAGACTCGACTTGTCTAGTACACGACACTGAAGACGGCCTTACAGTTGAGGTCGAAATACGCGTATCTGTCAAAGGATACAAACTCTAGTGGAATTAAATGGTATAGTACTAAATTCGTTTTTTTCATCGTTATTGACAATTTTCCTTAACCAAACAGTAGATGATGTACTGTTTTCCATATGTTTGAGCTGAAAATCCCATATTAACTTCAATTCAAATGCGCCAGCTCATGGAACGACCTAATGAGCTGAATTTTTCAGAAAGGCTTCCTCTAACCCAAGGAATAATCCTGAGGGATGCCCCGTGGAATCATACAACTTTATTTATCTCCCATACTAAGTCGGGCCAGTCTAGTACATATTACCATGCGTCTCCATCGTTCTGGAAAATCCTTCGGAAACTTTAACTTTTTGGTCTAAATCATTGGTTGTTTTTGACAACCGCTGGACTTATTGATGTAGGTAACGAAACTGTACACAAACAGGATTTATTTAGGTAAGAATAAACAGTGTTGTTTATTAAACACTATAAATAATTGAAAGAAATGCAAAAATCTGACAAATTAGAACTAAACGACTATACATAAAACTACAAGAGCATCAAGTATCGAATGGCTTCAACTCATTTGATAGAAACGTTGATAATTTAATGTTTAAATTTGAATCGGTGCCCCTCTTGTTTAACGAGTATATAATTGTTCCTGATTAATAATTGACTGGTCCATTGTCAAGCCACTTTCGTTGTTCGCAGTGAAAAAAATGTTTGCTAATTATAGTATTTAAAATAAGTTCTTATGTTTGCAATTGATTTTGTATTTACTCTTCTTAATTTTAAATGTACCAAATTACATGCCTGTTTGTCTTATCTATGTCAAAGAATTGAAAACATAACTTCGCTCCTGTCCCAATCCTCCACTCTTCAACATTCCACGGTGTCATAAATTGAACAAACAGCAGCAATAAACGTAGATATCCCCGTTTCGCAGTTGAATAGAATTAGATTTGTCACATTTCTGCCAACAATGGACTCCAACACACACCCCCTACCAACCGGTCAACCGGATCTGCTCTCCGGGAGGGCTTGACAATTGTTTTCCCTCGCTTTTTTGTTTTTCCTTTCCAGACTCCGGGTTCAGCCAATTTCAAGCATCACCCTCCGGCAAGCACAACATAAGGGTGCCACAACGAATATGATGATGATGATGACGTCGACATATAAATAGGTTCAGTGCCCACAAGGTTGTGGGATTCATGTTGATTTGGTGACGGCATGGTTGGGAGTCAAGCATCAAGTCAGACCAAACCGGAAACCAATAAAAATATATGAAAACAAGAGGAAATGGAAAAATCGCAAATATAGGGCAAATGGAGGGAAACTCTAGAATTGTATATTTCGCAGAGGGTTGAAAAAATGAATTCTTCTTGGCATTACGTCCTCACTGAGACGGAGCTTGCTGCTCAGCTAAGTATTCAACGAGCACTTCCACAATTATTACCTGAGAGCTTTCTTTGGCAAATTTGCCATTTTCGTATTCGTATATCGTGTGGCAGGTACGATGATACTCTATGCCCAGGAAAGTCAAGGAAATTTCCATTACGAAAAGACCCTGGACCGACCGGGAATCGAACCCAGACACCTTCAGCATGGCTTTGATTTGTAGCCGTGGACTTGGGGAAGACCTCCTTCGAATGAGCTATAGAGAGTTTAAATTAGACATGTATTCACAGATATATGGACTTAATACTTCTTTAAGTTTTTGAGAAGGTGAACTCAAACTTTTGCACGGGAGTGTACGTAAAAAGACATTTCATAACATCTGGCAACCCTGTTAATAAAACTCTTCGATCTCAAACTATCGTAAAAACCTGATGAATATTTTTGACATCTTTTATTTCATCCGTAAAGTTTTCAACTTCCTTGTCATATTTTCCCAAGAAACAAGTATTCTAATCAATTACTGTCAAGGGATACAAACATCATTATTTAGGTAAGTTTTCTGTACGGATGTATTTGAAATGCATTTCTATCGTAGTCTACAGCAATAGTCTCTATCTCATTAATACGAAATAGGTCATAATGATATAATGGATTACAACGCTGAAAAGAGGTTCTGCCAAAAAAGTCACAATTCACTATTTTTTCCTAACTCCACCTCTACGCCATGTTGAACGACAACCTCTACATTACCTCCTAGCCCCTTCATGCATAGCTATCAATTCAATTGGTGAGGAGGGGGGGGGGATTGTTCTCGGTACTAGTAAAAGCAGACCATCGTATAACTGTATGTAGCTTTACGGTGGGAAAGTGGCCCACATGATGCATGAGATTCGCGAGCACAATGGCTCTGCTCTGTTCGTGTGTATCGTTCTTTGTGTATGTGTCCTTGTACGTGACTCAAATTGGGGGAATTGTGTTTCCGCCGGGCGGCAGTATTGTTTCACATAAATATTTTATTTCACTGCCTTCCGTGAGGCAATTCGAACCACTCGTACCACTCGTAATGAGATCAATTTAGGGAGCACTCAAAGAAAACAATGGTAAATGTGCTTTCACGTTTCCGCCGAAATGCTTCACACTGTTGATTTTGAGAACGTTATTTGTTTTGCTGGAAAATCGAAACAATCTTCACAATAGGATTATAGATCTAATACCCTTGTTATACCTTGAACATCCGCGATGGATTCCAACTCATCTAGAATTAGATTATTTTCAAAGATAGAAAAATGTGTTATGGGTTAAGAGAAAGAAAGAAAGCATGAAATTGTAAAACTTCGGTGTTAGTCGGTTGAATGTTAGTGGAATCGAGAAAAGCTCTCAGTTACTTTTCATTATGATAGTTTTTCATACAGTTCCAAAGGTAATTAAAAATCTGACTGCAACAGAGCTACTTACATCGAAATTCTCGGGAATACCCGGCGGTCCTGGAGATCCAGGTAGCCCAGCTGGACCCGGAATGCCATCCAAACCGGGTTCGCCTTTGCTACCCTGGATACCTGTGGTTCGTGGGAACGAGAGGGGGAGAGAGCAGAAACAGAAACACAATGTGAGACGATTAAATAAAATTTAATTTTCATTACTCTCATTAAGCTAAAAGGTATTCAACATTGTTGAACCTGGCACAGTGGTTTGGTGGATCAGTGACATAAGTTTTTAATATTGATCATTTCTAGCTCAAAATGCAAATTGAAATAGCATTTTCAGATTGACTATTTTTGAACTGCATGAATTGTTACTTATGCATCAGTAGCTACTCTTTGGGACATCTCCCATCAAAATTTTACTGAAATTTGACTACTTTTTGAAGAGAGCCTATCACATTTGCATCTGATCGACCATCAAAACCACTGTGCCATTGCCCCGAAACGAAAGCGAACATAAAGCCACATGCGAGATATGCTTGAACATCATCATTAACTCACCCTCCACCCCGGGTAATCCGGGCTCTCCGCGGTCTCCTTTGTCGCCCTTCAGACCGGCAACACCCCTTTCACCGGGGGGTCCCGTTGCTCCCTATGGAAGACAGACAATGAAAAAAAAGCAAAATATTATTATTGTTATATTTAATATTCAACAAGTGCACTCGTTCGTATAATGTTGCTTCCGGTACGATGAAGAAATGCAATAAAAGCGAAATGCTGCGTGAAACTTACGGTCAATCCTGGCGAGCCGGTTTTGCCCTCGCGGCCTTGTGGCCCCTCGGGACCACGAAGGTACTCGCGCAGGGTGATGTCCCGTTTGAGGTCCTCTATGACTTCCGTCACGTTGCAGTAGCACTTGTTCAGCAGGTTGTTGTTCTGTATGTCGAAGAGCTAAAGAGGGGAGAAGAAAGAATGATTATTGAATTATTCTGAAATTTTTTTGAGTTAAGTTATATGAATAAATTGAGGATATTAATTCATAAGAAAAGCTCTTCTTCTTGGCATTATGTCCTTACTGAGACAGAGCCTGCTTCTTAGCTTAATATTCAATGAGCACTTCCACAGTTATTAACTGAGAGCTTTCTATGCCGAAGTTGCCATTTTTGCATTCGTATATCGTGTGCAGGTACGATGACACTCTATGCCCAGGGAAGTCGAGGAAATGGCCATTACGAAAAGATTCTGGACCGACCGGGAATCAAACCCAGACACCTTCAGCATGGCTTTGCTTTGTAGCCGCGGACTATAACCACACAGCTAAGGAAGGCCTACATCATGCTTAAAACCCGTAGATTTCAAATGGTTCTTCCTTGAGTTTATGTCCAAGATTTTTCTTTCTACGTGAATTCATGAACCCCTTGAAGTTTTCTCATTGAATTTTCAAAATATTTAAGGTGAAGCTGAATGGAAGTCACACTGAGAATTCAAGACGACAAATCTGGAAAACCAGATATTCGTTTATGGTGAAAATATGATCGTTTTGTACCCCGCGGGTGTTGACCAATCGATAAAATTATCAGCGCACAGCACTTTTCGGTTCTATAGATTTGACTTTCACCATCATCAGGAATTCCTCCGATGAATAATTTATATTGCAGGATTTTTTCATGCTTACCGGAAGAATTGTTTGCGCAGGAGTTCTGTTTGATCTTTCGACCTTGACACTTGCTTTTGCCGGGGCGAGCGACGAGGGCAGGATCAAACATGTCGCGCGTTGGTCTAGTAAGTGAAAAAGTGGCGTGATCGGTGAGTTCGGTTGGAGTAACTGAAAAAGTGCCGCGATCGGTTAGTTCTGTTTGATCTTTCGACCTTGACACTTGCTTTTAACGGGGCGAGCGACGAGGGCAGGATCAAACATGTCGCGCGTCGGTCTCGTAAGTGAAAAAGTGGCGTGATCGGTGAGTTCGCTTGAAGAAAGTGAAAAAGTGCCGCGATCGGTTAGTTCTGTTTGATCCTTCGACCTTGACGCTTGCTCCTGGGCAGTGCGTCAAGAAAGCCCGAACAGTTTTTTTTAATTCTTTTTGGGTCGCGCGCTTATTTTTTTTTTTTTCCTGAGTGCTTTTTTATAGCCGAGCAAACGAGTGAAGCCGAAAGTGGATTGTGGCTGCTCAGTCAAGGATAACGTATCAATTGGTGAGCTCGTTTCATGCTACTATTTCTAATCTATAAAATATGTATGACTGCACATTCATTCGTTACAATGGTGGGATGTAAATATGATTTTTCAACAAACTATGGATGGTTCGTCACTGTGAGTGTCGACACAAACTCTGATGCATGATTTATTTATGTTTAACATTTTTTCTTCAGAACACCTCTTATATACCTTTATTTTTGTAATTAAAAAAAAAAAATTGAATGGTTCGACACTACAAGTGTAGACTTACGAAAGGTTCACTTTATTTAACAAACTTTGGATGGTTCGCCACTGTAAGTGTCGGCATAAGAATAAGAGTGTTCTATGATGTCCCAACCAATCGAGTTTTTTGTTTCTTTTCAAATGAGTAAAATATAATAACACATGCTTTCGTCCTGACAGCTGTAGGAATGTTACATTTATGTATTTGTTCAACAAACTTTGAATGGTTCGTCACCTCAAGTGTCGGCATAATTTTCCTCTACATAGAAATTGTTCATATCAAATGAAAATATTATATTTACGTATAAGCATGTATATATCTCACAAATCATTGTTTATCATGGTCTAATCGCTTATCAAAGTGAATCCTATGACCCAACGATCCTCCCCATTAACAAACATCCCTCCCAGTAACCTTTGTGGAGATGCAGAGGCAAACACGGTCTCCAAAAAGCAAAGGTTACACACTAACATTCCTTCCCCCAATCCCACCTGACTGCAAGGACGTGGCCGGCGCCGTTATTGACCCTGTATAAATAGAGGCACTGAATTATGTACACTGAAGAAGATCATGGCCAATCCCAGCCGAACTTCTAGTTGATTCTTTGTGCATTTTCACTGACTTCGGTCAATTACGGAATAGCAACCATTGATATGTGTAGTCAGTCTAAGCTAAGCTAAGCTAAGCTAAGCTTACCGGAAGAATTGTTTGCGCAGGAATTCCTCATATAATTATTTGTGCAGTTTCTGACTATATTTTCTGGATTAAGGATTATTTAGAGAAGTAAATGAATCCCTATAGATATACTTGTAGCAATCGCAAGATAAATGGAGAATCTATGAAACAACTCCTCATAGAGAATTCTAGTTGAATGCTTGGAAGAATTCAGATAAAATTGAATATTGAAATTATGGGCAACCTTCGGCATGTTTCCTCGAGGAAAACAATGCATCATACCTGTTGGAGTAGATGAGTATGTCATGGTCAAATTCTTGGATTTTTTGCGGTAGAACTATTGAAAACTCCCTCTATTGAAGCAAAAATTGTGAAATCTCTGTAAGAATTTCTTAACGTTTTTGTCGAGGAAGAACGTTCTTTTTCCTGGAGGAATTCAGAAAAAAATGTTTTATCATGAAAAATCTCTGGAATTAAAAAAAAAAAAACCCAGAAATTTCAAACTTGATGGGCAACAATTCCTTGCCAATGCGTTGAATCAACTTCGAATAAAAAAGCCTTCTCCATTGGACCCGGTTCTCGGTAAATCGCTTCCAGTCGCTCTGAACGTTAAGCGACCTTAAATCCTCCTCAACTGTAAAAAGCCATCCGGTGCCTGGTCTGCCACGGAGACAATAGCCTCACCCTGGTTCTCTGTTGAATATTAGTTTAGCATAAAGTTCCTCCAACATGCAAGCTACATGCTAGCTCACCACAGCCTGCCGTGTTTTATACGCTTAACAATATCCATTTCTCTGTAGATTTGGTATAAGTTGTGATTCATGCGACGCCGCCAGATGCCATTCAGCAACCGGAAGAATTAGAGTCTTGTACATCGCGAGTGTGGTCTTTGTCTGTAAGCTGCTGGGCTTTAGCTGGTTATGAAGTCTGTAAAAAGCACGACTCGCAGCTGCAATATGCCTTTTTACCTTGCGAGTAACATCATTATCGCAAGTCAAGGTACACAAACTCTTCAACTACTTCAAAATATCACCACCTAACACCATCCCACTACCAACATCACCTATGGGCCCATGGTGTCTAACAGCGGTCATGTACTTTGTCCTTGTGGTATTAATAATGAGCCCAATTCGCGTTGTCTCCCTTTTATAAGGCACGTAAGCCTCTTCCACGGCTCGGCGATCAATCTCGATTATTTCGATATCGTCCCCAAAACCAATGAGCATATACGAACGTGTGATGGTAGTGCCGTTCTTATGCACGCAAGCTTTCCTTATTGCTCCTTCCAAGGCTATGTTGAACAACAGGTATGTGAATCTACCAGCTTCAATCCGTCTAAGGTTACTAAGTATGTTGAAATCTGCTTCGCAACCCGTATACTTGATTTCGATCCTTTCAACGTTGCACGAATCAGTCTAATCAGCTTCGCCGGAAAACCATGTTCCATCATTATTCCCCACAACTCGATTCTTTCCACTGAATCTTACGCCGCACAGTGCGTTGCGCCATAGACAAAAATCAAATTTCAAGTTATTTTATCCGGCGATAATAAGTATCCACAAGTGTTTGTAGATAGCATTCGATTTTGAAACAAATATTTATAAGCTATACAATGCACTAAATCTACTACAACAAGCTTCGAAAATGACAGATGTCCGAGTAGCAGAAAAACTAAATTTTGTCGCATGTTTTCAGCAATCCTTTCAACTAGCACGGAGAGTGTTCAAACCAATCTATTCATTCAAAATCTCAAATAGAACATGGCTGAAGGTTGGTAAAGGGTATTTGATGTGATAAGAACACCAATTTTTAATTACAATATGAGAAATCGGCATGTTGAGTTGGCTATGAAATCAAACTTATGAAATACTAATATGTAACTTTGATTATCGATTCAAAAAAAGTTCCACCGAGTTCCACCCTAAATCACGCACAGACATATTTCTTTGACTGTCGTCTAAGAGGTCTGAAAGATACAGCTTCGAGATTTGAAGTATAAAAATGTGTTGTTTATGAAAAAAAAAAAATCGAAAATCTTGCAACGCTTTGTGGTCTTGGCTCAACCAAACATTACACCGGAGCGAGTTTATGCTTAAAATAATATATTTTAAATGTGGTTTCCAAGATTTTACCTATTTTTTTATACAAAACTGAAAAATTGAAAAAAATAACTCGATTTTATTGCATGAAGGCGTATAAGTCACTTTTGCAGCTACGAGTGAGAAATACCGTACCGTAACATTTATTTCCACTAGACTTTGTATCCCTTGACAGTTACGCATATTGCCCCAGACAACCAGAATGCACATATAACGAAATCACTTTTTGCGTTATGCGATGCTTAAATGTGCAAAGTTTCACGTATAAGATGCTGCGAAAAGGCCTTATGCGTACAAAAGTGGAGACGATATACGTACATATATGATGAAAAATAGCATGCTATGCGAGTGTGCGGATTTGATTGCGAATTAATCTGAACTCTTATACGACTTGATTTATCATAACAAAAGAGATTTGACAGGTGCTACGGATTGATCCGACTTACTTTGTACAAGTATACGGGACGAAACGAATTGTACATATGAACTCATAAAATAGCGTTTAATGCGAGGAAAAGCATCGATCAAACGATTTCATCGATTCTACCCCATTACCCCGAAAGCCATTTCCCCGAATGCCGCTACCCCGAATTCCATTACCCCGAATGTACCATTACCCTGAATTCCATCACCCCGAATGCTATTTCCCCGAATTAACAACATGACGATATTGATGACGATGGGTAATGTCATTCAGGGTGATGGGATTCGGGGTAATGGCATTCGGGGTAATGGGATTCGGGGTAATGGGGTTGAATCGATTTCATCCACCATATAGTGCGGGTGTGATGCAACGTGTATAAATAAACGACTTTTCACGTAAACCGTTATGCGACTGCTGGTTGTCTGGGGCGACCTCAACTGTAAGGTCGTCTCCAGTGTGGTGTACTAGACTCGACTTTTTAAATTGATTGAGAATATGTGCAGAGTGATCAAAGATTATGATGATCAACGTATAGAGACACAAAGATTTACATTCTGCGTTCGGTGTAATGTATACTTAAATACTGCTGCTGTTCATTAGTTTGAAATCGTTTGGAGATTTCATCGTGGTGAAATACCTGACGGATCTTCATGAGGGATTTTCAACTACAAGCCACAAGATCATCTCTAATCAGATTAGATAAGAGAATGCAGAATATAAGTGAAGAAAAATAAAGAAAATAGTGAAAAACACAAAACAAAAGTAATAAATAATAAATGTCACACTAATAATAATTAGATCCATTGAACATAACAAACAAACACCAAAGCAATTCTCCACAGGGATTAACCTTTCCAGATAATGAATAGTCTGAAAAACATTGGCCATCTATTTCTATAGCCTATGATACCATCAGGACATTGCCAAGAAGAAGTTCGTTCCCCATTTGCTAATGAACAGACATAAATAAAGTGGAACCAGCGACGACATGGCACTGCTCGGGATGGCAAATAATTAGAACGATGAAACGTAAAATCGCACAACAACAAACTAAACCGATTCCGCAGCCAATATAGAATATGGCAATGGCTGGTCCCCGCTTCTCGTTCTGGGACGACGACGACGAGCGGAGAATATGATATATTTTATTTCATCTCTTAATTACCTGGGATAATCTCTTCTGATCAGATTAAATTGCCAACGGCAGCAGCACAAGAGCAAAAGAGAGAGAGAGGGAGGGGTGGGGAAGATAGAGAGAAATTGAATTTTAATAAAGCATAACCACCGGCAGCAAAGCGTTCCATCTTGTTTGGAACCCAGGAGGATGCCAACACCAATGAAGGTCGAGGTATTGTGTTGGCATCAATCCCGACCAGAATCACATAGCAAGATTATAACCCACTTCTATCAACAGCAGTTAAAAATAACAGAAGATGATATAACTTTGTTATAAACACACGTTGGTTATTTATAATATTCAATGTTTTTCATTGTACCGTAATTTCGGGTGAAATTGATCATTTTTCACGGTTTTTCTAGTCTGTTTTCTATAATGTTAACAATGCCAAACAACTAAATGCAGGAAAACAAGTACGAAGGTGAGCCTCATCGACTTATGTATAGAAATTTTCTAACAAATGTCATTTTAGTGTTAACAAATATCTCTAAAATAAAAAATCAGAGGATCTCATTTCGGGGTGAAATTGATCACTTGTCAATGCCATTGTTGTTAGTTTTCAAAACAACTCTACATGATAAATTTGAGCTCTCTGAATCCGAATATGCTTGTCAAATTCTTAACAATGCAATATTTATATAAATAACGAATAGTTAAATTTCGAGAAATACGCGGAAAATATAATATGAGATAATTGGTACGAGTTTTGATAATTAAATCTGGTTTGGAGATACATCTCAAGCATACTCACAAAGGTTCAGGTTTATACCATGTTCAAATCCTTACTTACAAATAGAAGTTCATAGGTGTTTGTCAATACTGCACCGTGCATGATTTTAAAATTTTACATAATTTTCATAGTAATACACATTTTTTAACGCAAAAAACTTCACAACACACAATTCGACAATAGTTACAACAAACAACGTTCATTTACTGCAGCTTACATTGATATTTGTGCTCTATTACGAATGGATAAAATCGTGTGATACGATGATCAATTTCACCCTTCTGATCAATTACACCCGATTTTACGGTAACTTAATTTGCAATAATTTTATTATTTTGTAATAGAGCGGTTCCACGCGAAATCGTCCATAAAATGCTGAAATCTGACTTGTACCATTCCGATTTGGATGAAACTGCGCAGATATATTAAGTATATGAGACGAACATTATCTCATATAATTGGGGATCGTTTAGAATCGAGAGTAACTTCTGATAAGGTCGTATGTATTTTTGGCACCACCATTTAAAAAAATGTACCTCGGAAACCGTTTGTTATAGAGAAATAGTGTCTGAGGAGGGATGGTAGACAATCAAATAGGCTTTGTAAAAAAAATATACACTGAAAAAAAAAACTTTTATTTTTATGAAAAAATCGAAATTAAACCTTAAAACACAAATTGCAAAAAATAGGTATCTTCGATTTTTTTTCAAATTTTTTCTGTAAAATTTCAATGTAAAACCAGATGTTTTAAGCACAGTTTCAACATGGTGCAATTTAAAATATTTTTTTTTCTAAGGGCAACTTTTGGTGTATTTCTGAAAATTCAATTTCTGGTTATAGAAAAGGCGTTTTGATGCTGTAATATGATTTTTTATCCAAAAACAATTCAAAATTCTAATATCAATGATCTTACCATAAGTTACCGCTTCAAGATATTTGGGATTGAATTACAGTGAAACCTCCATGAGTCGATATTGAAGGGACCATCGACTCATGGAAATATCGAGTCATGGAACAGCAATCCTTTGGAAAGCTGTTTGAAGGGACCATCATAGTAACCATGAAATTTTGTTTCCAGTATGGTTCCATGAGTCGATATCGAGTCATGGAACATCGAATCATGGAGGGATCACTGTATATTAATATCATAAAACTTAAGAAAATACGCCCGTTTCTTACATTATTCCAGATGCTCCATCAACAATATTACGTTAATCTCTTCCCACATTAATATCCCATCTACTTTTTCTTTGACATTTAGACGGTTGGATGAACTGTTCGAAAGATACAGGATGATTATTGGAATATTGTTGAGAATTAATATAAGTATTACTACAGACAAACAGACGTAACACTGGATAAATTTCCATCGCCCACGAATTTAACGATCAGTTTAAAATACAACAGTTGTCAAGTTCACAACCAGAGGCGCGCGCGTCGCTTTCCTTCGTGTTTGACATTTCACACTACCGCCACCTGTTGGACATGTGGCACAAGAAGTTATTTAGTTCAATAAGCTCACAAGATGGTGGTAGTATTTGTGGTCGAGAGAATTTTGTGAAAAATGTTCTAGGTGTTACTTCTGTTTGTCTGTGGTATTATGATGGAAGATGATAATATGAATGATGTTAAGGAGGGGAAGAAGGAAAAACGCCTTTGTTTCGGCCAGGACGTCTTTCCCTACGTTGTGTTATTACGAATGACGGACGACGAGAACAGAAGCGAAACACTTTCTACTCTTCTACTGATTTATTACCACCGAGAGGCAGCGTGCCTACTCGGTGGGGGAAACGATACAAACTACAAATCTTACATGCTAATGCGTGTGCCTTATATAGGCCCACAGTACGGATAGACAAAAAGCGTTCATTTCCCGCTCATGCTTCCCTTCGCAGTTTGGCGCGATGTTGGATTGGCGCCAACTGAAGAAGCTGCACGCTGACTGGCAGTGGAATATTCCACTGCGCCGATGAATGGCACAATAGGTAGCGTCTCTCTCTCCACACGCTTCAATTGAGCGGCAACTAGCGATGACGCGTCTGTGATGAGCGCGAACATACTCCCGCCCGAAAACGAATGTTTTCAAATTTGTTGTGGAGTAGCTTGCTGTTGGTTGGGCAGGGGAGAATGATGATGATGGTAGACGGCGATCGATACTGGCTCACCGTAGGTAGTACGCTCGGGATGGTGTGCTGTTCAATTTGCTTGCTTGGCGATGGAAACGATGCGGGCTATTTGGATGGTGATCGCCGATCGATGCCTGCTATTCTAGGTAGGACTTTGGCGATCGTGCGTGGTCCATGGATTGCTTGCTTCCCTGGATGATTCACTTGAATGGTTGGTTGGTTTCGCTCACTCTAGGTAGTCCATGGGGTGCTTGGCTCGATCGTTCGCTTCAATGGGTTGGTGGCTTGCTCTGGTTGATCATCGTCGCCCGGTTGAATGGATGATCGGTTTGACCGTTGCTTGCTTCGATTCGATGCGGTTTTGCTTGGATGATGCGATTTGATGATTCGGGTGATGATTCGTTTCGACGATTCGAGGTGATGATTCGAGGATGCACTTTTCTTTGGATGGGCACTACGGCCCGGACGGTGGACGCTTCGGTCCGACGAATGGACACTTCGGTCCGACGGGTGGACGCTATGGTCCCTCGGGTGGACGCAGGGGTCCAACGGGTGGACGGCGAGGTCCGACAGGTGGTCGCTAGGGTCCCACAAATGGACGCAGGGGTCCGGTTGGACGGCAATGGTCCGGGATTGGACGCTATGGTCCCTCGGGTGGACGCTACGGTCCGGATAGACGCCAATGGTCTTACAGGTGGACGCAGGGGTCCGGTTGGACGGCAGAGGTCCGGGGCATGGACGGCAATGGTCCGGCAGGTGGACGCTGGGTCCCACAGGTGGACGGCGAGGTCCGGATGGACGGCAATGGTCCGGATGGACGCAAAGGTCCCACAATTGAACGCTACGGTTCGGATGGACGGCATGGTCCGACGGGTGGACGGCGGGGTCCGGAAACGGTATTGGCACCTCTCTTCTCCTATGATTCGGTGATCCTGGTCACGGCACCAATGTTTCGGCCAGGACGTCTTTCCCTACGTTGTGTTATTACGAATGACGGACGACGAGAACAGAAGCGAAACACTTTCTACTCTTCTACTGATTTATTACCACCGAGAGGCAGCGTGCCTACTCGGTGGGGGAAACGATACAAACTACAAATCTTACATGCTAATGCGTGTGCCTTATATAGGCCCACAGTACGGATAGACAAAAAGCGTTCATTTCCCGCTCATGCTTCCCTTCGCAGTTTGGCGCGATGTTGGATTGGCGCCAACTGAAGAAGCTGCACGCTGACTGGCAGTGGAATATTCCACTGCGCCGATGAATGGCACAATAGGTAGCGTCTCTCTCTCCACACGCTTCAATTGAGCGGCAACTAGCGATGACGCGTCTGTGATGAGCGCGAACAGCCTTTAAACTTCTTAACCTTATTTATTTATTCTCACGATTATTGTACATAATTTTAATATTTTTATTTGTTTTCATATATATTGGTATAGAACAGATTTTAAATGCCAACTTAATTGATTATGTTTTTACTTTTCTATAAACATTATAATAGCTTACTGCCTCATCACTTGAATACAGTTTTGCTGCGATTTTGTTTTCGGAAATGGGTACAAAGCAATGGAATTTCTGTGTTCCTGGAATTAGCTTCGCTTGTTGATGTATGTTACTTAGTTATTCTGATCCTTGTTCGTAATCTTCCTGTGACACATCATTTTGGAGGGATTGGTGGCGGCTAATAATATTGTTACATATTGTTATTGTTACTTCTCAACAATTCGTTTATTTGTGTAAGTGTCAAAGATAAAGTTGATGGGATATTATTGCGCATTTCATTCACCACTGGACTCCACAGTTAGTTTTTATAAGGGAAGGAAAATAAAAGTGCGATTCTGCATCCAATCTTGTTGATGTCTTCAGCGCACTCATTCATTATAAATCGTAGAATAAGTGCGCTGAAGACACCAACAAGATTTGATGCAGGATCGCACTTTTATTTACATTCTCGCACTTATGAAAACTGACTGCGCAGTCCAGTGGTGAACGAAATACCCAATAATGTGGGAAGAGATAAACGTAACATTGTTGATGGAGCATCTGGAATAATGCAAGAAACGGGCGTATTTTCTTAAGTTATATGATATTAATATAATTCAATCCCAAATATCTTGAAGCGGTTACTTATAGGAAGATCATTGATATTAGAACTTTGAATTGTTTTTGGATAAAGAATCATATTGCAGCATCAAAACGCCTTTTCTTTAACCAGAATTTGAATTTTCAGAAATACACCAAAAGTTGCCCTTAGAAAAACTTTTTTATTTTAAATTGCACCATGTTGAAACTGCCCTTAAAACATGGGATATTAATGTGGAAACAGATAAACGTAACATTGTTGGTGGAGCATCTGGAGTAACTTATGAAACGGGCGTATTTTCTTAAGTTTTATGATATTAATATAATTGAATCCTAAATATCTTGAAAACGGCTAGTTTTAGGAAGATCATTGTTATAAGCATTTTGAATTGTTTTTGGGTGAAGAATCATATTACAGCATCAAAACGTCTTTTCTACGGCCAGAAATTGAAATTTCAGAAATGCACCAAAAGTTGCTCTTAGAAAAACTTTTTTTATTTTAGATTGCACCATGTTGAAACTGAGCTTAAAACATCTGGTTTCACATTGAAATTTTACAGAAAAAAATTGAAAAAAAATCGAAGATACAGTGGGATTCCGTTTTTGGCATGCTCCGTTTTTGGCATGCTCCGATTTTGGCACCCCCCGATTTTGGCAACAAAATGGATCCGTTTTTGGCAACATTTTTCAATACCATTGAAATTTGTAATTTTTTGTAAGTATTATCGTGTCTGTTGCTTTTGTCACTTGAATAGCATGTCAACTCCACACCGATTACATTCCAGATCTCCATTTTCGTCGATGTTTCCCCAAATCTCACCAACTACTAAGGACTCGCGTACGCGCTTATTTACTTCAGTCATACATAGGCAACGTGTCATGAGACCAATAATCTCCACCAGTATCTCAGCTTAAGACCATTCTTTTTTCATAGGCATTCATATTGAGTGACCAGCCCACTTGAGTCTGCCAGTAGGTGATACAATAAAAAAACACTGTTCTTCCACTTGTTCTTGTGGGACTTTTCGGAAATTTGCACGAATTCATGAAAATATCTGCAGATTCCAAGTGGACACTGAGAGCTTCATGAGGAGTCGTTAGAGTGTTTAACTGGTTATGGAGGATTATGTCCAAAATCTGGTGATTCCTAATACACTCTAGGGCGTCTTGTACATTTTAAGCGGGATAATGTGAATTTCTAGTAGTATTTTTAATATTTTCGGCGAAAGCTTGAGGATTTTGAAAAGGTTCCCAGAGGAATTTGAGGTGTGCTAGTGGTAGCCTTATAAAAAAACCTTTTATTTTTTTTTCATCGGAGACTTGAGAATTTACGGCAACATTGCAGCGAAATTCCAAGATGTTAACTCATAGCAAAATCCTTAGCAATATCCTGAGAACTCTATGCGAGATCCTACGGATGCTTGGCAAGATGCTTCAGAGCTCAAGCATTTTTTCTGTAGATTTCTTATGAGAACCTGAAGATTCCTATAAGGTTCTTGAGGTTCCATAACAGGATCCTGTAAATTTCAGTTGATTTCATAAGGCAGTGCCAAACATTTATCAAGCTGAATTAAAAAATATTTCAAGTAAAAATTAAATTCTACACAATTACAAGACATTTATGCATCTTCTCATGTTTATGTTTGCCCTTTTGATACAGTAAACTATTCATTATAAAATGCTTTAATTTATCAGAAACATAAATTGAAGGAGCAATTCTAAACTTACCGAATTTTTCAGATTTTATGCTAAAGTCCAAAAGTTAAACTGATTTTAAATGTTCATTTAATTAGAAAAAAAGGTCATGCCGTTTTGCAATACCCAGCGCTTTTGATTCGCAAATACTTCTTTAAAAGAAAACATTTTTGTTTTCGTTTTCTCTCAAAGTTTTAAGAAAATGTCCAGTTCTTCAATAAAAGTCACTTATGCGGTTATTGGTTTTACAAGGCCCTCTTATACAAAAATTATGCATAAAGCTTCTAAAAAATAATTGAAGAAGTTGAGGCGTAAAAACGCGACTAGAAAATCGTTTGCCATATTTAATATTACGGAGCTATAGATTTATAGCATAGTATAACCCTTCGGGAAAATGCTTCGAAGTGAACCTTTTCGAGGTCTCAACGCCTTATGATTCCATAAAAATGATGTATTAACATTGTAATGATGCTTTCAAAACCAATAGTTGAAAAATAAAATTTGAAATATTGGTTCCGATTTTGGCACGGTTCTGTTTTTGGCAACTGAAAATTTCAACTTTCTTGCCAAAAACGGAATCCCACTGTACCTATTTATTGCAATTTGTGTTTTAAGGTTTAATTTCGATTTTTTCATAAAAATAAAAGTATTTTTTTTTTCAGTGTATATTTTTTTTTATAAAGCCTATTTGATTGTCTACCTACACTTTTTTTCATAACAAACGGTTTCCGAGGTACATATTTTTTTTAAATGGTGATGCTAAAAATACTTACGCCGTTATCAGAAGTTACTCTTGATATTAAATGGTCTCTCCACCAGTGGAAAAAACTTATTCTATTATATCGAAACTATGTGCAAAATTCCTTTTGAATCCAAGGTAGTCGAGTTTCATCGTTTACCGATTTGGCGTGAAACCGCTCAAATAATCATTGTTATAATTACACAGTGCAACACATGAAATAAAAACAGAGCTCTGTTTTCAGATCCCCAAAAGCACAGTTATACTAACAAAACCATAATTGGGGTTTGAAAGAATAATTTAGAATTTACAGTTATGTCCTATTCAATTTTTCGGCATGACTTTCCATGGTACGGCCATATCTCATAAACTCTTGGGAACTCTTTAATGGAACTATTATAAGAAATGTTCTTCACATCAAAAAGCTCAACATTTATGAACATGGCGTAGCGGTATTTTCATAGCTTCGTAGTGATTCGGTAAAATAACTCCGAAAAGGACAGTTTTCGTTTTTTTTTAAATTAATTCATTAAACGTTTATAATTTAGTATGACTGTTTGTTGCATTTATAAATTCCGAATAGCTTGTGAGATAGCGGTATTAACTCCAAATTTCGTTCTAAGCTTTTAAAACCCTGATAGAGTTTTGCTAGTAGGGGTCTGTACTTTCAGGATTTGAAGACAATTTTTTTACAATTGTTGACCTCGATAACGTTATAATCTTGTTTCTGCCGTCTGATCGGGAACACTCTCTCAGTTGGACTGGCTTACCGGAGCAGAAGCTACGTAGATACTTACCGCATCATCGCCGGATCCTTCGTCGAGTAAACCGGGACCTCGGGGCCCTGCTGCTCCGGGTGGCCCCGGTGGCCCTGGTGGACCATGGGGACCCGGTGGCCCAGGAGGCCCTCGTATGGCGTCGCCCGGTGGTCCCTTGGGTCCTCGCTCGCCCTTTTCACCCTTGGACCGGTAGCCGTACTCTGGTGGGGGTGGTGAAATCATCGGTAGATCGAACGAATCGTCATCGTCTCCGCTTGACTGCAATGGAAGAGAGAAAGAGAAATGGGATTTAGTTGTGGTGTTGTGACACATTTAGTACCTAGTGATAAACGAGTAGCTTACAACTGTAGGACAATTGGACAAAGGGAGATTTGATACAGAAGCTGGGCAATTCGTATATAGTATAAAGGGTTTCATATGAAAAGATAAAGGGAACTTCTACTGGTTATTATTTGCTTCTTCCCTGAAATTTATCTGTCTTAGAATTGATTGTGCATTACAACAGTTGCTGATTGGAGAGCTTTCTCAAGAGTTTGGTCATGAACAGAATATGAACAGATTACATACATGGCAACGTAACATATATAACAGAGCTAATATGGTAAGAACAACGATAAGTTTCCTACGGGACTAAGAATCGAAGAAATATATGATATATATAGGAAGATATGGATAGGATTTTTATTTTCTTTTGTAATGTCCTACACTTGGATACCTATCCGATAAATTACCACAAGTTACCATCCGATCGCCACTAAAGTCTGTTTCCAACATCCACGAAAGCAGCTGAATTATTTACCCGTTCGCGTGAGGAACATCAAAAGCGCAACCAGCAATCACAATCAGCAGCAGCAGTAGCGGTGGTGGCTTCCAGGATTTAATTAGGAAATTAGCAACGAAAATCGCGAGTCTAATTTACCGCCAATTTAATCCCATTTCGAATCGTCTCTGCTTGGCCCGTGTTAGCTAATGGTTGTTTGTGCTGCTCTTCCAAGTAAAACCCGCCCCACTTCCAGTCAGCAACAGCAGCAGGGAGGGCCATTTGCGATGGATGGCTGGATCATGAATTTTTAATCGATTATCAGTCGCCCTCTTCCTCGCAAATGGATTACACCATCGACGGTGGATTTTTCGCTTTTTGCGCCAGTGTTCCTTCTCTTTCAATTAAAAGTTTCAACAAGTTTTAAATGTTCTCTGTGCTCAGTTCTTGTACATTTCACTGTCTTTCGCAACATGGTTTCAATTGTTTGGTCTGAATAATATTTTTTTTCTTTCTTTATTAACGAGATTTTTAGCCCTGGGCTTGTTCATCTCGGGACCAACGGCTTTACTTCCCTTCCGAAGGAAGTCGTCACTGAAATTTTTAGTGACTATCTCGGGGATGGGATTCGATCCCAGGTCCTCGGCGTGAGAGGCGTGTGTTCTAACCACTACACCAGGTCCGTCTCCACTGAATAATATTGTTTCTCAAAATATAAAGAATTCGTCCCTCAAATAGTAAATATGTGTGTCATTAGCCGGTAAAAAAATAGTATAGCTACTCTTGCGTTTTGTTTACAGCCTAATTTGAAACTGAGTATGAGCATGAGCATGATTGACCGCCCCAGTTGCTACTCCGTTATTGCTAAAATAACTATACTTGCACAAAAAACCAACGGATGCTACTTTGGATAGTTGCGCCCTCAGTGTGCAAGTATTGGAGTTCTTATTCTGCCACGGTAAAAGGAAGCAAGGTATTATACTCCGAAAAATGACATTTGGCAGTGACATTATTCCTATCGTAAACTCTAACGAGTGCAAAAGAAAGCAAGGCCTGCTCTCCTTTACTATCCTCAAGGCCACATGCTTGACGATAGGAATGACGACACATGTTTTGATGGAAGATCGTTGTTTACACGTGGGAATAGCCTACCTTGTTGTGTATGCCGTGTTATTCTGCGTACTAAACAATACCGGCGCCTACTGCGTTTCAATTTAGGAAGGAATCTTGGTAAACAGGGAGAACAGGGAACAGGGAGAAAATGTTGACGTGTTACTCGCTTTAAAGAAGCCGTCGAGTCCTCTGCACTTCCACGAGAAAACACTGGCAGTTTTGTTACAGGATTCGTCTCATAAATAAACGCGACATACTTTGAAAAGCTGAACTAAACTAAAAAATGATCCACCCACATTGAACAGCTTTCAAACTAATTCCTTTTCGTTTTGCTTGTTTTTATTCACCAAAGAGTCACAATCTCTCGCATAAATTCCTGTGGCTTTTCCCTTCATTGTTTGAATTTTAATTATTCTGTTCCTTCCCTGCCTCATCCAGAGTAAACATTAACTTTTCTGTTGTCGTGCGTGTTGTTTGAGTTGGCACAAAGCCTTTCTTTCACACCATCCTCCCCTTCCCTTTTCCCCTTGGGGGGCAAAAGAAAATTTGTTCATCCCATTTCCAAAGAAAACCCCTTTGATTCCCACGGGAGCAATTCCATTCGATTGTTTGTTCTGTTACTTCATGGAGCACTTACGTGCATGTGTCGTCGTTTTCCAAGTTCCACCAAACTGAAGTGATAAGCGGAAAAACATGAAACTCGTCGGCATTAGTCACCGTGTGTAAGTCTGTGGAACCATGTTTTGTTCCGATGGTTTCTTTTTCCAGTCACTCAGTTATCGTCTTAATTTTCTGCTGCCATTTGAGATGAAAGCGGAATACGAACATGGCAACTGGAAAATCCTCCCACTGAAATCTGAGCAGCTACCATTTTTAATTGGCAATTTCGTGTCTGCTGTTTTATCACATTTTGACTAGAAATGGCAAACCCCGGAGAGCTCCATCATTGTGCCCGTTCTGATGTTGGCGGCGGCGGGAGTTGATTCCCGTTTCATTTTCTATGCCTCAGTGGGTGAATCATAGGGTGATCCATGAGATAAATTAAATGTGCGGTAAGTGGGCATGGACCAAGTGAAACGTGTTTTTTTTCTTATTTTATATTTCTACATATAAGATACAAATTCTTACCGAGGATTTGGTTTGCGATTCCGTGGAGTGGTTAAAAGTATTTTCTCGAATGTTTGTTCCAACAAGGCTGTTTTTTTATTCAAGTGTTTAGTCCTTGTAGCGTAGCTAGGGGGGTGCGGTAGATGCGGTAGGCCCCAGATTCGTAGGGGCCCCGAAATCATGGTGAAAATTTTTCATAGCAGTATCAATTAAGTTTTTAACAAACTTAAAAGTATACAGGCAAGAAAAACCTGGTTTGGAGGGAAACCAAATTGGTGATGTGTATGGGCCTCTAAAAGCGTCTAGTATATTGATAAAAATAGCTTTTATTTTAATAGAACTGAACTTTTACAGAACATCTTTTTTTATTAAAAAAAACATTGTTTTGTTAATTATCGAACTTCCGAGGCCCTCTATAACATGAGCCTGAGAAAATCAGCAACAAGCTTGTGCATAATATTTTATACATTTTTAAAAAGTATCAAAGCGCAAACAAAGGTTCCTAAAGTATCTTTTTTTGCAACTAGTATCTAAGGTTCCTTTTTTTCGCAATGCAATGAATCTGGTAAATTCTTGAAATTCCAGAGATTACCACGCGACTGTTCTATAGGTTCATAGAATATCTTCAGGAATTTCTAGCAATTCTATCAAAACATTCTTTAGGAATACGTACAATACTCTAAAATTTGTTATAAAATTTCCCTGAACAAAAACAATCTCAGGATATATGCTAAGATATGCTAAGAAGAATTCCTTCAAAATTTGCTCCACAAAAACCTTTGGCAGTCCAATATTGGAACTACGACGAAAATTCAGAGTTTCGAAGAAAAATTATTTCTGAAATGATTTCTTTAATTATTACTCTGAGATGCCTTGAAAATATTCCTACAGAAATTGATCCAGGAAAACTAGCAAAGGTTTATTTTAGGATTAAAGCTCTCTAGCAATTTTTCAGATATACTTTCAGTCATTTTTAGAACCAATCTTTCAACAAAAAATGGATTATTCCACATTTTTTTTAAAGAATCCTTCACGAATTTCACTATAAGTTCAACCGAGTTCCTCATAAATTTATCCAAAAATTTTGAGACACCTTGAATTAATTTTGAAGTAAATTCTCCATGGATCCCTCAATTTAAAAATTCATTGCGTGTTTAGAACCACAAAATGCTACCCTTCAAGCGTTCCACTCAAGATTTTCCAGGGATTTCCTCCTTGAAATATAGAGGAAAATTAAGCAAGGTATCGTTTGATAAATTTTCCAATAATTATTCCAATAAAGATCCGGAGATCTTTCGAAATTTCTCTTTTAAAGAAATTTATTTCATATTTCATCAGTAATATCCATAAGATTTTGTTTTGAAATAACCACCGGATTTTTTTTTTAGGAATTCCCACTAATTATTTTTGAAAAATTTCCTTAGCATTGTCTTGGACAAAATCCTGGAGAAATCCTGTAAGAACTATTTGAGGACTTTTTGTGAAATTTTCTGAGGATATTACTGGAAAAAATGTGAAGAGAATTTTAGGCAAATACCTGAATAACATTCTGATGAACGTCAATAAATACATGCAGCAATTTTTGACGTGAGGTCTCGAGAAATCTCCACAGAAACTTTTTTGAAAGACGCTTTGTAAAATGTTTTGCCGGATTCTTTGAGAAATCCTTAATGAAACAAGGATCCACTTTAAAGTCTCTTTTTGGATTCCCCAACTAACAATTTTAGCGCTATAAGCTAAGATTATTTGCTTTGTGCTGTATGGCATTTGAATTGAAGCAGCGAACGCAGACAAAAATTAAATCTGTCAACAATAGAACGATTAGCGTTAATACAGCTGTAACGCAAACGTTTTGAAGCTACAAATCTTAGCTGAATAAATTTCGTCAGTTATCGCTTTTGCTGCTTTCACTAAGCTGTAACTCAATACCGTAAAAGATAGCAACCTAATGATGTGGAATAAAACTCGCCATCATCAATCCGGCTGCTTCTATACAATATGATTTGTTATGCCGCTCAAATATATTTAAGAAGCGCTTTGTCGTCAGTTATACAGCGAGCATACAGCAGTAAGCTGTAAAACAACAACTTGTGGCGCATCTACTCACAATCAGCTTGTTGGATATAAACATTGCGTTTGACGTTTCGCACCCTTTTACAGCCTGAAGAAGTGGTGTAAGCTCGGCTATGGCATATTTTACGATCATTATGAAATATTGTGTGAACCGTTTTCGATGTAGAACAAAACGGTGTGTTTTCTTTGCCTTTCGATATAAACTGTGGTGGTAACAAGCTGAGCGTTGAGACTTGTGGATGCAGAGATCATGAGTGCGATTCCAAGCGGTGGCAGGTAACGTTGGGAACATTAAATTCAGATACTTATGATATGGATTCCGGAAGCTGTGAAACAGCTTGAAAATAATATTTAATCGATAATACAGCGAAGCTGTATAATAATTATTCAACAGTTGCGAAATGGTTAAGAAAGCGCCTTCCGAAGATTTTACACATCTACTTGTCGTGTATAACTGTCGAGATTGAGCAATGATCGGTATGAATAAGAGCTGCCAACACAGCTTAAAAGTAGCTGAGTAGATTCGCCAGATTTGTTGGTAAAAAGATCACATAGAAGCTTTCGTCCGAATGTACAGCGCCTTTACTCAGCATAAAGCCGTATAAAGAGGGTCTAGAAAATGTTTACATTTGCACTAAATGATAGTTGGGTCATTTTCCAGGCATGAGGTCTCTGAAGTTCCTATTTTTAGACACTTATCAGCCCTCGTATCGGCATATTACACTTCATCTATTGACATTTTGATTACTAGTCCTTTATTCAAGTCACTTGTCCTTTATTCAAGTTCGTCGTTGAAGTTTTGTAGTAGAACGAAACTTCGAAACAAATGAACGAACCATTTTTTTTCGATGTTCCGTTTACATAATGCTTTTATTTAATATTATAGTATTTAATCTTACTAATATGTTTCAACTCTCAAAAATTCATTCTGATCACTCACCAAAGACTAATGATCATTTATCAAGTAATATTTTTACTGAGCAAAGTAACGAAAATACAAATTATTCAATTTTGATCATTTTGTAGGAAATCTTTTGTAATTAAGTTAATCTCGGGAAAAAAATATCAAAATGGTTTTCCCAATTTTGGGCTCTCTTTTGGATTCTGAATGGATTTGTTTCTCTCATTACTTCATTATTCCCATTTCAATTAATGTAATTTGAAAAATAGCTTGGAAGGATTGAGAACGAAATGTGATGTAGATGTGTTTTGTTTATGTTTTATTGAAAAGACGGGGCTCAAAATTTACGGAGTAATAGATCATCTCTTTCTGTTGTGTTGGATTAAAATGAGCTAATGATTTTTCTTCAAAAACATGACTTGATTTCGTTTCTCCTTTGATGAATTCCAAAACAAATTCCCTCAACTACTATCCGTAAAATTTACTAAGTAATTCATTTGATGATTTTAACATGACCAGACATTGCCGAATACGTTATCAATTGATTTAGCAAGCGAAGAATAACATCGCATATGTATCGGTCCATGATCGTTAATGTTTCGCAAGCTTGATAAATAGCAGTAGCAAACAAGAGCCCCAAAGAGAGAGCTATGTTAAAACCCAATTCATTTTACCCCGCTTCTACCATTGGGGGTAGGTGTTTTATTTTACTGGCATAATAAACAATTTCCGTACATTCTATAGCAAAAGTATCCCCTAGGTTTGGAGCTTGTTTTGATGGGTTTACCATGCACTGTTATCCTCCCGATATAATCAGAGCTGTAGCAGTAGACGATAAACCGAATTTCATGATGTGATGCGGAACATGATTGTTACAGATAGTTATATGTGAAGGATACACTCAATTTTCTCAGAATTCAACCCTTGAACATGACTTTATCAATTACAAAAAATCTGATCGTAGTATTGATAACATTAAACTTATTGTTTTGAAGGATTTACCTGATAAAGGAAAGCTTCATATACTTTCAATTTATAATTCTTTCCTGTGTCAACATATTATATCACTTTAATGGTGTTTCAAAATCAAAATTGTGAAACCAGGTAGAGGTCCTTCATTTGCAGATACTATATCCACATAGTTACGAATCTCACTTAGTCATGGATCACTTTGACGTTAAATACCGGAGAACTCGCTTAAAAATACAGGTTGACGGAAACAATATTTGCAAATCATATAATTTGTCTTCTATGATTTGTAATGTTAAGCATAACATTCAACCGCAAAATAATGATAGTTTTGACAGACAAATATTGAATTGGTATCAAGAGCTATCAAAATAACGTTGTTTTTATGAGAAGTGTCATTAATGATTAGCATTGATTAGCTCTCACTGGTGATAAAATTCAAACACTATGATAAAAAAAAACTGCTCGTTTTTTGCTCGCTTAGATACAAACAGAAAATCATTTTTGAACAACGTTTAGGTTATTGGGTCATCAAGTGGCTCGGTAGCTTAGTTGGTAAAGCGCTCGTCTAGCATATAAGAGTCCTGGGTTCGAATCCCAGTCGAGCACGTGGGTTTTTTCAGATATTTTTTTCATTATTTCACCCATAATTTATCCATGTTTACCACGCGTAATTAGCTTAATTTAGTTATACCAAACTAGGATGATAGTATGTAGCACAGAACACCTGGATATGGGAAATTAATGTAATGTTTGAAATGATACTAAAAAATCTTAACAAGTTGTAAATTTAACTTTTAAACAAACACAACTGACTTAAGGAGTGTATCGAAAAGTAGTCACAAACTTTCAAAACAGTCTCAAAAATAATGGGTTGAACATACAAACAATTTTCTGATCAGAAATGCTTCACAATGTATTTAAAAATGATGATGCGGTGATATAGTTTCAATAAATTGGCATTTTGCATGATAATTTTGCAAAATACTAACAGATGTCGATGAAAATCTTGCACACCTCTGAAAAAATTGATATGTTAATAAACGTGTTAAATTTTAAGAAAAAAATGATTTTTGTGTTTGCTTATGTATTCTGTGCCACAACTCTCATGACATAGTGTAAACAATATTTTGAAAAATTCATTAACAAGCCTTTGAGAGCAAATACAAAAATCGAAAAAGGTCGATTTTTAAGGACCGATTGTAATGAATAAAAAAATGTTTTTTGATTGGAAAGGTTTCTTTGCATATTTATGAAGTAGCATAAGCAAAAAACGTTACTCTGTATATGACAGAGCTTCAAAAGATGATTAAACAAAAGTGACTTTCTAAAACCGACGTTGTTCCAATAATTGAGCTTTTTTAGAGCAATAGTTTATTTTTTTGAATCTCTTTTTACGTGCTGTGTGAAGTAAACATATTTTCCGATAGAATAAGCTTTTTATCCTACTTTGTTTGATATACATTTTGTTCAATACAAATCATCGAATCTTCAGAAGACACTTCAAAAATGTAATATTGTGCAAGATTTTATTTTCCATGCCTCATAAACCTTGTTGTAATTAAATTAAGACTGCATATTATTCAATATTATTTTAGCTGCTTCAATATTTGATGACATGATGAAGATTTGCGTGAAAAAAGCTTTTAAAAAGATGAACTATGCTCTGAGATATACCGTTTGAATGTTTGCGACTACTTTTCGATACACTCCTTTACAGCTTCTTGAAGAGTGAAATCAGTTTAAGTCTCACTTACTGTACTGGAGTACATAAAAAAGATCAATGAATAAAAAATCAGTTACTTATTTAGACATCCAATATGCTTGAGTACAACAATGGTCAAATGGTAAAAGCGGGGTTCCTCATAGTCAAGCATGAGAAACACTCACTCGATTAACGCGTTCCTATCACTCACTTCCACACGCAGTCAAGAGCGAGGTTGCCGTTCCTCCAACCAAGCTGAGTCTTGCATTTTCTAATGCACATTCTACTTCTTCGTTGAGCGATTATTCACTACCGTTTCCTTGTGCCGAAGGCATCCGGATTGCAGTAGCGAATGATAATTCCGATTCCGTTCGAATGGTATTCGTGTTTGAGTGCTGATGAGCGCTCACTTGAGGGCAAAATACCCGGTGGAATGATTCAGTGAGTGGGAATCCGTTCATTCAGTTGAATCAATACAGTGATTTTCCGTGTCTCCCAGTTACGAGCAGACTTGTTCACACTCCACTTCGTGTGTCTTTTGTTGTTCGGTTTATCTCGATCGTTTGCGGTTCGTCGGGATTAAACTCACACTTGTTGCGTTCGGCTGTCTCTGAACATTCGGTGCCAGCAGATACTTTGCTTTTTTTTATCGTTCGTTAGTGTACGGGTAAGTGTGTGAATTTTTCCATGCTTGTCTATAGTACTATAGCGATCATTTATTGATGCATGCCTTATTTATTTCCCTACTTTTCATAATTAGACATTTTTCCTTTTTTGTTTCTAGTTCCAATTCTGCTATTCTTTGCTATAAGATGTAACGCATTATTAACATTCGCCAAATCACTGCACTACAAATGCATTGAGTTGATTTTGTTTTTGATTTTGCTTACTGATTCATAATTTGTCACAATTTGATCCATAATCGTGTTTTCAGTAACTGATAAAAAAATATGTTTTGCAATTCTCAGTATGTATTACATACAAAATTGTTCACTTATAGAAGTGGGGTGATAGTATAAGACCAATCAGTTTGTTATCATGTTTTCGTAAACTATTTGAACGAATGCTTTCAAATCGCCTGGAAATATGGGCTAAAGGTAACAAATCCACCTAATCAATTCAGTTTCAACAGAGGTCAGGGTACTCGTGATGGTGTTCCACTTTTGGTTTCACAAATTCAACTTTCATTCAATAAGAAACAAGATATCGTTGCAGATTTCCTGCATGTTTTTGAAGAATATGACTTTGTTTAAATTGATTTCTTGACATAAAAATAATATATTTTTAAAATCAAATTGCATTTTAAATATTTTTTTTTCAAATCATGAATTTTTTGTTGACAGAAGTTGCAAAAAAATGAATTTTAGTTATCTTTGTCTATCACGTCACAGGGGTTTTAGAGTCCTTTATTGTATAATTCATTCACAAGCGACACTGCTTCCATTATCTCTACTTAGTCTTGCCATCATGTATGCTGTTGAAAAATGCCATGCAATCCTCCTCACAAAAGAGCATTTTTCTGATTATTCTGGGGACTTTCTTAAAATTTTCTACGTACAGACACGTCGGAGTACGAATGCTAATGTGTAATAATTATGTAAATCCATTGACCCGTTTCCAAGCCATGCCAACTCGTGACATACAAACACCATTCCATTTTTATTCATATACACCTGATTCTGTTTTTGCATGGATTTTTTTTACACGGCCGTGCAAAAAAGTTTCCATGCATTTTTTTCCGCCAAAACCTTATTTTTGCAAGAAACGTCAAGAAATATTGTTTTTTTTTTGCACGGTTTTTGAAATTTTGAACTGAAAACTTTTTTTGGACGGTACGCATCCTCCGCGCAAAAAACCGAATCGGGTATAGATAGATGTAGCTGATAACGTGATTTTTAGTGACAGAAACAGAGAGATTACAAAATATTTTTGACAGAAATAGAGAGATTATGAGATATTTTCCAGATTGGCCACCTTCCGGGACTCCAGGAACCGGTTTCGCGTGGACCATACCGGACCTAATTTTTCAGGGGATGTGCGCCGGTGATTGGTTCCTTATAACAGAAAAAAGAAATATGCCAAAATATTCATCAACCGAATAGTCCCGATGTGAATTACACATACAAAACTGCCATGAAATCTTACTTTTCGGATGTTCCGAGTTTCCGGAACCGAGTATGAATAGCTAAGTGATTTAAGAATCTCAAAAAAAAAAAAAAAATTAAAACACAGTCCACGTGAATACTTATTCAACAATATGAGGACGGTTCAGATAACTTTTTTAGTAACGAAACTAGAGGTTGTCAAAGTAAGGGTCTCTAAAGGTTTTTTTTTCAGATGTAGTTGGTTCCCGGTGGCCACAGTGACCAAATCTGGATCTCCGGGAGGGTTTCTGAAACTAGACATGTGTGCTTTACATTTAACTAAATTCTGTCATCACACTGATTTTTGCGAGCTGTTTGAATTTTCGAGTCGAAAACGACACTAAGTCACAATTTGTAACTTTTTTTATGGAATCTCCCCTAGGGGTCATTCAAAAGTTTTGTTTCTGCAAATATAAAATTTCCCCAAAAAAAAAAAAAAAAAATTTCAGAGAATTTCAGTTACATTGATTTTTATTTCGAAATCACGGTGTCTCTGGTAGAAAACATTAATATAAAAAAATCAGTATGGATGAAACACCCACCAAATGAAAGCTTAGGCTTTCCCCTTTCATTTGAGACCGGTTTGAAAATGTTCTATCGGGGGGTCCTGAACATTTTTTTTTTATTTTAGTAAGAGATACGTACCATAGGTGATCTTTTTCCACCAATAGTATAATACAATGAATCGCTTGTACCATATGATGACAACTCAATAGAACCGAAGAAGGCCATGACAAATATTTCTGGACAAACATTTGAAAAGGGCTGGAGAGGTCTTGAGCCTTTTTCAGAAACGTTGCTGTTGTGCCCTTTTTAGCTCGCCCATGCAAACTAACACCACTATCAGAAAGATTAGTGTTAGCTCTTCCTGATAGTAGTATTGGTAAGCGTGATCGAGTTGAATTGGGCTCAACAGCGTCTTACATTGTTTACCTATGTCGATGTGCCCTTTTTAAATGTTTGTTCAGATTTCCATAAAACAAGCTTGTTTTTGTTTTGGCAGTGTTGCTGTTCAGTTGGTTATAAATTCAGTAAATAGTAAAATTGTATATCTTTAATCAAAATTTATTCATTTATACAAAACTAATTCATTGTTTTGCGTCAACATTTTGGTTTACTGATTAGGGGCATGCCTGTTAATAATTACAATAAATATATCCCAATTTCACACCTAAATAATAAATATTATATATATATTTACACTACACTCTGTCAGGAGACCTGAAACATGAAACCGAAAAGCCATGAAGACAATCGTTCGAAGATTTGCGTATTGTGTGTTAAGAATTTGTGTCTGCAAACGTTATCAGCAATAGTGGTTGATATCATTGAACAGCACATTCTTCACGACATCAGGATTACAGTCTGGTATTGTCCTACAAAAATATGTCGAGCTTGCAAAACCTACCACTCGAAGCATGTAATGATGTGAAAATACAATCTCACCAAAACTGAAGGGAAAACGTGGTAGACACAGTAATGCAAAAAGTAAGTGCCAATTGAATTGGTTGGTTGTCGAATCTACACGGTTTACCATTCAACTGAGAATCTTATTCAACATCTGTGCAACCTAAAAAAAAAAACCATTTGTTCGCTGATGACTTGTTTTTGATTAAAAAAATTTGATTTGAGCACCAGATGAGCGTTGCAGTTGAGCAGCTGTCTAAGGGGTTTGGATGTTGCAATCGCCCCAAACATCGCTTTCAAAATCAGCAGACCTAACCAATCAGTTCAGGGGTTTTTAGACGTAACACATTTGGACTTTGATTTGAACGATAATGCAGAAACTGTAATAATGTAAATGTAAATGCATATAAATGCGTTCAAGGGCCTTCCTTAGCCGAGTGGTTAGAGTCCACGGCTACAAAGCAAAGTCATACTGAAGGTGTCTGGGTTCGATTCCCGGTCGGTCCAGGATCTTTTCGTAAAGGAAAGTTCCTTGACTTCCCTGGGCATAGAGTATCATCGTACCTGCCACACGAGATACGAATGCGAAAATGGCAACATTGGCAAAGAAAGCTCTCAGTTATTAACTGTGGAAGTGCTCATAAGCTGAGAAACAGGCTCTGTCCCAGTGAGGACGTTAATGCCAAGAAAAAGAATGTTCAGGGTTTAGTTGATTATGTGACGTCCAAAAAGGGGGGTTGGCCTGGGCAGTTCGATCTGCAAGCGATGGAGAAGGGTCCTTTAATCATTTACCCTGTCGATTATCGAGCATAATTCCGATGTCATCGGGACTCAAGGCCAATGTAAGGATAAAGGCGTAAAAATACTGTTGCTGCTTGTTGTTGCTTCTGGCGTTCCAGAAAAATATGGCAATATTGAGAAAATGTGGAAGACACTGTTGCTTTTGAATAATTTTAGGTGCTCCATTGCTGGAGATTTGAAAATCGTCAATCTGTTTTTCGTAATAATGTGAGGTAGTTCAACATTTCCTTGCCCATACTGTACCACACAAAAAAGATTTATCCAATTTAGCTGGTCATCCACGAATACTGTGTCACATACGCGTCCGCGAAATGGAAAAGTCTCGGCTTCGACCATAAACTGGCGGAGCAGTTCTTCAATTGTATTTACTATCCACTGCTCGATGGATCACCTGACGAACAAATTGCCCACCACCTTCCTTGCATATGACACTAGGTGTTGTAAATCCAATTGACAAAAAAATATAATACATTGATCCAAATTATGTCGAGGAATGGGTAAGCATCAGCAGTTTGATCGTGTGATTCATAAAGATGACCTTAAAATAATTCTTTTATCACAGGTGAGGATCATCAGTTGCCAACGCCACAACAAATGTGGATTCACTAAATGAAAATGTCAGAAGCTTTTGAAAAATCGGCATGTTTTGGAAGTGAAATGGGATCTAAGTTTGCTAGCAATTGTAATTTATCGTACTGTTCTGTAAATTATCTCTTTTAAATGAAAAAATGTATTTCAGGCGCTTGATCATTCTGATCAGGTACATAAAAGTTGTTTTCAAACGAGTCTGGATGATTATTTTGCAGAAAAGTTGAGAACTTTTCAAAAACGTGGATTGCTTTCCCAATAGCTCGAAGTTCCATATTTCCGCTATCATATCCCGGAGTTTTATGAAATCACAGGAAGTGATTTGAGCAAATACGGGAAACAAGCCAGTGAAACCGTGCATTTCGATTTTCAAGTTGCTTGGAATCATGTTAAGGTTCCGGAGAACTCCGAAGCATATGATCGACAGCTTCTTTGAGCTGTAGTAATGTACAATAGTGAGCATTTGTAAGCCGTATTATCCGTGTTTACTTTATCGATATGTCATGTATATAATTGGTTTAAATAGAATGGTATAATGCTAAATCTCAATCCTTTTTATTAATTGGTTAACTATTCTTAGTGAAATTTTTCATGGCTACCTAGATAAGCATGAAAAAATATGACTGTGTGAACCATAATTAAGAAACCAGTACTGAAAAAACGGCATTGTACTGTTTTGAAAAAAATGTTCAGGACCCCCCGATAGAACATTTCCAAACAGGTCTCAAATGAAAGGGGAAAGCCTAAGCTTTCATTTGGTGGATGTTTGAGCGATACTGATTTTTTTATATTAATGTTGTTCTACCAGAGACACCGTGAAATGGGTCGAAAAAGACCCAAAGTCCTTACTAAGCTTAATCGTAGCAATAGAAGTGTGCAACGATTTTAAAGACTGTATTCGATGAAATTTGGACACACTAAATAGGTCACCAAAAATTTTCCTTGAGCCCGATTCTTTTCAAACTTTCTGGAAATAAAGCACTACTAAATGGTTCGTAAATCGTCCGCATAGGTGGAGCCACAATCTAACTTTTTACTGTGACGTTCTAGAGACTTGGCATGTTGGGCAAAGTTGTTCATTTTGATAAAATAAACAACTCTCTCGAAGACGTCAAAATTCCACAGCCTACTGTTTTCGAGTTATTGGCAAAATTAGAGAAAATGACTGAAAAAAAAAAACCATATTTTTCACCGAATTTGACATTTTCCCTAAGAACCATGTCGTATAATATTTTATGCTGATAAATATATAACAAACACAAACTCTGGTGGAAAAATTTTAGGAATACGACGCATAAAAATTAAGAAATTTTGAAAAAAACTTGAAAAATAGAGGAATTTTTAAACCTTTATATCTTTAAAATCCCAAAAAATCGCAAGCTCAAATTTTCAGGCAACATAGAACAATACTTGGTGAAACGGACGTCAAAATTTTAGAGAGTTATAGTTTGGTGTTTTTTATTTTATCAAAATGAACAACTTTGCCGAACATGCCAAGTCTCTACACACTTAAACGGTTTCGCCGAGAACCCAACAGCTGATATCTCGGTAATAATTTGACGATTCTCGGTAACGTTCCCCGAGATCTCGGTAAAAAGTTCGGATTGCCAAAATCTCGTTAAAATAAGTACCGAGATTCGGCGTTGAAAATTACCGAATTCTCAGCTGTTGGGTTCTCGGCGAAAAGTTTTACTGAGGTCGGTGAAATAATTTAAGTGTGTAGAACGTCATAGTAAAAAGTTAGAATGCGGCGCCACCTATGCGGACGATTTACGAACTATCCGTTTATGCCAGTAGATGGTCCTCGTTGTTAAAAAACTTTGCCGAAGGCACCAAATATCGGAAACGCTTCGTTACCGAATTATTAATTTTGTCCTGCCAGATTGCGTTCCTGGCCCATAGTTCAATGATAGGAGTGATGTGCTTACTTACATACTTTTAACCACACTTTCTTTAGTTTAAGTTCATTTTCTATCAGTTTTCGAGTTTCAACGAGCTTTGCCTTCATGATTGCCCAATTTTTTTTCAATTAGGCGAAGTTCCGGAGTGTTTGGAGGGTTGGCGTCTTTTGGTACAAAAACTACATCATTATCTTTGTACCAGCTAAGACGGGCCGGGCATAGTGGCAAGTGGCCAAATCTAGCCAAAACATTGTCGGGCCATCGTGAGATCTCAAGAAGGGCAGAAGTCGTTTTTGGAGGATTCGTCCTTGTAGATTTTTCCGTTCACGGTCGCAGAGGTGACGAAGGGCTGACTCATTTTGCCACATCCGCAGATTGCTTGCCAGACAAGGAATTTTTGGCGAATTTTGACAGTCTCTTCTTCCGTACACTCTCCGGAACGACCAACTTAGAGGTAGCGACATAGTGTTCCTGTCCTGGCATTTGTTTGGTGTAGGTCTCATCATCCATCACAATGCAGAACGGTTTTGTGAGCCATTCCCTGTACAGTTTTCTTGCACGAGTTTTGGCCACCCAGTTCTGTTTTTCGCTCCGGTTCGGTGCCTTCTGGACCTTGTACACATGTAATACAGAACGTTTCATTGTTTTCTGCACAAAACAAACTGAAACTTTCGCCTTTTTCGCAGCATCCCTGATCGAAATGTTGGGATAACGCTTAAATTGGTTCAATACCATCCTGGCCTTCTCCGGATTGGATGTGCCACGTTTTTTGCCACTACCATTTTTCCGCTTGGTTGTCTTACGGTCCTTGAACGTTTTGATCACATGAAATACGGTTGAATGTGCTATTCCGAGCTGTTTTCCGATCCATCGATGAAAAACGTTTGGGTTTTCGAAGTGAGTGCCCAAAATTTGTTGGCGCACTATTTCTTCATTCGAAGCCATCACTGAAATCACTCGACCGATTTTCACGATACGCAGCCTATGTTAACATTACACAACTAAATATATTCAGTCAACATTTCAATAATTTTTACCCACACGCTAAAAAATTACGAACAATTGCGTGTGTCCAAATTTCATTAAATACAGTCTTTTTACTAAAATTTTTAAAAAATAAATTCGACATTTGCTCCAATGTTTCAACATTGGATGTTCTATGTTATTCATTGGTACTATACCTGCAAGTGAGTATCAGAATAACATTCAAAATTTTTTTTTGAATCCTCTGCAGAGCTTATTTTTCTAGTATTACAACAGCTGGTCCATATTTGTTTGAAAATCAAAAGCTTGTTCTTCAATTCTGTTAATGAGTGGATAAATACATTTGGCTTAAGGGCAATCGATGTGATTCTTGAAAGTAAAATTTGTATCAAGCATGAGCCCCAGATACTTAATTTCATTTGACCAATTTATCATGACAACATGTTTACATAAAGTTTTCAAATAAAGAACTTTTGGTTTATGTGAGAATTTTATTAGTTCAGTTTTGGAAGCATTAGGACAGGCCTGCCCAACCTTTTTGGCTCTTTTTCGACATAAATGGATGGTGCGTTCACAAGAATAGACCGATATGAATCAAATTGATCTCAAATGAAAGCTTGGTAGTATATCTGTCTAATCCATGTTGAAAATTTTCAATTTATATCAAACTCTTCGCTAGCGATGCAAGTAAAGGCAAAAATCAGTCCGGCCCGCGGGCCGGATCATTTTTTCGGCTTAACTGTATCGCTAGCAAAGAGTATGATATAAATTTAAAATTTGCTGCATGAATTATACAGATATACTATTAAGCTTTCATTTAAGATCAATTTTATTCATATCGGTCTATTCTTGTGAACGCACCATCCATTTATGTCGAAAAAGAGCCAAAAAGGTTGGGCAGACCTGCATTAGGAGAAATCCGCCATTTTTGCAGGTATGAAGAAAAAATATCCAAACATTTTTGCAATCTACTACATATGACACACAGGCTTCGTCTTTTGGCGGAGAGGCCAGTTTCATTCGCAAAAAAAGATTTTTGATATCCCTGGGGTAACTCAAGTAAGTCAGATGTAAAAATATTGTATCAATATTGGCCCCAAAATGCTGCCTTAAGGAACATCAGCTCTTACATGAAGTTTCTCAGACTTCCTCTCTCTTCCTGGCGTTACGTCCCAACTGGGACAGAGCCGGCTACTCAACTTTGTGTTCTTATGTGCACTTCCACAGTTATTAGCTGAGAGCTTTCTTTGCCCAATGACCATTTTTGCATGGCACGAAGATACTCAATGCCATGGGAATCGAGAAAATTTCCTTTACGAAAAGATCCTCGACCGGCGTAACCTGAAGTGTACGATAAGACAGGTAGCTTTGGAATATTATAACAATGTGTGTTGGAAAATTAAAGTTTTTTTTAATTTTACAATTAAGACAGATATGCATCACCCTAACCTTTGGAAAAGCACTTGCCTTGAGGAGAGCCGACATAAAAAGGCGACAATTTTAATTCCATCATTTGGAACGATTTCCCTCCTCGCCTTCTGTTCTGTTCTGTTCTGAATGTTGCCTGTGAGTATACTTTCAGTGACGATCATGATGGCTGCCAATAAGGATTCATGTCAATTTTCCTAATCGATTCGCGCGTAATCCGTGTCGTCCCGTTCAATACAGGGTTGGCAGCTTGCGATAATGATTCGCGCTTTTGATGGCGGTTTCGAGCGGCTGTTCGTTTCTTCTTCACACTCCCCGTCGAGTTTATGCTGGCAGGGGGGAAGATTGGAATTCAAGTCGATACTTCAACGGCAGCATGAGCAACAGACGGTGGGGATTTATTGCGGGTTCATCGGAGCGTAGCAGATTATGATTCGAATAAATGAAAGCTGATCCCTTTTTTCTTATTTCCTGGATAATTGTTCAAGCTGTGGAAACGGGAATGATTGTCGTTTCTTTTTCTTCAAGACGTAGAAATTGTACACTCGTCGTTTTGTTGTCATTAAAGTCAGCCGACATCTGTGAAAACATGTTCAGCTTCTAGGACACCCGGTTCTAGGACGATTTTTATTCCAGATTCGTCAGGGCCAAACTGGAGGGAGTAATTTCCTAATTTGTAAGCAAAGCTATCACGCAACATCGCATTTCCAGAGTTGACCTAAATTCAGTAGGGGGCATGCCTGACCATAAACAGGTGCTTACGCTGACTACTTTGTGTTTTTGTAGTCACCTCATTCCGGTAAATTGTTTGGTCAGCTCGGCTGGGAAAATGTTTCGTTTATTAATTTCTTTCTTTGGATTTCGGAAGATGGAGATACGTCCTCGAGTGTTAGCAACATTCTTGACTCTTGAGCAAGAGCGATAGACGTATCCTAAACAAATTTAATTACCGCCAGCCACACGCTACGGAACGTAACGTTCATTTTTTTTTTCGTAAATAGGTCGTGGGTGGAGGAAATGCGTGGGAATAGCGAAAATGAATGTTTTCAATTTTTCAATTTGTGCTGCATTACAGCAGACGGCAGTGCGACGGATTTTGTCCGTTTTAATCTGGAGGAATAGGAGATCTAGAGAAATAAAAACGATGAAAAAATATTTAACTAGTGCGATTAAGAGGATAAAACATCTGACTTGATCACCTACCGTTATATATACTTTGCAATTGGATTAAACGCACAAATTGAAGTGAAATTTGCAAAAAAAAAGTTACACGTCTTCTCGGTGCGAATCGAACTCACACCTACCTGTTCACTAGATAGGGCTCGTTACCCATTCACCACGAGAAAGCGTTGTGTTTGGATGGCCTTCTAATTCTTCCGAAAGAGGTGTGCTTTGCGAAAGAGGACCATGTGAATATTGAGTTGAAATCGGATTCAGGTTAACTTCTGCATCCATGAGTCCTTCCATGGTGTAGGAGTACCCGAGCAGAAGAAAATAACCTACTGAATACCAAATTGAGGTATTCCATACCAGATAATTTTCAATACTTACAACCTAAATGAGGTATGAATGAGCCCTGCATAAGATCAGGTATTGTAATACCTAAATAATACATGATGGATTTTCATATAAAAAGTGAAATTTTTCAATAGTAGTTCAATACCTCCAGCAGTCCTCAATAGCTACCGAATACCAAAATAAAGTATTATTAATTGTATTAAACATTTTTTTTAAAATACCATTATAATATCAAAATGAGGTTATTCTTTCCTCCTCGGACAACGCGCCCTATTTTGTGAACAGGGTGTCGTGAGTTCGATTATCCCCGAGAATTTCACTTCAATTTGTCCATTCAATCCAAATACAAAGTATATTTAATGCTTAGTTTTACGGCAGTAATTCAAACAGACACACGGCTAGTTAGCCGTAAATGATAATTAAAATAAATAAAAATAAATGATAAATTTACAAAGATAGCTCTCAGAGAATACTGTGAAAATGCTCATAAGAACACTAAGCTGATAGGCAGGCTCTGTCAACCAACGTTAGAAAAACATATTGGATTGCCTGTAGACTACATCAGATTAAAAGTTTTCTCTTCTGCAAAATAAATGCAGAAAATTAATTGTATTACTGTCAGTGCGCATCATACCCTCGTGCTGTGCGTACACGAATTCTCTCTGCTCTTGGAAGTTTTCTTAAAAACTACCTAAAGCAATAAAACAGTACTTTTCAGTGCTAAAAAAAACAGTACTTTTCAGTGTTGAAATTAAAAACGGTACTTTTCAGTGCTACTAAAACAGTACTTTTCAGTACTATTTTTTCTACTATTGATCCCTTTGCGATCCTTGTTTGGACCCGTGCCTTCGATTTTTCGTTGGACCCGTTGGCGAAACTAGCGGTGGTAATCCTTCTTGGACACCGTCTTGGGAAAAAACCTCTTCGGAGGTCACGTCTTCTTTTCTTCGTTTTTTTTTGCACTAAACATGGTTGCAACTACAAATAAAAGAAAGGGTGAATCTCTGAATTCACAACTTCCTTCCAAAAAAGTGGGATTTAAACGTGGCAAGAATGGAAGAAAGGACGTTTCTCCGGAATGCGAACTTTCTTCCAAGGGTGGAATGAATAATAATGATAATTGTATCGAAATGAGCAATCAGTTCGATGCTCTAGACAAATTTTCCGAACACCAAATCGAAGCAGCCTCTAGCCCAGGCTCTTTGATTTAAGTGAGGAAGCAAAGAGTGCCGCCTATCGTGGTCAGTCGTTCCGAATTTGGGTGATTTACGCAGGAGATCTTGAACTCTATTAGGGGAAACAAGGTTTCCTTCCCAGTCGCAAAGAAAGGAGACTGTCGCGTTTTGCCGGAAACTCTCAAAGATCGCGAACTTCTTCTCAGACATCTTGAAGAGAAGAAGCACATTTTTTTACTTATGACGACAAAACTTAACGGTTGTTCAAAGTCGTCTTGAAAGGTCTCTCAAGTGACCTGAAGAGATCAAAACTGAAATAAATGATTTACTTGGATTTTATCCAGTCCAAGTAAGCATTATGAAAAAGAGAACCCAATCTGTCATTGTTCAGAAAGGGCTTTCTCAAGAATATTATTTAGTTCACTTTAACAAAAAAGAACTAAATAATATGAAAGCTTTAGAAAAAGCAAAACTTTTGTTAGATGTCCGTGTGACATGGGAACATTTCCAGAAACCTGGAGGAAATTACCAGAACCCCACTCAGTGCCGTCGGTGCCAAAAGTGGGGTCATGATACAAAAAATTGTCGCATGGATGCTAAATGCATGATTTGCGGAGGTTTTTCTCACGCTAAGGAAGATACCACCAAGTTTATAAGCTCAAATTGCGGGAACAATCATAGGTCCAATTTTTGGTCTTGTCTTTCACGCAAAAGAGTCAGGCAGATGAAAGATAATATCCGTTACGATAACGGTCGTTTCCTGAATTTCCCTGGTAGAGTATCGAACAATACTCATTTTTCAGTTAACGATCGCTTGATTAGGAATCATACTCATCAGGAAGATCATAATCATGCTCATTCACAAACTTAATTTAATCCGTCGGGTAGGCGTTCGAATCTTTTAATTTCGAATGTATCTATCCACGGTAAATCTTTTGCCGATATCGTAGCAGGTAATTTGAACTCCTCTTCTATTCGTACTACTTGTTTCAAATTAAATAGAAAAAAACCCTACCGCCACAGGTAACATCTACTCCGCCTCTTCGGAAAATCATCAAATGTACTCAAGTGATATGTCTGTCTCTGATTTTAATTTTCTAACTGAACAATTGAATCTAATGATTGATGCAATGTTCAAAGCCGACACTTTGACTGAAGCAGTCCAAGTCGGTGTAAAATTTACAGATCAAATTGTTATTGGATTGCGTTTTTCTAACGGATCCAAATAATAATTAACGTGCATATAGCAGTCATTACTGAATCGTATTTGAAACCTGGATCTAAACTCAAAAGAGATCCTAACTTTTTTGTTTATCGTAATGATCGACTTGATGGGGCATGTGGGGGAGTTGCAATCATCATTCATAGACATATAAAACATCAAGTGTTTTCGACATTTGAAATTACATTTTTTGAAACTTTAGGTGTTTCAGTTGAAACGCAACTTGATAAATATACTTTCATAGCTGCCTATTTGCCTTTTCAATGCTCTGGACAGCAAGTTAATTTGCTCCAAACTGACTTGCGAAAATTGACTAGGAATAAGTCAAATTTGTTTGTCATTGGTGACGTTAATGCCAAACATAGGTCATGGAACAATTAAGTAATTCCAACGCCAGAATTTTATTTGATGAGTGCTCTTCAGGATATTTCTCAATTCAATACCCTGATAGCCCTACATGTTTTTCCTCTTCTAGAAATCTATCTACGATTGACTTGGTCTTAACTGACTCTAGTCATCTTTGTAGCCAACTGATTACTCATGCTGATTTTGATTCTGATCATTCCGAATATCCCATGAAGCGATTCTCAATCCTATCAGCTCCACTTTCAATTACTTTCAAGCCGACTGGAATATATATGAAACGTATATTGACTTTAATCTTGATGTTAACATTTCTTTACAAACAAAACTTGATATTGACAATGCTCTTGAAACTTTAACAAATTCCATTGTTGAAGCCCGGAGCATTGCAATTCCAAAATGTGAAGTAAAATTTAAATCCGTGATTATAGACGATGATCTTAAACTCTTGATCCGTCTTAAAAACGTGAGGAGAAGGCAATTTCAACGCACTCGCGATCCTGCTGTGAAAATTTCATGGCAGGATTTGCAGAAAGAAATCAAGAAACGTTTTGCACAATTAGGAAACAAAAATTTTGAAAATAAGATTTCTCAATTGGACCCTGGCTCTAAGCCCTTTTGGAAATTATCTAAAATTTTGAAAAAACCTCAGAAGCCAATACCGGCATTGAAAGAGGAAAACAAATTATTACTAACTAATTGTGAAAAAGCTCAAAAACTTGCTATGCAGTTTGAAAGTGCGCACAATTTTAATTTAGGACTTACTAATCTAATTGAAAATCATGTTACTCAGGACTTCGAAAAAATTCTCAATCAAGAGAACGTTTTCGAATATGCCTTTGAGACTGATTTGGAAGAAGTGAGAACTATTATTAAAAAAAAAAATCAAATATATGAAAGCTCCTGGCGATGATGGAATTTTCTACATCCTTATCAAGAAACTTCCAGAAAGTGGCTTATCATTCTTAGTTGATATATTTAACAAATGTTTTCAATTAGCATATTTTCCAGACAAATGAAAAAATGCTAAGGTTGTTCCAATTTTAAAACCAGACAAAAATCCTGCAGAAGCTTCTAGCTATCGTCCAATTAGTTTGCTTTCCTCCATCAGTAAATATTTTGAAAAGGTCATTTTGAACAGAATGATGGCCCACATCAACGAGAATTCAATTTTTGCCAATAAACAGTTCGGATTCCGCCATGGACATTCGACCACTCATCAACTTTAACGTGTAACAAATTTGATCCGTTCCAACGAATCTGAAGGCTATTCTACTGGTCTTGCTTTTCTAGACATAGAAAAAGCATTCGACAGTGTTTGGCATGAAGGTTTGATCGTAAAATTAAAAAACTTTAATTTTCCAACATACATTGTTAGAACAATTCAAAGTTATCTGTCAAATCGTACACTTCAGGTTAATTATCAGAATTCCAAATCTAAAAGACAGGAAGAGCTGGTGTTCCCCAAGGCAGCATTTTGGAACCAATATTAAACAATATTGTCACGATGAGAGGGGTTCCAATAAATTGGTCAGATGAAGTTAAGTATCTAAGGCTCATGCTAGATAAGAATTTAACTTTCAAAAATCATAATTAGGGCATTCAAGCCAAATGTAATAAATATGTCAAATGTCTCTATCCCTTTAGTAATAGAAAATCAAAACTTTGTCTTAAGAACAAGTTTTTGATATTCAAACAAATTTTCAGGCCAGTCATGTTGTTTGCTGTTCCAATATGGACTAGCTGTTGTAATACCAGGAAGAAAGCTCTGCAGAGAATTCAAAATAAAATTTTCAAAAGGACTCTGAAGCTTCCTCCCTGGTATCCAGCTTTTTACGCTAGCATGCCATAAATTTTGAATCACCCCTTTCTGACAATTCTTGCATACACTATATTTTTTTTTATAGTTGGATCGTAGCAACCCTGATGATGAAGAAAATTTTTTAGTTGACAAACGTGTTTCCAGGAGACCAAAACCAAAAGAAGGTTCCAAAACATTAAACTTAAACAAAAAATATGAAATTTTCATATTTTTTGTTTAAGTTTATTCCTTTTTATATTTTTTACTTTGGTAATTATTTATTTTAGGTGCATTCAGCAGGATTATAAGCAATCAAGCCGGTAAACTGAGTTGGGAATTTTTCGCAGAAACAATAAACGCGAAAGATCCATTGAGTCACCAATGATCAACAGAATGAAATATAAATCCTCCATCAACATGCAGGATCACCTAAGCCTGGATGTAGCCCGTTAATATTCATTAATTACCAAGGAAAGGTTATTCAATACAAATATTTAATTTGTCTTTGACTTGCAGTCGAAAATTAAACGGGGATGGACGGCAGGTTGTTTGTTATCGTACAAGAACTGGTGGTTCCATCGTTACTAATAAGGGTTCATTCATTTATTTCATAACGCCGAAAATGGCCAATTTTGACACCCACCCACCCCCTCGTAACGCTTTTTGTATGAATATTCTACAAATTTTGTATGAGCCGTAACATCATGAAGACATCCACCCACCCCCTTCAGCGTTATGAAATTTGTGAATGAACACTAATGCTAAAATGTAATATTTATCAAGGGTTATTGGGGGAATAGAAATAGAATTGGACTAAGAAAGGGCTTTTCTAGCCAAAAATATCACAAATGTGCGAAAATTCGTGCCTATTCTGCGCGGCGTGTGAGGTGACACGAGTCGAATGAGGTGACAATTGTCGACTCGCTCCCATTTGATTAACATTAGTCGTCTCACGTCACTCGCGGTGAGAACGACTCGTCTCGACTCACACGCCGCGCAGAATAAGCACAATTGTGTGCTTCCTTCAAATGGCAAATCGTCCATTAGAAGCATTAACGTGTCGGTGTCTTTTAAGTTGGCGCTATGGGTCAAGGTCGTGGGAATATAACGTAAGGCTGCTGGACCTTAGAAAATGATAATTGTGCTTATTCTGCACGGCGTGAGTCGAGACGACTAGGTCTCACCTGAATGACGTAAGACGACTAATGACTTAGGGCCAATTTCTTGACCTTCGCTTAAAGCGTAAACCACGTTTACTCATATGATTAAACTAGGTTTAAGGTCTAAGCGCGGGTGAAGAAATTGGCCCTTAATGAAATGTTAGCGAGTGGACAATTGGCTTGTTTAGTGAATAAAAATTCACAGTTTTTTGTAGCTTAATCGAAAGAGCACATTTTTCTAAGTAAAACACGATTTTATTGCACTTCAATATCTTAATGTTGATATTATAAATTGTTAAACAAGATTTCAATCCGTTGACTCAATGACATTTCAATTTACATAATGACAGCTCGTCACGAAGTAAAATTTGCCGAGGGGTGATTCAAAAGTGATTTCCATACTAATTTCAAACGTGTTTTAAAAATAGTTCCAGGTCACGGAAAATTGTAAAATTTTGGATTCTAGTTCAATTTTCAACGTAGATTCAGAATATGTAAAAAACTGGATACCCTTAAACAAGCCAATTGTCACCTCATTTGACTCGTCTCCCCTCACACGCCGCATACAATAAGCCCAAATTCATGGAAGAATACCCTTTCCTGATTAAAAAACATTAGTAAAAGAAGCTAGTTTCCGTGCAAAGCTTTCAGTTTGTCGAACTTCTCTGAATCTATTTTCTTGATAACCAATTAGTAAAAAAAAAACAATTTCCCATGGTCCATGATTCCCATGATTCGATCGCCATTTAAAACGAATTGCTTCCTTAGGAAAAACGCTGTATATTCGTAAAGTAAGTTTTCCACAATCCACACCAATTAATCCGAGTATTCCAAAATTTCCTGGAAATTTGTTCACACCAAATAACTTGTAATGGATCCTAATAATAGAGTGCCTAAAATCAGAAATAAATCATTTTAAATTATAAGAAAATGGTTGATGTAAATACGAAAAGTTGAATACAAAAATATTTTAGGTCCAAACAAATCAAATGAAAATTAATGACAGTTGAATCAACAAAATTCAATCATGGCCTACTAAGACTTAACTATAAAATCTGTAGACAATAAATGTCGATATTGAATCACCCCTTGTTGATTTATAGCGAGCGTAAAAAGCTGGATAGTATCAATTAATTACAAATTAATATCCAATGTTGAAACATTGGAACAAATGTCAAATAAAATAATAACTTATTTCAGGCAAAAATCGTTACAATCTTCCATTGCCATGATTAATGCGTTATATGTTTAGGTTAAGTTAGGTTAAGTATATTCAAAGCGTTTCTTTCCATTATAAGCAGGTGAAATCAACTCACCTGTAAAAAATCTGAACTGCTACGGCTTATGAAATGTAATATGTTGTTAACAAAATGTTAATAAAATCTTAAATTTGTTTTACCAAATTAGGATGATAGTGTTGTCTAACAACACAGAACACCTAGATATAAGAAATGAATGTAATGCAAAAAAAATGTATTGCTGTGTGCGTTTGAAACGCAAACATCAAATGCGGAACACCAAACGCGGTAGGATTTTCAACAATGAAGCCGAAGTCAAAGATTGATTTTCTTTGCTAGGTTGGCGGTGATATGGATTATGGTGTCTAAGTATCCTTTGGTTACTTTGTGTTACCGCAGTTGATGCTCTGTTAGATTGGATTTGCATGTCAAAAAGCAATATTATGACATCATAGCTACTATAGAGGGGTGCTCTAGATACTTGGACTGAAAATGGAAATCAAGCCTGACTTGATTGCAGTTGGCAAACTGAAGTTATCTAGAAGTTTGGAAAAACGTTTGGCATAAAGCCGTTTGGCATAAGGTCGTTTGGCATAATGATCATTTGGCATAAAGTCGTTAGGCATAATGGTCGTTTGGCATAATGGGTCTGAAAGCAAGCAAGATGACATTCGTTTTTTTCGTTTCTTTTGAATCTTTCTGATGACATCAGGCTTGTTTTGAAGTCAATTGACACTTTATTCAACAATCATATGCTCTTGAATAAACTAAAGCATATTAGGAGAGTAATTGCAAATAGTATTTTGTTATTTATCCAGAAATTACCCTTCTTTGAAATATTAATTCTTCTTTTGAGTTTCACTATTGGAAAAAAAATTGCGCTGAAGATTTTGATATATTTAGCACAAATTTACCCTTCTTTCAAACGTTCTATGGGTTTTTCTTCTGCACCATAATGTAACCATAATTATGGGTATGAAAACTGTTGAATTGAATTTTCAATAAATTTCATATAGGCTGTTCTTTGGAGCTAAATTTTTAAATATTTTATTGTTTCCATTTGACATATGTGCGGCATTTATAGCACGTATTTAATTTTTTCGGGGAAATCGGTCATTTGGGGAAATGGCATTCGAGGAAAAGGGTCATTCGAGGAACTGGCATTCGGGGAACCGACACTCGGAGAACGACATTCGGGGAAAAGTAGTACGATCACTTCGATAATTCTGAACGCGTTGATGTCTTTTCGATTTATCATGCCGCAATGATTTTTGGCGTCAAATTTTCTATTGGGGTTAATCATCAATTTTGCCTTCTTCTTAAATAGGCTCATCTTTATATATAAACTGCTTTAAATTTTATTATTAAGTAAGGCTAAATGTTAACCATTTTTATATTTTGCTGTTTTATCAATTCTTGCAAGACATGCTGTTATAATGACAATTACTTTAGAATCTGCCAATATTCATCACATTTTTGATGAACAGTTCCAGAATTAAAATTTTTATTGAATCGTTGAAAAGTTTTGCTACAAATATTTTCTTTTAAAAATGTGTTGTTTATTTGAGTTATACTGTGAAAAGATTTTTTTTGCGTTAGAGCCTTAAACATTTTAAACGAAATATAGTCTGCTCTCCTATAAAGGCTATTTTTGCATTTTGCTGCAGTAACAGATCTTTGGATTAGAGATTTTAATATTTTACAAATAAATTTTCCCTTCTTTTATCAAGTAATTTTCATCAAGTGTTACGTTCGAACTGGGACGGAGCTTGAGCGACAGCGAAATATTCTATGAGCGTTCCCTTTATTAAAAACTGCGAACTTTCTTTGCCAATTTACTATTTTCGAATATGTATATCTCAACAAGCTCAAAGATACTCTATATTCTGGGATGTAGAGAAAATTATTATTCCGAAAAGATCTTCCACCAGGCCCATGCTTTATTTAGTAATGCTCTCTTATGTCACAAAATTTTTGGAAAATCTCTGAGCGAACACCACGCTTGTTGAGAACCTACCATTTTTTTTGATATGGGCTCGGTGGTGTTGATCTCGGTAAAAGCTTCAAAATGCCGATATTAATTCTAAGTCAACCATTATGCCAAACGGCCATTATGCCAAATGACCATTATGCCAAACGGCCATTATGCCAAACGACTATTATGCCAAACGACTTTATGCCAAACGTCTTTATGCCAAACGACCTTATGCCAAACGACTTTATGCCAAACGGGGTACAATCGTTCCATGCATGAGCTATTCTATGGAATTGAGCTATTCTATTCAAACGTTCAAACGTATTTCGAAAACTCAGCACACGAAGAAGAATAACAATGAAATAACCAGAATTTTACCTTTTGAAAGACGCAAAAGGCGAATCAGCACAGTGTAACTGTGTAAGACATGTTAGATGCAACCATTTAGGAAATATCTCGGAGAAACACCAAACCCTCTGATCCGGGTATCCCCCCAAGTAACACCGAAAACATCTGTTCGAATAACAGATAGCAGATATTGTCGTATAAGTGTTAAAATGGTGAAATCATAACATCTTGTGCTATATAAAAGCTATAAAATAGCTATCGGAAAACAAATCACCTTAAAACAGTTAATCCAAAAGTGACAACCGGCCCTGGTTAATTTAACGCTCTACAAACATATATATAACTTTATAATGACAAACAAAATTAATGGGTTTGATAATATCAACGGTAAGGGTAACACTCAGAAACTGCCAAAAACAGAACGAAAACCCTTCAAAGAGTGAAAGAGATGTGGTCGCAAAGAGTACAGCGAATAGGCAAAATAAATATGTTTCACGGTGAACTCAAATTCTGCCAGCTTCGTTTGCCTCTTCTACTTGGATTGGATGTTTTAGAGATATAATTTATGAATTTTGCTACATCTGCCTAGAAAAATATACGCCAAAAGCGTCACTTTCCGAATATTATAGCACCGTGATTGGCACATCACATAGTTCCGAGCGTATTGTATACAACGGGCACCTGTTTGTCACCGGAATCAACATAATTTCAAACTTGCGCTTGTAGCTGGAAACACAATATCCCAATGATAAATTTTTCTCTAGTATTTAATTATATAAAGCTACTTTTTCCTTTGTAAATTTGAGCTCTCGATTTGTGCACATTAAGGAATGATGGTCAATCACGGAGTAGCAACTACGAATTGTGCGGTCATCTATGCTCATGTCCATGCTCATAAAGCCACTTTTCCCTCTATGTGGGCTTCAATCATTGTAGTCGAATATGCCTCAAATTTATGAATACTGTCTCAAATTTATGAATACCTCAAATTTATGAATAAAAAAAATACTACAGCGCGAGTTATGTCCGTCACCATTACTGCAAATTTTACAATGTTGACATTCGTAAACCGATGTTTAACGTTTGACAGATGAAAATCTAGCCACTTATCAATAAGCTATATTTAAGTTATTTGGGTGTTATAACTTTTATCGAAAAAACAAAAACAAAAGGATTTTTTAGAGTATGTTGAAAATATGTTCTCAAGATGTATTTTAAACGTTATTAGAAGATAATCAAGAACCTGTAGTTAAGATGCACTTTAGACATTATTACAACGTTATTTAAACTTATTTACGAATCAAAACAAAATCATTTCACATTTTGTCAAATTAATAATCCAGATTACAGTACCGGTCGAAAATTTGAATCACCTTAGCATAAAGCCGCATATCGATCATATTAACCAGATTAATTTGGTTAGAAATCAAGATTCAATTTCATTGATTGCGCAATCTTGACATGAGGTATATCAATATTGAGTAACAATTTGGAGTGTGAGCAATGTGACCAGATCAATAATAAAGTTTGAAAAAATAATTGAATCGTTCGAATATTTTCGGACGGTGCTGTAGGCTCAACTAACAATCAGCCATAATATTTTTCTAGCGAGAATTGGAGCGATTTCCACAAAACAGCACAGTTTTGAAGGATTTGTATTACATACATGGATTATTATAATGGCCCATGAAAAATTGATGAGTGAAAATGAAAATTTCACTATAAATTTTGAATAGCATATTAAACTTCCCAAATGCCACTGGATATGATCCATTTTCATTTTTTTTCATCTTAATGATCAATCAAATTTCATTTATTTCTTTACATTTTTCAGGTTCTGATAGCCATGTTTTTTAAGACAATTTTGTTTTTATTTTTCGGTTAGTTTCTTTGTTTTGCATGTATTTAGACATTGGACATTCTGATCAGATATTTTGTGATACAAGTGTGTCTTTCAAGTTATATAACGCACAAATAACGTCATAACAACTAAAACATTTACATGCATTATAAACTAATCATATTGTGTCATATATATTCGGTTTTCACTTCTAAATAGCTCAATTACAACAAATGAAATATGTCGCTATATAAACTTGATTTGTGAGTATTTTGTGCTGAAAATAGCCTAATTAGAACAAATGATCATCACATCTCATAAACTCATCTTTATTATGTTGAGAATATGTTTATAAATCGTCAATTGTATGTTATCATTAATAGTTGTCAGACCTATAAGATGTTATATAAGCCGCCATTTTTTGCGCTGTTTTAGCTTTACAAGTCTAACGCTTGTAAAGCTAAAACAGCGCAAAAAATGGCGTAAATACTGCTGAAAAAATACAACGGAATATGTTCAAAACCTGAATTATTTACTCATATATAACTACCTGTGTTACTTGGGCCCTGATCCCTGAAATCAGAATCGTACTAAAATTGCACTTTTATGATATTTTGAATCCGTTTTGACTACTTCAAAGCCATACAGACATATTATTCTCATCAAAAGGTTCTGATCTTCATTACAGTCTACGAAGCTGTTTTGAACTGTTTTATCTCCATTCACCCACAAAGTTTACCCCCGAGACCTGCGCTTCAAAGTTTCACATCTGGAAATTAGCTTCACCACATGTGAGCAAACAATAACCCAACTCAAACGCTGACTCGAGACGGATCACTTTTGGGAACAGCCAAGCTCGCCACAGCCGTTTCGTTCCATAGAGCCCTCCTCAGCACACGAAATGGCGACCATCGCAGTAAATTTCACTCATTTGCCTTACCACTTCATAAAATGTCTCAAAAGAGAGCAGTTAGCAGCGCGCAAAGAAGCACTTATCACAACTATCGTCCCTCTTGGATCCGAAACCATCTGAAAACCGGCAATGAGCAGTCGAGGAGAAGAGTGTGCTTTCTTCTGCTTTTAGTGCCCGAGCAGCGATCTAACCGCATCATACACACACATGCACATGTATGACTAACAAAAGCGCAAAGTGTTAAAATAACTTAATTAAACTGAACTTCCACATGGGATCATAAAATTATTGAATTACTCTTGCCTGACACATGGCGTGCTGCTGTGGCGTCGGAGTGGAGTCATGATTGCCAGCGAGGTCAGACAAAAGTCGACGAAGAAGTTCGGTTTGTACACGATATACGTTCATCTGCAAATGGGGTTTGGAGCTGAAATGGAGCTAATGTTTTTGTGGCACTTAAAGCGTCTCCACTTTGAAAACTATAGAAAATTTAACTTTCTACACACCACATTCTCAGAAAGTCAGTGCAGGTCAAATTTCCTACAGCTTCTTGATTTTCTGCATGTTCCAAGTACACTGAAACTTCCATTTACCTTATGGGTCATGGACACATTACGAGGCCACTGAGCCGCAACTTTACGTAAACTCTATTGAAACAATGTAAATGCAATAATGCAAATACGACTTACTTAAATAGAAGTTACGTAAATAGAGGTTTCACTGTGCTCCCGATGCATGTCGGCAGTGAGACGACCGGTGGTGGTAACTGGAAGAAAGAATATCCTCTCTACGCCCCAAAAAGGATGCTGCGGTTCTTGTGCGCGGGACTTCTGCTTTTGTGCTCGACGACATAACACAGGAGATAACGAGCAGAACTGAGCAAAAACAAAACTTTACAACCTCTGTTCGTGATACAAGCTGAAGGGTGTGGAACGACAATGACGACTGCTACGGAGACGACGACGACGACGACGACGACACCGAAGAAGCCGTTGGGGACCATGTACTTGAAAGGAAGCTGAAGCATACCAAGAACCGGGATGACGGAAGAAAAAATCTAGAAAATAACTGCTCTATAAAGCGTTTTTCCAACGCCATTTTAGCGTCAACCAGGGAAATATGGGCGGGAGAAAGCGAGGGGAGTCCCGGTGTGATGTTACAATGCAGATAAAAAAAAGGAAGAACTCTCATATAATGGTGGTAATTATAGCGAAGACGCTTTTCTGCGGTAATGAAATTATATGGGTATGTTTGCCAGGTGGAAAAAAGGTTGTGACTTTGCCAGGCTTCTTGTTAGACAGTAAGAGCAGGGCGGAAAGAATCGTTTATAAATTTCCGGGAGGCATCCAGATATACGATTAAGAGTCACCGGAAGGGAAGCGAGACAATCATTGGAGGTTTGTTTAAAAAGAAACTGTTTGGAGACTTTTCTCTTAGAGACTGTGAAGATCGAAATGACAATAAGATATTCTGAATGTAATCCTGAACTGAAACTTCGAACTTTTCCCTGAATACGAGGCTTATATTTCCAGGAAACGAAAGTTTCACATTCCATTTTTTGGGTGTGCTAACGTAAGAACTTCCACTACGATCACATAAAAACGCGACGCGAGACGGAACACGACACTTATTGTTCTTACAAATAAATTTGTATTTGTAAGAACAATAAGTGTTGTGTTCCGTCTCGCGTCGCGTTTTTATGTGATCGTGAACGAAAATTTCTTAAAAAAAAGTGAAAATATCTAGGACAATTTTCAATACACATATAAGTTTCGAGAATAATCTGAAGATTCTTGGTGGTATTCTGAGAGCAGTTTTTAAGTGATTCTATGTCAAACATCTAGAGCAGTGATCACAAACTGTGGCGCTTAAAGAGTTCTTAATGTTGTACTTATGTTGATAATAATGTCTGCAGACTATGCATTCTTGATGACTGGTTAATATAACTTACATTCTTGCAACTAAGTTTTAGGAAAAGTGAAACAACATGTAAGGGTACGTGATTCAGTTGAAATAGCTCTAAAGAAAATGGTCTAAATTTAAAAGTTCTCAAGTATATCTGAGTTGTAGAAGTGTATGAAAATCTTCCAATTCGTAACGTTTTCTCTACGCACGAGGAAAGAACTCTGGAGACTCCAGATACCTCAGCGACAGTGAACCTCAATTCTTTATATTTCATGCTCGAAATTGTTCACGCTTGAGTTATAACACACACAACTCAACAGCCGAATCTTCATGCATGGGCTGGTTCATCCGTTTTACTCATTGGCTTGAGTTTCCACAGTTTTGTCACGAAAAGCACTTATTCTTTGCTTTTTTTTTAAATAAATATAAGTCACCTTTCTAATGTAAACAATAATATTGGGTTTAGACAGATTTCCGATGGGCTTTATGTATGAGACATTTATGACGGCATGAAAGTGAGCAATTGATTTTGCATCAAAACCTCATTGACAAATCAAAACAAACATGACAGGCTCGCGAACAGGCTTGGTGTGAGTAAGTTCACACCCGCCTGCTCAGGAGAACATACCAAACGAAATAGGAAAAAGATCGCGAGAATTTACCCGAAAGTAATCGAGCAACGTGTGATTTATTATGGTTTTGAAATACAAATCAATTGTTTATCTATCAAATTGATAGTAAACTACCAGTTTGTAGTAAAAAACCATTGAAAATTAGAAATCTCTGAGGGGAAAAAGCTTTTATTTTTTATTTTTTCAAAAGCGCTAGGGAAGGTTGTTTTTGTATTAAAAAGTAGAGTGGCGAATACTTGACCACTTAAACAGTATTTGCCACGGTTTTAATTTTGGTTCCTGGATTCGCCACCTACGTTGATTTCTTATGGAGGGTGGCGAATCAGGAATACCATGGCGAAACAAGGTGCAAAGGAGCAAAATGCTAGGGAAAATTATTTTTTTTCTATTATTTTCTGAGCAAGTTTTGAGGTTTATGAGAATGTTTCCGTAGCATTTTAAAGGAATTTAGCGAACACTAAACAATTGCCAACCATATATGTCGTAAAACAGTATATAATCCGGGGTGGCGAAGAACAGGTACATGGCAAATACCGGTAAACCTTTCGCATTGATTCGGATCAGCTTCGAACATGTTTACGAATCACTTTTGCTTCGTTTACTCGCAAGCAAGCTTTTTTTTTAATTAAATAGATTTTTATCCTAAGGCAAGTTCATCTCTATTTCGCTTTTTCTCGTCGAGGTTTACAATATTATTTTACATTTATAATTTGTTTCTCCTGTAGTATAAGTAATCTAATGTTCGTCAGGCGCACTAACTGTATTGCTTCAATGCATAAGGTATGTCGCGTTTGTGAGGTAATTCAATTGAACATCATCAGATATGACGATACAGGTCGGCGTGTTTTAGAAACTGATAAGAGCTTCGATAGAAGGTGAATCGTTCCTGGTCATTGATGTTGCTTGACCATCCGGTCTTCACAAAGTTCACGATTCGGCTTACAACAGGATTGCGTCGAGATTCCGCAACCAGCTGCTTTCGTTCCACTAACGATCTTGCCTCGGATTACAAATGTTGCGAAACATTACTTCTTCTCCACTATATTGAACTGGTGGTTGTGACTCTTCTACCTTTTTGCTTATTCCTTTGATGCACTTGATTTTATATTCATAATTAGCCAGCAACATAGCTTACCATTGTAGCTTGTAGCTTGTCAAACACCATATCTGGATTCCCTTTTCATCTAAATATCGACACCAGAGGTTGATGATCCATCAAAATCGTGAATGCTCTTCCACGTAAGTAGTCACTCAATCTTCGTACAGCATTAAAAGATTCCATGTCCAAAGGCTCTTCAGCACTCTCGAAATGAATATTACTGGCCGCTGACTTCCATCTGGAAATACTTGTAAAAGTACAGTTCCGACGCCTTTGGCCGTAGCATCAGTAATTAATATAACAGACAATTTTGGACTGTATGGAGTTGAAACGTTGTCGGAACATAACATCTGCTTAATGATTTCGAAAGCCACATCGAATTCAGTTGACTAATTGCATCGTTAGTCTTTCTTCAGCAATCGGTATAACGGACTGAATATTGTTGAAATATTTGGAATGAACTTGGTGTAATACGTTACTATTCAGAGGAACTCTCGTAGCCAGGGTAGACAATCGTCGCCGACAAATTGAAAAACTTGACGACGAAACTAAAAGACATGTGTTTTCGACAGATTATGAGCATTTTTTGAAAAAATAAATAAAAATAAAACAAAACATCAAAACCCGTCTGGAATTCAACAAACGATCTTTGAATCGTCGTATTCACGCGCTTACCAACAGAGCTATTGCAGAAGAGATATGGTTCACTTACCAATACAAGCAATTATGTGATGGCATTCGTTGTTTGGTGCGTAACGAGCGAATATACAGTAAACGCCTTCTTTTTGTGAGTAAGGGTAGCAATTGGAATGAAGAAAAATTTGCTTGTTGACGATTTTGGATTGAAGTTAGTCGTGCATTCTTTCGTCGATGACGAGACGACGACCTGCCAGAGTTATTATACTGGATGACGATGTTTGTTTTTATTTCGTCACCAGTCGGTGACAAATCTGACCATTGTCTGCCCTGCTCGTAGCGCTTTCACATTTTCATGTTTTGAAAAATATATAATAGCTCGAACCTTCTCCAGGGATAGAAAGTGGCGAACATGTGTGCTGAACCGGAACCAACACAAAATAAACTGCTCGCGAGCATCAGAGTGCTCTTTTACTCGCATCTGTCGTGCTCGCGAGTAAACGATGCTAATGTGATTCGTGAACGTGTTCGGAGCTGTTCAGAGTTAATTGCGCTTTTGGGAAAAAAGCTATTTCCACTCTGAGATTTCTGGTTTTTAAGGGTAATTGACTACAAAATGGCAGTTTACTGTCAATTTGATGGATGAACAATTGATCAGCCCGTCAAAGCCGTAATAAATTGTTACCGTATACGCTAACAATCGGTCTGTTGACGCACTGGCACGGCAAAAGAAATTGCTCATTAATACTTATAACATGACCCACTCTCCCCCCACACCGAAAAGATTGTGAAACTACGCATGAAGTACCCAATGGCAAAATAGGTGCGTTGATTAATTGCAATAACTGCCTATTTTGTCATTCGAGTGTAACTTACTAACGCTTCAATGCTCGATTCCATCGGGCGAAATCGACGATGGCAGCCCCACATTCGGGGCGAAGGCGAAGAGGGAGAAATCGCGAAGGTGGACGAAGAACGAAAAGGTTTCTGGCAGCCGAACAAGCAGGACATTGGAGAGCCTCTAAAGCAATGGAAAAGTGAGGTGAAAAGTAAAAAGTTAGTCCGGAGACCTGTGAAGGGACTCGCTCGTGCAAGGAGCCAGAATCAAGGAAATTCCCGCCGTGGTTGTAACGCCAACTATACCTTGCGGAAAGCGACGCCGAAGGATCATCCCTTGTTCTGGCGGGCGCGCAGTCAGACCCAGTCAAGGAGGAACCACGTGTGCCCCAGCGTCAGATAACCAGCCCAACGAGATCCGGCCAAAAGCAACGGCTACTACACATCTCTCATGCCTGGTAGACGTGGTGTCTGAAACCCGCCCCGGAAGAGCCACGTGCGTCCCGATCACCTGTTAGCCAACTCGCCGTGCCCTCCAACCGGAGTGACCAAGCCATCAACATCTGACCCGACCCGTCCATCTGACCATCCTCGTGGCCATAACCGGATTGGTCGGCAAGGTCGTCAAAGAGAGGTCATCACGGCGTCGGGTGCAATCCATCCAACTGTAAACCAGTCTAAGACCGTCGTTGGAAGTGCCGCAGAAATCGGTAGCGGCGTGTTAAACCCTCCAGAACACTGCAGCTGCCAGGTATGTCATCCGCAGCTCCGACTCCCCTTCGCATGTCCACAAAGGGCCCCACCGTCATCTATCGGCCGCAACACTTAATTAATCCTTAAACTAATTCTAACTCTATCATGAACGGAAAAAAAGTAAAATGTACGCCACTTCTACTTTCCTTATTTCATGGGCTATTTTAGGGGGACGGACCTGGTGTAGTGGTTAGAACACACGCCTCTCACGCCGAGGACCTGGGACGGAATCCCATCCCCGAGATAGTCACTAAAAATATTTCAGAGACGACTTCCTTCGGAAGGGAAGTAAAGCCGTTGGTCCCGAGATGAACTAGCCCAGGGCTAAAAATCTCGTTAATAAAGAAAGAAAAAAAAATGGGCTATTTCCCTGTGCTTGTGCGTCAAATCTCCTATGTTACGTCCACTTCAGCTACGGTATCTTCGTGAGTCTCTTGAGCAGGTAAATAGGCGACCCTGAGCGCAAAAACCCAACCTACGAGCTAGCCGTTTCTCGCAAAATCACACCTTGTTCGGTTACTCGCGAGTAGATGATCGCGAACTTTTTGCTTTTTCTTTTGATATGTTCTCCCGAGTGAGCGGATGTGAAGTTACTCACACCAAGCCTGTTTGCGAGTCTGTCACGATTGTTTTGTGTTGGTTTACACTCGAGAGGTGCTTCGTGATGCGAACATTTCCACTACTGACCTTCTCTGGATCTTTATGTATGTAGTTCATTACCATCTACTATGTATTACAAAAACTTCATTTTTGTCTTCAAAAGCTTGCATTTTTTCCGATTAGGGCGGAATTCTGCTTCCAAAAGCTTCTAATCTAATAAATTCATGTTAATCAATTGTTGCATCGGTTACTAGCAGAGAATGGCAGAAAACTCGGAGCGGTGCAAAATATGCATGTGCTGCACCCAACTTTTGCGTGCGTCTCCTGTTTTTGTTGAGTGACACAAAAGAAGGTGCGAGTATTGCAAAAAAAAAGTATACCGAAGTCGTAGAAATTATCTAAGTATGTGTGTAAGGACGGATTTCACGCCAACTCGACAAAGGAATTGGCAGCACCCCTTCAGAATTCAATGAAACTTTCTGGGTGTGAAGACTATGTGAAACTAATGTCGAATTCGTTTTTGAACCCAGGTTGGAACTGGCGCAACCCGTTCTGAATCACAGTTTCAACCCCAACCCGATTCAGGTTCGACCGAACTACAATTTGTTTGACGTTTGTTTGTTTATGTGTTGATCACCGACCCAGTTCCTTAAAACGAAAACGACATAAGATACTTTGCATACTTTGTTTTTTCAAAATAGATCTAGACTAACATTTGGAAAGGGTCAAAGTTTTTTTATAAACTTTTTTTAATAACTTTTTTTATAAACCCGTATAACTCGAAAACGTTAAGACCTACAAAAAAGTGTTGTATGAGAGACTGTCGAGAAATTTCCTGCCGTTTTAGTAAAAAATATTAAAAAAATAAGAACACATTTTCTACACTGAAAAAAAAAAAATATTCAAAACTTCAAAGTCGATTTAAAAAAAAAACGGCCACTTCAGATTTTGATCATCCTTAAGCAAAAAGTTTCGTAATTAAATTTACTAAAAGTCGTCCATACATTGCAAATTGGGTATATTTTAGAGAAAAAAGTTTTTCTAACATCGACATTTTCAAGTCCCAAAGATTTTGTTTTTACTTTTTTTTTATAAATCCGTATAACTCGAAAACGGCAAGACCTACAAAAAAGTGTTGTATGGGGGACTGTCGTGAAATTTCCTGACGATTTAGAATAAATATTAAAAAAATAAAAACACATTTTCTACACTGAAAAAAAATATTCAAAACTTTAAAGTCGATTAAAAAAAACGGCCATTTCAAATTTTGATCATCCTTAAGCAAAAAGTTACGTTATTAAATTTACTAAAAGTCGTCCATACATTGCAAATTGGGCATAGTTTAGGGAAAAAAGTTTTTCTAACATCGATTTTTTTAAGTCTCAAAGTTTTATTTTTACTTTTTTTATAAACCCGTATAACTCGAAAGCGGTAAGACCTACAAAAAAGTGTTGTATGGGGGACTGTCGTGAAATTTCCTGAAGTTTGAGAAAAAAATATTGAAAAAATAAAACACATTTTCTACACAGAAAAAAATATTCAAAACTTTAAAGTCGATTAAAAAAAAACGGCAATTTCAGATTTTGATCATCCTTAAGCAAAAAGTTACGTAATTAAATTTACTAAAAGTCGTCCATACATTGCAAATTGGGCATATTTTAGAGAAAAAAGTTTTTCTAACATCGAATTTTTTAAGACCAAAATGAACTTTCTATTTAATTTTTATTTCGCTTCAAATCGTCTAGTATGATCATATTTTCAAGTGATAAATGAGTTTTAATCACAAAATAGATTATATTTGTTTTATTGGGAGTAGTTAAAAGAAATAAAACGGAATTATACAGTTTTTTTTAATTAAATTCAATTGATCTCGCACCATACCGCTTATGAGAAAATCAACTCCGTCTAACAATCCGATGGGTTTTTTTTATGGTTGGAAAGATATCACAATAATATTTAATTTCTTATTTGGTCAAAGCCAATCTTAACAGGTGTCTGGAAAGGGTCAATATTATGCTTATGAAAAAAGTCGTGGTTTGTTTTTATTTTTATTATTGCTATATATCCTAAAACGTAGTATCTGCACATGAATATTTACATTATTTTTGGGCTTTACTGAATAAATTGAATATTTTTGGTTCATCCTCTGAATTGGTATACCGTTTGGCTGAAATTTGTGTATCACTAGTAGGCATAAAACAATGATATTTTTGGGTACCAGGAACAGTTTTAACCTTATCAAACAATTCCTCCAATTCCTCTGACATTTTAACATATTGTTCATTAGATATATAACAGAAATTTAATTTGGTGATACATGTATCAGTTTGTTTCACTGCCCAGTCGTATAGTTCTCGCGGAGTTGCGATTGTGTTTCCATAGTATTTTGCAAGACTTGCTTTTTTTGCCATTCGCTTGAGAGTGCCACCAATAGCGTCACAGGGGCCTTTGCCGTGGGATGTGGCAAAAAAGTGCCACTCTGCTTCCAATCCATGTATTTTCTTGAAATTACATAAGCTGGCATTTTTTTTTTATTTTTATAATGAGCTGCAGCTCCATCTGACTTAAAAATAACTTTTGATTTGTTTAACAAAATTTATCAATTTTGAAATAAATAGCTGAACTGCTACTGTGTCATGGGTCTGATATTATAATAAAACTAACATTTTCCAATTTATTATCTTTTTTATGATAAATTTAGAATTGGGAATTATTCCAGTGATATCCTTGAGCAGCGTTATACCCTGGGCTTGGGATTATATTTTCCAGGGAGCGATGAATTTTGATAATTGATCGCTGTTGTTAGTAGTTTTGATTAGATGTTGGGTAAATTTCAAAGCAATGGCAACCTTTTTATTACAAAATTTAGATTTTATCTTCTGACCTAAAGATTCTGGTTAAACTACTGTACTATGCAGTTGGGCTGCACTACGCTATCACTCATCAAAATTACTTTCACTTCGGGAAAATATAATTTCAAACTGGCGAGAAGATTACAGACTGAGGGTGGGTTAGGAGCACAATCAGACCCTTGAATGTGCAATGTGGGGTAGTAATTGGGAATGCCATTGACGGTTTGTAATCTTCTACGAGGTTTTCGAAAACCAACAGGGCGCGTGCACCGGGTTGCGGATAGGAGCAAAGGGAGATCAATAGCATCTACCTAAAATAATAGAGCAAAAAGCCGTTCCATGATTAGGTAATGTTAAGCGATCTTCTATGGTGTTCTAGTACTATAAAATTCTTCACTCACTGGGAATTCTGGCCTTGATAATATCAATAGTGATAAAAACAAAATAATACCTAATACTTAATAAGTACAATGTAGCTTTAATGTAGTAATAAATGAAATAAAATCAATTTTCTATACTTGACAAGGTTTTGAAGACAATCAATGAGTGAAAGAACTACTTATTAGAAAAGCCACATCAGCTAAGTCTATACATATACAAATGTTGGTCATAGGGTCATGGCGAGCATTCGATATGTATGTCTATGACTGATTCTGATCTAATAGGGGCACTAGAAGACCACGCGGACAATTCCGAAACAAATTATTTTTATACATCGGTCTTACGTTCCGAAAGGCTCAGCTATGCTGCAAAGTAATTTTATAAGTTATTCATTACTGCTGTTTAATTGTTTATAATTCTAACAAAACTACATAATTAACTCATTACTAATCACTGTTCCTATATTCTCTTTTTCTCTCCTTCTTATCTGTTGCATGATTATGAGCATCACTAATATAATGCATGAGCATGCACAATAAGAATAATTTCAGGATTGAAAGCAGTACATGGATACCTGGATAGAATAGCTTCGAAAAGGGCGCTCAAAATATAATATTTCTGGTCAGGGAAGTATTTCATCAAGGGTATGTAAAATTTTTCCATTATTAACACCTAGATCACACAAACAAATGAACTAATATCAAATATTTTTTAAATATTTTTATGTAAATCAGCATCGTCAATCAGTGTAAAAACAGATTAAATTGCGCTCTGTATAGTAATGTTCATTCAGTATCAAAATCTCCTAAAGCGTCGCATTGTGCCATCAGCATCACTCTCATATTGTTATTATTTTGTTGTTTATAAAATTTCTAGAAAGCGATCAGCATATTCTTTCTTACTTGTACAATGACCGATCTATTTGGAATTTTAATAAGTCAAATCAAACTTCAAAACTCAAATTAAATTGCTTTCAGCACATTTACATTTTGCAGCATTAATCGCATTACTGTGTCAAGTCTTCTCCATTCCCTATACCCTACCCCAACCCTTCTTATCCTTTCCGATGGTGTTCAAGTGGTCCGCATAGACTATTACGGCCATTACCTATTCCTTACCCCGGCTTTGGACTGACTTGCGCTCTCATTGCCCCACCAAACGCTGCAAAATGAAAATGAAAATGATATCCTTGAGCAGCGTTATAATTTTCAGAAAAGTCGATAATTACCAGTATTTAACCTTGTTTTAAGGAGTCTTTTTTGTTTCGTGAAAAAGAAGACTGTTATTTGCAAATAAAATCATGAGTTATGAGCTTATCAACTTTTTTAGGTAGATAACAATACAAACACTTTCATTATTTCTTATTCATCTGGCGTTTAACGCAGGTACGTTTAGTAAGTTATTTTTCACAAAACTTTTTCTAGAAGAGAATTTAATGGGATATGGATAAGGTTGTAACTTTTCAATGTTTGCAATACTGTTGTGATACCTTTAGAACCATAAAAATCCATCGGATTGTTAGACGGAGTTGATTTCCTCATAAGCAGAGGCGAAGTCCATTGATTACCTTCATTTAAAAAACATAATCACTGTATAATTCCGTTTTTTAACTATTCTCAATAAAAAATACAATCTATTTTCTGATTCAAACTCATTTGTCACTTGAAAACACGATCATATTTGACGGTTTAAAACAAAATCTTTGAAAAAAAAAACAGTTTTGGACTTAAAAAATTCGAAGTTAGAAAAACTTTTTTCCCTAAAATTTGCCCAATTTGTAATGTATGGACGACTTTTAGTAAATTTATTTACGAAACTTTTTGCTTAAGGATAATCAAAATCTGAAATGGCAGTTTTTTTAAATCGACTTTAAAGTTTTGAATATTTTTTTTTCAGTGTAGAAAATGTGTTTTTATTTTTTCAATATTTTTTTCCCAAACTTCAGGAAATTTCACGACAGTCCCCCATACAACACTTTTTTGTAGGTCTTGCCATTTTCGAGTTATACGAGTTTATAAAAAAAAAAGTTAAAAAAATACTTTGGGACTTAAAAAATTCGATGTTAGAAAAACTTTTTTCTCTAAAATATGCCCAATTTACAATGTATGGGCGACTTTTTGTAAATTTAATTACGAAACTTTTTGCTTAAGGATGATCAAAATCTGAAGTGGCCGTTTTTTTTAAATCGACTTTAAAGTTTGGATAATTTTTTTTCAGTGTAGAAGATGTGTTTTTATTTTTTTAATATTTTTCTCTAAAACGTCAGGAAATTTCACGACAGTCCCCCATACAACACTTTTTTGTAGGTCTTACCGTTTTTGAGTTATACGGGTTTATAAAAAAAGTAAAAAAAACTTTGACCCTTTCCAAATGTTAGTCTAGATCGATTTTGAAAAAAACAAAGTATGCAAAGTATCTTAGTTTCACATACTTTTGACATCCAGAAAGTTTCATTGAATTCTGAAGTGGTGCTGCCAATCGCGTGTCGAGTTGGCGTGAAATCCGTCTACTGTTGAGCCCTGTAGAATATCGGGCGCTCCCGGTACGTGACCATCGCCGGCCACAATCTTCCCTTCAAAAGTGCGCACAGCTCGTCGTACTTCTTCTCATTCGATGTTGAAGGATGGAAAATGTTCTTTACGGTTTGATAGACTTGATAGTGAAATTGACGTCAGAAGTACAGCGGATTAATGCTCCTCATCCGCAACCAGAAAGTACTGTTCCAAACGCTTTTGATATCTCTTGATCTGCGTGATCTTAGCGGACTAGCTCGCAACAGTTTTGTATCGAACTTATTTAAAATACGGCTGATTTGTTTGATGGAAAATATAGAATGAATGTTTTATTGAACCAACAAGGTAAGTAACTAACCAATGGTTGTTGCAGGTCGTGGCTATGTGGCTGCTAAAGCTGCCTTGATCAAACATGCTGCAGCACAGGGGTGATGAAAATACGATACAGTTCTGTCGCAACAGTCATTCGGTGCGGACGAGCACATTTTGATCCCTATTCTGATAGTTTTGCCTTCAGCTTGTGCTGCGTAGGAAGCCAAAATCAAACGCCATTGTATTTGATTTGGCTTTGTTTTCGGACGTGCATATTGCAGATCGTTTGTGGTGTATTCTTTTCGAATCACTTAACATCCACTATGAACGCTAGTGAGATGTTCATTAATACGGTTCAATTCCGTTTCCCAGTTGGTAGTCCAAGACCTACCTGGGTGGAAATTGTCAGCTTTTTGAAGCAGTTGAATACGGACCTGTTGCTGATGGAAACAGCGTATAAAACAGCACACGATCGCTCGCTGTTTGTGAAATTTGTTTCACTTGAGGCAATGGAGGAATCGTTAGGAATCGGAACCTCGAACATTTGCCTATTCGAGTGGCAAATTGGTAGAAGTTCGGATGTCGATCGCGGGTGCCAACATGCGATACGTTCGGGTTTTTGACCTTCCACCGGAGCTAAAGATCATCCTTGTCACTGGTACTGGGAAAATTCGGGAAGAATGAACGTGTGGTCCGGGAAAAGTTTCCCGCGGAACTAGGTCTCGACCACATGTACACTGGAGTACGTGGCGTGTATATGGAGGTCGAAAAAAGTATTCCTCCGACAATTGACGTTGCCGGTCTGAAAGGACGAATATTTTACGAGGAGCTCAGGGATACTTGTTTTTTGTGTCATGCAGTGGGTCATCGAAGGAATTCTTGTCCTCTGCGTCTTGGAACTCGGAAAAATGACCAGAAAAAGGAACGAAAGGAAAAGTCGGAGGATAGTTCTTATGCTGGTGTTGTGGCGGGAAAGGTCACCATACCAGTTAAGCAAGTGCCATCGAATGAAACGGATGAGGACATAATTGAAGTATTGGAAGAGGATTTTATCGAGCAGTCTTCGAATGCTTCCGACATGGAACAGGAACCTGTAAAATCGGACGAGATGAACTCACAGGGAAGCAGGAGGTGTTTCACGTTAACGGCGGAAAAAGTGGTACTGGCAGCTAAAGCGATCCAAGAGCTGATGGGAAAACCACAAGCCAACCAGCGACGAACGGAATCTGCGGCTTCCCACTCCAGCTCTGGTTCCGGATCAGGTTCACGACCGAAAAAAAAAATGTGCGCGTAAAGCTCTGTATTAAAAATTATTGAGTTTATTGAAATCTTTTTTGTAACTATATGTTAACAATGTTGTCGGCTCCGTAAAGTTTTATAGTAAGCAAACGAGCCTAATAAATAAATAATTGGTAAAAAAAAAGAAAATACGATACATAAAGCGCTCGTATTGCAATAATCGTTTCATCTTTTATAAGGCAAAAAGTATGAATTTCGATAGTCCATTTTGCTCATGTAGTTGTATAATCGTGCCGAGACCATTAAATATCAAATTCAGTTTCGGGTATTTCTGTACAATTTACAATCCTGCAATGGGAAAGTTATACACAATGAATTGTCTTCAATGGGTTCATTACGAAGAAATTTGTGTGATACAAACGACATTTTGTTCGATTCTCCCTTTAAATTGTAACATTTGGTTCTCCTTCTTCTTCCTGGCATAAACGTCCTCACTGGGACAGAGCCTGCTTTTCAGCTTAGTGTTCTTATGAGAACTTCCACAGTTATTAACTGAGAGCTTTCTTTGCCAAAGTTGCCAGACACCTTACACGCGTACTCTAACCACTCGGCTAAGGAAACAACCCCAACTTTTTGTTATTAACCTTAAATCTGTCTTTTTAAAGAGTTACCGATTCTCTGCGTTCAAGTAATCTCCTAAAATATACTTTCTCGATAAATTCCGCTACTTGTTCTTTTGGTAAATGTCAGTTCACATTATTTCACCAAAAAACGTCTCCAACAACCCTTCTGGGTAACCCCGATGGCATGTTCCTAAAAAATTGAATCGTTTGTTAACTCTTTCAAACGCCCACTACTCCTAGTCCCAGCCCATCCACCCTCTTTCGCGTGAAAGCCAACCCAAAGTTCGTTTAGTAACAATCATAATAAACCACCCTCGTGCTCATTGTAGTCGTCGTTTCGTTTCGCTACACGTGCTTCCAAAAAGAAACCGCCTAAACCTAACCTAGAGCACAAATTCACCTGTTCTAGCGTGTCGCCCGCTTCACGAAAGAGACGACTCGGCGCCACCCGAAATCGTCCCAGTCCCAGATTCTTCCACCTCATCATCATTGTTATAGAAAATTTACTTCACTCGGAAATGAAGAAAGCGTCGTCGCGCAACAGTGGAACATTTGGGGACCGAAAATGGCGACGACGAAGACGACAACGGTGGATGTTTATGGCACGAAATAGATCATTTGAAACAATCGCAATATTTTTCCACGACAACCCCTTTGGCGGAGTGTTTTTCTCCCTTTCCGAAATCGGATCCTTTGGTCCCCCGCAAGCCAACAAGTTATACAGCCGCAGCACACTCACGCAAGTCGAAGTTCCACCGATGACTGTGCTGTACAGTGGGACGAATCAAAAATAGACGGTCAAAACCTCTTAAAGGAATGTTTGAGACTTTTTATCCTGAGTAATAATACAAAACATTTTTCAGATTACATTATATTCGGCACCCGAGCAAAAGATTTCTCGAAAATTTATTCATACAGACTCAAGTCAAAAAAGTATACAAACTTACTTTATCGATCCTACTTGTTCCGCAGACGAAATTCTACACATTTTGCTCTGAACCAACTCGATTTTTCACTTTTAGAACGTTTAATTTTCGGATTTACAAAACGGCGAAAGTAAGATTTTCATCTTTCGCAACCCAACCACTACTTTCGCCGCCCCGATGTATGGAGAGACAAAGTGACTTAACCACAAATCAAAACAAAACACTACTTGAGTCGATTTTACACTGGTAGAAAAACGTCGCAAGTAACTGAATAAAACGGCTTATCATTTTGTCATAAAATTCTTGTGTGAAATAATAGGAACTCCATTGTTTTCGAACGGGAGCTCATTGTATGCAAAATTTAAGCAATGTACACGTCGAAAAAATGTTAAAAAGGTGATTCATTTTAAAACAATTTAAGAAGACAGGATGTGATTCTTCTGAATTAATTTTCTCAAAACCGTATGAAAGTTACTTACGTCGATTTGAAAAATTAATCGAGATTTGTGTCTGCTATTTTTACACGGTTGATTATTTCAGTAAATTTCAGAAAATTTCATATGAACAGCTACGCTGAACATACTACTGCTACTGCTTTAATATTATTTAGATCACTTTAGTTAAAGTGAACTAAAAGATACTTTTGAGATAGCCCTGTCCGATGAGTGTCTCTGTTTCATAATGATTACTTGAGCTGGGGAAAATCTGAATAAGTCATTTATTAAATCTTTGATAGATTCAGATGACTTATAGCCACTTGAGAGACCTTTTGAGACGACTTTCAACAAACGTTCAGTTTGTTCAGCGTTTTTGGCAAAATGTGGCAGTCTTCTTTCTTTGCGACTTGGAAAGAAACCTTAATGGAGATGAAAATCTCCTGCCTAAGCCCTCCAGACTCGGAAATATTGTTCACGATTGGCGGCGCCCTTTACTTTCTTACTTAAATCGAAGAGTCTGGGTTGAGGCTGCTTTATTTGAAGTCCGGAGAATTATTTCACCCGTGGAAGAAAGTGCGTATTCTGGAGAAACGTGCTTCCTTACATTTTTGCCACGTTTAGAGATAGTTTGAGAACCCACTTTTTTGGAAGGAGGTTGTGAATTCAGAGATGTACCCTTATTTTTGTTTGTAGCAATCATATTCAGTGATTAATTGCCTTCTAGGAGGTTTCTTGTCAAGACAGTGTCGAGTCTAATACACGAAACTGAAGACTAAATTACAGTGTATGTCAAAATAGGTACGCGTATCTATCAAATGATACAAACTCTAGTTAAAATGAATGGTATAGTCTTGGGTTTAACACCAAATTCGGTTTTAATCCTAAGAATTTTTTTAAATTTATTCATTGTCATATTTGAGCTGAAATGCCTCTAAACTATTTGACCGCTAATTTTTGCATTCGTGCGTACAGTGGCTGGTTGAGGAATGCGACTTTGAATTATTACGGCCCCAAAAAGCCCATTCCCGGGCGCCCCACAATGAAGCGATATGGAATGGATCTACCTTGAGCCATAGAGACGACGAGGACGACGACGACGACTGTGACTTGGATGATATGGTGCCGTTGACGATGACGACCAGAACGTCGCACCAAAGGTTGAACAGGTCGCCGGCGCCTCTGTGTGAAGAGACACACACAAAAGAAACAAATTTATGGTTTTGTGAGATTGTTTTCATTTTTATTCGTTCGTAGAATGTCCCCCGGATGTGCCGTTTCTTTTCATTATGTGTTGCAGCTTACGGCGCTCGAGAACATGTTGTCGCATTACGGGCGAAGGTGATCTTGCGAAATTGATGTGGAATGGGATTCGTGGTGGTCACGTGAGCTGGATTCGGATTTGATGCAGAAATCATTTGTTGAGATTTATTGAGGTTTACTGATACAAATTAGTGGAATGTGTTTTGTAATATATTTTTGCAAACACCTAAGGAACTCCAAAACTTTTAAAATTTTAGGAAATTTCAAAAAATGTTTCCAATCTTCTACTTGGAAGCTTCCAGAATCTTTAAGGGAAGGTTTCAGAGGCTTCTGTGAAAGCTTATAAAAACTTTAAAGGAAGCTTGAGCAGCTTCTAGAGAAGCTCTACGTTTAGCAAAACTTTTCGAAACATCGGAGAAGCTCTCCGAAGCTTCTGGGGAAGCTCTCCGAAGCTTCTGGGGAAGCTCTCCGAAGCTTCTGGGGAAGCTCTCCGAAGCTTCTGGGGAAGCTCTCCGAAGCTTCTGGGGAAGCTCTCCGAAGCTCTGGGGAAGCTCTCCGAAGCTTCTGGGGAAGCTCTCCGAAGCTTCTGGGGAAGCTCTCCGAAGCTTCTGGGGAAGCTCTCCGAAGCTTCTGGGGAAGCTCTCCGAAGCTTCTGGGGAAGCTCTTCGAAGCTTCTGGGGAAGCTCTCCGAAGCTTCTGGGGAAGCTCTCCGAAGCTTCTGGGGAAGCTCTCAGAAGCTTTTGGAAGAGCTCTCAGAAGCTTCTGAAGAAGCTCTCAAAACTCAAAAAATAAAGTTTTTGAACTTTGAAGCTGCTAGGGAAGCTCTCAGCAGCTTCCCGTGAAGTTCTGTCAGCTTCCAGGCAAGCTCTCAGAAGCTTCCAGGGAAACTCTCAGAAGCATCGAGGAAAACTGTCAGAAGCTTCCTGGGAAGGTCTTACCAGGAAAGCTTTAAGAAACTTTCAAAGATGGTTCTGAGAGCGTTTTGAGAATCTTTTTTAAGCATTTTAAGAAGATTTTAACTGAGAAGCTTCTTGGGAAGTTCTGCCAGCTTCCAGGAAAGCTCTCATAAACTTCCAGGGAAGCTTTGAGATGCTACCAGGGAAGTTTTCAGAAGCTTTCATGGAAGCTCTTAGAAGATTCCTGGGAAGCCATCAGCAGCTTACAAGATTTCACCAGCTTCAGGAAAGCTTTCAGAAACTTTCAGAGAAATTCTCATAAGCTTCTATTGAAGATCTTACCAGTTTCCAGAGAAACTTCCAGGAAAGCTCTCAAAAGCTTCCAGGGATGCTCTCAGAAGCGTCCTGGGAAGCTCTCAAAAGCTTCAAAGGAAGCTCTCAGAAGCTTTCAGGGAAGCTCTCAGAAGCTTCTGGGGAAGCTTTCAGAAGCTTCAAAGGTAGCTCTCAGAAGCTTCTGGGGAAGCTCTCAGAACCTTGTGGGAAAGCTCTCAGAATCTTCTGGGGAAGCTCTCAGAAGCTTCTGGGGAAGATCTTCGAAGTTTCTGAGGAAGCTCTTCGATGTTTCTGGGGAAGCCGTCAGAAGTCTCTGGGAAAGCCGTTAGAAGTCTTTGGGGAAGCTCTCCGAAATTTCTGGGGAAGCTCTCCGAAGCTTCTGGGAAAACTTTCCGAAGCTTATGGGGAAGCTCTCCGAAGTTAATGGAGGAGATCTCTGAAGCTTCAGGGAAAGTTCTTCGAAGCTTCTGAGGAAGCTATTTGAAGCTTCTGAGGAAGCTCTCCTAAGCTTCTGGGGAAGCTCTTCGAAGTTTCTGGAGAAGCTCTCCGAAGCTTCTGAGGAAGCTCTCCGAAGCTTCTGAGGAAACTCTCTGAAACTTCTGGGAAAGCTCTCCGAATTTTTCTAGGAAGCTCTCAAAAGATTCTGGGAAAGGACTTAGAAGCTTCAGAGGAAGCTCTGTGAAGCTTCTGGGGAAGGTCTTCGAAGCTTCTGAGGCAGCTCTTTGAAGCTTCTGGGCAAGCTTTTCGAAGCTTCTGGGGAAGCTCTTCGAAGCTTCTGGGGAAGCTCTTCGAAGCTTCTGGGGATGCTCTTCGAAGCTTCTGGGGAAGCTCTTCGAAGCTTCTGGGGAAGCTCTTCGAAGCTTCTGGGGAAGCTCTTCGAAGCTTCTGGGGAAGCTCTTCGAAGCTTCTGGGGAAGCTCTTCGAAGCTTCTGGGGAAGCTCTTCGAAGCTTCTGGGGAAGCTCTTCGAAGCTTCTGGGGAAGCTCTTCGAAGCTTCTGGGGAAGCTCTTCGAAGCTTCTGGCGAAGCTCTTCGAAGTCTCTGGGGACGCTCTTTGAAGCTTCTGGGGAAGCCGTCAGAAGTCTCTGAGGAAGCCGTTGGAAGTCCTTGGGGAAAGCTCTCCGAAGCTTCTGGGGAAGCTCTCCGAAGCTTCTAGGGAAGTTCTTCAAAGCTTATGGGGAAGCTCTCCGAAGCTTCTGGGGAAGCTCTCAGAAGCTGTTAGGGAAGTTTTCAGTAAACTTTTGGGAAAGCTCTCAGAATCTTCTGGGGGAAGCTCTCAGAAACTTCTGGGGAAGATCTTCGAAGTTTCTGAGGAAGTTCTTCGAAGCTTCTGGGGAAGCCGTCAGAAGTCTCTGGGGAAGCCGTTAGAAGTCTTTGGGGAAGTTCTCCGAAGCTTCTGGGAAAGCTTTCCGAAGCTTCTGGGGAAGCTCTCCGAAGCTTCTGGGGAAGCTCTCCGAAGCTTCTGGGGAAGCTCTCCGAAGCTTCTGGGGAAGCTCTCCGAAGCTTCTGGGGAAGCTCTCCGAAGCTTCTGGGGAAGCTCTCCGAAGCTTCTGGGGAAGCTCTCAGAAGCTTCTGGGGAAGCTCTCAGAAGCTTTTGGAAGAGCTCTCAGAAGCTTCTGAAGGAGCTCTCAAAACTCAAAAAAAAAAAAACAAGTTTTTGAACTTTGAAGCTGCTAGAGAAGCTCAGCAGCTTCCCGTGAAGTTCTGTCAGCTTCCAGGCAAGCTCTCAGAAGCTTCCAGGGAACTCTAGTGGAATTAAATGGTATAGTACTAAATTCGTTTTTTTTATTTACTTATAGGTATTCTACTAAACAGCTCGAAGATTTATTTGCACTTTTAAAGATGTTTCTGAGAGCGTTTTGAGAATATTTTTTAAGCATTTCAAGGAGATTTTAACTGAGAAGCATCTCGGGAAGTTCTGCCAGCTTCCAGGAAAGCTCTCAGAAACATCCAGGGAAGCTTTGAGATGCTACCAGGGAAGTTTTCAGAAGCTTTCATGGAAGCTCTTAGAAGATTCCAGGGAAGCCATCAGCAGCTTACAAGATATCACCAGCTTCCAGGAAAGCTTTCAGAAACTTTCAGAGAAATTCTCATAAGCTATTGAAGATCTTACCAGTTTCCAGAGAAACTTCCAGGAAAGCTCTCAAAAGCTTCCAGGGATGCTCTCAGAAGCGTCCAGGGAAGCTCCCAGAAGCTTCAAAAGAAGCTCTAAGAAGCTTTCAGGGAAGCTCTCAGAAGCTTCTGGGGAAGCTCTCAGAAGCTTCTGGGGAAGCTCTTAGAAACATCTGGAAATGCTTTTAGAAGCTCTCAGAAGTTTCTGGAGAATCTCACTGAATTTTTTAGAGAAGCTCACCGAAGCTTCTGGAGAAGCTCTCCGAAGTTTCTGGAGAAGCTCTCCGCAGCTTCTGGAGCAGCTCTCCGAAGCTTCTGGAGCAGCTCTCCGAAGCTTCTGGAGAAGCTCTCAGCAGTTTCTGGAGAAGCTCTACGCAGCTTCTGGAGAAGCTCTCCGCAGCTTCTGGAGGAGCTCTCCGCAGCTTCTGGAGAAGCTCTCCGCAGCTTCTGGAGAAGCTCTCCGAAGCTTCTGGAGAAACTCTTCGAAGCTTCTGGAGAAGCCCTACGAAGCTTCTGGAGAAACTCTTTGAAGCTTCTGGAGAAGCCCTACGAAGCTTCTGGAGAAGCTCTCTGAAGCTTCTGGAGAAGCTCTCTGAAGCTTCTGGAGAAGCTCTCTGAAGCTTCTGGAGAAGCTTTCTGAAGCTTCTGGAGAAGCTCTCTGAAGCTTCTGGAGAAGCTCTCTGAAGCTTCAGGAGAAGCTCTCTGAAGCCTCTGGAGAAGCTCTTTGAAACTTCTGGAGAAGCTCTACGATGCTTCTAGAAAAGCTCTACGATACTTCTGTAGAAGCTCTCCGAAGCTTCTGGAGAAGCTTCGGAGTTCCGGAGGAGACTTGAGCTTCGGAGAAGACTTGAGAAGCTCTTCGACGCTTCTAGATCAGCTCTTCGACGCTTCTAGATCAGCTCTTCGAAGCTTCTGGGAATGCTCTCTGTTCGGAACTTTCATAACCATAATGAGAAGTATTAATAAGCTCCTTCGTAAGCTTATAAAAGCATCTGGAGATGCTTCAGGGAAAGCTATCAAAGGTCTCATTGAGTTTTGTTAGCTTCTGGAACGCTTTGTGAAGCTCCCGGAGCAGTTTTTCGATTTTTCTAGGGAAGATTTCAGAAGGTCATGGAGAAAATTTTCGTAGTTTCTGGGAAGCTCTTGGAATTTTTCATTTGTTGGTCATGCTTCGGAAAGATCTGGGCAGGCTTAGTAATGTTTCTGAGAAAGCTTCCCGAAGCCTCTGGGGAAGCTTTACAAAACATCCCAAACATGCTTTCATGGATTTTATGAGAAGCATACTTTACTAATCGAAGATTTTTAAGATGATCTTCGAAACTTATTCAAAAGCTCTTTATTATTTATTTAGATGCTTTAAAAATTTTAACAACCAGCTTTCAAATGATTGAAACTCATTCTGAAACTAGCAAGACCTGTTTGGCTTCAATGCTGTAAAAGATTCGTAACGAACAGTTTTATAGCAAAAAGTCTGCCCAGACTACCATCGTTAAACGTTCCTCGAAAGTTTTCCGCCGTTTCGAAAGTTTCAACGGTGTGTCACGCAAATAGAAGCATGTCTCCGTTCCACCAACGCCTTTTACTACCGACTCGTGCCCTTGTATCAGAAAAAATCCCACTACTGAATGGAAACGGACGTCGGCCAGCTTCCATTAACATTCTTCCCTCCTGGGAATCCATTCCATCGTATCGGCCCTCGATGATGGAATCCTCGAGTGTCCTTCATTGACGGGCGAAAAAATCGAATCCTCTTGTGCGCCCCCGAAACACGTCCCATCCGGTTTATGCGTTTTACGACCAATGGTGGCAGCCCACGCCGCCGGAAGGACACGACATGGCGCGCTTCAGTGGAGTCCATTCGAGAAAAATATTATCATTTTCTAGGAAAAGAATAATCATCACAAGTTTTTCCAAAATCTTAAAAAAAAAACAGCAAGGTACTACAACATTGAAATCGTTCAAACAAAAATAAAATATAGAACTTAAAGTCTTCTTAATAGTTATAATTTCAAAAGTTTTTTGTCATATTTTTTTCTAGTTTCTAGTGCTGCATCTAAAGAAATAATAAAGAGCTTCTGAATAAGTTTCGGAAATCTTCTTTAGAACCTTCCATTACTAATGAATGCATTTCAAAAAGTCTATGAAAGCATCTCCAACAGGTTTTATCAATTTCTTCATAGGCTTTGAAGGCTTTCCCAAAAGATTCTTAGAGCTTCCCCAGAAGTTTCTGAGAGCTTCTCCAGAAGTTTCAGAATGCTTCTCTAGAAGTTTTTATTTTTTCTTTGGCGTTTTTAAATTTTGTTATCAGTTTTTACTTTTCACTTTTACACTTGAGCGATTTTTTTAAACTTTTATATTGCTTAAAAAATCCAAAGTTTAAGAACTACTTAATACTTAAATCACACATTATTTCGTTAGATGCTTGTTCATTTGGCTGCCTCTCGTGATGTTGTGACCGAATGACAAACGGGAGAAAATTTCCTGCTTTTTTGTGCTTTCCCGTCGAAACCGACGGAAGAAAACCATCACCGGTGGCATCATCATGGACTATATTTAGAGGCTTGGGCTGTCACACTTTGGCCAAAGGTAGCTTGGCAGAAGCATGAATTCTGACGAACCGCTTGCGTGCTTTAACCGGAGACGTCCGTCTATCACTGGAGCCGCACTTTTGTAAGGAAGCTTTCGCCGTTGGAGAGATGGGAGCGGACAGGGAGTTGCGTTTTTACACACGTTTTTTGTTTCAGTACAGAAAAACGTGCCATGGCTGTCGATTACGACCATTACACGTTGAAGGCGGTTCAACGTTGAGCGGTTTTCCTTGTCGCATTGGCGTACGGGAACGGACTCACCGATTGGAAGCAAGCGACACGACGGTTGATGATTTTATATTCCTTGATATAACTTACACGGTACGTGATTATTTTGATAGTGTAGTGATAAAGTTGCATTCCAGTTTTGGTAAACTCTTCGAAGCTTGCCCAAGATAGCTTCTAATTCAAGAAGCTTTTGAATAGTTCTAAGCATACTTCTGAAATTTTTCCAGCAAGCTAATAGAGAAACTTTAAAATGCCTCTAGGGAAACTCTCAGAAGCTTGAAGGAAAGTTCTCAGAAATTTCTAGGTTACCTCTCAGAAGCTTCTTGGGAAGCTTTCAGAAGCATCGAGGGAAGCTCTCAGAAGCTTATAAGGAATCTTTCAGAAGCTTCTGGAGAAGCTCTCAGAAGCTTCCAGGGATGCTTTCAAAAGCTTCTAGGGAAGTTCTCAAAAGCTTCTAGAGAAGCTTTCAAAAATGTCCAAGGAAGCTCTCGGAAGCTTCAAGGTATGCTCTCAGATGCTTCCAGGGAAGCTCTCAGAAGCTTCCAGGGAAACTCTGAGAAACTTTAAAGGAAGCTTTGAGAAGCTTCCAGGGAAGCTTTCAGAAGCTTCCAGGGAAGCTCTCAGCAGCATCCAGGGAAGCTCTCAGAAGCTTCCAGGGAAGCTCTCAGAAGCTTCCAGGGAAGCTCTCAGAAGCTTCCAGGGAAGCTCTCAGAAGCTTCCAGGGAAGCTCTCAGAAGCTTCCAGGGAAGCTCTCAGAAGCTTCCCGGGAAGCTCTCAGAAGCTTAAAGGGAAGCTCTCAGAAGCTTCCCGGGAAGCTCTCAGAAGCTTAAAGGGAAGCTCTCAGAAGCTTCCAGGGAAGCTCTCAGCAGCTTCCAGGAAAGCTCTCAGAAGCTTTTAGGGAAGCTCTCAGAAGCTTCCAGGAAAGCTCTCAGAATCTTCAAGGAAAGCTCTCAGAAGCTTCCAGGGAAGCTCTCAAAAGCTTCTAGGGGAGCTCTCAGAAGCTTCAAAGGAAGCTCTCAGAAGCTTTTCTGAAAGTTTTTAAATAAGTTTCCTGAAATTAAAGGCTGTGAAGGCCCAATGAAAACGCACACATGATTTTCAAAAAGCTAGATATGACGTTTCTCATAGTTTTGTCGATAACATGAATGATTCAATGAAAGTAATATCAAATTCACCCATTACACCGCTTGCGTTTTTTCACAGTGCTTCATCGTCAGCCCGGTGAGTAACCATATCACCATTCATTTCCCGACTAACACTAAAAAAAAACAAACGGAAAAACAACTTCCAACTAACAATTTTACGTCGTGACGTGTGCGCCTTATCTCGCCGACCGTCCGGAAAGTCCATTCGTTCTGAACGGGTTTCGTGTTGTAGTCTGATGTCACATCTTGCGCACCGAATCGTATGCATTCCTGTAGAAACACCTAACCAGCTCCACACGTGCACGAGACTAGGACAAGACAGGACCGAGCTTTCATTAAGCTCGTAAAACTGAATATTCAAATTTGCAGAACGATTGATGTACGATGGAATGTCATGCAAGCAACAGCACATACCCAGCTCACCGGCAGACTGTCGAAAGACGAAAGACGTGGCCTGTGAGGGAGAGGAAGGGGTGGTTATGTGTGCACGTGGGTCTGTACGTGTTTGATGGAAGACATTATGTGCTTTTTGGATGAAAGCTGCCAGACAAAACGAATCCGATCCGACAGACACAACCAGGGGAAGGACGATGATGACAGACAGCATTCGACGACGACGACGACGACGATGGTGACAGCACCAAAACCGGTGAAATACAAAACAAAGAATTCCGGTTATGGGTTCGGTTCACCTATCGTCAGGCAAAGGGGTCTATCACGTTTCCCCGAAAACCATTCGCCCGAATTCCAAACAAATCACGAACGACCGGAGTAACAAACGCCCAAAACTCATACTAATTCAGAAAATTTAATTTCTTAAATCAACATACAGCTAAATACCTCTTTATTTTTGAGCCACTACTTTGAGAGAAAATACCTGAGCAGGAACAATCAACTCGCATTTATTTGTGCATACTGTAATTTGGTAGCATACCTTAATTAAGTTTTGTTCAATATTGCAGATTTTATTATGGTATAATCGTGGTGCTGAAAATATTGTTTAACACAATTAAAAATAACTTAAGGTATTTTTACGATGAACAACATAGCCGAAGACCGCAAAGCAATCCTATGCTTGCGAAAAAAGTTATTTACTGAGAACCTATTGGCAAGGCGACGTTGATTAATACGTAAAGGAATAACAATAATAACAAAATTGGGCAAAATTTCCGAATGGTCTATGCTTAATAACTTTTTTCACAACCATCGGATTGCTTTGCGGTCTTAGGCAATGTTGCTCATCGTAGAAACACCTATTGAGGTCCGTGTTCAGAATTTTTAAAGAGGTCAATGGGCGACCTCTGGCGATTTTTCTTTGCAAAAGTAAGTTTTCCCATAGTAAATCCCATACAAACTTTGAACGGCTGGCGCTAAAATATAGTTTCTCCAATCGAGCTGAAGTTTTACACAGTTGTTATGGGACCTAAATGCAATCCAAAAAGTGGACTGGAGTAAGAATCTAAATTTTTCATATAACCGTGTCCCAGGCTATTGACCGTACAGTTGTGTTCAGAATAACAGTAGTGAAAGGTGATTTCCATACAAAATGCTTAACTTTGGCGTGCTGTAACTTTGTTTCTCTATGACCAATTGGCATGACATTTTGACAGTGAACTACAAATATACTCAATTTCATTATCACAAAATTTGAAAATGTTCACACTACCGGCTAAAAAGTTAAGTGCCAGGTGATCGCTCAAAATCGCTCAAAATAATAGTAGTTTTAATAATTTAAATATCTGCTAAATGTGGAGTTTTTCAATTTTTCTTATTGCGGGGAAATTTAAAAATTTGGATTGCCTCGCGGAAATAACGCGCAGCGAGCAATCTCCGCATAGAGCAAATGAACCACAGTAAGCTTTGTAGTTCTACACATGATTCAATTCGATGAGATTACAGATCATCAACGTTACAATAGCTACAATTCGGCACATCATTTTGGACAATATTAGCACTCCCATTCGCACGCTTTTATCGCATTACTAACTATAACGCACCTCAGTTCTTCAAATTCTCAGATTGATCTATTCAAAAGAAATACTGATGCCCATGCATGTGGTTGAACCGTGAGTTCAACACAACTATCCGCGGTTATGTATGGTCTTGAAAGTTTCCCGTAGCATATGGAATCGAAACAAGTTGGTTCTTATAATTTTAGTGAACGTTGGTATGGATGCATTAAGATGGCCAAGTACTGTGTTGGACCCAATTGATCGAAATACAGTATGCTACGGGTCTGGATGTATCATGCTAAAGATTTCCATGCGTGTGATTCACATCTATGCAATTGCATCAAAATCTCACATAAAGGGTTTTTACTACATTCAAGTCATTTACTATGGATTGAATACTTGCCTAAAAATGTTCGCTAAACTTTCAAGCGAAAGCCGTTTCGAATTTATCGTGACAGGAGATTCATAGATACCCAAACAAACAATTTCAATATTTTGTCAGCGGCGACTGAGATGATTTTGATGGAAAATTTACCGCTCAACAACTCAGGATTTTCCTGGAATCAAAATTTTTCTTGCAACGCATAATACTCATCATTTCAGCAATTTCCACCCAAGCTATAAATGTATAAACGAGTCATGTTTTTACAAAATTGTTGCTGAACTAAAATTTACAAAAGAAAAACCTACTATTATTTTGAGCGATTTTACCTGGTGCTTTGTGATAATGAAATCGAATATATTTGTAGTTCACCGTCAAAATTTCATGCCGATTGCTCATATGGAAACAAAGTTACAGCATGCCAAAGTTGAGCATTTTGTATGGAAATCGCCTTTCACTACTATTATTCTGAACACAACTGTATATACCACTGCGTCAACGCCAGTTCATGCGGAAATGGTGAAAGGGTGGGGTAATTGTTAAGGCAGAGAGGCTTGCTGGTTTGGTTAGCGGACTGCCTATGAATCAGGCGAAAATAATGATAAACACTTGATAAAGGCATAATGATGAACGAATGGAAGCGTACACTCAGGCAAATGGACTATCGATAATCATAGGAACCCCTTATGAAAATTCGCCACAAGAAATCGGATTGAAATTCATAAATTAGCCTTATTAAACCGAAATTTGAAAACAAAAATAGTTTTCGTCGCATCCTGGAATAGAACCGAGAACCTTGAAACGATACATAAAGCGTTCGTATTGCAATAATCGTTCCACCTTTCATAAGGCAAAATGTATGAAATTCGATAGTCCAGTTCGCTGCGTGTAGGGGAACGGTTTATTTCTGTTCGTCTCGGGTTCTAGCAAATGCTATGAACTGTGATAGATAACATCAACTGCGATATATTAAGAGTGGTAGATAGAAGCAAGTGAAAGACACAAATTACGAAGAAAGGGACGGGCCTGGGATTGAACCCATGACCTTCTGATTATGAAGCAGAAGCGGTAGTCATTAGACCACCAACCCCGTCTGTCTGTGCTGAATAACTTTTATATAGTTACAACTTACAATTTTTTATATAGTTTATTAAATTTCAGTTGCATCCCAACTTTGAAACGGATTTATATATTTTCACTGATGGAAGAATTACATTACCGTTACATGACATGTAATACAAAGGGGATTCATTCACAAATTCTAGGCCCTAAAGAGCAATTATTTGGTTACATCATCGTAGTACACCGCAATTTAAACCGTAGCAATTTTTTATTTTAAATTTCGTCACGATGACAATATTTAGCTCGCCCCAAAACGTGTTTGTTTATTTTGCTCGATAGACAGATGATTTGACGTTTCAATAACTAGACTTGTTTTCAGTCTTCACCCAACTCTCCATTCATAGACTATGGATTTCAACATCTCAATAAATCAATGCACCATATAAAAAGAAGGACTGTAGCTTTTTTTTTTCGATTGATGAATAACTAAATATGAGGAATTTTTTAGCTTACTTTATTTGTAAAAATGATTATTATTGGGGCCCAGATTTTGATATGCCAACTAAGGTACCTCGGGGATAGAGAGAGTCTGGTGTGAGTCCTTGTCATCACGGCTTCAACTTCCAAGAAGAACACTTTTAATATTCAACAACAACAATAACAAAGTTTAGAATTTTATATTAGTTAAGAACAGTTTGACCAACTGTTTTTGTTGTTTTTTTTCAGTACTATTGCAAAATTTTAACAAGGATTATATTTAAATTTTTAGTCAAAAACCTCAAATCAAGATTTCTCGAGATTCCTCCTAGGGATTTTTTTTTAAATTGGTCCAGACGTGCAACATGACCTCAGGAACCGAGCCATGTGCTCAGATTTGATGGACATTTTTTTTCATAATAACGGTCTGTCGGGGCACCGTGACTATATGTTTACAGTTTTTTTTCGAGGTTGATAGAAATGAAGTCGTCAAGTAGCTGTCAGTTTTCGGAATATATCACCTTCACGGGATGGTTGTAGAGCTTGAATGAGGGTTGCAGCCTCACAAGGGTTAGCAAACACTGGTTTTATATTCGGGCTATCGTGCTGTTATATTGTGTACAACATTTGTGATTTTTATGCTATCCTTTGATTACTTTGTGTTACCGCATTTGAAGCTCAGTTGGACTGGATTTGCATGTCAAACGCAAACAGCAATATGTGCAATAATGTTCTAGAGGTTGAGCGCTATATGATGATGCCTCATGTGATTCGGTTTTGTCGATTGTTCTGTCGATATCTCAGTATCCTGTCCATTTAGACAGATGGTATTTTCGAAAAAGTTGTTCAGCAACTTGATGGCTATCATTGCTCAAGCAAGTTGGTTAAAAATTTTGCCACCGGCGGTGCTAGTGAGCATGGAACTTTGTTTTGCATAGATTTCAGGAGCCTGATCATTTAGAAAGATGGCGTCTTTGGCAAAGTTGTTCAATAGCTCATGGACTATCATTATTTTAGCCAATCTCTAATTTCTAGGCCTAAATAAAGATAGCCCTTGAGGTATTATATAACACTGCGATCGAGCTGCTCAGATATTTCCAAAGCAAATGTTTAATGCTCTTTGGCGTCACCTGGTGGCAACATTGAGAATTAACTACCTAGATCCATGATTGCCTTTGGCTTATTTAACAACTTTACCGAAGACGCCATATTTATAAGTGGTTAGAATTCTGAACCTGAATATTTTGAATCAACTGCCTCAAACAACGATAGTCCTTCAGCTACTGAACAACTTTGCCGAAAACGTCATCTTTCAAAGTGATCAGGTTCCTGAGATATTCGCAAAACAAAATTTTCATGCACACTAGCGCTGCCTAGTGACGGAATGCCTCAACACCGCATGTCAGCCCTTGATCTCCTAAACAGCATTGTCGAAGATGGTTTTTCTGTAATTAATCTAGATCGAGAGGTATTTCATATTGAACATGAAAATCCCAGGCTGTTGTACAAAGTACAATGCGCGACTATTCGCGTTACAAAAATCGCACGACAACCGAAAGGTTAATTACTATCAAAGTGAATCATTTGATCCAATTAGCCTTCCTACTAACAACTACGCCTTCCCATTACATTTATGGAGATGCAGAGCTATATACGGTCTGCAATGAATAAAAGTTACATATTAACATTCTTTTTATCATGCCCACCTGATTACAAGGACATGGCCGGCGTCTTTGTTGAGCTTGGCTAAGTTGAGTCACTGATTTATAAACATAGAAAAAGTTTATGGCCATGGTAGTCAATTTCCTAGTTGATTCATAGCCAATTTCCTAGTTGGTTCTTTGTGCATTATCATTGAATTCTGTCAATCATAGAGTAACTAACATAGTTATATGCAGTCAGTCTTAACTAAGCTGGGTAAGCTACAAGTTCTCCTACTATCATAATTCTAATCAAAATATCAAAATCGAGGAAATTTTAAACCACAAAACTAGGGAAGATTATGTTCTTCTTCTTTCTGGCGTTACGTCCCCACTGGGACAAAGCCTGCTTCTCATCTTAGTGTTCTTATGAGCACTTCCACAGTTATTAACTGAGAGCTTACTATGCCAATGACCATTTTTGCATGTGTATATCGTGTGGCAGGTACGAAGATACTCTATGCCCAGGGAAGTCGAGAAAATTTCCAACCCGAAAAGATCCTCGACTGGTGGGATTCGAACCCACGACCCTCAGCTTGGTCTTGCTGAATAGCTGCGCGTTAACCGCTACGGCTATCTGGCCCCCCAAGGAAGATTATGTATACTTGTATTTTATCAAATGACTTATAAGACTTATAGTTATAGGTGATGATATTTTAATCGAGAATTAGCCTTTCTTTTTGAATATACTGTTTGGCAAATATTTTTTAAGTATCCTCATCATACTGATATAATAAATTTTAGCTCCAATACGTGACATGTAACAATACGGGGAAATAGTTTTTCCGGTGAAATGGTCCATTTGGTCGAATGGAATTCGGGCAAATGGGTTTCGGGGAAAGGTGATAGAATCTAGCCGAAGGGGGTGGTTTTTGGTTTGGCTAACCGAAAAAGTGGTGTTGGAAAAGTGCGTTTGTTTATGCACGTGATGTTCCAGATTGCATAGGAGGAGCGTGAGTGTCAGTCACTGGATGGTTCGATCGTCGAGGAGCATCGATGCAAGAATTTGCGCAGAGGTGGATGGAAACTTCTATGTGGCAACTTACGAGCTAGAAGCGTTCGTGAGATTCTTTTGAAATGCTGAGGTACTTTATGTATGGTTGAAAGATAGATTGGAAGTAATTTAATTTGAGATTTGCGTCTGACAGAAGTTTTGATTTTAAACGTGACGATGCAAATTTATAAAAACATTATTTCTGTGCATTAGAATGATAATTTAATGTAATTTACTTACAGTAACTAAAAAATCATCTTTTCTTTGATTACAGTTTCAGTTTACAGATAACAGTTTGCGTTGACATTCCATATCCGAATGGTGGATTCCAGGTGTGAGCATAAATTTTAATTGCGCGTCCATATTTTAGTAACATTTGAGCGGAAACCTAGAGTATATTTATGCCATTTAGCCTTCCCTAGTCGAGTGGTTAGAGTCCGCGACTACAAAGCAAAGTCATGCTGGGTTCGATTCCCGGTCGATCCAGGATCTTTTCGTAATGGAAATTTACTTGACTTCCCTGGGCATAGAGTATCATCGTACCTGCCACGATATGATATACGAATGAGAAAATGGCAACTGTGGCAAAGAAAGCTCTCAGTTAATAACTTTACAAGTGCTCATAATAACACTAAGCTGAGAAGAAGGGTCTGTCCCAGTTAGAACATAATATCAAGAAGAAAAAGAAGAAGAAGAAGAAGCAAAATTTTGCTTAAGTTTTTTCCAAAAAATTGGCTACAGTTCGATGTAAACAGCTTATGAAATATTTAGAAAATTGAAACAACGTTATTCATATTATATTGTATTATATTGTATCAATGGCCTTTTCAACCAAAAATTGTTGTGTTCTGACTCTAATTCCAAATAACACGATTCGTATTCCGAAGAGATACGATTTTAAAAGTTAAAATTGTCACTTTTCAGATGGAGGACTTGAAATAAAAAAGAATCTTTTTCTGTAGAAAGTTTACAGTTTTATTTGAAAAAATCACAAGGTTTAGTCAACAGTTTGGCATTTTAGTCAGTTTTTCACAATTATGAACGCATTAGGTAATCAAATCGCATTAAACATGGATTGTTTTCAATATGTTTCTCAAATATCAAGACTACCTCCCAACCTATTGTGCAGGTAAATTGCTAAATGTAAATATGATCCATTTTACGTCAATGTGCTCCACTTCAGTTGCTGTTGAAATAAATTGTAGTTCAATTGGATTCGAATTCATTTCCACCGACCGCACAGCAATATTGCAAAATTCCGAAAAAGTACATCCAATGCATAGGTTTACGGTTTGGCACACGGTCAATAGTTCCTCCCTGCTGCTTACTAACCAGCACGCGAGTCAATCAGCATAGCTACCCAAAAATGTGCGTTGCACCCAAACAAAACTGTTTGCAATTCAATTAAAATTTATCGTTGCGTGTTTGGCCAGCTACCAGCCAGACCCACTGGGACAGAACTCCACCCCGGTTGGAGGAAAAAAGTCTAATTCCGCAATTCAATTCCCCGGACTGACTGCGCTGGTATCATAGGCGTAGCCAGGATTTCGATCAGGGTGGGGCAAGTTACCTAAAAAGTTCACACGGTGCTTAATTTACCGTTGCTATCAAGAAAAACAGGCATCAAAACTATTGACACCAGTTGGTTTACACAGTTGTTCCATACCTCTGGAGCGATTTAAAAAAATCGTAACGTGAATTTTGAGTAAAGCCCTTTTGAAGGCTTAACCGTCAAAATGAAAAAAAAAAAAAAAAACTTAAATTGCTACTTAGGAAGCCTGAAATAGGAGAATTTCAGATTCTTGCAACGCTGTTAATGGCGGTACCACAAGAGAACTATTAGGATTAATTTCTTGATAAATTTACCAAGGAATCAAAAAAAGACAATTATTATAACCACCCCCGGTGCCCCCTCTGCCTACGCCCATGCTTGGTACGCTTCTGTTCCATTCCCCTGCTAGTGCAATGTCAGTTTGAGTTCCACTCAGTGCCAATAATTGAGAATATATCGAGCTTATTGTTTGGGTAAATTTCCCGGTCCGTGTAGAACCCACTTCAGCGTGAAATGAAAGTCGACCTGGAAAATTGAAACAAAAACTGCTCAACCTCCTCGGTGCACGCAACTCCATTCAACTTCAATTACTGGAACACTTATAATAAAACTAAACTAGTTTGGCCCGGTAATTGTGTCATCTGAAAGTGTGCACTATTCATTCATTCATCGCCCTCCTCATCACACATCAAACCCATGGAACGAAAAATTAGTTTTCAATTGATCAATCAACACGTTTTTGCCCGTTCGGAGCAAACTTTCCGGGCGAAAAAGTTGTTAATTAATTTACCCCGAAGTGTACTTACCGCACTGATGCCGTCGGAAAATAGTTCCCCTCCAAGGGCATCGCCGTCCCCCAGAAAGTCATCCTCCTCATAGATAACGTTACTAGAGTCGTCTAGCTCCTACGGATACGGGTGGATGGATTGGGTTGGGTTTGGGATTGGTGTGTCGGTGTGTGTGGATATGGAAAAATGAAAAGAAAACGAAAGAAATGGGAAAACAAAAGAGTAAATTAACAAAAGAACATAAAATAGAGGTGCATACTAGGTACTAAACTAATAAACTAAACTATATAAAAAAGCTTTTATCATTGTTGAATAAACTAAATTTGTCTCAATCATATGCTTTTATGGAAAAGATATATCTACCATGCTTTTTTTGGATGACTTTCTCAGTTTGGTTGTAAAAAAACGATTGTTTTTACTTTCCCGACGTTTCTGCTGATAGGAATGTAATGTTGTAATGCCTAGCGTCTCCCATTCAAAATGATTTCCGTCTGATTGGCAATCATGCTTAAGTTTTAGTTGTTTTTAGCTAGAAAAACTGGGCGACAATTTTGGAGCGAGATATATGTGTTCTTGGAAAATGAAGGTGTGGCTTCGTTCTTTATCCACCATAAATGCATGACATCAATTCTCAGCTATAGTTTTTGCACACGCTGCTTATGATAATATACATAAAAATGAAAAAAAAAAAAAACAATTTACATAATTCTTAGGTGAACAAAAATCTTCTGAATCAATTGACAAATAGTCTTCAGCAGTTACGTTCTTTTATTCTGTTGAACAATAGTGGGAAAACTTCGCTTGTCGTACACAGCATCAGTGTGACGGTTCTGTCCTCGTGCGACCATCGAATTATTAATCGTTCGGCTGTCGCTCGACGACTCCGTTGCAAAAAATACTGTGATACTAAAGACTGTCATGATATAAGAAATGCGGTTCCTTAAATTCGTATTTTTTGAACAGTGCAAATACTACTATTTCAAATGTTTTAGCATATACAGGGGATAGGCAAATTGATTGAGATAGGCAAAATTTTGCCCAAATTCAAATGCTTATAACTTTATGAAAAATGGATGAAATTGGATGCATCTGGAAGCAGTCGACGGCAAATTTGGTCCAGTTGTAGGACCTTCCTTGGCCATGCATTTTGTCCACTGGACACCGGAGATGTTCTGGATTTTCTGGGGTCATGTCCAAATGTCATTTTTTCTGTCGCTTCTATTTTTGTGCGGTGTAAAGTTCGATAGATGTTTGCAATTTTCCTAGAAACTAGAACTAATAGGAAGTTGAATGCCACCGGACGCATTAAGATTGGTTGGAAATCTTCAGAAATATGACCATTTCCGTAAAACTGGTTCTTGAAAGCATGGTCAGTCATGTTTGTATTTCCAATCATGTTAATATTATACGGAGATATATCCAAGCCGACACTAACCTTAAAAATGATGATTCCTGCAGCATATTCAGAACCATTAGATGCACAGACTACACTATAGAAGGTTCCAAGTACCCTGGGGGAAGTGGTCAATTAGGAACATATCCGGAACCATATCAATATGGGCATCAAACTTCATGATTTTCAATGGTTATGCTTTCCGAAGCATTTCCAGCATCACCGGCTGCCATGACCACTTTATAGTAGGTTCCAGGTGCCCCGGGGAATGTGGCCGATTCGGAATATGTCCGTTCATCTGTTTAGAATCACATTCTACCATAAACAGTAAGATCCATGGGACTTGGAAAATGGCGATCATTTTCAGAACCACATGATGTAATAACCACTCTATAGTAGATTCCAGGGGCTCCTAGAGATGTGGCCAATTCGAAACATGACCTCATCCCCCAGGGCCCATGGAACCTACTATACAGTGGTCGTATAAATAAGATGCGCTGTAAATACTTCTATTAGCATCACCTTCAAAAATCTTGATGTTTATACCCATATTGATGTGTTTTCGGGCATGTTTTGAATTGGCCACATCCCCCGGGGCACCTGGAACCTACTATAAAGTGGTCATGGCAGCCGGTGATGCTGGAAATGCTTCGGAAAGCATAACCTTTGAAAATCATGAAGTTTGATGCCCATATTGATATGGTTCCGGATATGTTCCTAATTGACCACTTCCCCCGGGGTACCTGGAACCTTCTATAGAGTGGTCTGTGCATCTAATGGTTCTGAATACGCTGCAGGAAACATCATTTTTAAGGTTGCTGTCCGCTTGGATATAGCTCCGGATAATATTTACATGATTTGAAATACAAACATGACTGACCATGCTTTCCGGAACCAGTTTTACGGAAATGGTCATGTTTCTGAAGATTTCCAACCAATCTTAATGCGTCCAGTGGCATTCAACTTCCTATTAGTTCTAGTTTCTAGGAAAATTGCAAACATCTATCGAACTTTACACCGCACAAAAATACAAGCGACAGAAAAAATGACATTTGAACATGACCTCATAAAATCCGGAACATCTCCGGTGTCCAGTGGCCAATATGCATGGCCCAGAAAGTTCCTAAAACTGGACCAAATTTGCCGTCGACTGCTTCCAGATGCATCCAATTTCATCCATTTTTCATAAAGTTATAAGCATTTGAATTTGGGCAAAATTTTGCCTATCTTAATCATTTTGCCTATCCCCTGTAGCAGCATTTTAACTGCAATATGATTTCCTATGTTCTTGGAGGGTGACCTGAATAATTACAACTTGGAGGGTCCATACAATAATTACAACTCGTTTAAAATTAATACAACTCGACAAAATTAATAGATATTAAAGCTGTCAGCAAATAAATAAATAGGCAAAATTACTGAAGGAACTCCTTAGACATAAGATAGCTGGAATCATTGACGAAAAACAAGGCCTTATTCATAACACATCTCTTCAAGGAATTTCAACCTGGTTAAGGCTTCTAAGAAAAGTTAAAAAAATCGGTCATAGTTTTTTATTCCAGCAATATGTTCTTTCTTTGTTTTCGCTTCAATTTTTTTTAAATAATTTCTCAAATTTAATTTATATTGCTTAAGTTCTATACTACTTTTCACTTAGAAAAAAATTTGCAGTCTCTAGAATTTTAGTTTAATCAAATTTGTGATGGTATATCAAAGAGTCTTTAATCCTTTTGTTACAAATCTTTTAGAAATTAGTCAAAAAATATTGTGAGATTTGTTCATGTTCAAGTTGATCCCGAAATGCCTTCCTGAATTTAACTAAAAAGAAATACATAACTTTTCAAACGTTCAAACTTTGCCTTAGCAATTTTTCCAAAAAAATCATTGATTCTGTCAAATTCTTTTATATAGTTTTACCAAAAAAGTTATTGAAAACTTTATCTCGAAGTTCATCAAAAGTTCTTCAGAAATATTTTCAAAATACATCGTAAATTGCGTCACAAATTCTCTTTTGCTTGTTTCTGTAAATTTTACTTTAAATCCCTGGAATATACAGAAATTATCTAAAAAAGTATTCTTGGAATGCTTTTCGGCTTCAAATCTTCACAGGAAATTTATTGAAAACTCCCAGGAATACTTTTGTTCCCGAAATTAGCATAGCGGTTAAGTAAATTTCGTCAAAAAGTATCAAAAAATCTACGGTTAACTCATGAAGTTCCTGACAAGAATTCAGTATTTCTTCCAAATTCAACTTGAACTTCAATAAAAAAATAGAAGTCAATGAAAAGATTCGTAAAGTAATTTGTAAGGATTTTCCTTTAAAAATATTGGGGTATTTCTGGAGAAGTAACTCCAGTAACTCCTATCCCTACCTCCCCGTGGTGCCGCCTGGGGTACGAGTAACCGTAGGGAAGATCGGGTAACCAACCCTGGTGGGACCTTGGTCGTATGCTGACAGGGAAAGCCCCCCTTCCTCTCTTCTGAGGGTGTAGCTTATCAGAGCGTCTGTTCTCCATGTTAGGGGCGGCTCAAAAAAGCGTCTGTTCTCCATGTTAGGAGCGGCTGATCATCGTCCTAGTGCCAACGTGGGACTCTAAACAGTGCTGTGCACGATGGTCCTCCGGCGAGACAGGGGGTTGGTGCAGGCCTTACAAGCCAGCCGTAAAAATCATCAGTACAGGAAGCATACAATGTAAATTCGGACCGGAACAATCGGCATAGACCCAGGCATCGAAAACGGACTAACGATTGGAAACTCGGATCATGGAGCTGTAAGTCTCTCAATTTCTTGGAAAGTGCCCGCATTCTTTCCGAATTATTGAGGTTCCGCAAGTTCGACATCGTAGCGCTGCAGGAGGTTTGCTGGAAAGGGTCGACGGTACATACGTATAGGGATGGTTATACCATCTACCAGAGCTGCGGCAACAGATATGAGCTGGGCACAGCTTTTATCGTGATGGGCGAAATGCAGAGGCGCGTGATTGGGTGGCCAATCGACAACAGAATGTGCAAGTTGAGGATCAAAGGCCGTTTCTTCAATATCAGCATAATCAACGTGCACAGCCCTCACCTAGCAAGTGACGATGATGATAAGGACGCTTTCTACGCGCAGCTGGAACGTGAATACGACGGCTGCCCAAGCTATGATGTCAAAATCGTTATCGGAGATCTCAACGCTCAGGTTGGCCAGGAGGAGGAATTTAGACCGATTATAGGGAAGTTCAGCGCTCACCAGCTTACGAACGAAAACGGCCTTAGACTGATTGATTTCGCCGCCTCCAAAAACATGGCCATACGTAGTACCTACTTCCAGCACAGCCTCCCGTATCGGTACACCTGGAGATCACCCCAACAAACTGAATCGCAAATCGACCACGTTTTGATTGATGTAAGACACTTCTCGGACATTATCGACGTCAGAACTTATCGCGGCGCAAACATCGATTCGGACTACTACCTAGTGACGCCAACGACTCTCCGTTATGAACAACATTCGATACCGATGCCCGCCACGGTACAATCTGGAACGACTCAAGCTACCCTAAGTCGCAACTGATTACGCGCAAAGCCTTGAAGCAGCGTTGCCGGAAGAGCTCACCGAAGCCCCTCTCCAGGACTGCTGGAGTAGTCTCAAAGCAGCCATAAACAACGCAGCGGAAGGTGCCATTGGGTTCGTGGAACCAACCCGACGAGGAGTGTCAGACGGTTTTGGACGAGAAGAATGCAGCGCGGGCGATGATGCTGCAGCAAGGCACCCGTCAAAACGTGGAACGATACAAACAGAAGCGATGACAGCAAACTCATCTATTCCGGGATAAAAAGCGCCGCCTGCAAGAGTTGGAGTGCGAAGAGATGGAGCAGCTGCGTCGTTCTCAAGAAATGCGTAAGTTCTACAAGAAACTCAATCCATCCCGCAAAGGCTTTGTGCCACGAGCCGAAATGTGCCGGGATAAGGATGGAGGTATCTTGACGGACGAACGTGAGGAGATTGAAAGGTGGAAGCAGCACTACGATGAACACCTAAACGGCGCAGAGGAGGAAGATCAAGACAGCAGGAGGAATGGCTTCATCAATACGGCGAATGAGGGAGACGTGCCAACTCCCACAATAGGTGAAGTTAAGGATGCTATCAAACAGCTCAAGAACAACAAAGCAGCTGGAATGGATGGTATTGGAGCGGAACTTATTAAAATGGGCCCGGACAAATTGGCCACTTGTCTGCACCGATTGATAGCCAGGATCTGGGATACAGAACAGCTACCGGAGGGGTGGAAGGAGGGAATAATATACCCAATATACAAAAAGGGTGACAAGTTAGAATGTGAGAACTATCGAGCGATCACCATTCTTAACGCAGCCTATAAAGTGCTTTCCCAGATCATCTTCCGCCGTCTATCGCCACTGGCAAGCAGATTTGTGGGAAGTTATCAAGCCGGTTTTGTGGACGGGCGATCGACGACATACCGAATCGTTATGTTGCGGCAGATCCTCCAAAAGTGTCGCGAATATCAAGTCCCTACGCACCACCTATTCATTGATTTCAAAGCAGCCTGTGCATTATCGGATCCGTTTGAAACACGCAAAGGACTTCGACATGGCGATGGTCTTTCCTGCCTCCTGTTCAATATTGCGCTAGAAGGTGTTATGAAACGGGCGGGCTTCAACATGCGGGGCACGATCTTCAATAAATCCAGCCAGTTCATTTGTTTCGCTGACGACGTGGACATTGTCGGAAGCACGTTCCAGGTGGTTGCTGAACAGTATACCAAGCTGAAACGTGAAGCAGATCGGGTGGGATTGAAGGTGAATACGTCGAAAACGAAATATCTGCTGGCTGGAGGAACCGAGCGCGATAGAGCTCGCATAGGCAGACGCGTGACGATCGACGGGGATGAGTTCGAGGTGGTGGACGAATTTGTCTACCTTGGATCATTGATAACGTCGGATAACAACTGCTGCAGAGAAATTCGAAGACGTATCATTGCCGGAAGTCGTGCTTACTATGGACTAAAGAAGACCTTGCGGTCTGGTAAACTTCACTTCCGTACTAAGTGTACCATGTACAAGACGCTAATAAGACCGGTAGTCCTCTATGGGCATGAGACGTGAACAATGCTCGAAGAGGACCTGCAAGCGCTAGGAGTTTTTGAACGACGTGTGCTTAGGACGATCTTCGGCGGAGTATGTGAGAACGGCGTATGGAGGAGAAGAATGAACCACGAGCTTGCGCAACTCTACGGTGAACCCAGTATCACGAATGTCGCCAAAGCTGGAAGGGTACGATGGACGGGGCACGTTGTGAGAATGCCGGACAACAATCCCGCAAAAATGGTGTTCAACTCAAATCCAGCCGGTACAAGACGAAGGGGAGCGCAACGAGCTAGGTGGTTTGACCAAGTGGAGCAGGATCTTGGAAGTGTTTGGCGATCGAGGAATTGGAGGTTAGCAGCCATGGACCGAGTTAGTTGGCGTAACATTGTAGCGCAGGTCATGTCTTGAAGGAAGTAGAGCCAGCAAAAGTAAAAAGGAGAAGTTTTTGAGCCAAATATGGAAAGTGGATGGATATTGTTTAAAGAAGAATCCTTGAATTAACATTTGAAAAAAAAAAAATGAAGCAATTTTTGAATCCTGAAAATATACCTTATGGAATTTCTGGAGAATATTTTTGAGATGTTTAAGAATGAATTTTAAAATCCTTTTGTTAATCTGTTGAAAAATTGTTTTGAAAATTCTCAGAAGAAACGATAATGCTGTTTAAAGTAGAAAATCTATGAAAATGCTTGGGTGGATCTCTGGTGAATTTTTCAGAATGATCGACGACATCCCACGGGAAGCAATACTATAATTCTCTTAAGAAGTCGCTAAACAAATTTCCCGGGAAATTTTTCAGTACTTTTACGGAAGAGTTAATGAAATAATAGCTGAACTTTTTCCGCTTAACACTTTGGAATGATTGAATTAAAAAAAAATAGGTAGGCGCGATTGAAGAAATTTTAAAATATTACAGAGGGGTCTGCGAGAGAGAATTTTGAAGGAATTCGGTGATCAATATCAAATTGATTTTCAGACAAATCCTAAGATCCACTGATGAACAATCTAAAGAAAAAACAGAAATACAGATAAATTTGTGTAAAACTTCTCTGACAAATCACAAAGAACATTTTCCCAAGTGAATCTTATAAAAAACTGGTGGGATATTATAATCTTGAATGAATCTTTCAAAGTTTTTTTTTTGCAGGAAGACCTGAAAAATATTAGCTAAGAATTCTTCAATCAAACTTTAAGAATTTCTGAGGGATTTTATGAGTGATTTTCTGAAAGATTTGGTGAATGAATCTAAAGAGAAACTTTAGAAAGAATTTCGAAAGCAAAGTTGGAAAAACCTTTAAGTGCACTCTCTGATGATGTTGAACAATTTGTTACAGATCCTTCGAAAAAAATTTGGGTGAGATTAGAAAGCCTAAAGAAACTCCAAGAAAAAATCTATTAAAAAAAAATTCTAATCCCAGAAATGATTTTCCGTGGGAGTCCCAGCAGGAATTCAATGAAAACTGGTAAACGCGTTCTTGCGGAATGGCACGGATATAATTCATGATGAGATCCCCAATACCTGAAAAGTTCCTGCCAGAATTACAAAAGGATATTCCTAGTGAGTTCTTTGGAAGAATTCTTGAAGGATTTTTACTGGATTAGGCATAGATTGAATATTTTCCGTAATGCAATTTGAAATTTACAAGTATCACTGATATACAGGATGTGAGACAAAATCACAAACGGATAAAACTTGCAAACTACGAAATTTGTAAAAATCATGATCATGATTTGATCATAATTTGAATCTTCTTTCGTTTTACGTCCTTTACGTAGCTTTTTAGCTTAGAGTTCTTATGAGCCTGTCCACCGTTAGTGAGAGCTGACTTCATCATTTGACCATTTTTGCATTTAAATATCGTGTGACAAGCACGAAGATACTCTATGCCCTAAGAAGTCGAGATTATTTTCTACACGAAATGATCCTCGACCGGTGGGATTCAAATTCACGATCCTTAGCTTGATCTTGCTGAAAAGCTGCGGCTATTATTGGGATTAGGCAGCAGTGGAATAAAAGTCCGAGTTATACTTAATAACGAATTAAATAAGGATTTATTAAAACAACGATGCGCACACAACGAGTTCACTTTCCAGATAGAAAATGGCGCACATTGCATAGCCACTTACTACACTTACTACTAAAATTTTGCTATACAATATTCCAGGACTTCCTCTAGAGCTTTTCCTACCAGAGCTGCGGCAATACACATGAGCTGGGAACAGCTTTTATAGTGATGGGTGATATGCAGAGGCGTGAGATCGGGTGGTGGCCGATCAATGAGAGAATGTGCAAGAGACTCAAAGGCCGGTTCTTCAACTTCAGCATAATAAACGTGCACAGCCCTCACTCCGGAAGCACTGATGATGATAAAGATGCTTTTAACGCGCAGCTCGAAAAAAAACGACGCCTGGAGGAGACGGAGTGCGAGAAGATGGAACAGCTGTGCCGGTCTCAAGAAACACCTATGTTCTATCAGAAGCTCAACGCATCCCGCAAGAACTTCGTGCTGCTAGCCGAGATGTGCAGGAATAAGGATGGGAGCATCTTGACGGACGAGCGTGAGCTGATCGAAAGGTAGAAGCAGCACTTCGACGAACACCTGAATGGTGCTGAGAGCACAGGCAATGAAGGTCGGTTAACGGAGGACATGCCTTTGTTAGTACTGCGGGCGACGGAAACCTACCGGCCCCCACTTTGAGAGAGGTTAAGGATGCCATTCACTAGCAGAAGAACAAAAAAGCTGCTGGTAAGGATGGTATCGGAGCTAAACTCATAAAGATGAGCCCGGAGAGGCTAGCCATTTGTCTGCACCGGCTGATAGGCACAATCTGGGAAACACACCTACCGATTTACAAAGTGATTATTTGCATGACTTGCCATAGCATAATGCAGCAAAAAAATCTTAAATGTTCTTAAACCGCTAGCCTTAAAATCATATCCAAAAACTCTTCTAAAGAAGTCGCTAAAACTTGACGGTTCAACTTACGTGTTTCAAAACGTGTAAAGATTTTCAATTGCAAGTGAAAACCTCAACAACTTTAAGAAAAATGATGTTCCACGAGAGACAGTACACTTTTGAGGTATGATCTCTTAATTCTCCTGCACTCTCTTTCAGTACATTTAATGTATTTATTTCTTCATCCAGAGATAAGAGCATTTATCATCCAGTTTTAACTCCCTTCAAAATCCTTCATTTCTTCCGGAAGTTCAACCACATTACCAGGGGAGCGTCTGAGAGTTTTCAAAACTTCCGCTCCTACCATACATCCCCGCAACCGATCTTTCGTGACATGTGCACAAAAAATGATCATTAACGGCTGACAAAAGTGAAACAGAAGCTTTCCTCCCCGCCCACAATAGCCGCCGAAGCCGAAGCTCGATTCAATCTTTGGCTCTGGGACTGACTGGCGTAAAAAAGCTGTCTTCCCGTCCATAAAATAATGGTTTTGTTCGTTCGGGAATTTTTGTATCCAACCGTCACCATGATAAACCACTCAACCCATTCATCTTACGTTTCTCCTCGTCGGAGAGTCTAAGTTGAAGAGAGAAAGAGGACATCCAGAGGACACAGTGGCGCGCCTTCATACAAAGGCCGGATAAAACCTCAAATGCATCCCAAAACGGTTGAACATGAGAATTTATTAACTTTCTTCGGTGTAATCCCGCTGGAAATCAACGTCAAGTTGACAATTTGATTTTCTAATGAAATTTGTTCAGATTGATTTTTATTTAATCAGAACTTATTCTTTTTGACGTTACGTCCTAACTGGGATAGAGCCTGCTTATCAGCTAAGTGTTCGTATGAGTACTTCCACAGTTATTGACTGAAAGCTGTCTTTGCCAATTGACCATTTTTGCATTCGTATATCGTATGACATTTAGGTACGAATATACTCTGTGCCCTGGGGAGCATTGTCAAGAGAACGTTTTCGACAATTCCTAGGGTCTGATTTGGAAGAAGTGAGAACTATTACATAAAATAAAACATATAAAATCTCCGGATGATGATGGAATTTTTAACATCATCATCAAGAATCCTCCAGTAAGTAACCTATTATTGTTTTTTGAGATATTTTTAAACATTTTTTTCCAGATGGCTTATTTTTCTGACAAATGGAAAAATGCCAAGGATGTACCAATTTTAAAATTTAACAAAAATCCTGCAGATGCTTCCGGCAATCGTCCAATCAGCTTGCTTTCCTCCATCAGTGAAGTTTTTGAAAAGGTCATTTTGAATAGAATGATAGTCAATATCAACAAAAATTCAATTTTTGCCAATGAACAGTTCGGATTCCGCCATGAACATTCGACCACTCACCAAATTTTATGTGTATCGAATTTGGTCCGCTCCAACAAACCTGAAGTCTATTCTACTGGTCTTGCTCTTTTAGACATAGAAAAAGCATTCGACAATGTTTGGCACGAAGGCTTGATTATACAATCAAAAAAACTTTAATTTACCTGCAAACATTGTTGGAATATTTCAAAATTATCTGTCAAATCGAACACTTCAGATTGATTATCAGAACTCCAAGTCTAAAAGACTTCCTGTAAGAGCTGGCGTTCCTCAAGGCAGCCTTTTGTGGCCAATATTATACAATACTTTCACATCTGGCCTACCTAAGTTACCTCAGGGATGTCAAAAATCTTTGTTTGCGGATGACAATCTCAAATTCTGGGAAATCGTCACTGAATGGTACATTATTCTATAAAAATGACAAGTTGTCTTGATAACACAAGGTTTTTAAGGTTCTATCAGACCGTGCGCCACTGTGCAGCGTGCGCAACTCACCAAACAAAGTTTTTAATTAAACTTTTTAATTACGCTCTTGACGTGGTGGCGTCGTACTCGCATAACCCGCCCCAACCTAGTCTGCCGTCCCTCACATGGCTCTGCGAGGATCGGAAAGATGAATGAAGGATAGGGTTAAAGGTTCATTTCCATACTGGCTAAGGTGCACTCCGGGGGGAAACTACTTCTTGTTGTGTCCTATTTTCTACTTTTTTATTTTCAAGAATGAATAATGTTGCGTCAAGCTGTTGCTTCCTTAGAAATTTTTGTATGCTTTTCTATCTGACGAGTGGTTGGATTATGTAGAGGGCCGGTTCCATGGGGTAGGGAATTGTAAAGACGGAAATGAAGCCTGTTCGGAGCATGATCCTGAAGAAGTGCGGCATCAACTCTATCTGAAGTTAAAAGTTCAGCAAAGATTTTATGAGCACCACAGAAAATGTGCTGCAATGCATTCTGTGTATGCTTATAGAGATTTAGGAAAATGAAAGCTGAATTGAATTTATAGTCGTTACACGTAAAAGTTGATGAGTGGTTGCATGTCTGTCCATGTTGGAATCTAAGCTAATCAGCAAAAACAAAAGATTTTTCGTTGATGGGAATCATCAATCTGATCGAAATAACGAAAATAGTTTACTGATAGAGATAAGCAAGCTGATTGGGACAAAAACTTGTAGCTTCGACAGGATTTTGATTTTTTTTTGTTGACTGAATTGCTTCAACCTTTATGATAATAAATCTTCGAGCTGTTTATTGGAATACCTATAAGTAGATGAATTTAGTACTATACCATTTAATTCCACTAGAGTTGTATCCTTTGACAGATACGCGTATTTCGACCTCAACTGTAAGGCCGTCTTCAGTGTCGTGTACTAGACTCGACTTTAGTACACGACACTGTAGACGGCCTTACAGTTGAGGTCGAAATACGCGTATCTGTCAAAGGATACAAACTATAGTGGAATTAAATGGTAGTGTACTAAATTCTGTTTTTATCTACTTCAGCCTTGATATTTTTCCATTATTCAGGGAAATATGTCAACTACAAGCAACTGTCAAATATATTGACTACCAACGTTTACTTATTAGAAGTCGTAACATCAATCCGTGGCCTCTACTGTTGTCTTTCTTGGTTGGTGAAAGAAAAATCGAATCTCTGTCGAACTTCTCGAAATGTCGGTCGAACTTCTCAAGCACGGAAGTGAGCAGGTTTACCAATCAATTCACCGAGTACTTTTGAATGGAAGGTCGAAGAAAGTGTCCACCGGTTGGTTGAATGGCTTAAAACGCCCAATCTACAAGAAAGGGCACAGACCAGAGCGTGCCAATTTCAGAGGGCTGATGAGTTTGGCGTACAAATTGCTGTCACGCATCCTTTTTAACAGACTGAGATCGCTCGAAGAGTACTTTGTCGCCGAATACCAGTCTAGTTTTTGTGAGGACCAATCAACGACGGACCAGATGTTTACCTAGTTAATGATCTCAGATAAATTCTGGGAGTATAACTTGCAGAACCACCATCTGTTTATTAATTTCAAGGCAGCGTACGTTTCAGTGAAAAGAAATGAGCTACGGCAGATAATGTCTGAGCATGGTTTTCCGGTGAAACTAATAGGGCTGATACGCGCAACGCTGGATGGTTCGAAATCAAGTGTTCGGATTGCAGATCAGGTGTCAGCTTCGTTTGTGACGTTAGACGTTAGGATTGAAACAAGATGGCTGTTGTTAATCTAAACTGGCCGTTTCTTCGGTGAGTTGAGATGCGATGTCGCGCTACACGATAAGTTGTTCATCTGCAACAACCAGACAACTCACCAACCCATCCCAAGATGGATCGTGCTGAGTTGTTGAGTTGTGAAGGAGAGCGAAAGAAAGAAGGCACACAAAAGTCTGTTTTGACGGATATGCAGAAATAGCACGCACGGAACGGGACTGACACTCGATTTGAAATGAGCAGTTATTATTATTATTATTATTATTATTTTGCTTTTGTTTTAAAAGCAGCTCCACTTATTTTGCAACATGTTTCCGTTTTCAAAAGTAGACAAAAAACTCATTTAATTGAAAAGATTCGAAATTCTTATTAGTACATATTAACAAAGATCCCTTGTTGTGCGCTTGAACAAGACAGTTTAGTCTTTGGCAGTCGGTAGTTTTTTTTTTGTTTTTTTTTCTCGGGTTTTTACCAGTGCTGTTTACCTCTGTAGTGCTATAGACCGCGCACCGCTCTTTGTTCTAGAGTATGGCTCTTTCTATTTTCTCTCAGCAGCAAACTGCCACCTGATTAAATTCGAACGGATATCGTTGTTTGCGTATCGCCTTAGGGTGTATGCACTCGACACATAATGCGAGCGTAGAGGTTCTGGCAGGGTAAAACCATACAGAACAAATACAGAATCGATTCTGGGAGCTCTCGCTGAAAATACTTATTAAGTGTGGAGTGAGCAACACACTCGTCATCGAAAACTTCGAAGAAGTGCTCAAACTGAATATCGTATCAATGGATCCACTGGCTTCGGTGTCTTCAATGAAAACTCTTCCGCTTTCTGAAAACTTCAGGAACCTTGCACGGTTTATGTTGCTGAGTTGACAGCAATCAACTTCGCTTTGGGAATGATCTCAAACATGCCCGCAGACCACTTCTTCATCTTCTCGGATAGTCCCAGTTCTATTGAGGCACTGCGGTCGATGAAGCCTGTTAAGCTTGCATTTTACTTTTTTACAAAATTAAGAGAGCAGATGTGTGCACTGGTCGAAAGATCATATAAGATTTCCTTTGTATGGGTCCCCTCACATTGCTTAATTTATGGCAATGAGAAGGCGGGCTCTCTCGCAAAGGTGGGCGCTGAGGAAGGTGAGATTTATGATAGACGAATTTCACACGATGATTTTATTCATCTAGTACGTCAAAGTTCTTTTCACGGTTGGCAAAGCGATTGGCTAAATGGCCAACTGAGACGGTGGTTGGATTCCATAATTCCTAGAGTTTCCTTGCGAGCCTGTTGGAAAGGTTTGGAAGTAAGTCGAGATTTCATTCGCGTGATATCAAGACTTATGTCCATCCATTACTCGATTGATGCACATCTACACAGGATTAACCTCGCACTGAGCAATATTTGTAATAGGTGTGGTTACGGTTATGATGACATCGATCACGTAGTTTGGCAGTGCCCGGATATGGACGCCTCCAGAGCGCAACTTTTGGATACCCTTGCGGCCCGAGGTAGGCAACCCTATGTTTCAGTTAGAGATGTGTTGGGTTCCCGTTATTTCATTTAAATGGTCGCAATTTACGATTTCCCTCGCCTGTCTTGTATAAAAGTTTAATTCTCTTGCGTTCTCGTCTCCAGTTTTTTTTGTGTTGTCCTTTTTGTGTTGGATTGAGGATCCTGGCCATCCGGAAGATGAATACCGGCAAGAAATTGGTACCAACGCCATGATACAATAATCGAGCAGCAGAGAACCCTGATCCCAATCCCTACCATGTCCTTCCTTCAAAAATAGTGACCACTAAGCTCGAGTTGCCACGAGTACCCTGGCTCCATCCCATACTAATTTTGGTACTTAAAAGTGAAAAAATAGTACAAAAAATTAGTTTCGGCTCCGTAAAGCGTTAAACGCCTCAAATAAACGAACTAGTAAAAATAAAAAACATATCAACAAAACGGGGTGGATGTTTATGCTGATTGTGCAGTACAAAAATTCTCAAAATTTAAAGCAATGCTCGTTGTTGGTTCATATTCGGCTTAACAAATTTTATTTGAAATATCGAATTACTAGACATGCAGTTCAACAAATATTTGATTCCAGAAAACTTAATATTTTCAATTCTAATTTACCGTGAAAAAATATTGAATTATTATTTATAAAGAATCCAATTCCTCCTGAAATCAATCATACAAACCAATTAAATCATTTCTATGTGGAAGAGGCTCATTCTTATTAAAATTGTTATTCAACTATGCTGCCGTTATACGCATAATTGTTTTTGTAGCCAAAAAGTCTATTTTAACCTATATTATTATAAAACAATTCAAAAACATATACTTTGTTCGAACACTCTATGAAAAGCATACCAAGTCAATTTGTCCCACTGTTGAATTTCTACGCATAACTGTCTCGCTACTGAATTTCTACGCATATCTGTCCCACTGTGTATTTTCCAAAATCAGTTGCAAATAAAATACTTAATTTATAGGATTCATTGAGCTGTGTCAAATCGTTTTATATCATCTTTTTTCTTTGGCTTTACATCCCATGTGGAACATTGCCTGTTCCACACAACAGTGTTCTAAGACTGTTGTAAAGGGGATAGACTGAATAATTGAGTTAGGCGAAATTTTTCCTAAATACAAATGCTTCAAACTTTTTGAAAATTAAATTTAATTGGATGCATCCAGAAGCATTCAACGTTATCTAGTTTCAGCACTTGCTTGACCATGTATATTGGTTTGATGTTTGTGGTTTTCTGAGTTCATGTCTTAATCACATTTTTTCTGTTGCTTGTATTTTTGTGCGGTGTGAAGTTGTATTCGTGTTAACGATTTTTCTAAGAAACTACAACTAATTGAACATTGAATGCCACATTATGGTTCGTTTAGGTAGTAAATACTGGCATGACGTACCATTGTCAGGGGCGGCGGCTGATCATCGTCCGAGTGCCAGAGTAAAACTCTTAGCTCTGTGCTCTATGGCCTTCCAAACATTAGGGGGAATGGTCCTCCTGAAATCTAGGGGGTTTGTGTCAGGCTCTGCAAGCCTCAGCACAGGAACATCTACAATTGGGGGCTATGAACCACTCAAAGGGATCTATTTTGTTCCTTCAGGTACACATGGTACCAATGTTACGCCATGCCCAGCATTTACCAACCTGTAACCATATTGATTCACATGGGTGTGGCACTTCACAAGGCTCCACTTTTCTACATGCCACACGAGCCTTCGTCTGGACCCTCAATATAGGCTTTACAATACACATTTTCCATTTTCGATATTAAACTCTCGTCAAACTAACCATCAAGAGCAATGTGATTGGTCAAAATCGGTCTGCTACAATTAGTGGGACTCTTATGCGTAGAAATTCCCCCAAAACGCGGTATTTCTAGGCATAACCGTCCCACTTTGAATTTCATAGCAAAATTCATATTCTTTCGCAAAAACCAATTCTTGACTATAAAAAACACCCATTGCCTCATATTATTATGAAGAAATTATTCAAATTTGTCATAACCTTCACCAATACGGAGCATAAATGTGCGAAAATCTTTAATCGCGTTTTTCTCGGTTTCATATTTTGGAACAATGGACATTTATGCGTATAACGGCAGTATGGGGAGAAATTAAAATTGTTAATGTTCATATCTCATTTAATTAGATTAGGATGTGCACAAATTCACCTGAATGAAGATTAAATGCAATATTGATGTTACGAGCTGTATCTACAGTGAAATCCAATGCTACACAAAAAATTGATTTGAATCATAATGTCGTAATTACATTTTCTAAGAAAAAAATCCTTAACTTTTCTTCAGCAAGTTGCTCTAGAAACCCAATCCCTTCTGGGGTTTTTCTGAAAATCTTGGGGTTTTTTTATGATATCTCGCTAAGTTCTTCTAAAAACCCCAGTATTCTTGAAGATATCACTCTGGGATTCTTCCAAATAATTTTGTAGGACCCTTCCGGTATTAATTCTGGGACCCTTCTTGGCATTTCTGTGTGATTCTTCTTGATATATTTTTGGGACTTCTACAGAAGGCCCTCTGTGATTTTTGTGTGTATCTCTTTGGGATTTCCCTTAAAGTCCTGGGAATCAAATTTTTAGATATTTTTTTTCTCGCAAATATTACCGAAGTTTCTACCTAATCCTGAAGCAATGCTACCGGATATCTTAGAGAATTCTTTGATAGCTTTCCTAGGGCTTCACTAGATTTTTTTCTGGATTTCCTCCGAACTCTGAGATATTTCCGAAAATGTTTCTAAGATTTTTCCGGTAATACTCCTGGGATTCTTCCGGGAACGCCTTTGGATTCTAACGAAAATTCTCCTAGAATTCTTCTAAAATGCCTTCAATTTTTTCGTCAATATTCTTATATTACTTCTGAACTTTTCCGAAAATCCATTTGGAATTCTTCCGGATATTTTTGGAAGAATCTTTCGGAAAACCTTATGGGATTCTTCCGGAAATCTTTCTGAGGATGCTCTGAATACTTCCTACTGGATTTTTCGAAGATTATTCCATAAGTTCCTCCAAAATTACTTCTTTTTTCCAAGATTTTCCAATAAATCTCCGTGTGATTATTTTTGCGAGTATCTCCCTAGGATTCTCTCGCAAATTCTTCTGGAATACTCCTGGATTTATGCCTTCATAATTTCTTTCAAATATTCTTACGGATCTTTTTTTCTGGAGTTATTCTTACTCTTCTGTAAAACCTTTTGAGATTTATCGGGAAATACCAAATCATCCAGATATCATTCAAAGGATACTACCGGAAGTTTTCCTGCGGTTCTACCGTGAATAGTTATGGTATTCTTCCGGAAACACCATTGGGATTCTTCTAACAATAAATCTAAACTTTTACGAATATCTTTCTTAAATTCTTCTGAAAATCCTTCTGGGATATTCTTTGAAATTGTAGAAGGATTTCTGGGAGAATCCTTTGATAATTTGCGAAATAATCATAGAGATTTCTGAATGAATTTAAGGGGGATTTCTGGAATAATAACTGAAGGTTCTGTGAAAATCTGAAAGAGATGATTTGTGGAAGAATTACAAATGTATTTTTGGACGTATTGCATAGTGATATCCAAAAGATTTTCAGAAAATTCCCAGGGTTTGTGGAAGAATTCACTAAGACATCCGGAAGAATTCTTGAGAATTTTCCGGAATTATTCCAAAAGCGATGTCCGGAAGAACTCCAGTATAGGAAGAACTTTAAACGGAATTTCCGGAACTTTTTCAGAGTTCATTTTATTCTTAGGGGATTTCCTTTCGAATTTAAGAGGGATTTTCTGAAGATTTCACTAAGAATTTCAGATAATTTCCAAGGAAATTAACTAATCAACCACAAATAAATCAAGAACATTTCTTGAAGAATCACAGAGAGATTGTATCAGAAAATTGAGCTACTTTTCCCCGAATGTCATTTCCCCGAATGACCCTTTTCCCCGAATGCCATTTCCAAGATCCAGTTCCCCGAAAAAATGGTACTGTCCGAATAGGTGCACTAACGATGGTCCGACTTCTCCCCGAAAACCATTTCCTCGAATGCAATTTCCTTGAATGACGTTTTCGCGAATGAACTATTTCCCCGAATTTTTTTTTCCCGAATGTACCATTTCCCCGAAAAAATCGTAATGTGTTTGACATACTGAAAGCTATCCATGATCCTGCTGCCAAAAAGTATTTAACGTGCTTGCTGAGAGTAGACGAAAATAGATTAATTTGTTATAAAATCCATGTGTTAAAAGTAAAAGATGTTTAAAATAATGTGCCATGTGCATTTGACTTGAAAATTTCTGATGAAATCAGTAACAGCTGCAAGCAGAACAATATCAATATAACAAAGCTTCAAAGAACTGCCTACGATGATAAGAAGGCAAGACTTGCTTAAAAATTATCAACTATATTGATGCCAACGATTATTAGACCAGTGGTAAAAGGGCGAAAACCCTATGCTCTGAAAAAGGGATATTTATAATATTGAAAACAAGCCTTTTTTACGTTATAAATTGTAATTCAAAAAAAAAATCTTTCTGCTTATGTCTTAAGAAACAGAAACCAGCACCCGGTGTACTGATCTGTCAGATGCGTACCAAATCAACTTAGTGACTCATTATTTCTAAGTTTCCATGCAGTCTTTATTGCAACTCATTTGTGTCACGTCTTTGAAACTTGCAAACTGTTTTCAACCAGTCAAATTTTATTTCATAATTCTGCCGTTGCCAGTTCAGCCAGATGTCATTCAGATGACTTATGTTCGGACAAACGCATTTAGCATCAGATTTGTTCATCTCTTGAATATTTTTTTCAAAACCTTCTTTCTAAATTTTATGCATTTCTATAACGCACAATCAAATTTGAATACCGAACTTCATTTTTTTTAACATATTTTTGAAAGCAGACATGCCAGTAAAAATTGTCATCGATTTCCAATCAAAATATTACATTTTTGCGATTCAAATCATTCATAAGAGAATTATTCATTTGAAACGATTATAAAACTTGCTGAATATAGTCTATTACACCAATAATTGAAAATAAATGAATGAAAAAGTCTTTGAAAAAAGCATTTGGGGAAACAGTACATTCGGGGAAACAATTCATTCGGGAGAAAATCCTTCGGGAAAAATTAATTTGGGGAAATGGTTTTCGTGGAAATGTCGGACAATCGCTCTAACAGTTTTTGGAGGCAAGTTGGTGAACTAGAAAGAACGATAAGCAATCAAAAGAAGGAGGTATTTGGTTTTCCTCAACAATACACATGTTTCGAAAAATGCTGTGGATGGTAAAACTCGTAAGAACCGCCAATCAAATAAAGAAGGATGCATATCAGATGACCAGTACGTTCAGTTCCCTGAAATATAAAAAGTTATGACAATTATGATTGCCAAAAAAACTTTTCGGGGAAGTGGGTTATTCGGGGAAACGGGATATTCGGAGAATTGGCATTCGGGGAACTGGCATTCGGGGAAACAACATTCGGGGAACCGAAATTCGGGGAAAAGTAGCACAACCAATTGAAGAAGGATTTCTATGAAAAGGCCAGGAAGATTTCCAAACAATTCCTGAAAAGTTTTCCAAGCAATATCTGAGGAGTTTTCGTATAAAAATTCTGAGAAAATTCTTGAATAATTTCGGATGGATTTCCTTAAAAGAGATATCATGAAGAATTTCAACAGGATTTCTGGAAAGACTCCATGGGGATTCCCGGAAGAATCCCAAGAATTTGAACGGCATAATCTGACAGTGAAAGAATAGATATTTTTACTATAGTTTCAGATGGATTTCCGGGAGAATTCAAGAAAAATCGGATTAATCCTGAGAGAATCTAAGAAAGATATCCAACAAAGTCCCAGGGACATTCACGGTAGAATTACTGATTGGTTTAAATAAAAAAAATCAGAAGGTTTAAAAAAATAATTTCAGATTGATTTCCGGAAGAAATCCTAAGGGTTTCTTGTAAGAAACCCCAAAAGATTTCTGGAAAAACCTTCAAAAGATATTCAGAAGAATCCCAGATCTTTTCAAAGAATCTCGTCCCTCTAAAGCAATCAGAGAAACATTTTCGGCAAAATTCCAGGGAAACTTACGGAAGAAACGCCGAAGAATTTCCATAAAATCAAAGAGGAATTTCCGGGATAATCCAAGAGGTATATTTTCGGAAGAACATAGAGCGATTAGAGATATAACTATAATAATTTCAGGTGGATTTCCGAAATTGTTATAGTTTCCTTTCTGTAGTATCACAAAGACATTGTAGGAAGAATCCCAGATGCATTTCCAAAGTAATCCAAAAAGGATTTTTGGACGGAATATTTCGAAATTGTTTTATAAAAGAACAACAGAAAATTACGGATGAATTTATGAGGGAATCCATAAAAAATCTCAGTGAGATTTTTCAAAGAATCCCATAAGGATTGTCGAATGAATCCCAGAAAGCTGTGCAATTTCTAGAAGAATCCATATTTTTTTTCAATTCATGATCTTAGATGAACTTCTGTAAGAATCCCCGAATAAAAGAAAATAGTCATTAATGCATGAACTTTAGTTATTCGGTAACTATTTTGTTTTCTTAGTGTTCAATCACAAATGTTATTTTTTCCGTGCACGCGCCCGAGAAATGAATCTGGCCATGGTTCAATCCACCGGTGTACTAAATTCACTCGGTCTGAGAATTGTGACACTTGAGCGGGGCACGCTCCCGTATGATCACCACGTGATTTGGACCCGCTCTAGTGTCAAATTTCTTGAACCGAGTGAATTTAGTACACCGGTGGATAAGTCCATTGTGCAACAACCGCGCTACATTCGATGAATCCTATTCAACCAAAATTGTTGGCGCTATTCATCAAATTCACTCATCGAACCCATTTTGGTGAATATAACAACACAATTTGCTGTTCATCATTGCACTGAAGAGGGAAACAGCGAGGATAGGCCGGACTATTAATTCTACTAAAACGAAGTAGATGGTTACAGGTAGATATAGAGGTAGGCTCATTGATGTTGGTACCGAGGTAGTGTTTTATAGGGATGTGTTTGAAGCTGTTGAAAAGTTTGTTTATCTTGGAATCTTGCGGCTTTGAATAGGGCCTTTTACGGACAATGTAACCAGCTAAGGTCCCTCAACTTGCAAACGGAAACAAAATTCGCCCTGTATAAAACATTGATTCTTCTGGTGGCTCTCTACGGGCACGCGGCGTGGACGTTGGAAGAGTCAGGCCGGAAAGCCTTCGGTGTAGATAGTATTGGTGTGCACTTTTTTAACCTGTTTCTGTTTATGCTAGTCAAACTCAGGATTTTTCCACACTATGCGTTCCCACTAGGCTTCGCTGATTTCTGATTCCCAATCATGCAAAGGCTAAAACTCAAATCTGTCTAGAAACAGCTCAAAGTATTACATTCTATTGAAGTTCAAGTCTATTGCGCAAATCACTTGTCTTCTTCAATCACCAAAGCAATTGAAAATCGAACAGCACCTCCTCTACGAGGAAAATTATTGTCATAAAACAGTTCTATTGAATCCGGCTTCAAATAAATCTAAATCTATATTCGGTGCGATGCTCTTCTGACTGCTATCCAAGATTCCAACCACCCGACTGTTTAGTCGTTGGCATCAATGCATTGCAATACGGCTATGCCATAGCTACTGTCTGCCAAGCGAACAGAAATACAGTTCGCTCTCAAACGAACGCTTTTCGATCCGATACACTTGGAATTCAAAACCCCGAGATCAAGCGCGCCAATCCTCGCTCTTCGTCCGGGGGAATCCACATTTCGCGCAATTGTATTCATGTAGATTACCTTGCAAGCCTTACTCGCGAAGGGGAAATGGATATTTCTACAAGCTTGCCTTGTCTGCATGCTCCTTTTAGAGCCAGTCGAGCGCGTAATGGAAACGAAATGGGACGTTTTGAATGGGTTTCGGCGCGGCTTCGCTCCGCGGAAAAGCATTTCTCGTGCATGTGCATTAGAGTGCGACTTATTTTCCGCAGGTTTTCAAAATCAGCAATTTGTGAATAAATGAGAACTTAATATATAAGCATACAATTTAATTCCAATTGAGTTGGTAACTTTTGATAGATCCACGTATTTCGACTTCAATTGTGTGACCGTCTTCAGTGTTATGTTCTCTCTACCAGCAGCTTCATTTTTATACCGCAAACATGTTTAAATCACTAAAACTTTTCTGTTCCTCGATATTTTTGATTCAAAAGCTTTCGAAACTTAAGCCGCACCCTAGTATACATATCGCATTTTCGTTTCGTCGTGGCTGTCAACATCCGTTGACTGTGGGAAAATTTCAAGTACACTCACCCGCAGGGGACGCGTACTTTTCCCATCAATGACGACGAAATAAACGACGGCAGCCTCCCGCAACATCAGCAGAAATTTGCCAATGTTTGAATTGAAATGGAAATCAATATTCATGGCAACCAGTCAGTCAACCAGCGCGCCGGGCCCAAAGGCATCAGCTGTTCGGCTCAAAGGGTTGCTGTCTTGCCGCTGCTTGCTGATGTTTCGCTGGAAATGCTCAAAGAATTTTCACCGAGCGCATATTGTTGGGTTGCGGAAGGCTGCGCTCCCGAGATGATTGAGAGAATTGGAATATGAAAGGGAAAATTTCAACCGTGTAATCATATTCAAAGCTCCCAGGCGCAAGAAAGAGGCACCGGCTGGAGGACAGTAATTGTTGTCTAAATTGAAAATATGTGTTTGAGCATCCTTTGGCGTAGGCACGTGTGTTATGTATGTATGGCTACGAATTTGGGCAATGCTAGAAATAGCAAACAGAGGACAAGAATTAGTCAATTTTGAATTTATTACAAGGTTTGTCATTATTTACATTGAATTATCTGTAGGTACATTCTACATATATGATCTCTAAAAATGGGAAAGTTACAGTGAGGTATTAATTGAGCGAAGCTTTTCCAGCTCCCTTTTGAGAAGTTTCTTCAGTTTCTGTAGGGAATCTTTCCAGTTTCCAGTGGGCAGTTTTTCTAGCTTCCAAGGGAAAGCTTTTACAACTTCCTTGGCAAAACTTTTCAAGCTTCTTGACGGAATCTTTTCCAGCTTCCGGAGGGAAACTTCTCCAGCTTCTTGTGGAAAGCTTTTTCAGCTTCCTGATGGAAACATTTTCTGAATCTTTAATGAAGCTTTTTCAGCTTCCTGAGGGAAGCTTTTCCAGCTTTCTGATGGAAGATTTTCATGAGGGAAGCTTTTACAGCTTCCTGAGGAAAGTTTTTCCATCTTCCTGATGGAAGCTTTTCTAGCTTTCTGAAGAAAGCTTTTCCATCTTTCTGAGGGAAGCTTTTTCAGCTCTCTGAGGGAAGCTTTTTTGGCTTCCTTATGGTCGCTTTTTTATATTCCTAGGGGAAGCTTTTTCAGCCTCCTAAGAAAAGCATTCCGGCTTCCTGAGGGAAACTTTTCCAGCTTCTCGAGGAAAGCTTTTCCAGTTTCCTGAAGGAAGCTTTTCCAGCTTTCATCAGGAAGCTGGAAAAACTTCCCTCAGGGAGCTGGAAAACCTTCCCTCAGGTAGCTGGATAAGCTTCCCACAGGAAGCTGGAAAAGCTTCCCTCAGGAAACTGGAAAAGTTTCCCTCAGGAACCTGGAAAAGCTTTTCCAGCAACCTAAGGGAAGCTTTTCCAGGTTCCTGAGGGAAACTTTTCCAGTTTCCTGAGGGAAGCTTTTCCAGCTTCCTGTGGGAAGCTTATCCAGCTACCTGAGGGAAGGTTTTCCAGCTCCCTGAGGGAAGCTTTTCCAGCTTCCTGAGAGAAGTTTTTCCAGCTTTCTGAATGAAACTTTTCCAGCTTCCTGAGGGAAACTTTTCCAGCTTCCTGAAAAAAGCTTCACTAGCTTCCTGAAAAAAGCTTCCAGCTTCCTGAGGTAAGCTTTTCCATCATCCTGAGGGAAGCTCATCCAGCTTCCTAAGAAAAGCTTTTTAAGCTTCCTGAAAAAAGTTTTTCCAGCTCCCTGAGGGAAACTTTTCCAGCTTCCTGAGATAAGCTCTTCCAGCTTCCTGAGGGCAACTTTTCCAGCTTCCAGTGGGAAGCTTCCCCAGCTTCCTAAGAGAAGCTCTATTAGCTTCCTAAGAGAAGCTCTATTAGCTTCCTAAGAGAAGCTCTATTAGCTTCCTAAGAGAAGCTCTATTAGCTTCCTGAAAAAAGCTTTTCCAGCTCCCTGAGGGAAACTTTTCCAGTTTCCTAAGGGAAGCTTTTCCAGCTTCCTGTGGGAAGCTTATCCAGCTACCTGAGGGAAGGTTTTCCAGCTCCCTGAGGGAAGCTTTTCCAGCTGCCTGAGGGAAGTTTTTCCAGCTTCCTGAGGGCAACTTTTCCAGCTTCCTGTGGGAAGCTTTTCCAGCTGCCTGAGGGAAGTTTTTCCAGCTTCTTGATGAAAGCTTTTCGAGCTTCCTGAGAAAAGCTTTTCCAGCTTCCTGTGGGAAGCTTTTCCTGCTTCCTGAGGGAAGCTTTTCCAGTTTCCTGAGGGAAGCTTTTCCAGCATTCTGAAGGAAGCTTATCCAGCTTCCTGAGAGAAGCTTTTGAAGCTTCCTGAAAAAAGATTTTCTAGCTTCCTAAAGGAAGCTTTTCCAGCTCCCTGAGGGAAACTTTTCCAGCTTCCTGAGATAAGCTTTTCCAGCTGCCTGAGGGAAGTTTTTCCAGCTTCCTGAGGGCAACTTTTCCAGCTTCTTGTGGGAAGCTTTTCCAGCTGCCTGAGGGAAGTTTTTCCAGCTTCTTGACGAAAGCTTTTCGAGCTTCCTGAGAAAAGCTTTTCCAGCTTCCTGTGGGAAGCTTTTCCTGCTTCCTGAGGGAAGCTTTTCCAGCTGCCTGAGGGAAGCTATTCCAGCTTCCTGATGAAAGCTTTTCGAGCTTCCTGAGAAAAGCTTTTCCAGCTTCCTGAGGAAAGCTTTTCCAGCTCCCTGAGGGAAACTTTTCCAGCTTCCTGAGGGAAGCTTTTCCAGTTTCCTGAGGGAAACTTTTCCAGCTTTCTGAAGGAAGCTTCTCCAGCTTCCTAAGAGAAGCTCTATTAGCTTCCTGAAAAAAAACTTTTCCAGCTCCCTGAGGGAAACTTTTCCAGCTCCCTGTGGGAAGCTTTTCCTGCTTCCTGAGGGAAGCTCTTATAGCTTCCTGAGGGAAGTTTTTCAGCTTCCTGAGAGAAGCTTTTCCAGCTTTCTGAATGAAGCTTCTCCAGCTTCCTGAGAGAAGCTTTTCCAGCTTCCTGAAAAAAGCTTCTCTAGCTTCCTGAAAAAAGCTTCCAGCTTCCTGAGGGAAGCTTTTCCAGCTTCCTGAGGGAAGCTTTTCCAGCTTCCTGCGGGAAGCTTTTCCAGCTTCCTGAGGGAAGCTTTTCCCGCTTCCTGAGGGAAGCTTTTCCAGCTCCCTGTGAGAAGCTTTTCCAGCTACCTGAGGGAAGCTTTTCCAGCTGCCTGAGGGAAGTTTTTCCAGCTTCCTGAGGGAAGCTTCTCCAGCTTCCTGAGGGAAGCTTTTCTAGTTTCCTGAGGGAAACTTTTCCAGCTTTTTGAAGGAAGCTTCTCCAGCTTACTGAGAGAAGCTCTTTTAGCTTCCTGATAAAAGCTTTTCTAGCTTCCTGAAGGAAGCTTTTCCAGCTCCCTGAGGGAAACTATTCCAGCATCCTGAGAGAACCTTTTCCAGCTTCCTGATGAAAGCTTTTCCAGCTGCCTGAGGGAAGTTTTTCAGCTTCCTGAGGGAAGCTTCTCCAGCTTCCTGAGGGAAGCTTTTCCAGTTTCCTGAGGGAAACTTTTCCAGCTTTTTGAAGGAAGCTTCTCCAGCTTCCTGAGAGAAGCTCTTTTAGCTTCCTGAAAAAGCTTTTCTAGTTTCCTGAAGGAAGCTTTTCCAGCTCCCCGAGGGAAACTTTTCCAGCTTCCAGAGCGAAGCTTTTCCAGCTTCCTGAGGGAAGCTTCTCCAGCTTCCTGAGAGAAGGGTTTCCAGCATTCTGAATGAAGCTTCTCCAGCTTCCTGAGAGAAGCTCTTCCAGCTTCCCGAAAAAAGCATCTCTAGCTTTTTGAAAAAAGCTTCCTGCTTCCTGAGGTAAGCTTTTCCAGCATCCTGAGGGAAGCTTTTACAGCTTTTACCTGAGGGAAGCTTTTCCAGCTCCCTGAGGGAAGCTTTTCCAACTTCTTGATGAAAGCTTTTGGAGCTTCCTGAGGAAAGCTTCTCCAGCTCCCTGAGGGAAGTTTTTCCAGCTTCCTTGAGGGAAGTTTTTCCAGTTTCCTGAGGGAAACTTTTCCAGCTTCCTGAGGGAAGCTTTTCCAGCTCCCTGAGGGAAGCTTTTCCTACTTCCTGATGAAAGCTTTTGGAGCTTCCTGAGGAAAGCTTCTCCAGCTCCCTGAGGGAAGTTTTTCCAGCTTCCTTGAGGGAAGTTTTTCCAGTTTCCTGAGGGAAACTTTTCCAGCTTTCTGGAGGAAGCTTCTCCAGCTTCCTGTGAGAAGCTTTTTCAGCTCCCTGTCGGAAGCTTATCCAGCTTCCTGAGAGAAGCTTTTCCAGCTTCCTGATGAAAGCTTTTCCAGCTTCCTGATGGAAGCTTTTCCAGCTTCCTGAAAAAAGCTGCTCTGCCTTCCTGAAAAAGGCTTCTCCAGCTCCCTGAGGGATACTTCTCCAGCTTTCTGAGGGAAGCTTTTCCAGCTTCCTAAGGAAGCTTTTCCAGCTTCCTGAGGGAATCTTTTCCAGCTCTCTGAAGGAAGCTTCTCCAGCTTTCTGAAGGAAGCTTCTCCAGCTTCCTGAGAGAAGCTTTTCTAGTTTCCTGAAAAAAGCTTCTCTAGCTTCTTAAGTGCTGTCCCTGAGGAAAACTTTTCCAGCTTCCTGAGGGAAGTTTTTCCAGGATTCCTTTTTCAGCTTCTTGAGTGCATCCTGTGGAAAACTTCTTCAGATTCCTGTGAGAACTCTGCGTCGTTTTTTCATACCATGTATGAAGTATGTTCGAAAAGTAGGAGTGTGTAGAAAACTAATGACGGATCGAAAACTGTTGCCTTATCTAACAGTTCTAATTTCTTGTTGGTCTGGTTTGTGCACTATATTGCTGATTCTGATAAATCATCGAATAGCAACTACGAACTGTTTGGTCATCTCTGCTCATTACTCATGCTCAATATAAAAAAACGGCACTCAAAAGCTCGCACCCCATTTGGCATATGACTTGTTTTCTCCGGCATTAATACTCGTACCATATTGCGCAAAACCATTCCAGCAACTGGCCCACGTCAGGTGTGTTCCGACCGGTTTCAAGCGTGATCGATTGAGACCGTCCCAAAACTGTCCCTTTCTAAATTCAATTTCACCCCGGCGGCAGCATCTTGCAGTAATTCCTCGTTTCCCACAACTCCGCCAGTCGAATGAAAGCACCCTTTTTTCCAAATATGAAAATTCCATCATTGCTACATTGATGCACACTGGTGCAGAATGCTGTTTTCGATGGTCAAACCTATCATTTTCGTATAATTTGTTTTTAATTTTTACTTCTTCGGCTGAAATCCAGATAAAATGTTTTTGATCTTGTTTAGTTTTATCTATTAACAGGGGCGTCCTATTCATATTTTTTCCAGCACAGATCTTAAAAACATTAAAAAAAAAACAATTTTGACCATATCTTCTTTCTTGTGAAGTGCAATTTCTTCAACTTATTTTATAATCAAGTTTAAAATTCATACCAATAACAAAGCAAGTTGATAATTTTTTTGCATAAGATTTTCAAATTGATGTATGATAGGTGCAAAGTAGGTACTAGAAGTTTTGACCGTTGAAAACAGTGATTTTCCCGTGTGTGCGAAGGAGATCTTCAGGTCGGACCGAAGCAGCAAATCAATTTAGCGCCTTCGTTTGCTGTGTGTTGCTGCTCCCCCGAAATCGATTTAACAAACCGGAAATATTTTATATCATCTGTCAGGCGCAAAGTTTTTCCCAAAGTTGGACCTCATCCCTCAGGAAGTGACACAGGAATTGCAAAAAGAGTTTTATTCTATTTACTCGGATAAACAACGTTTGCTTGCCAGTCGCAAAACCGGGATGCGGCGATCGCATTCAGCGAGTTTAGTCACGCACGGTCTAAATTTTCATTCTCTGGGATGACAGTTCGAAGGAAAAAAGGGGATCCGATTTTTCATGAGCAGGGAAGCATGGGAAAGCGCGTGCTCGTTGGTTGGTGGCAGTTCCAAAATCTTCTGTGGGATGTGTTTTAAAGTAGGATCAGGTGCGAGAAAGCATTTTTCATTTTATCAATTTTATTCGTAGTGGATTTAGCATAAGGTACAATATACGAGCGGCTCTAGATACAATACAATTTAAAGTTATCAGGAGCAGTGAGGGGCCTTCCTCAGCCGAATGGTTAGAGCCACGCCTACAAAGCAAAGCCATGCTGAAGGTGTATGGATTCGATTCCCGGTCGGTCCAGGATTTTTTTTTGTAATGAAATTTCCTGGCCTTCCCAAAATATAGAGTATCATCGTACTTTGCCACACGATATACGAATGCGACAATGGAAATGGCAAAGAAAGCTCTAAGAAGAAGAATTTTCCAAAATTTTGGCTTTCAACAGCACTGAGCACACCAGAACTTTGCATGGAATCGAAACTCAAACCTAAGACTTCTGGCCCACCGAGCTCAATGGAGCTTCTGAATAGGAATCCCATCGGATCCAATTTGCGATGGCTCCGTCCGAAAAAAAAAAACTAATCGGAAATATCCTAGTAGGAACCCATTCGTTCATTCAAAGGAAATCCATTAGTCATGAAATAGGATTTACCCATCTCTATTCTGCGGGAAATAAAACCAGGAAAAAAAAGGTCCTGACTGTTTTTCCTCGTCTTCCAGGGATAGATGACATATATGTTTTTTCTTTGGTTCACTGGTTCATTCGTTGGGGTAATCGAGGGTTACTGATGCCAATCGGAAATGAACGGTTTTACTGCTTTCCTGTTTCCTATTTCTTCAGTTGGATGCTGGACCACTTTTTTTTGGTATGCCATGGAATAATTTGATGTATTGGATGGGTTAGGTATGGTTTCCTCTTTGACATATTGTCCCCAAATGAAGCGGATCATAATTGAATGAACGTGTGGTGGAGTGGATTATGGGTGTAATTAAATCATTCCTGAATGTGCGGAACGTGCTATTTCGAGCATTCAATCATTTCCGATTTTCACGAGTTTGTTCTGATCCATGGTCGTGCTTGAATTTCAATTGATATCATAGAATAATGGGCACAATAAGTAATGATTTCCTCAAAGTATTCATCTCAAAATTAAGAAAAAAAAACTGCTTATTCTGTCCCGAACGAGACGAGTTTGATTTATGGCCATGTTCACGGCCTTTTCAAAGTTAACTTTGTGGGGACATACCTTTCATCCACTTCCTTACTTTATGTACCTTAAACTAGTGTATGTGTCAGTCATTATACGTACCTGAAATGGAAGAAAATTAGAATGAAGATCGATTAAAATGTGGTGGTAATTGTTGATATTGATAATAATAAGTAAATATTTAGAATTTAGTACTATAAGGTCAGTCGTAACTTAAATATTAGATTTTTCTCTACATTTTGGTTATGTGAACACTTTCTAAATGAATTTTGGAAGACTGAAAAATACTGTTGTGCTCTTCCATTTCGAACTACCCTAGGTACTCCAACAAATTTGAATTTACTCCGAAAGATGTCCGAAATAAGAGGAGTTCATTCTACCTTTCTATGAAAACAATGCAGTACTTCCAGCATTAAATATAATGTATGGTTTAGGAGAAAAATCGGATTTTACTAATAGATTTTTCTAGTTTTTAGCTTTGAATGAAATGGAATATGTTAATCCCGGGCATCTCCAAATATGGATTTGCGGCACTCCGCTTGTTGCTGGCTCATTTGTTTGTGAAAAAAACATTCAAGTGAGTTTGCAACAAGTAGAGGTGCCTCGAAACCCGTTTATGAGAAGCAAGGATTCGTTCTACTACCAAATTTTTTATTTCAATCTCACGACATTCATGTTCGGCAGACAATTAATTGTTCCATAAAAAAATATAAAATTTCCATAAAAAATGCAAAATTTGCCAGTAAAGAAACAAGGGTAAAATCAACAGAAAAGTTAAAAATTTACATAATAAAATAAAGAAGTGCATAGAAAACACAAAATTATCTATAAACAAACAAATTTTGAGCAATAAATAGATTCAAAAGTGCAGTAGAATCGACAATAATCTCACTAAAAAATATCGAATTTTACATTTAAAAACCTCAAAATGTCCCTATTTTCTTCACAAAAAGCAAGAAATAATTATAAATTTTCCACAAAAAAAGCCAAAATTTGCAATAAATAAATAATAATTCGCCCACAATAAATCAAAAATTTCCATTCAATAAATCAAAAAGAGCAATAGCAGTAAATACAAAGTTGCAATAAACAAACCCAACTGAGCAATTCAAAATGACAATCAATACATGAAAATGTTGTAGAAAATTCCAATATTTATGTCAAACTTTCCATAAAAATAACGTAATTTTCCAATAATGAGTAATAATGTGTGTAATGGATTTCATAAATTTTCAGTCAAACTGAAGCATTGTTTTCACAATTGGAGCTAATTAGTCGTCGTATGTAGATGTAGTAATTGCATTTTAGAGTTCGATAATTAATTACGTAAAAAATTAGGGGAGGGGAGATTGGCCGGGTTTGAAAAAATATTTCTTGCCATATAGAAAAAAATAATGTTTCATACAAAAAATCATACATGGAGGGGAGGCGAGGTTTCGAAAAATCACAAAAAAATGTTTTTTAATACACCCCATCGTTAGGCGCTACAATTTTAATTATTTCGGCAAAGTTGAAATGAAACATGGAACATGGGATATTAGAGTGGTTCAAAAAATCGTTTTTGCTCCACACCGCTCATTCGATTCTAGATCAAATTCTGAGTGTCCTCCCAAAATTTTAGCACATTTGCATGAAAACTGAGACTGCACAAGCCCTTCAAAGTTTATATGGGAATTACTATGGCAAAAGCAAGCAAATCATTCAATCGGTCATAGTATTTGCCCATGAACTCTTGATGATTAGAGCTACGTTGAAAGTGTGAGATACATTCATCAGCTACAACTTTGCCGAAGACCGTTTTCAAATCGGACGCCTCATTAATTAGTTATTGATTTATATCCATTCACAAATTCTTCAGCATTGCTCGTTTAACTTCTGAACAGGCAACATTGCTGCACTTGGCGCGAAAGATAGCACGCACAAATCATGGCTACTATGTTTTACTGCATATATCCAGTGATGCCTCCACAACAGCCCAATAATTATAGCCAAAGTTTTACAACTCATTCAAAAACCAATAAATAATTACTGGGGCGTCTGATTTAAAAACGGTCTTCGGCAAAGTTGTAGCTGACTATTGTATCTTACAGTACCAACGTAGTTCTAATCCCCAAGAGCACATGTGCAAACACTATGACCGATTGAATGAATTGTTTGCTTTATCCATAGTAATTCCCATATAAACTTACAAGGGCTTGTGCATTCTCAGTTTTCATCCGAATGAGCTCAAATTTTGGGAGGACACTCAGAATTTGATCTAGAATTGAATGAGCGGTGTGGAGCAAAAACGATTTTTTGAACCACTCCAATGGGATATCTAATCTTACAATATTAGGAACACATATGTCACTGCTTGGGTTATGTCCAACTACATTGATGGTAGAAGCTTATGCTATCATGCCCCACCAGCCAGGGAACTGGTGTTTACAAACTAAGCATCAGTAAAGTATAACACCAGTAAAGTATAAGTCCAGTTCAGTAACATAGTAAACACCAGTTCCCTGGCTGGTGGGGCATGAGAGCATAAGCTTCTACCATCAATGTAGTTGGACATAAGCCAAGCAGTGACAAAAGTATTCCTAATATTGGAAGATTAGATAACCCATGTTCCATGTTTCGTTTCAACTTCGCGGAAATAATTAAAATTGTAGCGCCTAACGATAAGGTGTATTAAAAAACATTTTTTTGTGATTTTTCGAAACCTCGCCTTATCTCCATGTATGATTTTTTGTATGAAATATTATTTTTTTTTCTATATGGCAAGAAATATTTTTTCAAACCCGGCCAATCTGCCCTCCCCTAAATTCTTACGTAATTAATTATCGAACTCTAAAATGCAATTACTACATCTACTTACGACGACTAATTAGCTCCAATTGTGAAAACAATGCTTCAGTTTGACTGAAAATTTATGAAATCCATTACACACATTATTACTCATTATTGGAAAATTACGTTATTTTTATGGAAAGGTTGACATAAATATTGGAATTTTCTACAACATTTTCATGTATTGATTGTCATTTTGAATTGCTCAGTTGGGTTTGTTTATTGCAACTTTGTATTTACTGCTATTGCTCTTTTTGATTTATTGAATGGAAATTTTTGATTTATTGTGGACAAATTATTATTTATTTATTGCAAAATTTGTCTTTTTTTGTGGAAAATTTATAATTATTTCTTGCTTTTTGTGAAGAAAATAGGGACATTTTGAGGTTTTTAAATGTAAAATTCGATATTTTTTAGTGAGATTATTGTCGATTCTACTGCACTTTTGAATCTATTTACTGCTCAAAATTTGTTTATTTATGGAAAATTTTGTGTTTTCTATGCACTTCTTTATTTTATTATGTAAATTTTTAACTTATCTGTTGATTTTACCCTTGTTTCTTTACTGGCAAATTTGGCATTTTTTATGGAAATTTTATATTTTTTTATGAGACGTTAATATTTTAGCCATTCATGTTCTGTCACACATGGCTATCGAAAGCCATTATAATATATATTATCCGTATTCAATAAGTAAAGCAGTCAGTTTTCTTAATTTAAACATTAGACTCTCTTCAATTGGTGATCTAACGCAAAGCTAAAATGTGAAGATGGCGCTGTCCTAGAATAATGCTTAGCGCATCTTAGTCGAAGTGACTTGTGATAACTTTGGAAGAAAAATCACCACAATCATTTAACTGATAAGAAGTTGTTAATTTGAAGCACAGGGAAGCGTAAATATTCATTTGAATTTGCAAAACATTATGTTGCAAGAGTCACATTTGATCGCGTGACGTCACTATTTGCTCTGCTTTAAAAACCGTGAGAGTAAGAGAGACAAGTATTTGCCCGTTTGCTCAAAAAGACTCGCAGCGTACCGCGGAGGAAAGAAACAACCGTGGTTTTGCTCGCTTTTTACTTCATTTTTATGGTAGATAACATTACGACGTTTCGTCAAACGCGGTTGTTCCGTTCCTGGGTCTTTTGTCGCGTGGAATTTTGAGCAAATGCACGTTTTTGGAAACTTTACAATAGCCGCGCGGTGTATTATATCCAGTGGACCAGTCAATAATGAGCGCATCAATAGGCCTTTTCACATGACGTTTCTAATCAGCTGATCCGGAAGCTCTTTGACAGTTCTTCTATCAAAATGATAGGCCCGTGTTAGCACCGGTCCTCCACCGATGTAAACAAATGCGTAGACGGACCTGTCACTTGAAAAGGCCTATGATCTGCGCCCCCTGAGTAAATCAAGAATATTGGGGACTCTCGCCCGCGAAAAATTTACGAAAAGGCTTTTTTAAACATTTGTGTGGAGTAGATGTGAGCGATATACTACATAAGAGTAGAAGCGTGCGCTGTGCTGTTTTTGTTCGAAATTTAACTCGAAATTCCGTTATATTTCGTTGGTTTTTAATTTTTGGTGGACCGTAATCCGGGGTATCATTGATCAGCGGGGTAACATTGTTCGGAATGACTCATGTCATCAAAAGTTCGTATTATCATTTATTGATGGAACAATTCCAAATCATGAATGGTGCTTCTCTTTCTTATATTCATGAGCTATTAAAAGTAAATATTTTCTGCGTCTGCGGGAAGCCCACCGGTCGTTAGGTTCGGTTCAGGTTGTACAATCGTTACGTAGCGGGATCGTTTTCGATGTCTTGGACGCTACCGTGAATGTTACTGGTTATTCTGTGGTGTTCGTACAGAGGGCAGTGTCAAATTACGTGTACCGCTGAGTTGTGTACATCGCATTGATCACACTCTTGACGGAAAGATCTGCCTTCAAAGTGGTACCCGTTTTGGTATATCCGGTTCTAAGGCGTGAAATAATTTGCTAGTTGCGAAGCGAGGAGGGCTTTGCCCAGCTAGAGGTATCTCCCTTTACTTTTCGAAGCTGAGCCGCGGTATTTTGATGCCGCCCTTGGATGCAGTAGTTTCTAACGAACGGAGAGGGTAAAGCGAGACATTCGGTGTCCCGTACCAGCTAATAAGTCTGCCACCACATTTCCTTGGATACCGCAATGCCCAGGAACCCAGGTAAAGGTGACTGTCCCAGGAGTATGGGCTCGTATACTCTGTATCCACGACGTCCGCTCTGACTGTAAGGCTGAAAGGACACTAGCGGAATAGATGAGGATGAGGATTGGAGCACTCGCTGGTGAGATGGCTGCATAACAGATGACCGCTGCTTCGGCAGAGAAAACCGAACACTCAGTTGGAAGACTTTAAAAGAGTGTCAGATCGGCGCCTACTCCACGCTGGGAAAGTGAGCCGTCTCTGTAACGGTGTATATGTTCTGGGTATTTAGTCGTCAGAAGTTCCAGTACGGACGTTCTAAACACCGTGGGGTCATCTCCACTACGGAAAGTCTGTTTTATCTGCTCATCTTTGTTTGGAGGAGGTAGCTTCTAACTGCTCGCTCCATGTTAGTGGACTCTAGCCACAGGGGGTGACTGGAATTGGTAATCTTGCGGAGGATTCGATCTGCTTAACCAAAGAGAGTGATTCTATCGTAAATTGAAGGTTACGGTCAATCAATATTCCTAAAGTCCGTGTAGTCTTCCTGTTTGGAATGGGTTACCCATCAGTTTTGATTTCTGGACTCACTAGTTTGTGTCGCGAGTCACAAACGTGACCGCCGATAGGGGGAAATCAACGGAAGAAGCCCATTTGTGTATTGCCGTTACTGTTGCTTGCGCTTTTACACTAGTGCGCATAGGAGTATGACCAATGGCTACCAGCAAGATGTAGTCAGCATGTACAAAAATGTAAATATCTGCTGGCAAACTTTCAAACACTTTTATCGCTACTAGGAACAGACTAGCCGCGATGACCAAGCCTTGTGGGACCCCGGTTTCCTCAGCAAAGGCACTAGAGCTGTGGTTCCCTACTGCAACTCGGAGAGATCAATGTAGAAGAAAGTTTTTAAGGAAGCCGTTCCGTCACTTGCTTTAGTAGCAGAGACGTCCATGTTCTATTGAAAGCCATGTTCTATTCAAAGCCCATGTCCAGCGAAACGAGGTCTGCATGCTGTCCTTTAATCCGCGCAACGTAAAACAGGTCTCCGAGTGAGGCGAAGGAAGAATCAGTGCCGTACCCCAGCCTGAATGCATGCTGTCGATGTTCGCGGCGACCATCTGCTTCGAGCTGCTCTCTTAATCACCAGCGCCTTCTTGAGGCAGGAAGTGGGAGATATGGAATGATACTGGGATGTGTTTTTGGGAATATGGATGACGAGACTTTCTCTTCATTCATCAGGGTAAAGGCGCTCGGGCCGTTATCTTTAACAGTTTCTCTTTGGCTCCTTAGGTATTCTACTAAACAGCTCTAAGATTTATTATCCGAGAAAGAGGTTTTTTTGAGTGGGTAGCATTGGCGTTGAAACAGGGGGGGCCAGGGGGGCCTGGCCCCCTCCAGAATCATCCAGGCCCCCCCCAGAATTTTTGATGATAATAAAAAACATAACAATTTAACACGTAGCAGAATCTTCTGAATCAATGTAACAACTGAAGAGATTTTTGTCAATAACAAGAGTCATGGTTATTGACAAAAATCTCTTCAGTAGTTACCATGACCCCACAGTTATGGATCAAATAGTGTGGAGTCCAACCTATAAAATTCAATAAAACGACAAGGAAAATGTAAAATTGTAATTTAATAGCACGAATTAAATCGTTTCAAATAGGAACTTCGGTTAGTAAACTGCTTTGAGTGTAATATTTACATAGGACTGCATAAAAATTAAAAATTGTATCGGTTTCTGAAAACCATATTATGGATCAATTTTCATATTATGGATCAAATTGTGACATATTACGGATCAGTGCGCAAAATCAAGAGATTTTCAATTCAATGCATCTGTATTGCATGATTTGGCGAAAGTTACCAACATGTCACATATTACTGCAAAAAAAAAAGCAGTGTTTGAGCTGGAAACAATGGTAAAATGCCCTTTTTTGTGATACTGCATTGTAGTAACTGAGACATGAACTGTTTTCGCTCCACACCAAGTTTTCCACCCATTTTTGTCTGCTAAAAAAATGAAATTTACAAACCTTGATGTTTTATTAGTTTTATCCTTAGTGCTATTGTCTGAACATGTCAAATCCAATGCATAAAATGGCAGAAATCTACATTCTTTGGTAGTGATCCATAACCGTGGTAAACAATCATTTCCTGATCTATATTATGGATCACTAGTTAGAAGTGCTAATATTCGGTATTTAGAATCAACAATCAAGAAAAATATTTTCCAAAGATGAATTCATACTAAATCGAAGCGAACGAACATTTTTTATGCTATGACATTTGAATTTTACCACCTGTGGGAGCTTATGAATGGTGACGGCACTTCTAACAGAAAACGACTATATAATGATAGCTGTGTGGTACCAACTAAACATTTGTCAAATACACCGTTATTTAGCGATTGAATGTTGTGCTTAACATTACAAATGGTAGCAGACAAATAGTATAACATGGGAAAAATATGTTTTACGTCAATGTTTATGTTTTGAGCGAGTTATCCGATGTTGAACGCCAAAGTGATCCGTCACTGTGGGTGATCCGTAACTGTGTGGGCATGGTATGTTTTGTTATGTTGAACAACTGAAGTGAGGAAACCTCGCTTGTTTCACATAGCAGCAGCGTGGTGGTTCTGACTTCGGTGAATCGCGCAACAACCGATAGCTTAACCGTTGCTGTCGATTAGACTGGCCCTTAAACAAAAAAGTTGTAAAACTCAATGGGGCACCCCCTAGATATGAGCCTTAGGGTAAGAAAAACACTCTCTCAAAATTTCAACTCAATTGGTTGCTCCACCAGCTGGCGCATTCGATTTGAAGTTTGTATGGGATATTCGTCTCAAATATATTGAAAATTGATCCTATGTCACTGTTTCGTTCCGTATATTAATTGTTCGCGTTCAAATAAGCTCAGAATGACAAATACACTAGTTGATACCCTAATGAACATAATTGCAGAAGGTTGTATCTGGATTTAATCTCATTTTCATTACTCTTTCGGTTGATGAAAGTTAGGCTTAGATCAGCACTCTCGTACAGTCACTTATATGCATGTGACATGTGCCTCAGCTCGCCCAGCCTCATAGGTGGCTATGATGCGCTTAGTGGCTACCTCCAAGCTATGTTGAAGAAACACAAGCAGTATTGCATGATATACTTCAGATGGTTAAAACATCAACTTTATTAATTTTGATCATGTTACAATCTTCTACAATATTCTTCGCTATTACATCAAGTAGTGTTTTTGACATTCTGGGTTCAGTTGATCGCGATCATCAATTTTCCTGAACTAAACAGTAGATGATGTGCTATTTCCCATATGTTTGAGCTGAAAATCCCATATTAACTTCAATTCAAATGCACCAGCTCATGGAACGACCAAATGAGCTGAATTTTTCAGAAAGGTTTCCTCTAACCCCATGAAATAATCCTGGGGGGTGTCCCGTGGAATCATACAACTTTATTTTTCTCCCATACTGAGCTGGGCCAGTCTACTGTCGATGGAATGGTTACTGTTAGAAATAACTTTTTGTTGTATGCGATAAGCGCAATTTTTCGACAATAAAAGCGTCAATATCCTGGAAAATCGATTCCCAAAATTCGTTCCAAATCCAATTAATACTGTTTCAGCATAAAGCGCATGTTCCCTGCATTCTGATTTATAATGTTTTTGGAGGATACCCTGCTCGAGGTGTCCGGTAATGAGAATTCACTAGAGAAATCCATACATTAACTCCGACTCGTATAGTGTCCGAAAAAAATAATAGAAAAATATAGACAGAATTTCTAAAGGAATTTCTAAGACAACACATAGCGAAAATTCTTGTTGAAAATTAAGACATAACTTTCATGGAATTTTGGCGTATGCAAGTTTTCTTTAGATGATGTGAAAAGATGTAACACAATTATCGCTTAAAGTATGTTTTTCCAAGAAAACTTATTGCTTCATAAATTTTAATTTGATTAATTTCCAACAGATTTGTAGAATTTTTTAAATAACTTCGATATTCTTTACAGAATTTTAGTATAATCAAATCCCTCAAAGAATATTGAAGGGTGGCTTCAGAACTTTTGAAAATGTCTTGTAAATAAGTCAAATAATATTGTGGGACTTGTTCATATTTTCATAGTGAATTCCTCCTTGTTGACATTCATTCCTTACCGAGCAGAAGAAAATAACTACTGAATACCAAATTGAGGTATTCCATACCAGATAATTTTCAATACTTACAACCTGAATGAGGTATGAATGAGCCCTGCATAAGAGGTAAAATACCTCAAATAATACCTTCTGCATATTCCACAAATGCCAAGCTGATAATTAGATCAGGTATGTTATACCTAAATAATACTTGATGGATTTTCATATAAAAGTGATTTTTTTTTTCAATAATAGTTCACTTTCAGCAGTCCTCAATACCTTTCGAATACCAAAATGAATAATTTTAAATTGTTTGAATTTTTTTTTTAAATACCTTTATAATACCAAAACGAGGTATTGAAAACTGAACAATACCTAATTATGGTATGATACCAAAATATGGTATGCATAAGTTATTGCGAGTTATTCTTTCCTCCTCGGGTTGTTTGTCTATTTTTCATTAGCAAATTGATTTCGGAATATGTTCCCGGATTAACCTAAAAAATGTTACTAAATCTTTTACAAGTTAAGTTTTTTCTCGCAATTCCTCAAAAAGTTAATTCTGTCAAATCTAATACTGAGATATTTTGCTGATTGTTCTACTAGAAATTCTTTTGCAAATTCTTTTAAATATTTTTTCCATAAATTTTATTACAAATTCTTCCGTAAAGTTCATAAAAGTCCTTAACAAATATTTCCAAAATACGTAAAAAATGCGTCAAACATTCTTCTATGTTTTCTTTTTCGAGAAATTTCTCTTCAAATAACCGGATTATTCAAGAATTGAAAAAAAAAAAGGTTTTTAGATGTCGCTTGCCTGCGAATTCTTCAGAGGAAATTTGTTGAAAACCCCAGAAAAAGTTTTGCTTCCGGAATTGGCATAGCGATTCAGGAATCTGTAGAGAAATATGTAGCAAAATAACTGAGAAGTAGAAGAGTAATTAAATTTGTATTGATCTTCCTTAAAACACTTCTTTGGAAGAAAATGTTATCAATTATTAGCAGAATCCACTAGGGCGGAATTTATATAAGCTCGCTGGCAGAATTCTAGAAAACCGGAAGTCAAGGAAGGATATTTTTCAGAATAATTTCTAAAGAAGATTCTTTTGCAACTTCTGAGGAATTATTTTTATTTGTCAATTAATTAAAGAGGTTTTGACTATCCTGTAATTTACCTCTAGAAATAAGATAAATAATCTATTGCTCTACCTGCTGCAACCTTCCAACCTGCTTTTGTTTCTCCTTCCTTCGCATGACGCTTTGAGGAACTTCGTACAAAAATCTGTCCATACTCCAAAAATAAATGCAATATTTTAAAGAATTTAAAAAATGGTGAATTATAGGAGTTTTGAATTTTCATACGTACGGTTATGATCTAAAAACGTACTGGCAATGTTTTCGCGTTAAACTCTTAAAGTATTACAGTATAATAGACCCTTCAAAAAAGTTTGTTTTGAAATTCTGAACGTAGGAAAAATTCTACATCAATATGTTCACCAGAGTATCATAAAACTTCGGAGTTGATACAAAATTTTATTTAAGATTTAAGTTATAAATGCTTTCAGTAAAAACACCAATAATTTTCTATTATAAGAGACGAGGAAAAAACAAGATTTTTTGTAGTAAATCCTACAAGGACCACATAACTTTTCTATATTCTGTATTTTTTCCGAATAATGTTTATTCAAAAGATTACCAACAAAGTACTTTCAACCCTTTTTTGCATGTGTTTCTCTAGAAATCTGATATGGAGTGATTTGTAGGGGGATATGTAGAGCAATCCCTAAAAATATTGTAATATTCCCGGAGTAGTTTTTGAACCAAAAAATTGAGAATGGATATTTTTTAAATTTTATTCATGGAAAAATCCTGAGATTAAGATTACCAAAAAAATAGAGTTAATTCTAGACCCTGAGAGAATATTTGATGGAATTTCTAGAGAAATTTTTAAAAAGTTCAAGAATAAATTGCAAAATATTAGTAATTCTGATGAAAAATTTCTTCAAAACTTCCGAAAAGCACCGTTAATGCGGTTTAAACAAAAAAATCTCTGGAAAATATTCAGATGAATCTCTGGTGAATTTTTCGGAAGAATCTTAGGGAATCTAAAAAATATCTGTGAAAATAATGCAGATACAAATGCGGAGAACTTCTCTGAAAATCATGAATAAAATTTTCTCAATTGTATTTTTTTACAATTGCTCATGAAATTCTTGTGAAATATTACGAGGAATTCTTAGAGCAACACCTGGATTAATCATTTGATTGTTTTGCAGGAAGTCCGGATAATTTTTACTGCGTTTTTTTTTAACAATCCTGCAGAGACATTTTGGAAGAACTTCGAAAGCAAAGTGGGAAGAACTGTTGATGAACTATCTGAAGGATTCGTTGAATGAATCCTTGCTTGTTGATCTTGAAGACATTTTTAGTGAAAGTCATAGAATTTTTGTACTATTTTTTGATGAAATTCTCAGTTATTCCTGAACATCCTAATCAAATTTTTAACGGTCAACTGGAGGATACTTTTAACTAACAATTGGAAAGTATATGTAATAAGTATGTAGAGGGCCTTCCAGGAGAATTTATTAAAAGAATTTTTAATGCATTCTCTGGAGAAATTCTTCATGTGTTTTTTTTTTATTTTTTAGCTATTTGATAGAGAAATTTTCTGGTGATCAATAAGTCTAGGAATGATTTATCGTGAGAATCCCAGGATGAGCTCTGTGGAAACCGGTAAAGGAATTCTTGGAGAAAGCACTAAAAAGTACGAAAATAATTGGGAAAGGAATTTCTTCTCCAAGAAGGAATCTCTTCAAAGCACATGGTTGAATACCTGAATAGTTCGTGGAAGTACCACAAAGGACATCCGTTGAAAGTTTTTTTTGCTAGAATTCTTGAAGAGTTTTTGACTGGATTACAAAAAGAATCCAGTAGCGAAGATTGAAATTTACAAATATCGCTGATGAGCCGTGAAATGAGACAAAATAATAAACAAATAAAATCAATACAAATCTGGTAAAACTACGAAATTTGCGAAAATCGTGATTATTGTGACCGACATTACTTCTGTGAAACAAGTATTTTCTAGGCCCCCCCTAGGCCCCCTCCAGAAAAAAATCCTAGCTACGCCAATGGTGGGTAGCCGATGCCATCAGAGAGGTGCCATGGTCATCCAGAATCCCTAAATTGGATAAAGTGGAATTGTTGTTTGTGATATTATGACGGAAAACTGGATCGTATGTATCGAAGCTGACTAGGCTATCAAAGTAGTTAACTAGTGCTTCGGCAAGCGCAGAAGGTTCGGTGGTCGTTGAGCCTTGAGTGTCCATGGAAATTGGCATGATTTTCGACACATTAAATCAAATAAAATGACATATATTTGTGTTACAAAGGATGTCATTTAAATTATGAAATAAATAGATACGGACATATTGACGAAAAAAGATCTCGAACGAACAAATTTTGCATTTGAAACCGTCAAAATACGAAGGAATCTTTTTCCGACATGCATGTTCTGGGAGCGGTTGCATCAATAAGGTAAAAATCCAATGACCAAATCGGTATTGATGTACAAAATATTGAGTTATGGAAAGTTGACTACATATTATTCGTTCAATTGAGGACAGTTTTTTAGCTTTGTCCTTTTCTCAAAACAATGTTTTCAATTGTCTTGAAGTAGCATTCAAAATTAAAATTTTCTGAAATATTCAGAACGGTACTCAACTTTTCGCTAAAGCTTAAATAAGTCAAAACACGGGGGCATTCAGTATTTTTGTATCTTTGCAATTTCTCATCGTAATAGGCTATTTTTCATCACACCAATCTGTCATAATATGGCCTAATCACTGACACTCAACTATACAGAGTCGTTAAAGTCAATACGCAACTGATTTCGGTTACGTAATAACCCATAAAGTAACGGGTTTTCATTTCTTACCTTTTTTGAGTAGCGAAATAGTAGTTTTTGCAATTTCTCATCGTAATAGGCTGTTTTTCATCACGCCAATCTGTCATGAAACGGCCTACTTTCCTGCACTGAAATATGCAGTGCGGGAATAGTCATTACCTAACTGAAACCAATGCTGTAATGATTCATTACGCAACGCTTTCTCATTACGCAACTGTTTTGAGTTGCGTAATGAATCATAACACAACAATTTCTCAGAAATTGTAAAATAATGGTGAATGCATTCTGATATAATTTCTAATACCCTCAAGTGGTCTTCTACGAAATTGCAAAAAATGTTGTACGTAACTCGGTGCAGAACTCGATTTTTACAGCACTCGTCGTAATTATCCTACTCGGCAAGCCTCGTAGGATAAATTTACGACTCGTGCTGTAAAAATCATCATTCTGCAACTTGTTCCGTAAACTACTATTACGGAATAAGTTGCAGAATTATGATTTTTACAGCACAAGTCGTAAATTTATTCTACGAGGCTTGCCGAGTAGGATAATTACGACGAGTGCTGTAAAAATCGAGTTCTGCAACGAGTTAGGTACAACATTTTTTGCAATTTCGTAGAAGACCACTTGAGGGTATCAATAATTATATCGGAATGAATTCATCATTATTTTACAGTTTCTAAAAAAACTATTGTGTTATGATTCAATACGCAACTCAAAACAGTTGCGTAAAGAGAAAGCGTTGCGTAATGAATCAATACAGCACTGGTTTCAGTTGCGTAAAGAGAAAGCGTTGCGTAATGAATCAATACAGCACTGGTTTCAGTTGCGTAATGACTATTCTCGCACTGCATATTTCAGTGCAGGAAAGTAGGCCGTTTCATGACTGATTGGCGTGATGAAAAACAGCCTATTACGATGAGAAATCGCAAAGTAGATAGTTACACAACAATATTCAAAAATTGTTAATGACTTCCGATGCCTTATACGGAATTGAAAAAAATACGCAGCTTGTTGCAGAGTTTGATTTTTATAGCACTCGTCGGAATTATTCAACTCGGCAAGCCTCGTTCGATAAGTGCTCGTACTGTTAAAAATAATCATTCTGCAACTTGTTTCGTAAACTACTATTGTCTCAAAGCATCGTTTTAAACCTATTACTTACATTTAGATTGTTTCACACCGTAAAACGATTAATTGCATCCTGAATGTAGTTATTCACTTTTTGAAAAACCAGTCAAAAATGACAAAACTATTTTTAAAAATGTGATCCAACCCTTTGAAAAAAATCTCAATAAAGACAATCAAACAAATAGATTTGAGTATTGTACTTTTAAACTAAGCCAAAAGATATGCAATAAGGATGAAATTAAAAGGTACAATACTTAAATCTCCGTTTTTGATTTTCTTCATCTATTTATTGTTTTTAAAACTTCAAAAAGCTTAAAAAATAACATTATTATTATAGTTTATTATTTCCTTTTTGTTATGATATTTGTGTATGAGCCTGTGAGTTTAATAACTTACCGTAAAATGGGGTATTAAGGGATGAAAAAAAATTCTACCTAAATTTCGAGCAACTTCTAGCATGTACATAATTGAACAAAATACAGTCCTACCATTCTCCCGACGTGTATATCAAAAGCCAAATGAAGATGATCCTATGGCAGATTTCTGAGATAATTATAAAAATGCGTGATTTTTGACGAAAGTGCAAAATGGGGTGTTAAGGAATTTGAGCTTTGTAAATAAAACTATATTTTGCCAACAGCAAAAAAAAAAAATATTAATTTGGTCAATATCGATGATGTGTTCAATCCAAAGATGATATTACTTCAATATAATTCAAATTGGAACTCTTGCAAACGTCAACCGTTTTAATTTACCTACTAAATCTCTCATACATATTGATTCTTTTTTCAATCAAGCTATAAGTGCATCGCACAATTGTCTTGAAAGGATTTGTATACTTATATGCAGTATTCGTATCCTAGAATAGTACAGAGCAACCTTGTCATGACTTGTCAAAAGAAGGATAATGTCAACAAGTTTTCAGTTTGAATAGAGTAAGTGTCCAATTTGCCTTTTCAATAAAGCACCACACCAAATAACGGATTTGCATGTAACACCTAATGGCATAATCGGAAAAAAAATCTTGACGAAAAGTTTCCAATATAAAGAGGAAATCGCACACACTATACTACAATGTACTCAATGCTCGACAACACTTAACACATGACCACGAGTAAAAGTTTTCCAAAAAGAGATCGGAAATACCCTTATATTTATTATTGTTTATCTAGGACGTAGGTAGATTTAAAAAAAAATCAATAGCTCCAAAACCATCTCACACAGTCATCTCTCCCTTACTCGATATTGAAGGGACCATCGAGTTAGGGAGGTATCGAGTTACAGAACACAAAACCAATGCAACTGCGATCCAAGGGACCATCGAGCTAGCCATGAAAACCAACTTTTACTATGGTTCTCTAACTCGATATCGAGATACGGAATATCGAGTAAGGGAGAGTTAACTGTATAAGATAACCATTCCAATTTCCAAACTTTTCCCCAATGCGATGGAACAACTTTTGAAAATACTTTCATGAAAACCCCATACTTAGATTAATCAGTTTTTATCTTTTAGGTTATGGTCTTCAGTCTATTATGCTCAAAACGGATTTTAAGTTTTCATCCGACGTTTCGGACATGAACACTTAAAATCCGTTTTTGAGCATAATAGAGTGAAAGCCATAACCCAGTCTTATCCCCAATTCAGTTTTAATCTACATTTTCCTAACAATTTTACCAAATTTTGAGATATTTTTTTTCTGGTGATATTCAGTGACTTACGAAATAGATCCCTTAACTTTCCATGCAGGATAACTTCACGGAACAACCCAAAGCTATATTGAAATACATAACGGCATAAAACAAATGAGTTTAGTAACTTAGAAAAGTTAGAATAGATAATCCCTTCACCCCACTTATTTTCAAAACGAGACTTTTTTCATAAAAGTTTCTCAAAATCGAAACCCAGATATAATTTTAAGAAGTTTTTGTCTGCACTATGATCTCAATTATATTTACTTTTCTTCTACGTTACTCGCGAATTTTTCTCAAATATATTTCATGGTTTTGTAGATGAATGTATTTAGCCCATAAAATTCTAACAAAAATGTTTTGAAAAGTTTTCAATATCTAGCAACCACAATACTTCATATTATTAGATAGCTCCTATTACATAATGCAGCTCACAATCCTCCGAACAAATTGAGCATTTCAGAGGATTTATATATCGATTTTCCACGTTTCTGTGATTTGTCAAACTTGACTGAGATGTTCAATCCCTTAAAACCCCACGAGTCCTTAACACCCCATTTTATTTATTTATTTCGTCAAGCATAGGTAGACTACATACAATAATTACAATACTTTCTTACATGCTATGGATTACTTTTATTGTTTTTTAGTCGTGTTTTAAGCTGCTCTTTGGACATAGTAATGCCAATGAATTCGCAATGTACATTATACTGACGCATCATACGGTTTATTGGTCCGTTTTGAGCATAATGCGTCCTGCATGATTTTTCTGAAAGAGATCGGTATATAAGATATTCTGAATTGTTTTGCATGGGTATTGTTTTGCAAGTGATTTTCAAACAATTGGACAAATTGTTCAATTAAAAGTCTTCGTTACAATCGGCCAATATTGATCACATTTTGTTCGGAAAACGAATGTTATATGTGTTTTTGTGATATTGCTCCCAATTGACCAATAGGTACTAGTAAATACAATCCGCAGTACATTTCAATAAGGTAGTTCAAAAAATCGTGTTTGCTCCACACCGCTCATTCAGTTCCAGAACAAATTCTGAGTGTCCTCCCGAAATTTGAGTTCATAAAGATGAAAACTGAGACTATACAAGCTTTTCAAAGTTTGTATGGGATTTAATATGGACAAAGCAAGCAAATCATTCAATTGGTCATATTGTTTGCCCATGTGCTCTTGAGGGTTAAAACTACGCTGATACTGTTAGATACATTCTGCTACCAATTTGCCAAAGACCATATTCAAATCGGACGATTAATGTTGAACAGGCAAAATTGCTGCATCTGGCGCGAAAGGAAGCAAGCACAAATCATGGCTAATATGGTTCACTGTATATATCCAGGAGTGCCTGCAGAGTAGCTCAATTATTATAGCCAAAGATTTTTAACTCATACGAAAATTAATAACCACCGTCGTGCGGGGTGACATTGGGTCAATAATTTTACAGCAAGCTAATGTCAGAATAATGAAAACAATGCGTCAAGTTTCAAGAATACATTGCAAATAGCCAATAGATGGTCATAAATTAGTTTTTGGCGTTCCTACTAGTCATGAAATGCATCGAAAGAGGCGGTCAAAGTCACCCCCTAGGCCCAATGTCACCCCGCACTGCGGTAATTGATGAGGCGTCCGATTTGAAAACGGTATTTGGCAAAGTTGTAGCTGATGAATGTTTCTAATAGTATCTACGTTGCGCTAACCCTCAAAATCACATGGGCAAACGATCATATCGATTGAATGAATTGCTCGTATTCCCCATACTAATTCTCATACAAACTTTGAAGGGCTTGTGCAGTTTCAGTTTTCATCTCAATAATCTCAAATTTTAAAAAGGACACTCAGAATTTTATCTAGTTGAATGATCTGTGTGGAGCAAAAACAATTACACAACGTAACAAAAGTGTCATTTTTGCGTGTCTCAAGGATCAAATTATGTGTCTCTAGTAGATTTGGGATTGTTGAATCTGTTGCCATTCTCAGAAATGTTCCAACACGTCACAATTGTTAGCTACAGGTTATATAACACATTGATTCTATTGATAAGTTATATAACGCATTGATTTTGTTGATGTTTACATGAAATTTAAAATATAATTTATCAAACTTTTTTGTGATCTGATACATTGAGTATGCAAAATAGGACTTAAACTTTCTTTTTAGATACAATTTGGTTGAAATTGCACGCTTAAATTTAAATTAAATCGATTTTGTCAACCTAATTGCTGTTTCCATACAAAATTCTTAGTTTCTCTTATATGGCAAAATACAATACATTTTTAAACCATTAAAAAATAACTTTTTCGCATCAAAAGTTTGTTGATAAGTATTGTTATACATACATAAAGTTTGAGTTCTGTGGCATATTAAGTAAATAAATTGCCTTACAAGCTGGGAAACTTGCATGCAAGTTGGCTAAAATAGTCAATTTTCGCATGTTCAACCTCCAATATCTCAAAACTAGACGTGCTATGATATTTTTGAAAACGGCAATGAATTCAGCAAGCTTTAATTGAGTGAATAGCGGTATTTTGGTACTTGAGATAAAAACATGTTCCGCAGTATTATTTGAACCACCTCATTGGAATATACATATCATAATGTTTATTATTCCACATTAGGATTTTTTAGGAAACATATGTTGGATTCCCTGGATTCATGGTTAATATTAACAATGGTTACAGATTCTACATCACCCTCTATTGTTTGTTAGTCACTGCAATGCAAGGGAAAAACTACTTACGGTTGCCGTTCGGTTACAGTGCGTCTTGACAATCTCCGGATTGCCGTACAGCTTCAGGAACAGTAGAGTTCCCTGGAGGAGGAAAATGTACAGGGCTTTTAGCATGATTGTTCGATATCGCGATTTCTCGCTTGAATAGAGTTTCTTATTTTGTGGAGCAACGTTCAAACCAAACCGCTCTCATCGATGTTTCCACTGATATGTGCTCATTTCGGATGATGGAGATTCAGATTAAGCCGTCACTTGTAATTGTTGCGATGATGGTAATCCTAGATAATGGGAGATTAATTCAATAATGTCCCTTGGACAAGGGTTTCAGCACGACATCTGCTGTTATCGAATGAATATTTCATTCGATCATATCGTCAAAGTAGTTCCAAACGTGGGTTGGTCGTGTTTTTTGCACTCCTGGAGCTAATCTTTTCGAACCGAGCTGCCGGGTGGTGGGATTTAAAATATTCATATTCAACCACACCACCAACCGAGGACCACCACAGGACCATTCCGAGTTCGGCCAGCCATTAATCCATGAACAAATTGACACCACAAACAGCATACCACGCGCCGGTAATCCTTAATTAAAACAGCATCCGCCGGATCAGAACCCAACCCGAGACATTGTTGCTAATGACCGCAAAAATCCCCTGAATTCTATTCTCGTCGGCCGTTGCGCGATGGTGCATTATTCATGGAAAATGATTGATTATGGCGATGATACCGAATTTGAATCATAGTTTCATGAATTTCGCACCATCCCAAACACACCAACTTTGATTACGGGCCTGTCTAATTCGAACCAGCATTGACCAACACCATCCGGGCGGAAACATTCTCTCAAAACTGATACCGACCCCGGACCGATCACTCCAAATGAACTTGATGTTAATTAATAAATCCCAGAATCCTGATCCATTTTCCGCTTCGCTACAATTACGCTACAAATACCGCTTTCAATTAATGTGCCGGTGGACGCATAGTTCGACGGTGAGGCCCATCCATGTAAGGGTATGCGATAGGTAATAGAGCACAATATAGAATGCCGTAGTGTAAGTGTACTGTGATATGTCAGCCTTGGGTACCTTTTTCAGTACCAAGAGACCAAATGTACATAGTACTAGAAGCGGTACCCATTAGGAGCCCGATCAATATGTCTTTATTCCGACTACTATGTCTCTATTCGTCTCTGATCCAACCCCACATTCGTAAAGAGAATGTTTTTTTTTCTACTGATAGTGCCTAAATATTGTATAGGTGAATTACGATACGCTTCACAGCGACGTGATAAAGTTTTATATGCCAGAGCAGTTACGTCCTTTTGAAATGTTATAGTCGATTTCATTTTTGCAATTTTGTACACTGTACTATTTATTCACGGAATAATGCAGGATTTATTAAAGTAAATTATTTGCAAATAAAATCAATTCGTTAAACAAAGAAATTTGGTTCGTTATTCAAGATTTTTAATAATAATCCGAACGTTAGCAGGGGTTCCCACAGCGTTTACATCGGTTTGCAAAGCGTTCTCATGGTTTTTCAATAGGCTCCGAAGGAATTCCAAGGATTCCCAATGGGTTCAGGTGGCAGCAAAGAAGCCGTCTGTTAATTACTTAAGGGATTATAAGGGGAGGCCTTGAAGGCCACTGGTAACATTTGAGAGCCACTGAAAAGTCCCTTGAGATCCGTTCGTCCGGATTACAAATGTTTACATAGCATTCCACCCCATAGAAACACTTTTACTGCATCATTAATGCTCCTAAGCCAAACGAATACATGCATTAAATAAGCACTTTATTGGTTCTATATTCGCATATAGGGCATGTTTCACATGAAAAGGATCAAAACGTGGCAATCATCGTAATAAATGCGAAAAACGTTATGCAACCCACAGACTATTCAGACTGTTCGACCAACATTGACTTCGCCCCCAGGTTGGTGCTCATGTTAGTGCTATGTTTGACAGTTTGTGAAACCGATTTGACGGTTGGCGAATCGGTCGGCCAAAATAAAACGAGTTTGATTTAGCTCAAACCACCGGTCGGCTTTAGCTCAAACCAAATGTTTGACAAACTGATCGTACTGTCTGTAGGCAGTGCCGGATTTGGGTCTCGGGGGGGTTCCGGGTTAAATCTCTTGAAGAGGGCCCTTGGTACAAAATGAGGAAAGTTTAGTTTTATGAAAATGAAGTCTCTAAAACTTTGAAAAATCGCAATATTAATTGAATTTGACAACATACATCACTTTGTGAAAATTTGGTAAATAAATCATATGTATTACATATCTGAAAACTTAGATAGTAGACTATTGATTTGAATTTAAGCCTGATTTGCTGCTCAAAAGAAATATCTTGATACATGGGAAATTCCTTCAAGGAATCGATTTCTGATCGCAATACGCAGTTGAAATGAAATGTCAGTTCAAACGATGTAAATAAATTCTGAATTCAGCAAGAAATATCTTAGCGATTCTTTTTCAACAGCAAATCAGGATTATGAGTGGATCGTTCTCAATCAAGTGTAAAAGCTGAAATGTAATATTTGAAGTCATGATTATAAGATTCATTGAGATTTTTTAAACCAATAGAGAAGATTATATTATTTTTTTAGTTCAGCTTCCATAGAAATATCAGAAAACCTACACAATATTGGGCTACCTGGAATATTGAATAACTTCTTGAACAATTTGTTATCAGAGAAACACATGAGCTTCACCCACGGTCTACTGAAAAGTTCCAGAAATAACTACATGGGCCTACCGCAAGGCTCATATTTAAGTCCTTTTTATGTTAAAGATAACTGGAAGAACAATGCACGCTTAGACTACTTGCTGATGATGGTGAATTCTAAGCTTTCAGTAAAAATCGTATGAAAACAAAACTTTAAAAATATTAATAAGAAAAACTATAAAAATCTGGCCCACAAATGGAAAAATATGAACTGGAATAAGGAATTTCCCGCAGAATGAAGCGTTCGATAAAATAGTAATTTCAGTACTCTGATAGTTAAATCATGTAAATGTGTGAATTACCGAGTACTTTCGTCAACTTCCATCATTTTTTTTATACATCTTGAATGTTTTTTAGTTGTGAGTAGAAGAGTTCCCATCGAAACTTGAAAGATTCAGATGAAAATCGTCTGTAGCTACATATTATGTAAAATAATGTCATACATCGTCGAACATCGACGTCAGTATGACAAATTGAGTTTTCAGCTTCCCATGAACTGCCGATGCAGATGGGTGGCTAGTTAAAATGCGTATCCAACAATCTGTATCCTACTTTTTAGGAAATCCACTAGCAGTTCTACCTGTTATTCCATCGGAAGTACAACAAAGTTTACATCAGAAGTAATTGTAAGGATTCCACCATGAATTCCTTCAGAGATTCTACCAGGAACTCCATCAAAATTTCCTCCAAGGATTTTATCAGGATTCCCTCGTAGCTACTCTAGGGATTCCATCGAAAGTTTCACTAGGGATTCCATTAAGAAATCTTCTGGGATTTCATCAGAAGTTCTTCTAGGGATTCCATCAGAATTTTTTCCAGGGATTTCATCATGGATTCCTCTAGCAATTACATCAGAAGTTTCTTAAAGAATTCCATTCTGAAGTTGCTTCAGAAATTTCACCTGCAATTTCTTCAGAGGATTCTGTCAGGAGTTCTTCTAGGGATTCCAACAGGAGTTCTTTCAGAGAATAAATCTGGAATTCCTCCTGGGATTCCATTTGGAGATATTCTAGGGATTACATAGGAAGTTTCTCCAATGATTCCACCAAGAGCTGCTTCAATAGTATCTTTAGGAATTCTTTCAAATTCTTAGGAAATACTCATGGGATTCCATTAGGGGTTTATGGGATTCTAGTTATTCTGGGAATATCTGCGGGTGTTCCTTAAGAAATTCCAACAGGAATTTCTCTAGAGATTAAATCATTAGTTTCTCAAGAGATTCTTCTAGGGATATCAAAAGGGGTTCCATCAGAAGTTTCTATAAGGATTACATCAGGAGTTCTACTGGGGATTACATCAGGAATTTTTTTTTAGGGATTTCATCAAGAGTTCCTCCAGGAATTTCATTCCTCCAGGCATTCCATCAAAAGTTTCTCTAGGGATTTCATCAGGAGCTCCCCTAAGTCTTTCCATAGGAGTTCTTCTAGGAATTCAATTAGAAATTTCTTCAGGAATTCCTCCAAGGATTCCATTGTGAGTTCCTCCAGGAATTTCAATAAGAGATCCTTCAGGGATAACATCAGAAGTCTTCTAAGGATTCCATCAGGAGTTCCTTCAGAGGTTTCAACTGAAATTTCAACAGGGGCTCTATCAGAAGTTCCTCTAGGGATTCCACTAGGAGTTTCTCTAGCAGTTCCATCAGAAGTTTCTCCAAGGACTCCATCAGGAGTTTCTCCAGAGATTTCACCTGGAATTCCTACAGGGATTCTTGTAGAAGTTCCTCTAAGGATTCCATCAGTAGTTTTTTGGGATATTGCACCTGGAATTCCTTTAGGGATTATATCAGAGGTTACTCGAGAAATTCCATCAGGATTTCTGCTTGGAATTTTATGAGGAGTTCCATCTGGCATATTACCAAGAACCCAGGGATTACATCAACAGTTCTTATAGAAATCCATGGATTACATCAGTAGTTTCTATAGAAATTCCGTCAGGAGTTTCTTCAGAGATTCCATTAGGAGTTTCTCTAAAGATTACATCAGAAGTTCTTCTACGGATTACAGCAGGTGCTCTTCTAAGAATTCCATCAGAATATCTTTTACGGTTTTTTCAGGAATTTCTCCAGGTTTTCCATAAGGAGTTCCTTCAGAGTTTCTACTTGAAATTACTCCAGGAATTCTATCAAGTGTTTCCGTATGTATTCCTCCAGGAATTGCATCAGAAGTTCTTCCAAGGATTCCATCAGAAGTTTCTCTAGGGATGACACCAGGAGTTCTTTCATTTGGAGTTTTTGTAGGGACTCCAACAGAAGTTCTTCCATGAATTACATAAGGAATACTTCTAAAATTTCATTATGGAATCGAATTCCAGGAGGATGCATGCACACCTTCTAGGATTCCATCAGAAGTTCTGTCAGGGAATCTATCTATCAGGAATCTTCTAGGGATATTTTAGGTTCCATCAGCCTATTTGTTGAGAATTACTCCCAGAATTTATTAAAGAATACCAGACCATTCTTCCAGGGAATTTTTGTACTCCCAGAATTTATTAAAGAATACCAGAACATTCTTCCAGGGAATTTTTGTAGTTTCAAGTGATTCCTTCATGAATTCTTTAAGGGGGTCCTCCTGGAATTCCTCATGGGGTTCCTCCCGGACTTTTTCAAAGGATTTCCCCAGGAATTAATCAAGGGATACCACCCGAAATTCCTCAAGGAATAATTCTCGGAAATGTTTAAGGGATTTCTCTTTGAATTCCTCCTGGAATGTCTCCAAGGATTCTCGAGGGTTATCAGGAATTCCTCCAGGGATTACCAATAAGGATTCCAAATAAGGATTTTATAACTGGAATTCTTGAAGAGATTCCTTTCGGAAGTTTTCAAGGGTTTCCTCCCGAAATTCTTTAACGACTTAATCCTGCAAATCTTTAAGAAATTCCTCCCGAAATTTTTCAACGATTTTTTTCGTAGAATATCTAGGGACTCTTGGGGGTTAACAGGAAATTCTACAGAGATTTTACCAGGAATTTCTTAGAAGGAATTCACCAGCAATTAGGGAATCCTCCAGTATATCCTCTAGTGACTCTATCAGCAGTTCCTTCTTGAATTCAAACCAGGAATACCATCCCCAAGATTTTTTTTAGTTATTCCATTCAAAAATTCCGCTAGAATTTTCTCTCAAGATTCCAACTGCTAATCCTCTACAAAAATCCTCCAGGGATTTCTTTGAGCACTGCACCAGAGGTTCCTCCGTGGATTGATTCTGGAATTCAACAGCATTTCTTTTAAAAAATCTCCAAAGATATCAGCTGACATTCTCAAAGGGGTTGCACTAGAAATGCTCTCAGAAATTTCGTCATTATTTTTCAAATAATTTTAGCGGCATTTGGGGCAAGTGTGCCACCTTAAGCAAATTGTTCTCTAGCTATGCCTAAAGCTTATAAAATCCACCAATTTAGCCTCATGATGTTAGTTTGACATCTTTACATAACCACTGTGCCATTTAAAAAGAAAATAATTTTAAAAAGTATTAGTTTATGGGGCAAGTGTGCCACCCATATGGGGCAAGACGGCCACTAAATGAACATCGCATGTAATTGTACTTGTAATGATATTTTATTTATTTTCTATTAATATTACTTACAAAGCAGACGCTAATCGATAATTTAAAGAATAATTTTTAGTTTACCGTAATAAGGGGATGTTTTAAAACAAGGTTCAAAACATGCGAAACTCCCTATTTCTCAATTCGAATAACTGAAATGGTTATTTTTGTCTCCATTCAATATAATATATGTATTACCCTTATATTACGGCGAATATGTATAATATTAAAGTAGATCAGCACTAAAAAACGGTAAAACATTGATGTAGATATGTAAGACGGTATTTAATAACCCGAAAAACATGTTATTATTGAATATTTTGAGAAAAAATCACTTTGGGAGGCAAAAATGTCAGTTATTTCCCTACTATACTTCAGAAACTACTGCTGATGCCTCATTTCGGTTTATCATTATGATTTTGTTGATGATGTTTTCATTTTTATAAATTTCACTCCAACAATTATTGTTTACCAAATAAGTGGCACACTTGCCCCAATAAGTATACATTTCAACTATACTGAATTTCGTACGTAAAACGTAATACTTTTTTCGTTAAAATGCCACAAGAACTTACACATTTGAATTGTTTCACGATGTACAGTACGTTAGAAAAATCTGTTAATAATTTACCTTTCACCATGCTATTTAAAAACAACGAAATCTTATAAAAATCTACTCAAATTTGGTTGTTTTTGCACAAGTTGATGTAAATACGTGAAAAATAGAGCAATTTTCATCATATTCTGATCATTGTATTGTGGACTATGAGGGAAAATATTGTTAAGCTCAAAGAGAAAATAGATATTGTAGTTTTTATAAAAAAAAAACAGGGGTGGCACACTTACCCCAAAGTCCGCTACCGGGAATTCAAGAAATCCTACAGAGGTTCTTCCAAAACATGCTGGAGAAAATCTTACAATGATTCCGCCAAGATATTCTCCTGGGATCCCATAACGAATTTATCACATGTTCCTATAAAGATTTCTTCAGTTATACCTTCTGAGACTTGGCCAGGTTCTCTTATTATTTCACCAGTAATTTTACGAGAGAGGAGTTTCGAAGGAACTTCCCTAGGAGTTGTAGTTTACACTGGGAATATCATCAAGATTTCATCAAAATCTACCAATGTTGCGTCAGAGGTTCTACCAGAAAATTATTCGAAAGTTTAACTAGGGTTTCTGTTCTTAACATAACATATGATAACATTTCCGTATTATTATTATCATTATTATTAGTGATAGTGGAGAGTCTAAATTTGCAAAATTTAAAAGCATGATTATGTTTATTTTGTTAATTTTTTTTTTGATTTCATTTCTACTTGATATTTCTCAAAATTCCGTTTTATTTCGGAAATGGGAAAACATAATTTCTGCTTCATCGGATTTCTTCGAATTCTGCGGTATATCATTTCGAACGCTATTTGCCGAAATCCTTCTCAGTACCGCATACCCTCACCTTTACCATCATGGATTTGCAATCTGCCATAATCGTTGTGCAGTGGGCGAAAGCAAGGCCTCGCAGTTACACCGTCGAAATTGGCGAACTCGTTCATCGGGTAACAGATTTGAGCATTCTGAATCCTACACGCACTTCAATCATGCTCGCTGTGATATTCACCCAACAGCGAGCTTTCCCAGTAAGCGCACTTGCCCGGCCGAAACGCACGAACTTTGACGCCCATTGTTGCGTACATCACAACCCCACCACTGAACATGGAAACGCATCGGTAGGTGAACACATTTGAATAGGCAGCCAAAATAACAAGCATTTAACGAAGAGGAACACTTTTTCTCCTTTCAAAAAGTATCCAAAAAGTAATAGACATGAGCAATAGTTTGAAATTATTTTGTAAAACAAAATCAAAGGTGCACTCAAATATAATTTTACCGGTAAATCGCTGAGTGTGAAATGCTTAATTGTAATGATAAATTGAAATTGAGCAATGAATATTCAATCGATATGCCAGGAAAAATTTTAATTAAGTAAAATAAACTGAAAATGGCTACAAAAAAAAAAGATAATTAGTGCTAAAAATGTTGAATAAGCACTAGAAAAATTAAATAAACCCTAAACATTTTGAAAGGATTCATCAAAAAAATAAAAATTAGCAATCAATAACCCAAAAATTGCCAATGAATAATTGAATCTAAAGGCTTGAAAATTCTTAAAACGCTATCTTTATAAAAAAGGAATGGTGTTTGTATGTAATGAAATGGTGTGATACCAGATAATTGGTTAACCGATTGACAAAATTATTTCACTATTATTATTGTCAAGGGCTGCGACGCGTTCATGCGTAAGAAAAGTTTAAGGAAATCTCCGGAATAATATGAAAATATGAGAAAAGTGTTTTTTTGATAATAAATCTTCGAGCTGTTTAGTAGAATACCTATAAGTAGATCTACTTATAAGTTTTTTTGTTATTTTGTATGGTAGATACATCTTTCAAGAGCCCACTTGATGGCAAGACGACGTTTGCCGGGACCACTAGAGTTAGGATAAAAATAAGTACCCATAAATTAAAAAGTGTCCATTAAAATCTGTTAAAGATTAATATTATTTATTAGATTTTAAATGCATTTTACATTTTTTCCTTGTAATGTTTGTCTTCTGTTTTTTTTTGGAAATATTGCGTTATTTTATTTATTTCATTGTTCGAAAATTTTATCGTAAAAATTCTGTATTTTTCTAATTTATACTCAAGTATTGCTTTTTTTAATTATTAATGTTTGGCTGTTTATAAATGAACTGGTGTAGTTTATCCCTTTCCTAGGGCATGATAATATTTTGCCCCATTCGAAATCTGTTCGCTGGAGTTGAAGCCACGTTAAGCCACACTCGTATTGCACTGATTTCCCGTCGTTCCGTTTTGTGGAAAATTACTGAACCGTTCACTAAACAGCAACAGTTCGCGCGTAGTATCCAGTACACAAAGCCAAATTCTAGCCCCGGATTGCTTATCAGGGAGTTAAAATCCGTGCACTGTAACAAGGCTGCGGCAGGCCGGGATTTGGCCGCATTTGACTGGCACACACCTACACATCAAATGTAGGTATATGATCGCGGATGATTCGCACGTTGCACAATTGAGACAGATGGAGAGCTCTAACGAGATTAACCGGAGGATAATTGCAGCGACGGATGAGGCCGCTTTCGAAGAATGTTTCCTGGAGGGTGGTGTTGCTGAATGTAGTTTCGTGCTATTTTCCGGAGTTTGAGTAAAATATGTCCCAAGGCTGCACAGGAATTGAGTATTTCTAACGAAGGTGTCAAAAATTGTAGTTATGAGCACTTCGTTGGATTTCTTATATAGCAAACACTAGAAATTTCTTCCAATTTCGAAGCCACGACAAAAATATGTTATCATAAACATGAAACGAGCTCACCACTTGGGTTATCCATTCTGGACTGAACACGTGTGTATCCTACACCAGCAACAGGATGAAAAAACGCTGAGCATGCAATGATCTTGTCAAGAATCTTGGAAAAAGTCCGACAAATGTTTCACAGAAACCTCTTCACTTTGTAATTTCAAAAGAAAATTTTCAGATTTCACCTTTATCATAGAACAGTGAAGTCATATACACATGGTTTCCTACGTAATGACTGTAAAAAATCAGTTTTCCAGATTCCCACCGCCGGGTACCTGACATCTATCTCAACCACCGTTCGACAAACAACCGGTTCCGCACTATCAGTGTGACGTTCAGTCTACGGATCAGCTCGTTCCTACACTTCAAACACAATTGTTTCTAATTTCTCCTGGGAACCTTCAGTTGAAACTGTCTACTCTGGCTGAAGCAGCTGGCAGCCAAGGAAAAAACGGAAACTGTAAATCGCCTCCGCCCGAATAATGGATGGAAAAACTATGAATTGGGAGTTTGTATAATTTCCCAGGGTTCTTCTTTGCGCCTTCGTTCCTTGCAGCGGCAATCGAGAGCGAATCGAGAGGAAACAGTATATTTGTCAGTGGAAAATTATGTTTTTTCCTCTAGAACGACGCCTCGGGTTTATTTGCTCCGCACTAATAGAGTTCGGAGTTTGTTGTTGGAAAAGTTGGGCAGTGTCCCCGGTGGAGAAAGTTTTACAATATTAGAGTTGTTTAGATGTGAGACTGGTTTGATGATGTTTTCATTCAGAAAGATTCGAGTTGATTGGATCTCATCGCAGTGGAAAGTGAGATCCCCAGACGGATTTTGATTTTGTTGCAAATTGAAATGATATTAGGCGTATCTGTCTACGTCGTGTTTTGGTTATGATGAACTTTGACCTTTATTCAAAACCACCACTGTGGCTGAAGCAGTCCAAGTTGGTGCAAAATTTAGTAATAACATTGCTTTTGAATTACGTTTTTGTAATAGATCCAAATATTTTTTTAAATATTTTGATATGGAACGCTCGTTCTTTGAATGGTGAAAAGTACAAGTTGTTTAATTTTCTAACAGCTAATAACAAACATACAGCAGTTATTTCTGAAACATATTTGAAACTTGGATCCAAACTCAACAGAGATTCAAACTTTTTGTTTATCGTAATGATCGACTGGATGAGCATGAGGGAGAGCTGCTAAATCATTCATAGATGTACACAATATCAAAGTTTTTAAACTTTGGGTGTTTATATTGAACCACAACTTGGAAAATATATTTACACAGCTGCCTATTTGCATTTTTGATGCACTGGGCAGCAAGTTAATGTGCTTTAAACTGACTTACGGAAATTGATTCGCAATAAGTTAAAAATTTGAACATTGGTGACTTTGATACCGAACATCGTTCATGGAATAATTCGCAAAGCAATCCCAACGGCAGAATTTTATTTGATGATTATTTGATCCAATTTTGTCTGAAAAGTTTTTAAGCTTTCATTCCATAAAAAAAGATTGGAAATCGGTTAAGCTGTTCAAAAGTTATGATTTTTTTTAAATAAAAAATCTAATGCTCTGAGACCTACAGTGTGTGTGCCGATGAAAAATGACTGATTTTTTATTTTCAAAAAAATATATCTCAAAAACGAAAAAACATACATCACTGAAAATTTGACAGTAGACGTAAAATTTTCTGAACTTTCAAGAAAAAATGAGAACAGCAATAGCCCCTTTGGTCCCGAGGCCTTCAAAACACAAAAAAAAAAACGGAAACTATTGAGTTTTTTTTTAATGTAAAAAACACATTTTTTGTGAAATTTTATATATTTCCTGAAAAGTCAAAATCCTTAGACTGTTTTTGTCTAAAATTTCATGTTCTAAATGCAAAATAATTAAAAATGCACACAATAAAAATCTTTAAAATAGTTTTGTTACCCTAAATTTTTAATACCTGATGTCTCGTCAAAATAGTCTATGAACGACTCTTAGAACTTTAGAAAACACACATTTCCATGCAAAAAGATTAACGTTCAGATGATCCACATTTTGCAAAGCTTTGGAATTGGTCGATAGACTACAGGATTTCGCATTTTATGCAGAAATTCAACCTGTGCACCATTTTTGCACTCCCTTCGACATCTACCCTCTTTTTCATTCCCAGTTAGAAACGTTTAGTAAAAAACACGAATTGATTCAAATTGTTTTCTGAGCAACATGTTTATTGACGGTTTGAAAAATTACCTAAGTTGGATTCCAGAAATATTTCAGCCAATATAAAATCCTGAATTTTTGCAGACATCCACAAATTAGTTTTTTAAAGTATGACTCTTAGCAATCCTTTAGAAATTTCCCAAGAAAATGGGTCCGGCATATGTACCTGGCATATAGTTCATTATATTTATTCTAACATATATTGCAAAGATTCCTTTGTAAACTACTCAAAAGGTTTCTCCAGTATTTTTTCCACAAATGGTACATTCAATTACTCAATATTTCTTTTGAATTTCATCAGGAATAACACTCTGAATTCTTCGGGGGATTCCTACATGGATACAGTCAATGTTTATTTCAGGAATCAATCCAAAATTGCTTCAAAAATTTCTTCTTAATTTTATCAATTATCCCAAATTAAGATTTTTCTTTCGACATTACTCCAAATATTTTTACTGGAATCTTGCCATACATGTTCTAAAATTCTATCAAGAATTCTGCTCTTTGGAGGAGTTTCATTAGAGATTTCAGCGATATCATTGAAAAAAAAAACTATAAGTATTCTTTTGATGTGTTTTTAGAATTCTATTAGAATTATTTCCAACCACTGTTCAGAGAATCAAGAATAACTTCAAATAACCATAATTTTCATAGAGATTTATATAAAACATGTGGATTCCTCCAGACACTCCTAACACTTATTTTTTCATGAGCTCTTCTCAACACTTCTTAGAGCATAATTAAAAACATTCCTCCAGATTTTTATTAATAGGTTTCTACATATTTTTCACAATCATTTCTGAAAAATTCGTCCAAAAACTCCTTCATGATTTGTTTTTAAATACACCAGATTTTTTTTAGAAAGTCCCCATAGGATTTATTTATGAATTTCTCTAAGCATATCTCTTGCAGAAATTTATGAAATCCAGGATGTAATATCTTGATAAATTTTCTTCGAACTATGTAGATTAATTTTTGGTACTGATAGATTATAACCACAAAAATAAATTCCGAAGGAAGCATTGAATGAAGAACTAAAAATATCTATTTTTACAAAAAATCCCTAAAAATATCATCAAGATTTTTTTGAAAAATGCTTCAGATTTTATAGATTAATAATTCCTAAGATAAATTTCATAGATAAATTACAATTACAAAAATAGAATCAAAATGATGCCTTGAAAATTATGTTTTCGGTGCTTTTTGTCGTAATGTATACTTAGAAGTATTGCTTTGTCAAAACTTGAATGAATTCTGAACAATATTTTTTACAGAATTAACTGCTGGAGAAACCAATGCGATATATTTTAGAAGAACTTATATTATGTTATATTATCTGAAAAAAAGCAAAACATAATACTTTCGGTATTTCAGGATAATGAACTTTGGGAAATTTCCCTATTTTTAAATTTTTTCATAGATTGTTACTGAATATTTTAAACAATCATTAAAATCACCCCAAGGAGGAATTCTGCATAACATTCTTGGAAAAATCTCTGATGGAACAGAGAAATTCGAGTAGAAATCGTTATATTTTTTTATGAGATACCTGGAGTGATTCCCAGAATAATCCGAGATGAAAAGTTGCTGGCTTTTCAATTTTCATGTACACAGAAAATTGCTAAATAATTTTCAATAATCTGAAGCATTTTGCAAACTTTATCAAAGAAGCCCAACAAGCATTTATGTGGAACTACTCAAAACACATAATTGGCAAATTTTTGGATTGTTTTTTTCAACAATCCCTACATATAACCATGTTGGAGATGTTTTCAGTGGAATTCCTGGTTTGGTGTAAATTTTGTATTCATTCTAAAAAGAAAAAAATAAATGGAAGGATTTCAAAGAGAGTTCTTTAAGCAAATTGATTTTTGGAGGATTTTATGGAGTCAACCCCGAGGAGTTATCAGGATCAATTTATAAAAAAAAGAAAACAAATGAATTGTAAAAAAAAAACAAAAAACAAATTATCATGAAGTTCTGCTTTAAAAAACATAAAACTTTGTAGAACTCTTGGAAGTGTATTGTGGTAAAATCATTGTGAAATATTTGTATACATTCAATAGGAATTCTCGAATGCGAACAAAACAAATTGCAAACAAATTTGAAGAGGCGGAAACATATTTTGAGAAATTGCTGAGGACTCGATGGAGAAATTCAAGTTACTCCCTAGGACGATTTCTGGAATAAATTATTGGAATAATTATTGAAGAAATAATTTGAACAATCTTCAGAAACTTATGTACTTGGAAACTGAAAGGAATCCCAGACAGAATTCCTGGCGAATTTGTGGAGTTATCGCTTATCGGAGAAACAAGATCATGTAATCTTTGTAAGTTTATTCCCATGGGCAGTTGTGGGATCGAAGCCCACCAGAACGATTCCATTATTTTTCATAATTCTGCATCTAAATTCCAAGTGTCCAAACTGACACTTGTGTCTATGAACTTCAGGTTTTCCTAATCACTAGTCGGCTGGCGGGCCGTAAAAGTCATTATAATCCTGGTTATGGAACATTTTGAGTATTTTCTTAGGGATTATATGCAGGAAACCCTGGAAATCTTTGGTTAAAGATGATTCTTTGAAGAAATTTTAGAAAACCTTGGAAAAGTTGATTTGAAATCACATGACAAACTCATGACGCTTTCTTCAAGGTGAAGCCTGAAAAAAGTGTAATTGCAGATATTGATAAAACCCTGGACTGCAATACGATCATTGATGAGGCTCGTTTGAAAGAGTCAAACCTCATTATTCCACGTATTGAAGGACTTCCGAAGATTCACAAACTGGGAAAACAAATGCGAGAAATAATTTCGGCCGACAGATCCCTCATCCATAAACTGGCGAAATGGTTAGTCAAGGAATTCCAGAGTATGCCGAAACCATTCCACACTAGGTTAATTAAAACACCCAGGAGTTTTCCCAGATACTATAAGAGTCAGGGCACATCGAGGATGACGATATAATGGTTTCTTTCGACGTAGCGGCTCGTCCCCAGCGTTTCAGTAAAGGATTCTTTATATCTTTTCGAGGACTGGTTATTACTCCAAAGAATGGATGCAGCATGGAAAAGAAATGTCAGGACATACATGAGGTTGGCAGGATTGGGCATGGACGAGAACTACTTTCCATTTCGAGAAAACTTCTACAAGCAAATGGAAGGAGCCTCCATGGGAAAACCTGTCTCCCCGTTTATGTGCGGAATAGAATGGCCAATCTTGAGGAAAATATCAAGAAACAATGAGTATTATCGGATAAATGTTGCAGATACGTCGACGACACTTTCAGCGTTATCATGCGGAAGGATCTACGTAGGATTTTGGATACTATCAACAGCGTACATGGATATCAAGTTCATCATCGAGTACGAGAAGGAAGGAAATCTACCGTGTTTTTGGATCAACTTCTTATCAGGGAAGAAATTTCATCGTTCAACTTCGAAATCTATAGAAAGCCTACAAACACCCAGCGAGTCATCTCCTACACATTGAATCATTCGTTCCGGCATAAGATGGCACCACAAGTCAGAAAGACTAATGAACTGGACTATATTTTCAAGACGGCATGGATCAACGAATACAAGAAAAAGATAATAAAAGCCATCATCGACAAGAAGGAAATACAGCAAATTCGGAGTACTTTGAAGATACTCATTCCTATCAACGAACCCATGAAGAAAATCTCCATCCCATACGACAGACACATCAGACAGTCAGCTCCGCCCAAAGCTAAGGAATTTCGGAATCGATTTGGTGTTTTCCAGCAGAGACAACCGATTTAAGACTTCGTTAGACTCCACCTAGGATCCGGTAAACACACTGAACAAGGCTGGTGTTTACAAAATCAGTTGTCCTCACTGCAGTAAGATCTACGTTGGTCAAACAAAGCGGTTTCTTGATTTTAGATTCAAGGAACACCTAGCGAAAATATGAGAATTTCAGAAGACGACAGACGAGGGGATAACTCACGATTTGAAATCTATGGTGGCAGAACATGTTTTTACACAGGGTCATACAATTACGACGGCAGATATCAACATTTTGGGAATGTTTCTTCACTTTGGGAATTGGATGTGGCTGAAAGTCTGAAAATTTGCAAACAGGTATCTTTGACGCTACTCAACAGAGGCCAAGGCAACTGCAAAAAATGGCTTTTCAACTTGATACTTGACGAAATCTCTGCAACATTCTTGAGGGTAATTCCTGAAGAAATGTCCACAAAGGTGCGAGAAGTAGAAATATTCAAGAAAGTTATTATTTGTAGTTGGAAGGAAATTCTTCATGGATTTGAATATCTGAAGGGATTTCAAAAATATTCTTCGGAAGTTGTCTATTATTCACGAGACGCGAGAATGATAAGTGTTATGTTTTGTCTCCGTCGCGGCTCGTGAATGTCGTATAGTTCTTACGTTAGTGCAATCTAAACAAATGAGTAGTTGTCTATTATGTTCCAGGGGTATTCAACCCCCCTCTCTCCATCACAAGTATGAAAATTATACATACATTGTAAAGTACGTAAGAAATCTCGGACCCCCTATCTCCATATCATCTTAGGACCTCTTGTGACAGTTTTGTTAAGGTTGTAGCAGCTTGTTAAAATTCACGATTCTGTTGCACAAACTTTTTGATACGATGGTTGTCACACTAGCAATCAGTAGATCTTTCAAGAATTCGAGCAAAATAACTTTTATAAACTTTACCAACTAATAGATGGTAATGGAAAAAGTGTGACACTTACCATTTTTTATCCATTTTTATCCGTTGACCCTCATTAGATAAACTGTTCTTAGACCAAAAATTACAATAGAGAAAAATAGTTTTGTCGAATATTGATACTAATCAAATTTATGTATTATCTATCAATTAACCTTTTTTCTCTGTAGACCATAGTAAATTTGCCCTCTCAAATGCCATATCACACAAAACACTTCTTCGTCGTTCACGCTCATCTAATGACCATCCAGTCAAGAGCCGGTATGGACCCACCAAAAAAAAAACGGCACTTCTGTCCCCAGTTGGCACTTATGACCATTCGCTGGCAGCATCCCGTCCGTACTGCATCGAATTATTTTTCAATTAGATTCCAACTTTCGTCCGACACTTTGCAGCAGCAAACAAAGTCCGGAACCAACCAGGAGGACCCAAAAAACAAACGAACGGAACCAGCTGTGTCAATCCATCTCCCACCGGGAGCCCATAGTTTTGCACGCTGCCATTATGAAGTAAGTTTACTGGAGGGGGAAAGAGCGGAACAACGAAGGGGGAAACGTTTGACAAAGTGTATGATGGGACAGGCGGAAACTCAATGACGAACTGCTTAACGAGTGTTAATTTCTGGGGAAGTGGCACTCTTTGGCGGTTCGTTTCACTCTCTTCCCTTTTTCTCGGTGGAGGAATCGGAGTAACTTTTTCCCGGATTGCAGGGCTGATAGCGAGTCACTTGTTAAAGACTGAAATTTGTACCCAATCTTGAGAATCGTAAATCACAATTTGGTCACTTTTTTTTTTGCAAATCAGGTCACTAAGTTAACCATTTTCTGGCACGACTTTTCACTACCAGCCCTGCGGTTGTAGAACACTGTTTGCACCAACAAACGACTCTGGTCACTCGATGTAGTGTCCCAGCTGGGGAAATGATCCATGTACCATTTTCCTCCAGCTAGACTGGTCCAAAGCATTTGCACTTGATTCCAGCTGGAAACCGTCGAATCATCAGCTAGTTTATTCGAAGAAGAAAAACGTGCTCCGTGTGAAGTGCTTTTTCGCTGCGAGGACCACGACTTTGGATGGCACTAATATTTCAGGATACACCATCAACAAGAATTGGCGAGAATGGTACCCAGATGCACTTTAACTCGTTTTTTTTTCGTCACCGAACGCACACCACTACTTCACAAACGGCTTTTCGTTCTTCCGGTGAACGGTTTCCGGGTTAATGGGAAAATGATTTCCGGTTACTCTTTTTCGGGAGTAACTTCCGCAATTCACATCTGCTAGAAGAGCAACAACCCTGACACACGTTTCACACTGCTGTGGAATTCATAATTCATTAAATGGTGCATTCCGGGGTATCGCACGTTCATAAATTAATTGGCTTGGACTCTCGGCGCGGCCGATGAATGAAGGAAGGCAAATCTTGAACGCGCGCGCGCCGCTCAACACTGACTGCGACTACGGTTGGCACGAGCGGCGTGGTCAGCTGATGGATTTGAGTCAAACAATTCATAAGTACCGTAAAATGGGGTAGCTTTAATAATGTGGGCAACTTCGATGAACATGGGAAATTGTTAGATCCTTCTTCTAACATTTAGATCAGAGATTTTTCTGAGGAGTTCTCGAATAATTCATCCTGAAACTCGTCTTGATATCCTGAAGTATATCTTCAACAGAATTTTCAGAAAGTTATTCAAGGTTTACCCAATTGGTTCCAAGTTTGGTTCCTTTAGCGCTGGTTAAGACTTTCGGCAGGACTATTACGAACTCTGAGGTACTTTCTAAAGCATTGGTTACTTCTAGCAATTTGCGACAGCGATAAGGAAAATGTCTTATAGTATTTCTGAATTGTTGGTGGAAGCTCATAACTTCAGAAAGATTATGTGGTAGAAAAAAAAATTCTTGTATCTGTGAAAACCACTTGAATGACCTAGCTTAACTCCCCCGCGTGGCTTTTCGTGGACATTTTGCCCCTGTTCTCCTAAGAACACATGGTTTTTGGACGGCAAAAAATTACAAACAATCTGTTCTACGATCGCTATTTGATGAATTCCATCACTTATTCTTGACAGCCTAGTCATATACTGCTTTTCATAATGATATGACTACCCTAAATTTTTCGTATTCAGGAATTTATAAATGAAATAATAAAAATCCAATTCTTATGACAATCATATGACATTCACAAATAAAAATCAATGAGCCGAAAATTATTTCATAAAAATATAGATGACCATATGTGACAAAAAAGGATTTGCAAAATAATATGACCACATACGAAAAATTGTAAGTTATCTTAAACAGTTCCATCCGTTCCGTAACATTCAATTTTAAGGGTATAGCAACAGCTTGACAGTTACCTTTTGAAATTGTTTAATAGTATCTATCTAATAGGAGCAAAGCAGTGTTTCCAGTGTTGTTTGGTCTAAACCAACATATTTCGTAATAAAATACTAAATCATTTACTTTTTGTCTGAAAGATGTAGGAAACCATGTTTTGACAGCTTAACCTCTGATATATGTATTCAACACAATTAAGCTCCCGACACGAGGGTAAAGTGTCGTTAATAAATAATAGTAATAATAACAATTAAGCAAAATAAGCTTATATTATTGAGCTAATATAATAATTCATGTTGTTGAAATCGACGGAATTAAAGTTGTACAAATATCTGAGACATGCGTAAGGTATTCTTGATATACACATAAATCAACAATATCGATGTATCACTCGGGCAAAATTTTCAGCAATAAGTTTGACACGAAATATTCAGAATAACAGTTTATTAGTATGACTACGGCAAAAGAATTCACCCAGAATATTTTTGACTTTTTGATAACGTGGTGCTTGTTAACCTTTGCGTCCTTCACGTATTTTTACAACTAATTTTTCGTGATCTTTTGATTCCAACTTCCATAATTTTCAGCCGATTTAAAATAAAAGGGCAAACCACTATTCCAGTTTCATGACCTGTACTGGGAACCCAAGCAGGATTGTCGGTTCCGGATTTACACGGATGTCCCGTGGGGTCTGTCCGAAGGTCATTTGAGACATTTCCATATTTATTTTGCACGGCTCTAACAAAACTACAGTGTTGGGAACTGATTCATAAATAATTAGTTTATTGCAATTCTTTCTACTTATTTGGCACGATTTGGCGTGCGACGGATTCTCTGGAATCGATTCCAAGGGCATCAGTTGGCGACCAAAATTACAGGTACTTCCGCAATGTTCTGGAGCCGATTCCGGGACCCTGAAGATCATAATTCTAGCGAAAAGTTCTGAAGATCGATGTGTCGAATGATAGAGTTTGCAATCACTGGACCTTCGGATAGATTGCACGGAACATCCGAAAAATCGGGAACTGACAGTCTGACAGAGGTTCCTAGTACAGGAGACAAACTTGCATAATGTTGTGTTAAAATTTTATTGAAATCGGCTGAAAATTATGGAAATTAGAGCCTAATGATCACGAAAACTTGATTATAAAAAAGTCAGGGACGCGAAAGTTAATCCAGTTCTAACTTCAATGATATGAAACATTGAGGATTTCCATGTGTTTGCATATCTATTATCAAAGTTACCTAAAAACTGAAAATCGACTATTGTATGAAAAATTATAGTTGCGCTCAAAATGAATCATCAACCTTCTGTCTGTGCAAAAAAAAAAGGCAACGTTGTCTGTGCCTTGGGGTTATATTGGCCCAAATTCAAAAAGCGATGACTTTGCAAAGTTTGAGCTGATATTCGATTTTTCTGCAGTTTTGGAAAGAAAATTGAATTGAATTTTGTTAAAAATATACAAAACTGAAAATAAGGAAGGTTGATCGCAGTCAGGGGCTATTGTCAAAAAAAAAATCTTTTAATACAGTAAAACCTTGGACGCTTATATCTCAGAAACAGTTTTATATAAGATTATACCGTCTTCGGTTGAAGATTTGCAACATGAAAAGGATCAATATATTACACACTGGTCAGTTGGATAATATAATATCTCCGCATGCATGGCGCCAGCTCAGAAACGTTTTTTTCTGATTCCCTAAGCAACAAGTACATCATTGTAACTAGATCTTAGAATGGATATATATTCTGATAAGTTGAAATATTGATGTCCTCGGCAAAGTTGCCCCATGCTTGATAAAAACGCCTCCGCGATGCAAAAATGAGGCGATTTTTAAGTTTTTCTGCGTAATAAAAATTGAACGCAACAAAATGCGAGTATTTTTCAGGTAGTCATTCTCTCATGATGCTTTGTTCACCTTAACTCACACTTTAAAAGGGCTCTTGAGTAACCCGCCCGAACGAAACGTGCCTCGCCGAGTTGTTATGGCACTCTTTTTTTGGTATAATTTTCCCCTATTGTGTTTTGTGCTGCATCTTCCTCGCTCCTTTTTGTTACCTCAGTGATTAGTTTTTTCCCTTGCTAGGAAAGAGGCAAAAGCAGAACGTTGATCTAGAATAGGTTAGCTAACTCTGATCAAGCCTGAGTTGCTCATTGGTCTAATTGCTATACACTGCACGTTTGCTTAGTTCAAAATTCTACAACTAGGCAGGTTCTAGTGCTACAAATATTTCAAACTCCTCAGGAAACCAACGAGCATTTGAATAAGCCGTAAATCTGTCTTCTAATTGCATTCCATTTGTTTGCTGCCCTAATATAGCGCAGATTGATTGCTTAGTTGCCTTAAGGTGAAGATGAATCGAAGCCAAATATAGAGTACAAATCTAGAGAACTAGTAAACCTGCTGATAAATTAACTTACTGGTCACTCGCTGATGATGTCCAACCGATCAAATTTTCAACGCGAACGGTTGTCTGGTTCTGTAGATTTGTGCTCTTGAAAAATCGAGGATTGGTTTCGATGTATCTTCACCTTAAAATAACAGAAGGACCGCCATTCAAAAATTTTTAAGCATTTCGAATGCAAAACATGAGCATCTCAATTGCTTCTAAGAGAGGCGAATATTTTCAACGTCAACATGAAAATAGTAAAAAAAAATACTACAAATAATTAATCATTTATACATCTGATTGATGAGATTGTGTAAACTCAAAATCACGCAGGAAGAATCGTCAGATCTATTTTAATTGCTTTGAAATGACAGAAGCGTTATGCGGTTATGTGGATTTATGTTACGTTAAATCGGAAAGCCAATAATCAGTGTTATATAATGAAATTACTCAACACTTGTTTCTTAGTTCTGTAGCTGTTTGAAACAATAACAAAAAAAAATACTTGGCTATTCCACGTCCAATTTTTACTATTCTTTTGACTGGCAGGAAAGAGTATGCCAGTTGTCTACATGAGTGACACGTTCAACACCATTCCTTCTCTTTTCTTTTACTATCTACTTGCGATGGATCGAACCAGCAAGAGAAATATCCTTCTAAAGCAAATACTTTTTTCAACACCTATCGGCGATCGAATAGTCCAAACTGCAAATGTTTACGAAGCCGGAATGAAATCCTGTGGAAACATATTTTAAGTATTACATAAAGTCAACACACATCATCTATAGATCAACCTGTAGCGCGGCGCACCACGGAGGTGAGTGCTTCAGCAAGTGTAGGTTTGAATCCCAGTCGACTGTTATTCAGCTACCAATGTTACCTGGGTTATTTGTAGGAATTTTAGACAAAATGTTCATTACGTAAGAGGCTATCGTGTTCATGCTTGTATGGGTCCGCTTTTTTTAATATAGAAGATAACGTTAAATATTTTAAGACATAACATTGCGGAACACATTTTTGTCTCAAGCATCAAACCACTATTTACTCAATTAAGGGTTGCTAAATCCATTGCCGTTTTCAAAAATATCATAGCACGTCTAGTTTTTGAGATTTTAACTGTTGAAAATACTAAATTTGATGATTTCAGCTAACTTGCATGCAAGATTTGCAACTTGTATGGCAATTTATTTGCTTAATTTGACACAAAATTTATACTTTATGTGTTAAACAGTACTTTTCAACAGGCTCATAATATTTCCACTGGTAAAATGTTTTTTTTTGCAGTTCTGAAAAGTATTGTATTATGCCATATGAGAAAAATGAAGAATTTTATATGGAGACTGCAAGCATGTTGAAAACATCGATTTAAACTAGATTTAATCGTGAAATTTACAATCAAATCATATCTAAATTGAAAGCTCAAGTCCTATTTTGCATGCTTGGTGGATTAAATCACAAAAAAAGTTTGATAAATCATAGCTTGAATTTCATGTAAACATGAATAAAACCTGTGTTTTATACAACTTTGGCGACCTGTAGCTAAAAATTGTGACGTGCTGGAACGTTTCTGAGAACGGCATCAAATTCAGCGATCCAAAATCTACTAAAGACACATAATTTGATCCTTGAGACACGCAAAAATGTCATTTTAGTTACGCTGTGTAAGTGTCCGCTCGATTAAAACGATAAAAAATTTCAAGTGACTTAAAATGAACCATTCCAACATGTTTTCATATCTGAAAAAATATATTTATCAGCGACGATATGATAATTGATCAAACTATCGTTTATTCAATTTGAGATTTTAAACTTAATCATGTAAAAGTTTTTTTGGAACTAAAAATGCGATTCCAGCCGTGGTCGATTTGAAAAAGGTCAAATAGCAAATCCGTATATTTACGTAAAAACATGAACAAATCCAAATTTAAAGTTGTCTCTCTAAGAGAATAGGGATTAAACGTATGTAAATCTGAAATGTACCATATTTATTACTATTTATAGTACCTGAAGAGTAATAACTTCGTTATGTTGTCTTATGTGGAGAGAAAAGTTCGAGATTTTTCGAATTTTACCATTTTTTCAAGTGTTCTCCAACAAAGCCAAATGAAATTTCAAGCAAAATTGATGTGAAACCTTCTTAATACAATGGACTTGAACTCACTCCGGCGAAAGATTTTGGTTAAAACATATTTCACTAGTTTTTTCTCAACAAAAACAAAATGTAGGCTTTGTGCTGACCAGATAAGAATTGATTTTCTAAAATCAAAATTTCCAATGTAAAAGTTTATTCAAACAAAATTTTTACAGATGCTGGTTGAAATAGCCTATAGAAATATTTGTTTGTTTTCAAAAGTACTACGATTTTCATTAGCAAAGTCGTGCTCATACTTTCTGGGACACCCTATAATCAGGTATGCTTAGCATTGTTTTTGGCTCACTTAGCAACTTTACTGACAACACTAGCATGTTATTTCATCTGCATCATGAGATACATGAGTTTTAATTTTTAATGCTCACTACCCGAGGAGGAAAGAATAACTCGCAATAACTTATGCATACCATATTTTGGTATCATACCATAATTAGGTATTGTTCAGTAGTCAATATCTCATTTCGGTATTATAATGGTATAAGAAAAAAAAATATTTAAAGCAATTAAAAATACTTTATTTCGGTATTCGATAGCTATTTAGGACTACTGGAAGTATTGAACTATTGTTGAAAATTATTCGTCGAATATGCTTGAGATATTATTTGAGGTATTTTACCCCTTATGCAGGGCTCATTCATACCTCATTCAGGTTGTTAGTATTGGAAATTATCTGGTATGGAATACCTCAATTTGGTATTCAGTAGCACTTCTCTTCTGCTCGGGTAGCGTCTCCTAGTGGCTAAATATGGAATTAACTAAACAAACAATGTATAGCCCTCGAACAAATGAAAAAAACTTTGCCGAGGATTGTGATTAAACTTGAGATATATGAGTTTGAAATATTCGAAGCTCATTAGCGTCTCCTAGTGACAGACCAACGCACGATCAGTCTTACACAATTATTAATATTATTATTATCTTTATTAAAGAGACTTTCGTCAGTCCAACAAGGTAGTGATTTCTTGACAGCAATCTTGTTTATGTTCATTTTCTCAAAGCAAACAAAAGCAAGGTTATGACAGTCCACACAGTGAACAAAGGAAAAATTGTCAACATTACACTACTACGCAATAAAATTACTCTAGAAAAGTGTTTTTCAACAAACAACTGACGAAATATATCACAGATCGGTTCACTAACAAAAAGTCACAGCTTTTCAAAGTGCCGTGCGGTCATATTGACCCCAAAAAAACAGACGAAGGATTAAGCTATCTTTCAATCTGCATTTGGTAACCAGTATATTTTTGAAAATATTTTATGAAAACATCAAGGCAGAATTCAGATACAATCTGTTTATCGTTCAAAAATCTATCAAAGTCACCTCGTTTAACGGTCCGTCTCTTTCTAGCGCTGGTCGGCGCTGTACAATACCCAAGAGGGTAAATAGTATGGTATACTGGCGCAATTGGATAGACGGATGGGTGGACCGTGTAGCTATCGAGTGTGCGGCATGAGCCTGGGCATGTCTGGCTTGGTCAACAAAGAAAGCGACTCAAGAGGGCAGAGTGGAACTTGAGGGTTAATGGGGTCATTTTATCAACAAAGTGATTGATCGAATAGAGTTCAATGCGTTCGAACGTTGCGCAAATAGATCTTGAATATTGTGGGAATTCTCGTGGCTCAGTGATTCATCAAAAGAATAGTGCCATAGTGCTTCAGTGTAACTTGTCTAATTTTAGAAAAACAAAAACGAAAGAAGCTGTTGAGACCTATTATTCTGACGACAACTTTGCGATGTACTTCGATATGAATCCGTTCATATGAATTTAGAAAAGTACTTGAATAAGAAACATTCATTTCAAAATAGGAGAGATGGGCTCGAAAATTATATTACATTAATCACGATTAATTGTTGAAAAGTTACAATTTAGTAGAACAACGTTTTTTAATAAGGTGTCAACAAATTTCCATGAGGTAATAATATTCTTAAAATAATGTTTTCATATACAGGGTGTCCACAAATTATCCGTACAAACTTTGAAGACATGTCTCTATATAATCAAGCATAGTAAATTAAATATTCTTGCATATTAATAGTAATTAGGTTTTAGTCTTAAGGGAATTCATGGAGACTACTGTCAGATGAAAAAGATAATAATAAATAAATAAATAAATAAATGATTTTATTTATTACTTATTATATTTTTAAGAAGTAAGTTTGATACATTTTCGAATTCAAATATTTATAAAACCAAGCCAAATGTGTTGAGGTGTCATAAAGAAACCTGTATTTCAAGCTTTATGACGGAAGAGAAATGTCCATAGAATTCATTGTATTTGAACCGTATAAATTTCTTTTTCCAGTCCAACTTGAAGCCACAAAACTATAGGTTACTTCAAATAATAATAGGACATTTGGATTCATCTCTTTTAGATTTTAGGGATAAAACATCTCCAGTATGGCTAGCGGCCCTCAGTAAAATCCTCCCCAAAAAATTTAAATTTGCCTTTCTCAGTAAGAAGTAATTAAATCGAAATTATTTTATTTTGTATTTTGTGTTAGCGTACAGATGTATTATAAAAGGTACATAAACATTGATTTTTCATTGTTTTCAATGCGAGATTATATTTCCCATATTTTGTTGTTCGGATAATTTGCGAACACCCTGTACACCCCATGTATGTTGCTAAGCATCGAAGATTTTATTTTTCTTATGGAGTAGTGAATAATGTCTGAATCGCCTAGTATGGTTACGAAAAGGGTCATCTTTGTTAGATCTTTATCGTTTACTCCTACACCCTATCAAATCTCCCAGCCCAGTGTTCCTTGTGGAAGTGTAGAGGACTCCTCGGCCTCCTTAAAGCTAGTAACACATCAAGATTTCGCTCACATCCCCAAATTGACCTGCATTCAGACGCAGCCAGCGGGATTCGAACTCACGAATCCCTGTATGATCTTGCTGAACGACTCTGCGATTACTGCTATGGATATTTGGGATAAATTTCTCAACTGGATCCAACCCTGGCCTTCAACATGCCACTTAGGAATGACCTCATGCCAACTCCAGCGACAAGTAGCCAAACGTCATCCATACGGAACCCATCATAATATTTAAAATACACATATTGCCTCACCATCGTCGTCGTCGTCGTCGCCGCTGACAGTTCAACTCCAGCTTATGCCATCATCCGAGAGCGCAGAGACTTTCCAGCAGCACAAATAACCCTAAAGCATCAGTAGTAGCAGCATCCAATTTTAATGATGCTACACCACCGCTTTCCGTTCAATTGCAATGCTCATCGTGGTCGTCCAGCCAGAAGCGACAAACGACGACGGTTCATAGAGTAATGTGGGGCAAAAGTTTGACCTCAGTTGAATGATCAATATTTTCATAAAAAAACTATAACAGTTATATATAAACAAACAACACAAATAAAATCTTCGACATAATGGCTACAATTTTGCTAAACAAGCTGATGTCAAAATATTTTCTCAATTTTTAGTTATACAGTCAACTGTTCCTAACTCGATATTGAAGTTAGGAGTCATGCACAAATTACGTCACGCTCTAAGGGGGGGGAGGTAGTCAAGCCAAGCGTGACAAGCCTTACAAAATTTTCGGAGGACTCATACAAAAAGTGTGACAAAGAGGGGGGGGGGGAGGTGTGTCGAAAAAGTTGAAATTTAGCGTGACATAATTTGCGTACCATCCCTTAGGGAGGTATCGAGTTATAGAACACGAAACCTATGTAAATGTGATCCAAGGGACCATCGATATAGCCATGAAAACCAACTTTTGATATGCTCTAACTTGATATTGAGATGAGAAATATCGAGTAAAGGAGAGTTGAAAATTTTGCTCTACCAGTAGGGCAAGAGTACGAAGCAAGTGTGGAGCACGAGCTCGATTAATGAAACACAAAATATAGATACTTTTGTGACAGTCATCTTGAGTACAGAATGAGATCATATTGAAAACTTATCATGATGCTATGATTTCAACAATTCTGATACTCAGTTTGTTGTTATTTTAGTCATTTGAACGGTTAGAATATCCTAACTTAGGGCAGAAAAATGTTCCCATAAAATTAAATTGAAAACTAGTTTTGCTATTAGTGAAACCGAATTAAAAACTGTTTTCTGCTATCATTGAGAGCAAATTGGGACCATAATAATGTGTGGTCTTTCGATTCTTTTGCATGCCTTTTTTGGGGAGAGTGACGGACTCAAGAATAATCGTGTGCGATTTGCGTTGCGCGCGTGCAAAGAGTTATTCGTTATCAATCTAGAATGGAAAACCAACTGGTGAGCTCGTTAAATGGTTATGATAACAGATTTTTCCGTGACAACGTTACCTTTATGTTATTTTCAACCAAACTATGGATGCTTTGTCACTACAAGTGACGTTATAGATCCTAATTCCTGTTTTATATTATTTGAATATACACATGTTTTCACTCGTCAGTATTGAAACAACCTTTAAGGCCGCACGGGACGTCATCATAATCACCCTATCCATTTCAAGAAGCAAATCCCAATAACCACTCCATATATCGATGCAAAAATGTATCATTATGATTCTATATATGTAGTGCACAACCCGATAAATTTTCAGCTTCATCGGTTCACTAAAACTCGAGATTTGCTTTCACAAAGTTTTGATGATTATTGTTAGAGTGAGACGAAAGATAGGGAAAATAACACGGTCTCCTGTGTCCCCTTAAATAGTTTGACGCTATGAATGTCCACGTACATTTTCAATCTTCTACCAATATCTCTTCACAACGATACCAAAATTCAGATCTAGTTTTAATCGGTAATACTTGCCCTCCAGATCCATGGATCGAATCATCGACCAAAGCTGGTTCTCAAATATTTTTCCTCTTCAACTGATAAACTCCCTTCCAGTGGTGATTGGGGAGATGCAGAGGTATTCTCGGTCTCTACACACTAACATTCCTTCTCCATGCGAACTGACTGTAAGGACTTGGACGGCGCCGTTATTTATCAATACCTAATATGAGGGCTGCTAAAATTTTTACTTCGGGAGCAATGTTTTGTTTGATTGATTTGAATAGAGCTAGAAATCTTAAAAAGAAACTTTCGCCCCGCTCGATCTTTTGCCCCACTTTACTCTATAGTGGTGGCCGCGAAGCGACGCGACGGTGGCGATGTTTATTTGCCTTTATGCTCATCGCCGCCCGCGATCGCGCCCAGAAGCTTAGCATATGCCATCAGCAGCAACAACAACAACGCAACCGATTAATACACAAACAGCAGTTGTGGGGCGTAATGCTGCAAGCGATTCCCCCGCAATCGTCGCGAGTTTAAATAAATTGTTGCATTACATGTAGCATTAAATTGAACCGCGCGGCGGATCTTCTTAAAGGAGTTTTCGAACAACCAGCGTTAAGATTGTGCCAAGTTATTGAAAGCAATTGTTTGCGTAGTAAGTAGGGTGTCCCGAAATTTTATTTTGTCATAAATCCTGCATATGATAAACTTGCAAATCTCAACTAAACAACATTTAAAAGTCATTTGTTAGAGCACCCTGATACCGAATTTTACTGACAAAGTAAAATTTTGGAACACCCCAATGCGTAGAGTCATATTTATTGCATTCTCGTCGGTTAGGAAAACTCCCAATGTACATACCTCCCAAGGATAGCGCACTTACTTTGAACTAACGAGCACGCGCGCGCGCGGGTGGAAGATGTTATGAATATGAAGAGAAATGATATGAACATTTCACGTATGTTGCTGTGGGAAATAAAATATGAGCTGCATTCTCGAAAACGGACGGTTGCTCCATCATTATTGAAGATCCTACATTATGGTGGATGCAGTTTGTGGCATTCAGTTTCAGGAGCCCCGGAATATACGATGTTATTTGACTAGTGTTGTAACTTGTGTTTATTTTATTTATTTTTGGGAAAGGTGACCAACTGATATGGTCTATAGGGGGATATGAGTGGCGGAAACAAATATGCAAACAATTTCAAAAAGCGAATTCAGTTGGAGCACATTATGGCAATCGTTTCTCATTTCCATTGGATGTAACAGTACGTTTACTGACCAGAGTTTCAGGATGGCAGCAGGGCTGAGACTGCTACGAACATACCCCTGTCGATGTACAAAATTTTGAGCGAAGATATGTGTCAGAGGAATGCCCCGAAGAAATCTTTGCTGTTTGATCAAATTTAATGATGATAGTTTGTTCTAGCTCAGACAACTGGAGACTCATGTAGAAAATCTTTTGAAGTATTTCTGCTAAGTATGTCATTTCAAAACTGCCCTATGAATGTGCTTGATGTTACAATTACAAAAAAACTAAAAAGTACAAACTTCGACCATCACGGATTTCAACGAAATCTTTACAGGTTACAGGTTATTAATTTGGTATATCGAACCACCTCTCTAGGGAACTAGCTCCCTTTTGTGGTGGAAATCTATGGTTTTTCTTACTTTCTTGAACATATATCTTCGAAAATGTAAGACATAAAAAAATAACTCCAACAATTTTGAAGGTTCACGTCGTGGAATTCGAGAAAATTAAACAAGCACAGAATGGTGAAATGGAATTGAAATTAACACACATGGTGTGTTGTTCTAGAAAAGCCTTATTTTGCTAAATTTATTTCAGAACTAAGATATTAAAAGTTGAAAATAGTCGATTGTGATCAGAATCAAGGTAGCTTCTGATCCCAGCCTAATCACTTCTCCTTTCATCGCCTCTGATCCTGATTTGACGTCGCAATTGCGTTGAAGTCCGTTGAGTGGCAATAAAAAAACTATTTCTCATTTGATGCTGTTTATCATCGTCCTCCCCTTCATCATCGTCATCATCATAGGAGTGGGCACTAGTTTCGCTTTGGTCACATTCTCATGGAGCGATCCTTCCCAGAGGGGTTCAGCAGGTACATATGAGAGTGGGGTGGATGCAAAAGGCAGGGAGGATATTCGTGGCATTCGTTTCAAGTTTGTGACTCACATCCCTGAGGCAGCCTTTTTAATGCATCAATAAACAAAATGAAACTGCTCCATAGAAAGTCAAACAACTGCTCCACAGTAAAAGCAGTTATCAAATTTGTGACTTTAGACTGATGCAAATTTTTATTTTTTTCTCTCCTATGCTTGAACGGTTTTTATTATGGAAATGCGCATCCTCCCAAAGTTTGAAATGATTTGGAAGAAATTTGACTGTGCACACGCCATTTGAAGTTCATATGGAGATTTTTATGGACAACCTTTTGTGTCCAGCCCTCTATCTCTTTGTTATAATATTTTATGGAGAGGTGAACAAACTCTTCTCATTTGAGATCTGTTCTGCTACAACTTTGTCGAAGACCACATTTTGATTGGACGTAAGGATAATAGTAGTTTACGGAACAAGTTGCAGAATGATGATTTTTACAGCACGAGTGGTAAATTTATCTTACGACGAGTGCTGTAGAAATTGAGTTCTGCAACGAGTTACGTACAACAGTTTTTGTAATTTCGTTGAAGACCACTTGGGGGCATCAGAAATTATATCGGAATGCGTTCACCATTATTTTACAATTTTTGATAAATTGTTGTGAAATGATTCATTACGCAACTCAAAACAGTTGCGTAATGAGAAAGCGTTGCGTAATGAGTCATTACAGCACTGGTTTCAGTTGCGTAATCAGAGTTGCTCGCTGTCACTATCAACGCTGAAAATTTTCTGATTTGTACAGGCCGACTGCGATACAATTCGGATCAATCCATATCACATCAACATCATGCTGTCTACTCCATCACAAGTGTATTGATGGCGATAGACTATGGATATCACTGATGGGTTAAGTTTAGCCTTAACTTAAGCAGTTAAAATGGAAATTTATCAATACGATATTTTTGACAGTGTTGCAGATAGATTGAAACTATTTGTTGGTCACTGAAAAACAGTAATAGCATGTATAATTACCACGTGATCACTCATTCCGTAGTGATTATGATCTAGAGTGCGATGTCGCGTCACTGTTGTTGGTTGTCAAATCAAAGTGATATTGATAGCTCGCAAGTGATAGTGATAGTTTTAGACCATCAGACATCAGCTGATTTGTTGGATATTAAGCAGCTCTGTGCGTAATGACTGTGATTACGTAATTACGTGAAGTATACATCACCAACTGTTCGGCAGGCAACAGTGGTGCTTCTGGCAGAAAGATTCAATCAAAGTAATCCAGGTCACTATGTTGGGGGATTTGGGGCATAATGCACACCCGGGGCGAAATGGACCCCCCCCCCCCCTCCCACTTCAAACTCTGGGAATATCCATACTTTATCAAAAGTTCATACACTGCATGGAATCTGTATTGCATTTGAAATGTTTGACGGTATAAAAGTTTATTTTTAGCTTCAATTGTCCTTCAAAGTTTGACTTCAAGTTTTTCTCAATTTCAAATTGGCATATAAGCAGGGCGGCGGGAGAATCTATTTTTTGAGCAAAATAACGAACCCAGAAGGATTCTTTTTAGCTTTTATGATAGAGGGAGAGCCTTTTTACACATCAAAACGACTGACAGTTATTAAATATTTTGGAATCATTAAATTTCATGCAAGTGTTCATTTTGCCCCAATACCTTTTTACTAGCCTTGTTTTGGACCTTATTTTCTATCTCACTTTTCTGGCATATGATATGATTTTTATTACCATGAATGAATGTAGCACGTCGTACTAACATAAAACTTGAGAGCTAGCCGGCAGTAATCTGAAAAAAAAAGTTATTGTATGGTCTTAAAACAAGCATTTGCTTGATGTGTCCATTATACCCCTAATTCCCCTTCTACAGCAGAAAACTAGTGATTCTCTGAAAGTAATTGAATAATCATCTCAGCAGGATTTAGGCTTTGTTATCAATAATAATCCTTACGTCCCATCAAAATGTGGTCTTCGGCAAAGTTGATGCCGGAAAGATTTTACATAAGAAGAGATTGTTAACTTTTCCATAGATTATTATGAAGAGCAGTTAGAGGACTAAATACAAAAGTTTTTGTTTTTAATCTGAAAACATCTGGTTGTGCACACGGCAGGGGAAGAGTACCAATTTTCGACCCATTCATACAATTTTGGCCTACAGTCGAAGCTTGTTATAACGACATCGCAAGGGACCGTCGTAATAGAGAAAAGTCGCTATAGAGAACAGTTATAACATTAAAATATTTTTCAAGGGACCGAAATATGTCGCTATAGAGAGCTTATGTCACTATAAAAGTTGTCGTCATAACGAGCTTCGACTGTACTTTGTATGAAAATCCGAAAATTGACACATAATTCTTGTAGGTCGAAAATTAGAGCTTTTCCCCCATTTGAAGTTTATGAGGAAATTACTTTGGAAAAGGCCAACCTTTAATGTTCAGCTCTATGTCTCTTTGTCATAATATTCTGTGGAAAAGTTCACAAACGCTCCCAAAGTAATTTTTTTCCAGTCGAAGACTGCATTTTGATTGAATGTCAGGATCAGGATCCACAGGTAACATTGAAGACCTTGGCGAAGAAAATAGATCAAAGTAATCCAGACTACTATGTTCTACTGCAAAAAAGCAGTGTCACTCTGAACTAATTGAATTGAATAGTCCATTTAACGAAACGACATCACTGATGATATTGCTGTTACTTTTTTTTTTTTTAAATTTCTTTATTAGTATCATTCCAAACATTACATTCATTTCTTATATCTAGGTGTTCTGTGTTATTTGACAACACTATCATCCTTATTTGGTAAAACAAATTTAAGATTTAATTAACATTTTGTTAACAACATATTACATTTCATTTGCCGTAGCAGTTCAGTTTTTTTACAGGTGAGTTGATTTCACCTGCTTATAAGAGAAAAAAAAAACGTTTTTAATATACTTAACCTAACTTAACCTAAACATATAACGCATTAATCGTGGCAATAGAAGATTGTAACGATTTTTGCCTGAAATTATTAATGATTGTATTTGACATTTGTTCCAATGTTTCAACATTGGATATTCTATGTAACTCATTGGTACTATACCAGGGAGGAAGCCTCAGAATCATTTTCAAAATTTTATTTTGAATTCTCTGCAGAGCTTTCTTCCTGGTATTACAACAGCTAGTCCATATTGGTACAGCATACAACATGGCTGGCCTGAAAATTTGTTTGAATATCAACAGCTTGTTCTTAAGACAAAGTTTTGATTTTCTATTAATAAGGGGATAGAGACATTTTACATATTTGTTACATTTGGCTTGAATGCCCTCAATGTGATTTTTGAAAGTTAAATTCTTATCTAGCATGAGCCCTAGATACTTAACTTCATCTGACCAATTTATTGGAACCCCTCTCATCGTGACAACATGTCTACTTGAAGGTTTCAAATAAAGAGCTTTTGGTTTATGTGGGAATAATTTTAGTTGAGTTTGGAAGCATTAGGAGAAATCTTCCATTTTTGCAAGTATGAAGAAAAAATATCCAAACTTTTTTGCAATCGACTACAGATGACACGCAGGCTTCGTCCTTTGGCGGAGAGGCCTGTGTCATCCGCAAACAAAGATTTTTGACATCCCTGAGGTAGCTCAGGTAAGTCAGATGTGAAAATATTGTATAATATTGGTCCCAAAATGCTGCCTTGAGGGACACCAGCTCTTACAGGAAGTCTTTCAGATCTGGAGTTCTGATAATTAACCTGAAGTGTACGATTTGACAGATAACTTTGAATTATTCTAACAATGTATGTTGGAAAATTAAAGTTTTTTAATTTTACAATCAAACCTTCATGCCAAACACTGTCGAATGCTTTTTCTATGTCTAGAAGAGCAAGACCAGTAGAATAGCCTTCAGATTTGCTGGAACGGATCAAATTTGTTACACGTAAAAGTTGATGAGTGGTCGAATGTCCATGGCGGAATCCGAACTGTTCATTGGCAAAAATTGAATTTTCGTTGATATGGGCCATCATTCTGTTCAAAATAACCTTTTCAAAAAGTTTACTGATGGAGGAAAGCAAACTGATTGGACGATAGCTAGAAGCTTCTGCAGGATTTTTGTCTGGTTTTAAAATTGGAACAACCTTAGCATTTTTCCATTTGTCAGGGAAATATGCTAATTGAAAACATTTGTTAAATATATCAACTAAAAATGATAAGCTACTTTCTGGAAGTTTCTTGATGAGGATGTAGAAAATTCCATCATCGCCAGGAGCTTTCATGTTTTTGAAATTTTTAATAATAGTTCTCACTTCTTCCAAATCAGTCTCCCAGGCATTTTCGAAAACGTTCTCTTGATTGAGAATATTTTCGAACTCCTGAGTAACTTCATTTTCAATTGGACTAGTAAGTCCTAAATTAAAATTGTGCGCACTTTCAAACTGCATAGCAAGTTTTTGAGCTTTTTCGCAATTAGTTAGTAATAATTTGTTTTCATCTTTCAATGCCGGTATTGGTTTCTGAGGTTTTTTCAAGATTTTCGATAATTTCCAAAAGGGCTTAGAGCCAGGGTCCAATTGAGAAATTTTATTTTCAAAATTTTTGTTTCTTAATTGAGCAAAACGTTTCTTGATTTCTTTCTGCAAATCCTGCCATATAATTTTCATAGCAGGATCGCGAGTGCGTTGAAATTGCCTTCTCCTCACGTTTTTAAGACGGATCAAGAGTTTAAGATCATCGTCTATAATCACGGATTCAAATTTTACTTCACATTTTGGAATTGCAATGCTCCGGGCTTCAACAATGGAATTTGTTAAAGTTTCAAGAGCATTGTCAATATCAATTTTAGTTTCTAAAGAAATGTTAACATCAAGATTAGAGTCAACATACGTTTTATATATATTCCAGTCGGCTCGTAAATAATTGAAAGTAGAGCTGATAGGATTGAGAATCGCTTCTTGGGATATTTGAAATGTAACAGGGACATGATCAGAATCAAAATCAGCATGAGTAATCAGTTGGCTACAAAGATGACTAGAGTCGGTTAAGACCAAATCAATCGTAGAAGGATTTCTAGAAGAGGAAAAACATGTGGGGCTACCAGGGTATTGAATTGAGAAATATCCTGAAGAGCACTCATCAAATAATATTCTGCCGTTGGAATTACTTTGAGAATTATTCCATGACCGATGTTTGGCATTAAAGTCACCAATGACGAAAAATTTTGACTTATTGCGAGTCAATTTACGCAAGTCAGTTTGGAGCAAATTAACTTGCTGCCCAGAGCATTGAAAAGGCAAATAGGCAGCTATGAAAGTATATTTACCAAACTGTGTTTCAACAGAAACACCTAAAGTTTCAAAAACTTTAGTTTCAAATGATGAAAACAGTTGATGTTTTATACGCCTATGAATGATGATTGCAACTCCCCCACATGCCCCATCAAGTCGATCATTACGATAAACAAAAAAGTTAGGATCTCTTTTGAGTTTAGATCCAGGTTTTAAATACGTTTCGGTAATAATTGCTATATGCACGTTATTAACCGTAAGAAAATTAAACAGCTCGTCCTCTTTACCATTCAGAGAACGAGCATTCCAATTTAAAATATTTAAATTATTATTTGGATCCATTAGAAAAACGTAATCCAATAACAATTTGATTTGTAAATTTTACACCTACTTGGACTGCTTCAGTCATAGTGGTGGCTTTGAACATTGCATCAATCATTAGATTCAATTGTTCAGTTAGAAAATTAAAATCAGAGGCAGACATGTCATGTGATTTCCCATTGGAATTTCCGGTAGACGAAGAAGCGGAGTTACCTGTGGCGGTAGGGTTTTTTCCATTTGATTTGAAACAAGTAGAATGGGTACCCATGGATCGAACAGGGGAGGAGTTCGAATTTCCTGCTACGATATCGGCAAAGGATTTACCATGGGTAGATACATTCGAAATAGAAAGATTCGAACGGCTACCCGACGGATTAAAATTAGTTTGTGAATGAGCATGATTATGATCTTCCCGATGGGTATGATTCATGATCAAGCGATCGTTAACTGAAAATTGAGCATTGTTCGATACTCTACCAGGCAAATTCCGGAAACGACCGTTATCGTAACGGATATTATCTTTCATCTGCCTGGCACGAGCCTCAATGACCTTTTTGCGTGAAGGACAATTCCAAAAATTGGACTTATGGTTAGCCCCGCAATTACAACATATGAATTTGGTGGTATCTTCCTTCACTGGACAGACGTCTTTGGCGTGAGAAAAACCTCCGCAAATCATGCATTTAGCATCCATGCGACAATTTTTTGTACCATGACCCCACTTTTGGCACCGACGGCACTGAGTGGGGTTCTGGTAATTTCCTCCAGGTTTCTGGAAATGTTCCCATGTCACACGGACATCAAACAAAAGTTTTGCTTTTTCTAAAGCTTTAATATTATTTAGTTCTTTTTTGTTAAAGTGAACTAAATAAAATTCTTGAGAAAGCCCTTTCCGAACAATGCCAGATTGGGTTCTCTTTTTCATAATGATTACTTGGACTGGGGAAAATCCAAGTAAATCATTTATTCCATTTTTGATCTTTTCAGGTGACTTATAGTCACTTAAAAGACCTTTCAAGACGACTTTGAACAAACGTTCAGTTTTGTCGTCATAAGTAAAAAATTTGTGCTTCTTCTCTTCAAGATGTTTGAGAAGAAGCTCACGATCTTTAAGAGTTTCCGGCAAAACGCGACAGTCTCCTTTCTTTGCGATTTGGAAGGAAACCTTGATTCCCCTAATGGAGTTCAAGATCTCCTGCCTAAATCCCCCAAATTCGGAACAACTGACCACGAAAGGCGGCACTCTTTGCTTCCTCACTTGAATCAAAGAGCCTGGGCTAGAGGCTGCTTCGATTTGGTGTTCGGAAAATTTGTCTAGAGCATCGAACTGATTGCTCATTTCGATACAATTATTCATTTCACCCTTGGAAGAAAGTTCGCATTCCGGGGAAGCGTCCTTTCTTCCATTCTTGCCACGTGTAGTGACAGTTTTAAAACCCACTTTTTTGGAAGGAAGTAGTGAATTCAGAGATTCACCCTTCCTTTTGTTTGTTGTTAATACCTTCTTCTTCTTTCTGGCGTTACGTCCCCACTGGGACAGAGCCTGCTTCTCAGCTAGACGGTGTCCAAGAAGGATTACCACCGCTAGCTTTCGCCAACGGGTCCAACGAAAAATCGAAGGCACGGGTCCAAACAAGGATCGTAAAGGGATCAATAGTAGAAAAAATAGTACTGTTTTAGTAGCACTGAAAAGTACCGTTTTTAATTTTAGCACTGAAAAGTACTGTTTATGTAGCACTGAAAAGTACTGTTTTATTGCTTTAGGTAGTTTTTAAGAAAACTTCCAAGAGCAGAGAGAACTCGTGTACGCACAGCACGAAGGTACGATGCGCACTGATATTGCTGTTACTTTCCCACGTTACGACACCGCCTTCTGTCAAAAATTCATTCATAAAATAAACGATCAGCTGTTCAAAAACGTCTCGTAAAATGGCCTATTGCATCATTTAGCCTTTGTAATCAATAATAACTAACTATCGGGACACCGATCAAAATGTGGTCTTCGCAGTCCTGTCGTCGTTAAATTAGAGCTTCTTTGGGGGGTGGGGCGTACTATAGCCCAGAGGGCGCTTCTACAGTTGGTTTCAACTGTTGTGACTCATTTTGCCAAGGTATTATGTTACGCAAATTATTTGAGTGAAGAAGTGAATCATTACACACAATTTTCAGAAACTACAAAATAAATGATGTTTGCATTTTTTGTAATTTCTTAAACCCCTAAATGAGAAACCAAGGTCAAATTATTCAAGAGCATTTGAACAGATTTGAATTTTTTTTTATTGACGTCTTATAGGGCGTTAGATTGAAGATGATGCCGAGATGACTATCACATTACCAAAATTAAGGTAATTGAAATCTGAGAAAAGCTTCTTAGACGTCGACTTAGCACGACTGAGCAGGAAGACAGGATTGAGTCTTCGTTAAACTTGTAGCTGGGAAGATCATTTCAGAAGAGTTCGTTCACTTTTCCGTTGATTACCATTACGAGAGAGAACTGAACGCAAAAAGTTGGGCTTTTCAATAAAGTATCCATGCAAACTTCAAAAGGCGTGTGCACAACCAAACTTCTTCCAAATCACTTCAAACTTGAATCTCATCATAATTGACACCGTTTAAGGGAAAAACTTCAAAAATTGCATCAGTATATTGTTTCATAAAAAAATTTCCATGGTACCGGTAAATCAACGAATTTTCTGACTTAAAGACTGGTGGCAAAATTTCAAATCTCTGTGATGGAATAACGATAGGTACTAATATGATTATTATTATTGTCTTTGTTACCGAAACTTTCAGCCTTTGGCTGGTTCGTCTGCAAGATAAGTTACCACACATCATTGGAACGAATTTTCTGTTGGTGTGAACAAATGAATTAAAAAAATGATTGTACCATCAACACAAACCGGGATTTTCCGGGATATACTTAATATTCTGTCCTTAATCACGGGACAAGCAAAACGGTAAGGAAATGGACACTTTTATCTGAGCTACTTGTTACGAACTTAAACTACATACAGTCGGGTCTCCTATTAAACGCATTCCTATAAGGGACGATTCAAATATGACGTCCATCGTTTTTTGAGATTTCTAGACCCCCCCTCCCCCCTCTGTCACGCTTTTTCCAATACCTTCTACACGTACTATCACACTTTCGTAGACCCCCCCCCCTCCCCCTAATGATGGACGTCATTTTTGGATGAACCCTAACGTGCACTCCTATTACGCTCACTCCTATAAGACACACCAGAACGTTATAGGAGACCCAGGGCTTATGGGATTTCATCACTTTGGGGGTGTCGTTCAATATCTCGTATGCCAAAAGAGATAGCACAGTACTGTCTTCGGCGAAGTTTCAGTGCTAAGTACGATCTACTTTTAGGAATTGAGGATCATCCTTTTAGTTGAGAACTTGGCCGTTAGGGGCGCTTTTTCTGATTTGCACTATATGAACCATGAGGGATAAGAATGCAAAATTTTGTAACATATGATATCTCTAGATCCTGATGTTTTGGAAGGTTGGTGTCTTCGGAAGAGTTGTTCAGTAGCTCAAGGGCTGACATGCGCTGGTCATTCTGATACGGAATTACGCCGCCACGCGGCGCTAGTGGCCATGGAATTTTTGTTTTGCGCATAGCTCAGTTGCCTGACCACTTAGAAAGATGGCGTCTTCGGCAAAGTTGCTCAATATCACACGGACTAACATTATTTGAGCCGAAAGTTTCGAAATTTTGCCACTAGGCGGCGCTAGTGGCCATGGAATTTTTGTTTTGCGTATAGCTCAGTAGCCTGACCACTTAGAAAGATGGCGTCTTCGGCAAAGTTGCTCAATATCACACGGGCTAACATTATTTGAGCCGAAAGTTTCGAAATTTTACCACTAGGCAGCGCTAGTGAGCAAATAATTTTTGTTTTGCGTATAGCTCAGTAGCCTGACCACTTAGAAAGATGGCGTTTCCGGCAAAGTTGCTCAGTATCACAAGTGCTAACATTATTTGAGCCGAAAGTTTCGAAATTTTGCCACTAGGCGGCGCTAGTGAGCAAATAATTTTTGTTTCGCGCATAGCTCAGTAGCCTGACCACTTAGAAAGATGGCGTTTCCGGCAAAGTTGATCAGTATCACAAGGACTAACATTATTTGAGCCAGGCTACTGATCTATGCGCAAAACAAAAATTCTTTGCTCACTAGCGCCGCCTAGTGGAAAAATTTCGAAACTTTCGGCTCAAATAATGTTAGCCCTTGTGATACTGAGCAACTTTGCCGAAGACGCCATCTTTCTAAGTGGTCAGGCTACTGAGCTATGCGCAAAACAAAAATTCCATGGCCACTAGCGCCGCGTGGTGGCGTAATTCCGTATCAGAATGAACACCGCATGTCAGCCCTTGAGCTACTGAACAACTCTTCCGAAGACACCAACCTTCCAAAACATCAGGATCTAGAGATATCATATGTTACAAAATTTTGCATTCTTATCCCTCATGGTTCATATAGTGCAAATCAGAAAAAGCGCCCCTAACGGCCAAATTCTCAACTAAAAGGATGATCCTCAATTCCTAAAAGTAGATCGTACTTAGCACTGAAACTTCGCCGAAGACAGAACTGTGCTATCTCTTTTGGCATACGAGATATTCGACAACACCCCCAAAGTGATGAAATCCCATAAGCCCTGGGTCTCCTATAACGCAGATTCCTATTACGCCCCCCAACCATGTGTCTAATAGGAGACCTGACTGTAATCATTACAATTCATAGGTCTAATGGGTGTTCAATAAGTTCGAATACAACTTTTCATCTTTATGTAGGTGCACACCATGTGCAGTCTGTGTATTGTGGTTGTGTCAGATGTAGCCTCGTATATAGGCTAACCCACGGTATAAAAATTAACAAAGCAGGCTCTTTACTGATGTAAATATCGAGTTTGATTGTAAACATGTGACGTCACTCTTATCGTACCATATACCTTCCGGACCACTAGATCATTTTTTTTTCGCAAATTTGTTCGAGGTGGATAGGAATGACGTCGTCGAGTAGCTGTCAGTTTTCGGAGTATATCACCTTCTTAATATAGTACATCGTGGGCTAACCGACTTCTGTGATTTAATTTTAGAGATAAATTTAGCTTTACAACTTTAGGAATAAGTTCAACTGTAAAAAGATTTTAGTACAGGTTTATTCAAGAGTTTAACTAAAACAATTGCACATCACGCACTTAAATGTACTTCTCCACGTTTCTTATCACAAATTGATATTGATCATTCTCTTTCGTCTCTGGCCTTTGTCTACGGGTGACATATCAACCCTTGAGAGACTATTCAGTTGCGGTTACACGACGGAACAGTGCTGGCAGTTTGTTTACCGCGCACGATGAAAAGGTACCTCGACGTCGTAATAATATTTTTGCGAGAGGTGAGCGACCCAGTGACATATTTTAACGTTTGAAATCCCAAGGGGTGAAGTGAAATATATTACAATTCGTCAGTACCAGGTGATGGTCGCGGCCAAGAACTTGGTGTGATCCGGGCAGCTGATTACGGCGAAAACGCCAACAGCCATGAAGGTGGTGAGGGAGCGGCTTCGCCGAAAAATCGCTAGATCCGGAAGAAAGCTGCTGACATGGATGTGTCAATCGGGACTGCTCACACTATCATGACGAAAGATTTGGGATACAAGTTGTACAAACATATTAGTCGTTACATTTTCCAAAAACCTCCAAGATGGCAAATAGGACCAGTGGGGGGAAATTTTATCGTTTAAAATTTCTTGGTTGACAAGTACAACTTTTGCTGGAGTTCAGTAATTATGTTTACTGGTTTTCAAATGTTAAATCAATTGCTGGTTATCAAATTCCAGTAAGCAATTTCAGAAGTGCTGTACATCAGTTAAATGATGTATTGCTGAATTGGTTTCAGCAAACGAAATTGCTGGAAGACAAATCGAAAATTTGGTGTGTACGTCTTTTTTGTCTGGCCCACACGGAGAATTTGACTGATTTTTCTCGATAAGAGTTTGTGGCCTCCCAGCTCCCTGGTCCTTAATCTCCTGGTCATGCTGGCCAAGCAAATGGAACATCAATTGAGCACTATGGACCAATTTCAGAAGTTCATTTCTAAGATTTAGGATGAGATGCCGATAGACCAGGTGCGTTCCACGTGCGATTCTTTTGAGAAACGTCTCAAGCTTGTCATTAAGTACAAAGGGGGATGCTCCTAACTAAGGGTTCTAAATAAACATTGCTTCAAAAGAATTCCGGTATTTTCATTTTTTTAATGTTTGTTCGAACACCCTGTAAATTATTGTGTATGTGGAACATATAACTAGCTTCAACTATCATGGAGCATGTTCTGTTTTTCTATTAAACATTTTCATTTTCGTATAGCAGCAAAAACCTTTTGCCCGTCCCTCGTTGTGCTGCAGCTGCTGACTAACTGTCTGGCAGTCGTCCGTCAATGCAGTGATGCTGGGAATTCAAAGCGTCTCCCAAACGGTGAACAGTAGCAGCAGAGGGAGTGTGGCGGCAGCATGTAAAAGTAGCAAAGTTTGTCGAGTAGAAAGCGGTGCAAAATTTATGCGCATTCTCCGGCTCCTAACAAAGTCTTAGTATTATTTTTCCTTCCCTTATTTGTACCGTAAAAATTTCCCCAGCATAGTTCCGGCTATCCGCCTGTTCGCTCCGCCACCGTTTCGAACTAAAATAAATATTACTCAAACGACTGTTATTGTAGCATTGTTATGCCTTGGAGTTGTTCCAGGTATTCGTGGGATTGCAGGTGCGGGGGAGATAGGGTCCCTTTGGGCGCTCGCTGAAGTCATCTTTTCGGAGGCGGGAATGTCCTTCCTTAGCCGAGTGGTTAGAGTCCACGGCTACAAAGCAATGGAAATTTCCTAGACTTCCCTGAACATAGAGTATCATCGTACTTGCCACACGATATACGAATGCAAAAATGGCAAGTTTGGTAAAGAAAGCTCTCAGTTAATAACTTTGGAAGTGCTCATAAGAACACTGAGCTTAAAAGCAGACTCTGTCCAAGCGGGGACGTAATGTCAAGAAGAAGAAGATTGTCCTTCGGAGGGACCCTACCATCCACAGTAGTCAACTGGCAAGCAGACAACCGAATAAGGCAGTAAATGGTTCTAGAAATGAAATTACTTCCACGGTGTTCTCCAGACCGTTTCGTAAGAAAAAACTCCATCCTAGTTGGGTTTGGGCAAAATTAGAAAAAAAAAAACTTCAGCTTCGTTTTGTTTCGTTTCGCTATTCTTATGGTATAAGTCCATTCAAGAAAATTAATGTTTGTATTATCTTATAATAATTAAAGAAAAGGGACCCACTAAATGTCGTATAGCGCTTGAGTCTGTTAAAAAAATCAGTTTACTGTGGAAAACTTTTGCAGTATGTTATTACAGTTTGTCACTTACATACATAAATTTGAACATGATTAACGGTATTAGATTGCCGTATGGAAATAACTAATTTAAATTGATACTTTTGATGGCTGCGCTTTAAAAAGGACGTTACTCTTATCTTTGTCGATTCATTTATTCAAATTTTCAACTACGTAGTATATTTCTTTAGATGATCACAATAATGTGAAACCGTTTGAATTTTTGTTTTTTTTTTCAGGGAATTTGTAGACTTATACTATGAAAGGGCGAAATTTCAAAACGGGTCCTATTTTTTTAAATTTTGTCCAGACGTGCACCATAGAAACCACTGATCACAGGTTTGACGGATTTTTCTCTGATAATAACATTCTGGGAAACACCGTGCTTCGTCTCTGCTGGTTCGTTTTAATTTTATAATTGGGTCAAAGAAACACTAGACCGTCGTAGGTAACGATTGCAGTAGCCTTCAATTTGGAACGTGTGTGTGCACCTTGCGGTTACACTAACCAATTTCATCCCAAATGGATTGACGATAGCACAGAGAGCAAACCTGAAGCTGAAGTGAAACCATTTCGATCCATTGCTTAAACCAATAACCTTTTTCCAGGACACAAGGCGCCCAGCATCGACGAATACAACGATGGAATCAAGCACAAACGTCTGTGGTGCAGTCAATGTGCAAGGTTTTTTTTTCATAAATATGCCACGAATGGTATCCCTACTCTCGGTTGCTGTCTGTGATGTCCCGGCATCGATTTTTGACTTTTACTTCAAGAGGATGCAACTTAGTTCAACTACTAGAGGACAAAAGTGTGCCAAATGTCCTTGTGCTCGTCGCCATATAGAGAGAGAGAGAGAGAACGACGACGACCAAAAGCCATTTCAGTAAATTCGACTGGAAATCGATTTGGAGCAACACTTACGAGAGATGACATTTGGCACACTTCCACATGGTTTCGAGTGGACTTTCGGGAGGAGATTTGAATATGGGGCATTTTCAGCTGAATTCCATGGAGTATTTTCAATGTTAATGGTTCAGTTGCTAATATGTAAATGAAAATCCGAATTTCTATCTTCTCTGCCTTCTGTCTTTTCTCTGTCTTTTCTCTGTCTTTTCTCTATCTTTCTCTATCTTTTATCTGTCTTTTCTTTGCCTTATCTGTCTTCTCTTTCTTCTCTGTCTTCTCTGTCTTCTCTGTGTTCTCTGTGTTCTCTGTGTTCTCTGTGTTCTCTGTGTTCTCTGTCTTCTCTGTGTTCTCTGTCTTCTCTGTCTTCTCTGTCTTCTCTGTCTTCTCTGTCTTCTCTGTCTTCTCTGTCTTCTCTGTCTTCTCTGTCTTCTCTGTCTTCTCTGTCTTCTCTGTCTTCTCTGTCTTCTCTGTCTTCTCTGTCTTCTCTGTCTTCTCTGTCTTCTCTGTCTTCTCTGTCTTCTCTGTCTTCTCTTTTTCTCTTATTCTTGTCTTCTTGTCTTGGTTCCCCTTCTAATCTCTGTTTATCTTGCGAACATGGTTAATCGTGTAGATCTATGACACTTTACCTTTTTTATCTCCCATATCCTGCGAGTCATCTTCTTGGCCGTGATGACAAATTGCAAATTTCGTTCTTATGGCTCACATGTATCCATTCACGTACATCAGGGCACGACTTCCGTCGTCAGGCACGTGTTGTCAGCAAATGTTTGTTATCATTTCACATTTGGCCCTTTTTCATGCCATGTGAAGAAATAACATTACGGAACGCATCTCCACCCCCACAGGGAGTTCTGTAAAACCGATCCCAGCAAGCCACGTTGGGAATCTCCTTTTTGCTCGGTCATTGTGCCTTTCACGCAAAAACCATTTGCCAACACGCAGCCGGCATATTTAGCCGAACATATATTTTCTGTCACGCATATGCGCTTGATTGAATTTGTTTCCCATCAATCACTCCTGCTTTTTCCCCCGGTTTCCACTGTACACTCAAATGAAAAGTTACTTTTATGATTCCTTTTCTCAGGATTATGTCTAATATTTATAATTGAGCATCATTTCTTCAACAATTTAATTTTGATAGTTGAATGACAAATTATTCTGATCGAGTGATTCCTAACACTCATTAATCACAAATGCATTAAATCTTTTATGCTTGCTTCAAAGAGACACACACCTCGTTCGGGTGTACTTCGAATCCATTTGCACCGAAATCCAGCTGGTTTTTGCTCAGTCTGAAAGCAATTTTCCTGAATATCATCTTCACTCGGTACCATTGCAAAACGAGTATGTAATCATGATTGTCACAAAATATCTTTTTCCCCCCAGTAGGAAAATCCATAAATATCGAAAGTAAACGAACTCACATCAGCGGTGAAAGGAAGAAAAGCTCCGGTCGTAAATCTTCGAGCGCCTTGAGGAAAAACTACTAACGACCGGGCCTCAGCCTGTTTCAAACTTGAGAAAGAAATGCGACACATTTCCTTCTGCACCTTCAAGGCGACTGGCAATAGAAGACATCCATCCCATATTGGGTGCGATTCGTTAGCGATACATCATCAAAGGCTTGTGCTTTTCTTCCAAGCTCGAGAAACAACTTTGAGACGGAAAATAGCTCCACTAGTTGTTATGACGGAATTTCCAATTACAGCACCCACGCCGCTAGACATGCATTTTTTGCTAAGATTTGCGTCGAGATTCCGATGTGCAAAAGTTTCACGATTTGACGGAGGAATTTCCTCCTTCGCTTACGGCTTCATTTGCCTCGGAGACGGTTGAAGATTACCTCGCAAAGAATCAAGAAAAGAATTTGAAGAATGTTACACAGCATCTTCAACTTTGATCCTTTGGCTTCTTCGACTAGGTGGGAGGACAAACTTGGAATATGAGAGGTAAATTGCGTGGTAATTGAAAATGCTCCAGGTGATATTTGCTCTGAAAAGATTTGATGATGGAATTCAATCAAATAAAATCTGTGACCCAATCCTGATAACTCTATACACATTTCACGTGTTGCTTGTAAGAGTCACTTGTCACAAATCAGATTCAGGTAGGCAATTGACATTTAACGAGTCAAAGAACGAAAATGATATGTGATTGAAACATCATTTGTTTCCTCCGGTGAAACTATTCCCTGATGTACATCAACTCACAGACAACCCAATCAATTTCCAACGATGACGACAACGGTGACGGAATAACAATCCTTTCCCCTCTGCAGCCCAGTTTTCGAATCGTTCCCACGTTGCTCATTGTTTGCCAATATCGGGGCACAAAAAACACGAAAAATGTAAAACCATTTTGAAACACGCTTTATCGATCAGATTGGTCCCCCTCCCTTCCATCAGCCCTCGTTTGAACAAACATATTATAAATCACACATAATAAACATATTACGTCCTGTCACGATTGTTTATTTTCCATTTCCTGAGTCCTGCCTCCGCCAGTTTGCGTATCGAAACATGCTCTCCGAATTGAGTACCTTTTCCTGGATGCATAAGCGTTACAGTTTTGATTGGTGTCTGCTTTCGTTAGTTGTCCCGAGTAAAAAATATTAAATTACTATGATATTTGATCCAATTACCATGATTTTCACGATTAAAAATGTGAATGTCACTGCCTTGTAATGCAGAATCGATGATATTTTCTCAAAATGTCATCGCCGTAATGAAAAATCAGTTTTCCCTTTTAGATTTCAGTTTAAAAAACTTGCAATCAAATCATACTAACCCAAATCCTAAACTTATTTTTCTCGGGCCATGCCTTGCCTTGATTTGATTTAGAATATGCATGGTAACGGAAAAATTATATCGCATATGTGATGGTGATAGCTACTCAACTCTGCCACTGTGCAACGGAAACCTCAGTTCGCATCGCTGAATACTGCGTACTCTAATCTATCTGCTAGCAGTTAGTTTTGCGATGGAAACCATCGAAGCGTATTGTTGTGCTAGTAGCTTTTGGTTCCAGGAAACAACTTCGAATTCAATTTGAGCGATCGCTGATACGTTTCGATTGCCACTGCACAGACATGGGCTCGTTTATTGAATATCAAATTGGTGGAAATGGAAATTCATTTCCGTTTTGCATGCAGCTCAAGATGGGTTGATGGGAAATGATTAGTTGGTTTGAAATTGCATGAAAAATTTTATTGTTTAACAGACGATAGTAGAGCTGGAAAGATATGAAGAACAAGAAGAACAAGAAGAACAAGAAGAACAAGAAGAACAAGAAGAACAAGAAGAACAAGAAGAACAAGAAGAACAAGAAGAACAAGAAGAACAAGAAGAACAAGAAGAACAAGAAGAACAAGAAGAACAAGAAGAACAAGAAGAACAAGAAGAACAAGAAGAACAAGAAGAACAAGAAGAACAAGAAGAACAAGAAGAACAAGAAGAACAAGAAGAACAAGAAGAACAAGAAGAACAAGAAGAACAAGAAGAACAAGAAGAACAAGAAGAACAAGAAGAACAAGAAGAACAAGAAGAACAAGAAGAACAAGAAGAACAAGAAGAACAAGAAGAACAAGAAGAACAAGAAGAACAAGAAGAACAAGAAGAACAAGAAGAACAAGAAGAACAAGAAGAACAAGAAGAACAAGAAGAACAAGAAGAACAAGAAGAACAAGAAGAACAAGAAGAACAAGAAGAACAAGAAGAACAAGAAGAACAAGAAGAACAAGAAGAAGAACAAGAAGAACAAGAAGAACAAGAAGAACAAGAAGAACAAGAAGAACAAGAAGAACAAGAAGAACAAGAAGAACAAGAAGAACAAGAAGAACAAGAAGAACAAGAAGAACAAGAAGAACAAGAAGAACAAGAAGAACAAGAAGAACAAGAAGAACAAGAAGAACAAGAAGACAGAGAAGACAGAGAAGACAGAGAAGACAGAGAAGACAGAGAAGACAGAGAAGACAGAGAAGACAGAGAAGACAGAGAAGACAGAGAAGACAGAGAAGACAGAGAAGACAGAGAAGACAGAGAAGACAGAGAAGACAGAGAAGACAGAGAAGACAGAGAAGACAGAGAAGACAGAGAAGACAGAGAAGACAGAGAAGACAGAGAAGACAGAGAAGACAGAGAAGACAGAGAAGACAGAGAAGACAGAGAAGACAGAGAAGACAGAGAAGACAGAGAAGACAGAGAAGACAGAGAAGACAGAGAAGACAGAGAAGACAGAGAAGACAGAGAAGACAGAGAAGCAGAGAAGACAGAGAAGACAGAGAAGACAGAGAAGACAGAGAAGACAGAGAAGACAGAGAAGACAGAGAAGACAGAGAAGACAGAGAAGACAGAGAAGACAGAGAAGACAGAGAAGACAGAGAAGACAGAGAAGACAGAGAAGACAGAGAAGACAGAGAAGACAGAGAAGACAGAGAAGACAGAGACAGGACAGAGAAGACAGAGAGACCAGAGAGCCAGAGAAGACAGAGAAGGACAGAGAAGACAGAGAAAGAACCAGAGAAGACAGAGAAGACAGAGAAGACAGAGAAGGACAGAGAAGACAGAGAAGACAGAGCAAGACAGAGAAGACAGAGAAGACAAAAGAAGACAGAGAAGACAGAGAAGACAAGAGAAGCAGAGAAGACAGAGAAGACAGAGAAGACATCTGACATTCCTCTAAGAATCCTTCTCTTTGGGTGTTGCGTTCCAATCTGTATCTCAGCAGGTTAGAATATGATTTTCACTTTTTTCGCTAGGAAAATACTTGGATATCATTGGAGCATATTACTAAATGAAAAAGATGGAGACAAAGAAGACAGAGAAGACAGAGAAGACAGAGAAGACAGAGAAGACAGAGAAGACAGAGAAGACAGAGAAGACAGAGAAGACAGAGAAGACAGAGAAGACAGAGAAGACAGAGAAGACAGAGAAGACAGAGAAGACAGAGAAGACAGGACAGAGAAGACAGAGAAGACAGAAGACAGGAAGACAGAGAAGACAGAGAAGACAGAGAAGACAGAGAAGACAGAGAAGACAGAGAAGACAGAGAAGACAGAGAAGACAGAGAAGACAGAGAAGACAGAGAAGACAGAGAAGACAGAGAAGACAGAGAAGACAGAGAAGACAGAGAAGACAGAGAAGACAGAGAAGACAGAGAAGACAGAGAAGACAGAGAAGACAGAGAAGACAGAGAAGACAGAGAAGACAGAGAAGACAGAGAAGACAGAGAAGACAGAGAAGACAGAGAAGACAGAGAAGACAGAGAAGACAGAGAAGACAGAGAAGACAGAGAAGACAGAGAAGACAGAGAAGACAGAGAAGACAAAGAAGACAGAGAAGACAGAGAAGACAGAGAAGACAGAGAAGACAGAGAAGACAGAGAAGACAGAGAAGACAGAGAAGAACTGACATTCCTCTAAGAATCCTTCTCTTTGCTGTTGCGTTTCAATCTGTATCAACAAAAAAGACAAAAAAGACAGAGATGACAGAGAAGACAGAGAAGACAGAGAAGACAGAGAAGGCAGAGAAGACAGAGAAGACAGAGAAGACAGAGAAGACAGAGAAGACAGAGAAGACAGAGAAGACAGAGAAGACAGAGAAGACAGAGAAGACAGAGAAGACAGAGAAGACAGAGAAGACAGAGAAGACAGAGAAGACAGAGAAGACAGAGAAGACAGAGAAGACAGAGAAGACAGAGAAGACAGAGAAGACAGAGAAGACAGAGAAGACAGAGAAGACAAAGAAGACAGAGAAGACAGAGAAGACAGAGAAGACAGAGAAGACAGAGAAGACAGAGAAGACAGAGAAGACAGAGAAGACAGAGAAGACAGAGAAGACAGAGAAGACAGAGAAGACAAAGAAGACAGAGAAGACAGAGAAGACAGAGAAGACAGAGAAGACAGAGAAGACAGAGAAGACATCTGACATTCCTCTAAGAATCCTTCTCATTGGTGTTGCGTTCCAATCTGTATCTCAGCAGGTAGAATATGATTTTCACTTTTTTCGCTAGGAAAATACTTGGATATCATTGGGAGCATATTACTAAATGAAAAAGATGGAGACAAAGAAGACAGAGAAGACAGAGAAGACAGAGAAGACAGAGAAGACAGAGAAGACAGAGAAGACAGAGAAGACAGAGAAGACAGAGAAGACAGAGAAGACAGAGAAGACAGAGAAGACAGAGAAGACAGAGAAGACAGAGAAGACAGAGAAGACAGAGAAGACAGAGAAGACAGAGAAGACAGAGAAGACAGAGAAGACAGAGAAGACAGAGAAGACAGAGAAGACAGAGAAGACAGAGAAGACAGAGAAGACAGAGAAGACAGAGAAGACAGAGAAGACAGAGAAGACAGAGAAGACAGAGAAGACAGAGAAGACAGAGAAGACAGAGAAGACAGAGAAGACAGAGAAGACAGAGAAGACAGAGAAGACAGAGAAGACAGAGAAGACAGAGAAGACAGAAGACAGAGAAGACAGAGAAGACAGAGAAGGACAGAGAAGACAGAGAAGACAGGAAGGAAGACATCTGACATTCCTCTAAGAATCCTTCTCTTTGCTGTTGCGTTTCAATCTGTATCAACAAAAAAGACAAAAAGACAGAGAAGACAGAGAAGACAGAGAAGACAGAGAAGACAGAGAAGACAGAGAAGACAGAGAAGACAGAGAAGACAGAGAAGACAGAGAAGACAGAGAAGACAGAGAAGACAGAGAAGACAGAGAAGACAGAGAAGACAGAGAAGACAGAGAAGACAGAGAAGACAGAGAAGACAGAGAAGACAGAGAAGACAGAGAAGACAGAGAAGACAGAGAAGACAGAGAAGACAGAGAAGACAGAGAAGACAGAGAAGACAGAGAAGACAGAGAAGACAGAGAAGACAGAGAAGACAGAGAAGACAGAGAAGACAGAGAAGACAGAGAAGACAGAGAAGACAGAGAAGACAGAGAAGACAGAGAAGACAGGACAGAGAAGACAGAGAAGACAGAGAAACAGAGAAGACAGAAGAAGACAGAGAAGACAGAGAAACAGAGAGACAGAGAAGACAGAGAAGACAGAGAAGACATCTGACATTCCTCTAAGAATCCTTCTCATTTGGGTGTTGCGTTCCAATCTGGTATCTCAGCAGGTAGAATATGATTTTCACTTTTTTCGCTAGGAAAATACTTGGATATCATTGGGAGCATATTACTAAATGAAAAAGATTGGAGACAAAGAAGACAGAGAAGACAGAGAAGACAGAGAAGACAGAGAAGCAGAGAAGACAGAGAAGACAGAGAAGACAGAGAAGACAGAGAAGACAGAGAAGACAGAGAAGACAGAGAAGGACAGAGAAGACAGAGAAGACAAGAGAAAGACAGAGAAGACAGAGAAGACAGAGAAGACAGAGAAGACAGAGAAGACAGAGAAGACAGAGAAGACAGAGAAGACAGAGAAGACAGAGAAGACAGAGAAGACAGAGAAGACAGAGAAGACAGAGAAGACAGAGAAGACAGAGAGACAGAGACAGAGAAGACATCTGACATTCCTCTAAGAATCCTTCTCTTTGCTGTTGCGTTCCAAACTGTATCAACAAAAAAGACAAAAAAGACAGAGAAGACAGAGAAGGCAGAGAAGACAGAGAAGACAGAGAAGACAGAGAAGACAGAGAAGACAGAGAAGACAGAGAAGACAGAGAAGACAGAGAAGACAGAGAAGACAGAGAAGACAGAGAAGACAGAGAAGACAGAGAAGACAGAGAAGACAGAGAAGACAGAGAAGACAGAGAAGACAGAGAAGACAGAGAAGACAGAGAAAACAGAGAAGACAGAGAAGACAGGGAAGACAAAAAAGACAGAGAAGACAGAGAAGACAGAGAAAACAGAGAAGACAGAAAAGACAGAGAAGACAGAGAAGACAGAGAAGACAGAGAAGACAGAGAAGACAGAGAAGGCAGAGAAGACAAAACGAATACAATTTTAATCGAATGGATTCTCAAATCCTTCTCGGCCTTCCTTAGAAAAGTGGTTTGAGTGCGCGGCTACAATGCAACGCCATGTTGAAGGTGTTTGGGTTCGATTCCCGGTCGGTCCAGGATCTTTTCGTAATGTAAATTTCCTTGAATTCCCTGGGCACAGAGTATCGCCGTACCTGCCACACGATATATGAATGCGAAAATGGCAACTTTAGCAAAGAAAGCTCTCAATTAATAACTGTAGAAGTGCTCATGAGAACATTAAGCTGAGAAGCAGGCTCTGTCCCAATGAGGACGTTAATACCAAGAAGAAGAAGAAGGATTCTCATATCCTTTACTGCTAGAAATTACTCCTGTTTGCAGAGCATACACAATCCTATCCCCATTAAGCGTACCATACACTAAAACGTTTCGATCCCAACTATTTTCTAATTGAAAGTCTGTCAAACAAAACGATTTCCCTGTCAGAATACCTACCACCGAAAGTATAAATACGAATTGATCCGAACAAAGCGCCCAACTTTGACTGCCTTCCAGCCGAGAGAGGAATAGTCAAATGTTTCCGAATCGAAGATAATAGTTCTCCCGGGCTTCTGATCCCACTGCATTTGAAGAAGCCACCCCCTTCTGAAGGTACTTGATAGATGACGATGAGACAATTGAATAGAGCAAATTCAATTGTTCAGAGTATCGGAGCATCGTCTTTGTGTCAGAGGGATAATTGCATTTGAATTGAGTTTGATTGGAAATTTTTGAGTGCTCTTTGTTCATGGTGCATTGGATGGATTGATGGGGCGGTTGTCAAATTTGGGTTTAGAATTGGATTATGCCAGTGGTTGTTTCAATTAGTTGATTGTGACGCGGGGGGTTGGGGGCCGTGATTCAGGGATGATTCGTGACCAGACGATTAAGTGCGCTTCAAAATTATTCAGAAGTTCTTCAAAGGTATATGCTTCAGATTTCCAAGTGATTTGCTTACCAACACACTATCTTTTTGAAGAAACTACCCAAGAATCATGATGGTTCTTGGTCATTTCAGTACTTCTGATATTTAATATAGACAATTATTTACTATTGAGACTGCTTTTAGTGTAGAGTCAAGTCAAAGCAAAGTAATAAACATAAGGATATTTGAAAATGGAAGAACAATGTTCCGGATCTAACGATGGCAAAATGAAAGATGATACTTTCAGAGGGGAAACTGGAATGCTTTTTGAGCAACGAACTACACCTTTGAATACACTGTTCGACAAAAAAAAGTCGATATGAATGCACAGAGACCGGACACCCCGGGCTTGAAGGTATAAAAAAAAAATATAATGGCGTTTTCAGAATGTTCGTGTCTGCCCCAGGTCATTTTTAAAATATACTTGAACTTTTTGCATTTTTTTATTTAAAAATCTAATCTAATCAATAAACCGACACAGTGTTTTATATTCAGGACGGGGGAATTCATGTGCCATATAATGTTTAAAACATTAAGTCCAATATGAAGAGTTGTAATAAGATTTGCAGGAAGCCCTCCCCCTTTTTTTGCACCCTCCCCATTTTTAGAGTATCGCAAATGATGGAATATTTGATATACAGGGGGTTGTCAAAATAACTGGGACAGGCAAAAATTGGGCCAACTTTGGAATGCTGTAACTTTGACAAAAATTGACCGATTTCAATTCTTATGGTCTACAATAGCCCTATTTAGCACGAGACATGAAAAATGAACTGTCGCACGATATGTATTGGAGTTCAATATCAATTGTCCCTAATTACAGGTTCCCTCTGGAACATCCGGTGGTCCCGGAAGTAGTCACTGTAATCAATTATCCATTTTGAGTCTACAGTTGCCCTATTTACGACAAGACATGAAGAATGAGCCGTCGCATGATATGCTCTGGTGTCAAAATCGAAATGTCCCCTATGCAAGGTTCCCCCGGGGCACTGGGCGGCGCCATGAGTGGCCAAATCTGTACAAGACTCATATTCAACTCATAATAGGGTATTTTATGATAAGCTAGGGAGTAAACAATATTGCGCGACATATTTTGAGTGAATAAATTGTTTGATCCCAATTCGGATCCACTACCGGCACCGATTCCGGGGAAATGGCCATATATTGGTTGTTTCTGGACCAATATTAATACTTGGCGCACCAAACGCTTTAGAATTAGATCTTCTATCTTCATGTGTAGTAAAATTTTGATTTTTTAGCCGAGACCTTTGCTAAAAACACGTCATAATTTTACTGCATAAGACATGCTTCCGGAAATCCGGATTATCACCGGTATCCGGTGGTCATAGTTCATCTCCGTGGATGCACCTAAAAACTAGATTAGTTGACCCGTTCATTACTTCTTCAAGAATTGAAATCGGTCAATTTTTGTCAAAGTTACAGCATTCCAAAGTTGGCCCAATTTTGCCTGTCCCAGTTATTTTGACAACCCCCTGTATATCAAATATTCCATCATTTGCGATACTCTAAAAATGGGGAGGGTACAAAAAGGGGGGAGGCCTCCCTGCAAATCTTATTACAACTCTTCATATTGTATTTAAAGTTGAAAACATTATATGGCACATGAATTCCCCTGTCCTGAATATAAAACACTGTGTCGGTTTATTGATTAGATTAGATTTTTAAATAAAAAATGCAAAAAGTTTAAGTATATTTTAAAAATGACCTGGGGCAGACACGAACATTCTGAAAACGCCACTATTTTTGTTTATTTTTATACTTTAAAGCCCGGGGTGTCCGGTCCCTGTGCATTCATATCGACTTTTTTGTCGAACTGTGTAATTTCGTTATCTTCTTCATCAGCAAAACGAAAGCCTATTCTTGGAACTGGACCTTTTGTATTGACGTTACAGCCGAGCATGAGAGTCTATTCGTCGTTGATTATTCAAACTGCACTCATACAGTTGACCAGGAACATGTGAAACATTCGACCTTCGATTCCCTGAAAGCAGCTATTTCCTGCTGACCAGTGACCACACATCTACACAGACCAATGTTGGTGATTTGCTTTGGATGGTTGTAATGCGATTTTAGGATGTTTCTTCTACGCCATTCATTGACCCGATGAAAACCGTCGCTTCGAAATGACGCAAGACAGAGCACATTAGGGTCTAATAAGTGTAATTTGCGGTTCAAGCTCGTCTATCCGGATGATTTCTGGGGTAGAAAATCTGGCACGGATGGTTCGTGATTTGAAATTTTACTATTTTACTTCAAAAAACATTTTACGACAACGGTTTTGATCATGTTCATCGTTTGACTAGGATTGTTGCTTTTCTGCTAGTGTTTTTGGGTTCTGCATTAAGGCTTAGTACCAGAAACAGGCGGACGTTAAGCTACGACTAATGCCGAATGATGTTAGTTGACCCGAAAGAAGAAGAAGGACATGTGTTGCAATAATTCCACAATGATAGGCGAAGAAAGAGTTTTTATCCTGTGGCTTTAATAAGTCCCATTTTTTTTAACAAATTTGTAGCAATTGTTTTTATTGCTATTACAAATGAGCAGATGAGTTGATACTGCAACGTATCGTTGAAAAGCTCCACTAAAAACTTTACTAGAAATGTACATTTCCCGAGTAACTTTTCAAAAGGACCTATCTAACATAAAGAAGTTCTCTTTGTTTACTTTCGCTTTAATCAATAAATGAGACACATTAACCTCTTCTGTTGCGTTTTTTGTTGAAATGCTAGCCAAGGCATTGCCATTCGATTTATATTGTAGAACTTCTCAAAAGCTTTATTATTGCACTGTGTTCGAGCCGTTCGCCCAGAATGAATGAAATATTTTGTCAGTGCATCGCCCAGCCGCAGCCTGGTGAGTTGCGTGCTGTTAGCTGCACGAAAGGACATCGTGTGGTGTAACCAACCGCAGCCGCACCAAACCAGCGCGTAAAATATGAGGATTTTCTATACACGCGTATACACGCGATTGGAAGCCATCTTTGTTTGTGGTCGAAAATTACGATGTAAAGTGATTTTGGTCAGATTATTAAACCTTGTAAATAGCTGTAATTAGAAGTTTAACTGTTAACATGAATCAACTTCCCATTCAAAACTTCATTATTTTGAACTTTGACGACAGTGGACATATGGAATGCACCCAAGCCGTTTTTCCATAATAAATGGTCAACTTCAGTGAGTTTTATCTCCACCTTTTTCCAACCGATTCTTTTTCTTTTGTCTGTGATAAACAACAAATTTCTTTGTTTTATTTTTCTGTCCAAATTTAATTTATCTATAACTTTTGTAACCGAAGCTTTCATATAACTTTTTTGATAGCTGTCGAAAATTGAGATTAATTCTAGTTCGTAACAGAAAAATGGAAAAAAAATAATCGGTTGAAAAGTTGTGCTATCTCTTTCTAAAGTTGACCATTTGTTATAAGAAAAAAAAAACAATTCTCATGTGACTCAGACAGAAAATCCTTCAGGGTGATGCTAACAAAATAACTTAAAAACAGCTCTAAGATGTATTGGAAGTCCGTATGGAGATTAATGCCGAAATTATTAAAACTTTCGTGCAACGTCTCATCCTACAGAAATTTTACTCGTTCTGAGCAATTCTTCCAGTATTCCACTTATAATTCTTACAACATTTCCTCCAAAGATTCCTATTGTTTACTTTCCTGAATTCTCGTATAGTTATCCATGCGTATCTCAATGGCTTAAATTAATGCTTTAAGAAATTTGAGCAAAACCTTCTTTCAATGATTTATTCAAGTAAAGGTTGGCTCACCCTATTAATCCAATGCGCGCATCAATCATCTGGATGCCTAGATCATTTGCAACCTGAAGGCTCTACGACAGAGCAGATGACAATGGACTGACAGGTATTCGATCTGTCATTAGGTGAGTGAGGAAGCAAAAACAATAGAAAAGACCGATAGATAAAAGAACAGCATACAAATGTGATCTGATATTGAAATACTATTTGTAATACTAATGATTTGGTAAATTTTAGTTGAAATCTAGTAAACTTCAAGTTATACAACTGACTACTATTTACAAAAATAATTGGTTAGGCTACTTGTTTTAAAACTATATGATTTTTGCTAAAACTTAAGCTACACCTAGGGTACCAAGACCGATGAGCAAGAAAATTACCAGAAGTTACCCTTAAATGAACTTAATATAACAATTTGATGAAATTATATTGGGGTTCCCGTTATTCTCGATATTGCTTCATTGATACGATATCCATCAAAAGGGAACTAAACATGAGTATTACGTAACAACCATGAATGAATTTCTACCTCCACAATGAATCACCTGAGTATGCTATCAGGGGTTCTCAAAATCATCTTCACGTATCACGCAATTGAATTATAAACTAGTCAGGCTTGATAATACTCCTCAACATCATCAGAAGTTGGTGACATACTCTAGAACAGCGTGCTGCCTCAGCTTCTTGGCGAGAGAGTGAAAAATTCCTAAGCAGAGAGGCAACGAAAAATGAGCGAGAGAGATGCAGCACAAAACACACCAGAGCAGGCTTTGCAGGATTTGATTTTGAAGCGTGATCAAAGCAAGCGAAGGAAAACATCCCATCTGTTGCGGTCCGTGATCAGCAATGTATCGCAAGTTGTAACAAGTCTGATAAATAGGAACGGCGAACGAGAGCCCCAAAAAGAGAGAGCGATGAAAAAATCTGTTTTTCTCGCTTGTTTACCGTTGGGGATAGCTGTTTAACTTTACTAGCACGATAAACAATCCCCGAACTTCCGATAGCAGAATTGGAGCTTGTTTAGAGGGTTTCTATCATGCATCATCCCCCCGATCTGATCTAAGTTGTAGCAGTATACAAAAAACAGTCTCTCATAATGTACTGCATATTATTATGATAGTTACAGAGAGCGATACGTCAGAGAATATGAATTTTCTTAGGATTCAATCCCTGCACCAGAGTAAAATTGCATCAAAATAGGGTGCCTTCACAACTCCCCAAGGACTGTCTTGTTCGGGCGGCACACTCAAGAGTTTATTTGAAAGCGTGAATAAAGGTTAGCACCGCAATAAAAGGGAGAGAGAGTGAGAACCAGAAAAAAAACAATCCTGGATTTTTTTGCACTCTCACTCAAATTGCTTGAGAATCTGTGTTGAAAATTTGAGTTCAATTTTATCTCTTCAGAAAAACGGCAAAATTGCCTCCTCTTTGCATCGCAGAGCAGTTTCTATCAAGCCTGGATATATGGTCGGCGTTAAGTCAGAGTGGCCTAAGTACGAAACTTGGGGAAATTGGGTTATTCTTCCATTAGATACGAAATTACCTTACTTTTATTTCACTTTGATCAGATTTGATGAATGCTGTGAACTGCGAGAGATATGTAACAAATTTACTTTGGATGATCAATAAAAAATCGATAAAAGAATTCAGTCAGAGTGGACCAAGTGCTTATTACCATCGCAGCGGAAATGATCAGCGTGCTGAGAAATGCGAGGAAATGATAGACATTTCAAGTGATTTGTCAGATTCTTCGCCATCGATTGATTTTTCTACTCATTCATTTATTGAAATTCATCAATATTACTTAATTCGATGCATTTGATTTAGATGTTTCACCATTTACCATATTTGGATGGGTGGCCAGATATTGCAACAATTTCTGTGCAGAGAGAGCGGACCAAGTGTCAAAAAAAAAAAAAAAACTGATTGATTGTTGCCTATGGTGTCTGTATGGAACGCCCTAGAAATTGTATATTGGATTGGTCGCTACACAAGATTTTCACTTGGTCCACTCTGACTGAACGCATTTTTGAATATTGCTAGTCTTCATTGCCCTGAACCTACAAAACCTAAATTTTCAAACTATCGTTATGCCACTGGTTTCGTAATAGAAGATATGGATTATTGAAGAATTTACGATACTGATGTCGAAGTGTCTTGATAATCTGTTTATCTTAGAGATATGCACCCAGTTTGACCATGCAAGTATTAACTGATTGTTATTTTCCAATGGTATCGAAAATAAGTAGTGTTTATTATTTTTGAGATATTGATCGAAGGTTTATTTTTTTATGATATCTTAATACGGAGGCCGAGTGCATATAATTGATGTATTTAAGTATTTTATAGTTCAAAAACTCTTATACAAACTTATAAAAAAGGAAATGCATTTGCTTTTGCATTGTTCAATCTAGTGAAAGCTTCAATTGATAATGGCAGGACTTCATTTAAATATCTAGTTTATATACGTCGAGTTTTCCATCCATTGACGGTATTTTGTGGCAAAAAAGAATGTTTCTGTAATTTTTAACGATATGAATAACAAAAGGCATGATAAACATCTACAAACTTCTTGTTCAAGCTAAGAATGGTTCATGATTTATGAATGAATTACAAAATGTTCGACTGTAATTGAATAAGAATCTCAAGAAGTTGAAAAAATCTGTTTTCTGAGTAAAATTTAGGCATAATTCAAAACACATTTATTAGTGAAAAAGAAAAATACTTAAAAAATACTTAATACTTAATAGCTTATTAAAATACACTTCAAGATATGCTTCTTCAAGTGGCGAGAAAAGTTTTTGATATCATTTGCGCCATTTTGAAATATTATGCTTGGAAAAGTGAATGAAAAAACTTCAAAGACGCTTGTATCTTTTCATATGAATATTTTAGAGGTATGACGTCTTCAGAGACAATGTGTATTTTGCTTATATCTAAAACTCTTTAGAACATAGTAGGCCTGAACAATTTATATATTCGTTAGTATTGCGCAAAAACTTATTTTTACCATAAAGTTCTTAAGGTGATTATAGAACAAAGCCACACCTTAAATTTTCAAGAGCACAAGACTTGAAAACTAAACAGCGCTCCACGTTGAAAATTTATCCCATTGGTTACCACCAGCAAGCAAGTATTTTGATTGATTTTCAACGCAAACTGTTGACAGTTTATCCAGTCTTGTGACTTGAAAATTCTACGTGTGGCTTCGTTTTATTATCACTTTAAGTACTTAAGAAAAGTTTGAGAGCGAATATCGAAAGCAATGAAATTTGGCGCTTAGGACACTTATGCATATAACGTGCCTTGACCAGACAAACAAATGTTCAGAAGACACCAAAACCCTATCTCTTATATTTTTAAATTATTAATTTTGTTCCACTTAATTTCGTTCGGTCGACCAATGTGCAATGTCAAGTAACTTTTTCAATTTTTTCCAGGAAGTCTTTCAGAAATCCTTTCAACTTCTACAGTTTCCCAGAGGTTTTGAAATCTGCCTTGATAGACCTTTCTGGTAATTCGATCAAGCTCTTCGCAGATGCAATTCTTGAGAAATTAAAATTTTCATAAGTATCTCAACCAAATATAACAAAACTTCCTTCGGTAATTACCGATTGGTCTTATATACCTAAATGGCATCAAAGGAAGATATCATCTAACGTAATCAAATGAATTCAAACACCAGGCTCCATTGCTGAGCCACTCAATCTGCCTCCTCCAATAGATGGTGTAATTACAGCACCCTTAACACATATGCGAAATCCCTTTTGGCTGACGCGACATCGCTTCCACTTAGCAAGTGTCCAATAATGTGCCTCTAAAACCGTTCCCTAAACGGAGATATCATTCCGGGCGCGCCGCTATCCGACTCGACGTCCACTTAATTTAATCAAGCCTTCAATCATGTTAACAACAGCCAATGGTCTTTGCGCTTTGTCCGAACTAGCATTCGAGCCAGAACAGCCTAGATTCATCGGAACCTCTTGTTTCAGGACCGAAATTTGGGCGGCAGTCGAAATCACAAACTTTCCCCTCTATCGCCTACGCCGCCGTACCTAATAGCTTCACGCAACGTACCAGTAAGGATGACGGACACGCATCGATAGCACCATGCATCGACGAGGACTTTTTCGTCCTAACGCCGCCAATAGTGCTTTCGAATCGAAGGGAGTAAACCACAACCGCAGCCATGGGTGTAGCCAGGATTAACATCAGAGGGGGTAATGGTCGAACATCCTTAAAATTGCAATTATATATTTTGCGCGAGAAGCATCGTTTTTGGCATCCTTCGAACAATTTGGTAGTGACATACAAAAAAAAGCCATTACTTTTTCAAATTTCAATCGATTTCTTTAATTTTTGGAGTGAAAGTCTCTTACTTCAATTTACTTCATTCGAAGCACTTTACAATTTTAAACAAATGTTTTGAATTGAGCTTGGAATTTCAATCTTTTGCTCCACTCGACCATTTGATTCGCTCTACTGTCTCCAATTCAGTATCTGTAGCCATTAAGCAAGTGATACAGCTTAATGAAGCTTCTTTGAACCCAAGTTACGGTTTAGATGTGCGAAAGTTGATGGAAATAGCGATATTCATGATTTTTTGTACAAAACTTGATCAATGTACACTGCCCAGTCTTTTTCTTGAAGGAAATTTGAACAAGATTATAAGAAAAACACGTGGTTTAGCTAGTATCTCGTCTACGAAGTATACCATAACTACGCTAAGCCAATAAATGGTGTTGACAATATTCCAAAAAGGGGCCTTCCTTAGCCGAGTGGTCAGAGTCCGCGGCTACAAAGCAAAGCCATGCTGAAGGTGTCTGGGTTCGATTCCCGGTTGGTACAGGATCTTTTTGTAATGGAAATTTCCTTGATTTCCCTGGGTATAGTGTATAATCGTACCTGCCACATGATATACGAATGCGATAATGGCAACTTTTGCTAAGAAAGGTCTCAGTTAATAACTGTGGAAGTGCTCATAATAACACTAAGCCGAGAAGCAGGCACTGTTCCAGTGAGGACGATAATGCCAAGAAGAAGGAGAAGAATATCAAACATTTGATTCATTTTCGTACCAAAACAGTTGATTCCTATATTTCTTGCCTTCGTCCAGGGAAGATTAATGCCCCTCTCTCTGACAACGCCCATGGTCACACAGTGGGGGCTCATCCACGTCCACCGCACCCTTTCTGTGTGACGTGCTGTGCGGGCGGGCGTCAGCCGAAAGTGGCTATTAATTGCGAGAGCTACATGGTTGCGACCAATAAAGCGTATAATTTCCAGATTACGAGTTCCTCTTTTTTTCGGGGCCACTCCGTGACAGCCATTTTGGCCTAGGCGAGAACGATAAGCCGAAGCAAAAAAATGCGAAACATTTTCGGCCACAACAATGGAAGTTGGCGGACGTGTGCTCTGCTCATTGACGAAGCGTGCCTTAATGGGGGGAGTAAGCGTTTTGTGGCCGACCTTCCGGATGGGATCTCGGATGGTGACGAATTGTTGCAGGGTCCAGTTTAGTGGCAGTTTGTCACGTGAAAGTGAGATTGAGATGGAATCGGAGCCAGCTTTTTAGGTGATTAGGAAATCGCGAGGAGGTGTTGATGAGAGTGGATTGTTGGAGGGTTGTTATCACTGGAGGGTCGTTAAATGGGTAGGAGAGTTTGGATTTACTAAGAAAGGGTTTATTTGTTTTGTTCGAAGTTTGTAGTACGGTGGAATTAATGGGCTATGTGCCCTTGGAATAATTTTAGGATGTTAAACACGCCGCTGAGTTAAGGTCATTATTCACTTGAAAACACTGCAGAACACGTTTTGTCTCAAGCGGCCAAAATACCACTTTTCACTTTAAAAATGATTCAGAACCATTGTTGTTTTCAAAAATATCATAGCACGTCTAATTTTTGAGATAGTGACTGTTGAAAATGCAAAATTTGAATATTTCTGTCAACTTGTATGCAAGTTTGCCAGTTTTTATAGCAATTTATTTGCCTAATTCACCACAGAATTGAAACTTCATGTGTATAACAATACTTACCATCAAAGTTCATAAAATTTTCCATGCTCAACAGATAGTTTTTGATGGCTTAGAAATGTATTGTATTTTGTCATATAAGAGAAATTTGTATGGGAACTGCAACCATGTTGAAAATATCGATGCAATCTTAAATGAATCGTGCAATTTCAAACAAGTTATAGTTTGAATGAAAGTTGAAGGCCTGTTTTGCATGCTTGATGGATTAGATCACAAAAAAAAAATGATAAATCATACTCTAATTTTCATGTAAACATCAATAAAATCAATGTTTCAAACTACTTTAGCGTGTAGCTAAAAATTGAGATGTGCTGGAATATTTCTGAAAACGGCATCAGATTCCACAACCTCAAATCTAAATAAGGCAAATAATTTAATTCTTAAGCCACGCAAAAATGTTATTTTTGCTGCGCTGTGAAATCAATGCTCGATCAATTAATTTATCTTAACTTGGTTGAATAATTCGAAAAATCACATTTTTGTATTTAATATCGTCTGAGCCACTATAGGATGTGCCTATAGTAGATTTTTTCCTAATTTCTGTACCTGCAAAACACAAATAAATATAGTAGTTTTACAGAACTATTATACTTTTCTTATAAAGAATAGATTAGCTTTCGATTGATGCAAATGTTCTTGCCTCTGCCTTCATTCAGTTAATTATTATTGTTTTGGTTAAGTTGGTACAATAGGTGCGAAAGAGCTAAAATTGAAATCAAATCTTTTTATTTCGATCAATTTTTTCTGGAATGCCAATTTGAATCAATGGTATTTAGATAATAAGCTCCAGACTTTCATTGCAACAAATGTTTTGCAATGATCTATAGCGAAATGGCCGTAAAAGCCACTAAGGCGATTATATAAGACTGTCTACTAAGCATATGCCCATCTTAATCTTTCCAGTTCAAAAACAAAACTGAAGTTGATATTAGGATATAGATTAACCATCAACACCACTCTTTGTGTTAAATTTCAACATTCTTCGAAAAACAACTGAAGATTTTTTCCAATATCCATGGGGCTGTTCCTAGATAAAAACTTCCTTCTGTCATGTAGTTCAATAATACAAGTTTGGCATTTTTTCGACACAAATTTGCTTGCAAAATTGCAGAGAACATGTCTGAGCAGTAATCAAATCTTTGATTACACTCAAAATTGAAATTACTGAAAAGAATCAAGAAATAACTTGTTTCCTAACTGTTTGCCTATGAACCAAAACTCAAAGCACTGACATGTAGTTTTTTCGACATTATTATGATAACAGTAGTCTAGAGAACAATTTTTAGTAAAATGAGAAATTCGAGACTACACTCCAAACTTATTATGATTAAAAAATTTGAAATCGTATTTTTCAACCTGTTTGCCTATAAATCAATTTTTTTTTTCCGACGGAAACTATATTGTACGTATCCAGTGAACATGTTTGAGCAGAAATAGCAATTTTGAATAGCATCCACAATTTATTTTACTTAAGCCCTGCGAAAAAAAATCCTAAATTTTCATCCCTTTTGCCTGTTGTTGCCAATGTTGAAAGCAATGCACAGTGGACCAGGAAGCAGTTTTACACGGAAAGATGCATTTTGAGCATAAGAATGAAACACTATGCGAAAACAGTCTTCTACAGTTGTTCGCATTAGTTAGGCCCTTTGTTTGAAGTCATTTAAAATTAGGATAGCTCACATTATCATAGAATTGGTATTACTAACTTTCTTATATGTAAAAATTATAGTGTACATGCTTCAGCAAAGTTGTAGAGCATCCAAATTAAAGAAACTTTGTCGAAACAAGTTTTTTGTAGCTCTCAAATTAACCGATTCAGAGCTATTTTCCTATAATGACCTACAGTGGACATAGGGGCCCAGATAGCCGTAGCGGTAATCGCGTAGCTATTCAGCAAGACCAAGCTGAGGGTCGTGGGTCCCACCGGTCGAGGATCTTTTCGGGTTGGAAATTTTCTCGACTTCCCAGGGCATAGAGTTTCTTTGTACCTGCCACACGATATACACATGCAAAAATGGTCATTGGCATAGTAAGCTCTCAGTGAATAACTGTGGAAGTGTTCATAAGAACACTAAGCTGAGAAGCAGGTACTGTCCCAGTGGGGACGTAATGCCAAGAAGAAGATGAAGAACACCACCAGAACGATTCTATTATTTTTCAGAATTTTATCTCAATTTGTCAAAATTGACTTTTGTTTTTACAACCTTCAGGTATTTTCAAAACACCGTCGGCTGGCTTAAGCCGTAATAGACATGACAACCCTAGTTGAGCAATGACATGTATTTACTCTTCATAAATTTGAATTAGTGCGTTTGTTGCTCGAACTTCTTTAACTTTAAAAACACAAAAATGGTTTAGGAACCTGATTTTCAATGAATAAGGAATCATAATTGAAATCAACTACATGTACACAACTTAGTTCAGTGATTAGGATAGTATAAAAAATTTTGATTACAGTAAATATTTCTTTTACAGAAAAATCAAAGCAAACCCTTATTCCTACAACTATTTGCTGTAAATCTCAATTTGAAGAGGCGACATGTTGTTTTTTGAACATAAATTTTATTGTAGAAAACCACTGAACATATTCGAGTAGAAACAGTAATTATCGGAAATGTTAAAAATTTGTTCCACTTTTGTAACTATGAAAAACCTTGCTTTTTTTCTGTTGGGTTTTTTCAATATAATAAATATAGTGTTGCGGGAACAAAGAGGGGGGCTTTCGACCGAATTCTATAGAGCAGCTCCGTGATGTGGGTGCGAGTCAGCTGTAAGCTGGAACAGTTCATTTTAATTATTAATTCAGTTCACTATAGTGAAATTCAACTTACAAATTTCGGTGTTGAGGTTTAAATATCTTATGTAATAGCCCATTGCCCGATGATCGTACAGTATACATATCTGTGATGTAATTTTAGGTTGGATTTAAGAAAACTAGATTTAACGAAACTAAGTGTGATAACTTATTCTGATACAATAGTTGATAAAGTTTAGATGTAATTATCGTGTTACATATTTAACCATTCGCGAAATTATTAGATAATAAGAGGAAATTCAATAATTTAAGTTAGCTTCTTATAGCACATTCACGCGAATCTATGACATTTGGTCGAATGACATTTAGTCGAATGACGTTTGGTCGAAAGTACATTTGATCGAACGGACATTTCGTCGAATGGACATTTGGTCGAAAAGGTTTTGTTGCAACAGAAAGTATATGATATTTGGTCGAACCAACATTTGGTCGAAACTAAATAGTATGGAAAAAAGTTTTACGTTTAGTCTGACCGTCGAGAGTAGCATTTTGTCGCTAATACAAGAGTAATTGAATAATTTGAAAAAAATATCAGCCATTTTACCAATAATGTATATGCGCAATTTGATGGACGCTCTCCCAACATATTTATCAACCTCTTGCGTTTTTGACGTTTCATTGTGCTTTTTCGTTCAGGCATGTTCTGCCGAGATGGACTGTGTGGGTTTCGTGGCCGTACGGTTAGTGTTATCAAGCATTCGGCAGCATCGAGTCAAGGAGTGTGGGTTTGATTCCCGCTTCGGCCATTGAAACTTTTCGGCTGGGGCATACTTGTCCGTTTTCCTAGTGTTAAGTTACAGTCTGTGCAGCTAAATGGCTGAAGACGGTGTCCGAGTCTTATAAGCTTATTTTAAATGGAAGCAAGCCAATTTTTGTCGCCTCAGTCAACTTGTTTTTTCTTTCCCGATACATAGAATAAGCTCAATTTTCATTTTTAATGATTCAAAGCTTCTACTGCAAACTATGTTATTCACCCGAGGTCATCAACACTGTCAGCGAAGCTATATATTTGCTTGAAGAATGTTAATAATCTGGAAGTCACAGCAAGCCAATTGGTCATAAGCAGAGTTACCGACAGAATCTATGACATTTGGTCGAAAGACATTTAGTCGAATGACGTTTGGTCGAAAGTACATTTGGTCGAACGGACATTTCGTCGAATGGACATTTGGTCGAAAAGGTTTAGTTGCAATAGAAAGCATATGGTATTTGGTCGAAACGACAATTCGTGGAAAGAATTGTGCTCGAATCTAAATACTATGGAAAGAAAGTTTTGGCTTTAGGACATTTCGTCGAATGACATTTGGTCGAATGACGTTTGGTCGAATGACATTTGGTCGAAAGTACATTTGGTCGAAAGGACATTTAGTCGAATGGACATTTGGTCGAATGGCTTTAGAACACTTATTTTGGTCGAATAATGTTTAGTTGAACGGAAATTTGATTGAAAGCTTATTTTGAAATGGTTTATTGAAAGATCATTTGGTAAAATTGATATTTATTTTGCAAAGTTGATTCTTTTGAATAATCTGATTCATTAACTGTTGTTGAATAAAAAAATGGGACATTTGCTGTAGTCTTATTTTTAAGTTTGATACAAAAGGTGTATTATTTGTAATTTAAAGTTATACTTAAATCTAAAATATCAATGATTATTCAAATGAACCTTTTAAGAGTTTTTTCCTGTACATTAACTGAAATACTTAGCTGCAATGAATTTATTATTCTTCTAAAATATCATCATTCTTTGAAAAACTACTCAACAAGTTATTTTATTACTCAACGATGTGAATATAATGTTTTCTTCGTTTTTTATTCTTTTGAAATATCATCGTTCTTCGCAATGAAGATCAGCTCATCTGATGGAAGCATTTGGAGAGTGAGCTCGGGATCTTTCTTTGAATTTCGGGTCTTGCAGCTCAAAGACGTGGGTAAGATTTTCTGAATGCGGAAATCAGAATTAGGACGGCAGGAAAAATTTGCTTTTAAGAAAACCTTCATGGCGAAGTGAATGTTAGGTGTCGGTAAGTAGAGTTACTTATGGCCAATGTTTATTGTGATTTCCAGCTTAATAACATTCCTCAAGCAAATATATGGTTTTGCTGACAAAGTTGATGACCTCGACAAAGTTGATAACAGAGTTTGCAGTAGAAGCTTTGGATTATTAAAAATGAAAAATGTGCTAATTCTATGTACCGGGTAAGGGAAGACCAGTTGACTATGGTGACAAAAGTTGGCTAGCTTCCATTCAAAATCAGCTTAAGTCGAATCTCAGAACTTATCTGAACGAGAAAGCAACATGAAACGTCAAAACGCAAGAGGTAGATTAATACGTTGGAAGAGCGTCCATCAAATTGAATTTCAAAATTTTGCTAATCGCATAAAGATTGTTGGTAAAATGGCTGATACTTTTTAATTATTCAATCATTCTTGTATAAGCGACAAAATGCTACTCTCGACGTTAGACAGACGTAAAACTTTCTTTCCATAGTATTTAGATTCGAGCACAATTCTTTCCACGAATTGTCGTTTCGACCAAATACCATATGCTTTCTATTGCAACTAAACCTTTTCGACCAAATGTCCATTCGACGAAATGTCCGTTCGACCAAATGTACTTTCGACCAAACGTCATTCGACTAAATGTCATTCGACCAAATGTCTTTCGACCAAATGTCATAGATTCGAAAGTTTTACGTCTGTCTAACGTCGAGAGTAGCATTTTGTCGCTTATACAAGAATGATTGAATAATTAAAAAGTATCAGCCATTTTACCAACAATCTTTATGCGATTAGCAAAATTTTGAAATTCAATTTGATGGACGCTCTTCCAACGTATTAATCTACCTCTTGCGTTTTGACGTTTCATGTTGCTTTCTCGTTCAGATAAGTTCTGAGATTCGACTTAAGCTGATTTTGAATGGAAGCTAGCCAACTTTTGTCACCATAGTCAACTGGTCTTCCCTTACCCGGTACATAGAATTAGCACATTTTTCATTTTTAATAATCCAAAGCTTCTACTGCAAACTCTGTTATCAACTTTGTCGAGGTCATCAACTTTGTCAGCAAAACCATATATTTGCTTGAGGAATGTTATTAAGCTGGAAATCACAATAAACATTGGCCATAAGTAACTCTACTTACCGACACCTAACATTCACTTCGCCATGAAGGTTTTCTTAAAAGCAAATTTTTCCTGCCGTTCCTTCTTCTTTCTGGCGTTACGTCCCCACTGGGACAAAGCCTGCTTCTCAGCTTAGTGTTCTTATGAGCATTTCCACAGTTATTCACTGAGAGCTTACTATGCCAATGACCATTTTTGCATGCGTATATCGTGTGGCAGGTACGAAGATACTCTATGCCCTGGGAAGTCGAGAAAATTTCCAACCCGAAAAGATCCTCGACCGGTGGGATTCGAACCCACGACCCTCAGCTTGGTCATGCTGAATAGCTGCGCGTTTACCGCTACGGCTATCTGGTCCCCATTTACATCCTGCCGTCCTAATTCTGATTTCCGCATTCAGAAAATCTTACCCACGTCTTTGAGCTGCAAGACCCGAAATTCAAAGAAAGATCCCGAGCTCACTCTCCAAATGCTTCCATCAGATGAGCTGATCTTCATTGCGAAGAACGATGATATTTCAAAAGAATAAAAAACGAAGAAAACATTATATTCACATCGTTGAGTAATAAAATAACTTGTTGAGTAGTTTTTCAAAGAATGATGATATTTTAGAAGAATAATAAATTCATTGCAGCTAAGTATTTCAGTTAATGTACAGGAAAAAACTCTTAAAAGGTTCATTTGAATAATCATTGATATTTTAGATTTAAGTATAACTTTAAATTACAAATAATACACCTTTTGTATCAAACTTAAAAATAAGACTACAGCAAATGTCCCATTTTTTTATTCAACAACAGTTAATGAATCAGATTATTCAAAAGAATCAACTTTGCAAAATAAATATCAATTTTACCAAATGATCTTTCAATAAACCATTTCAAAATAAGCTTTCAATCAAATTTCCGTTCAACTAAACATTATTCGACCAAAATAAGTGTTCTAAAGCCATTCGACCAAATGTCCATTCGACTAAATGTCCTTTCGACCAAATGTACTTTCGACCAAATGTCATTCGACCAAACGTCATTCGACCAAATGTCATTCGACGAAATGTCCTAAAGCCTTACCGACACGTTAAATTGACTTTGCCATAAAAATTTTTCTTAAAGTAATTTTTTCCTGCCGTTTTAATTCTGATTTTCGCATTACAAATTCTTACCCGAATCCGTAAGCTGCAAAACCCGGAATTCAAAGAAAGATCCCCAGCACTATCTTCAAATGTTTCAATCAGATAAAGATCATCTTTTTATTAAGAAAAACGATGGCATTTCAAAAGAATAAATAATACTAAAAACAACATAATACATCGTTGAGTAATGTTGAGCAATTTTTCAAAGAATAATAAATTCACTAGTATTAAATATTTCAGCCAATGTACAACAAAACTTGTTCATTTGAATAATCATCGAAATACTAGATTTTGGCATAACTTCAACTTATAAATAAAAAGATGTATGAAATTTTAAAAATAAGACTACATAAAAAGTCTCATTTTAATTCAACAACAGTGGATGATTCAGATTGTTCAAAAAAATAATCTCACCACTTTGCAAAACAAAGAAAACAAAAATTAATTTTACCGAATAATCTTTCAGTAAACCATTTGAAAATAAGCTTTCAACCAAATTTCCGTTCAACTAAACGCTATTCGACCAAAATAAATTTTTCAAAGCAATTCGACCAAATGTCCATTTGACCAAATGTCGTTTCGATCAAATATACTTTCGACCAAATGTCATTCGACCAAACATCATTCGACCAAATGTCATTCGACGAAATGTCCTAAAGCCCATTCACGCTCTAGATTCTATGAGTTTCAACTGTCCAAGTGAGAGATCGTTTAGCTCCGTTGGAACAATCAATCTAATACAAAGACAATACGGCGAGGCAGTGTTGGCAGCAACATATAGAGTGTTATCAACAATTTACATTTCTGCTCAAAACTGTTCACTAAACTCATCAAATATATTTTATACTGAAAAAACTACATGTTATCACTTTGTAATTCGATGTATAAAACCGATTAAAATACTAGAAATTCTTAAAGTTTTCAAGGTAAAATAAACTTTAAGTGTTATTTCGAATTTCTATTAGTGATCAGGAGAACTGCAATCAAATTTATGTAAAAATAACTACATTTCATTGTTTTATATTTCGGTTCACAGGCAAAAAGTTAAGAAAAAGATCTGTTTAGTAATATTAATTTTGAGTATAATCAGAAATTTGTATGCCTGCTCAAACATGTTCACTGCACTTCAAAAATTCACAGACAATCAAATTTATTTCGATAAAATGTGAAAAATGTTCCATTGAACAGTGTTGCATTTGAACGCGTTCAGTTCGCGTTCCAGTTCAATTTTTTGAATGCAGCGATCAAGTAGGCTTGAACATTGAGCAGTTCAAAAATATGAACCCGTGCGGGTCAAAAAATGATCCCAATTGACTTTGACTGATACACGACAAAAATCTATGTCAAAGTTATGTTTAGATATTTAAAACAGCAAGAGCAGCCTAATTTTTCTTTTCATGAGATTTTAAGACGATCAATTCATTCATTTCTTACGTAAGAGCTCCAATCATAATTGTGAACTGAACGGGCTGTTCTTGAGCAGCGGCTGGGTCTTGCTCGGAAGTTCACTGTCTACTGCGTTCTCGTGAAAATTTGGCTCGGGCTCCGTTCACTTTTGGCTCGCGTTCAGTTCAAAATGCATCACTGCCATTGAACAACATTGTAGAAGGAAAATTTGAACTAGGACGTCCATTATTAGAAGAAAAAAATGATCTTGATCAGTTACAAGCAATCTAGGTCAAAACCAAAGGTTTCGACATGAGCGACATGAGTTCAACATAGTCCAAAATACTTTGTCGAAGACACCAAACATTAAGCATACTTATTCACAGCACTAGGGGTTCAGCTGTTTAAATCGGTGACTCACCCAAATTTGCCTCCTTAGGGATGCTCGAAATATTTGTTTTCAAATACAAGTGTTATTCTTCTTATTGTTCACGATTATTTGAATCTGATAACAATAAAGTAGTAACTTTATCTGTAAGATTTGACGCGATTCTCATGCAGTTTCATCTAACAAAAACAATTGCATTGGTTTCATTGCTCTAGAGAAAATTTAAACATTCCTAGGAACATTTTCTTCTATTCGTGCAAGGAGGATATGGGCATAAGATATGTGAAAAAAATTCGAAAATCGACAGTGCGCATCGTACCTTCGCGCTACACGAAGTTTTTTTTTTTAACTTGGAAGTTTTTTTTAACTACCTAAAGCAATAAAACAATACTTTTTTTCTATAAAAACAGTACTTTTCAGTACTATCAAACAGCACTTTTCATTGCAATTATTTTCTGCTATTGATTCCTTTACGATCCTTGTTTGGACCCGTTAGCGAAAGCTACCGGTGTTAATCCTTCTTGGTCACGTCTTCTATCATTTATTCACTCAACATGGTTGCAACTACAAACAGAAGGAAGGGTGAATCTATTAATTCACAACTTCCTTCCAAAAAAGTGGGATTTAGAACTGTCACCAAACGTGGCAAGAATGGAAGAAAGAACGTTTCTCCGGAATGCGAACATTCTTCCAAGGGTGAAATGTGTAATGTTGATAATTGCATCGAAATGAGCAATCAGTTCGATGCTCTAGATACATTTTCTGAACACCAAATCGAAGCAGCTTCTAGCCCAGGCTCTTTGATTCAAGTGAGGAAGCAAAGAGTGCCGCCTATCGTGGTCAGTTGTTCCGAATTTGGGGGATCTAGGCAAGAGATCTTGAACTCCATCAGGGAAATCAAGGTTTCCTTCCTAATAGCAAAGAAAGGAAACTGTCACGTTGTGCTGAAAACTCTTAAAGATCGCGAACTTCTTCTCAGACATCTTGAAGAGAAGAAGCACACATTTTTTAACTTATGACGACAAACTGAACGTTTGTTCAAAGTTGTCTTGAAAGGTCTTTCAAGTGACTATAAGTCACCTGAAGAGATCAAAAATGGAACAAATGATTTACTTGGATTTTCCCCAGTCCAAGTAATCACTATGAAAAAGGGAACCCAATCTGGCATTGTTCGGAAAGGGCTTTCTCAAGAATATTATTTAGTTTACTTTAACAAAAAAGAACTAAATAATATTAAAGCTTTAGAAAAAGCAAAACTTATGTTCGATGTCCGTGTGACACATGAACATTTCCAGAAACCAGGAGGAAATTACCAGAACCCCACTCAGTGCCGTCGGTGCCAAAAGTGGGGTCATGGTACAAAAAATTGTCGCATGGATGCTAAATGCATGATTTGCGGAGGTTCTTCTCACGCTAAGGACGTCTGTCCTGTGAAAGAAGATACCAGAAATTTGAATGCGCCAATTGCATGGGCCCTCATAAAGCTAACTTTTGGGAATGCCCTTCACGCAAGAGAGTCGTTGAGGCTCGTGCCAGGCAGATGAAGGATAATACCCGTTACGATAACGGTCGTTTCCGGAATTTGCCTGGTAGAGTATCGAACAATGCTCATTTTCAGTTAACGATCGCTTGATTAGGAATCATACCCACCAGGAAGATCATAATCATTCACAATCTAATTTTAATCCGTCGGGTAGCCGTTCGAATCTTTTAATTTCGAATGTAATGTAGCAGGTAATTTCAACTCCTCCCCTATTCGTACTATGAGTACCCATTCTACTTGTTTCAAATCAAATGGAAAAACCCTACCGCCACAGGTAAAATCTACTCCGCCTCTTCGTCTACCAAAAATTCTACCGGAAAATTATCAAACCCACATTAAGTGATATGTCTGCCTCTGATTTTAATTTTCTAACTGAACAATTGAATCTAATGATTGATGCAATGTTCAAAGCCACCACTGTGACTGAAGCAGTCCAAGTTGGTGTAAAATTTACAAATCAAATTGTTATTAGATTACGTTTTTCTAATGGATCCACATAATAATTTAAGTATTTTTAATTGGAATGCTCGTTTTCTGAATGGTAAAGAGGACGAGCTGTTTAATTTTCTTACAGCTAATAACGTGCATATAGCAGTTATTACTGAAACATATTTGAAACCTGGATCTAAACTCAAAAGAGATTCTAACTTTTTTGTTTATTGTTATGATCGACTTGATGGGGCATGTGGGGGAGTTGCAATCACCATTCATAGGCGTATAAAACATCAACTGTTTTCGTCATTTGAAACTAAAATTTTTGAAACTTTAGGTGTTTCTGTTGAAACACAGCTTGGTGAATATACTTTCATAGCTGCCTATTTGCTGAGGGTCGTGGGTTCGAATCCCACCGGTCGAGGATTTTTTCGGGTTGGAAATTTTCTCGACTTCCCAGGGCATAGAGTATCTTCGTACCTGCCACACGATATACACATGCAAAAATGGTCAATTGGCATAGAAAGCTCTCAGTTAATAACTGTGGAAGTGCTCATAAGAACACTAAGTTGAGAAGCAGGCTTTGTCCCAGTTGGGACGTAACGCCAGAAAGAAGAAGCTGCCTTTTTGCCTTTTTAATGCTCTGGACAGAAAGTTAATTTGCTCCAAACTGACTCGCGAAAATTGACTCGCAATAAGTCAAATGTTTTTGTCATTGGTGACTTTAATGCCAAACATTGGGCATGGAATAATTCTCAAAGCAATTCCAACGGCAGAATTTTATTTGATGTGCTCTTCAGGATATTTCTCAATTCAATACCCTGATAGCCCTACATGTTTTTCCTCTTCTAGGAACTTTTCCTTTTCTAGAAACCCTTCTACGATGGATTTGGTCTTAGCCGACTCTAGCCACCCTTGTAGCAAACTGGTTACTCATGCTGATTTTGATTCTGATCATGTCCCTGTTACATTTCAAATATCCTATGAAACGATTCTCAAACCTATCAGTTCCACTTTCAATTATTTACAAGCCAATTGGAATACATATGAAACACACATCGGTAGTAATCTTGACGTTTCCATATCTTTGCAAACAAAACTCGATACTGGCAATGCTCTCGAAACTTTACCTCATTCTATTGTTGAAGCAAGAGACATTGCAATATCAAAATGTCATGTAAAATGTGAATCCGTGATTATAGACGATGGTCTTAAACTCATGATCCGTCTATAAATGAAAGTCTCTGGCGATGATGGAATTTTCTACATCCTCATCAAGAAACTTCCAGAAAGTAGCTTATCATTCTTAGTTTATGCATTCAACAAATGTTCGGTTGGCATGTTTTCCTGACAAATGGAAAAATGCTAAGGTTGTACCAATTTTAAAACCAGACAATAAACCTGCAAAAACTTCTAGCTATTGTCTATTCAATTTGCTCTCCTTCATCATTAAACTTTTTGAATAGGACGTTTTGAACAGAATGATGGTCCACATCAACGAAAATTCAATTTTTTCTAATGAACAGTTCGGATTTCGCCATGGCCATTCGACCACTCATCAACTTTTAAGTGTAACAAATTTGATCCGTTCCAACAAATCTGAAGGCTGTTCTACTGGTCTTGCTCTTCTAGACATAGAAAAAAAACTTTCGACAGCGTTTGGCATGACGGCTTGATGGTAAAATTAAAAAACTTTAATTTTCCAACATACATTGAAAGAATAATCCAGAGTTATCTGTCAAATCGTACACTACAGGTTAATTATCATAACTCCAGGTCTGAAAGACTTCCTGTAAGAGCTGATGTTTCTCAAGGCAGCATTTTGGGACCAATATTAAACAATATTTTCACATGTGACTCACCTGAATCTGAGAGAGACTCGCGAAGAGGAAAAATATCAACGTCATATGCAGCCCAGATTCCCCTCTCACGAAACGTCAAATGCAGCCCACCGTTTTTATGGCTGAAAAAGTGAAAAGTATTGTGTTCAAAGTAAACTGTTATTAAAAACCTCAGTCGGCGGAGCAGTTTTTTCCAAAGTTGCTGATAAATCTAAGCAGAAGATTAATTATTTCTAATGTCTGCTACGTTTGCTGGCATGAAATTTCACTCAAATGGCTATTTATGATTCTATGTGATGCAAACTTAATCATTTTTTTCTGAGAGGTTCATGTGAGGATTTGAACAGCATGCGCATAATTGGTATGCACAACGTGGAATAAGAAAAAAAACTCAGCAATCACAGAATAAGAAGACCGTCTTCGCGAGTCTCGTCTCAGACCTGAATCATCCAAGGATGTCAAAAATCCTTGTTTACTGATGACACAGCCCTCTCCGCCAAAGGACGAAGCCTGCGTGTCATCTGTACTGGATTGCAAAAAAGCTTGGGAATTTTTTCTTTATACAGTTAACTCTCCCTTACTCGATATTCCGTATCTCGATATCGAGTTAGAGAACCATAGTAAAAGTTGGTTGTCATGGCTAACTCGATGGTCCCTTGGATCGCAGTTGCATTGGTTTTGTGTTCTGTAACTCGATACCTCCCTAACTCAATGGTCCCTTCAATATCGAGTAAGGGAGAGATGACTGTATTTGCAAAAATGGAAGATTTCTCCTAATGCTTTCAAAACTAAACTTATAATGTTCCCACATAAACCAAAAGCTCTCACTCAGTTGAAACCTTCAAGTAGACATGATGGTGGATTGATAAAAGGGAGGAAGTTGATGAGATGGGTTCCAATAAATTGTATCTGGGGCTCATGTTAAATAAAAAAATAACTTTCAAAAATCATATTGAGGGTATTCAAGCTAAATATAACAAATATGTAAGTGTCTTTATCCACTTATTAATAGAAAATCAAAACTTTGTTTTAGGCATAAGCTTTTGGTTATCAAACAATTTTTCAGGTCAGCCATGTTGTATGCTGTATGGACTAGCTGTTGTAATACCAGGAAGAAAGCTCTGCAGAGGATTCAGAATGAAATTTTGAAAATGATTCTGAAGCTCCCTCCCTGATATAGATCTGATAAGTTACGTAGAATATCTAATTTTGAAGCATTGGAATAAATGCCGAATAAAATAATTAATAATTTCAGACAAAAATCGTTGCATTCTTCTTTTGCCACGAAAAATGCGTTATCATTATATAATAAAAAATACAAAAAACTTAAACGCTTTCTTCCCCAAATCAGTACGAAGACCAGTCTGATCAAACTAAAGGGTCTGTAGCGTTTAGCACTGATCCTTGCTCTGACATCAACTCCCAGCTCAACAAATCACGATACGGCCATCAGTCCGACCATAGTAACATATGACCTTCTCAACTTCCGTTCCAAGGCCCTTCATTGACTCTGGTGAATATAAACCTATGACCTCGTTTAGTTGTTCACCATTGCCGTCCACTGGATGTCATTTATCGGACCACAAAAATGGGGAACTTCCGCCGAAACGAGTGAAATGTGTTTGCAATCAAGTGGAAACAAAAATCTCTAAGAGAGCAAAAAATAAAGTGAGTAGGTATATCGTGGACACCTTTCTTCCGCCTTCACGGGCGAACAATCTGGACAAATGGACGTGGTCGTTTTCGGCTGCGCTACCGGAATAGATGCTCCAGATGTGCACCATTTATATCCCCTCGGGGGAAAGGCGATTACTATTCAGCTTGCTTGGTCAGTGGTGTAGTGTTTGTAGCATGATTGTTCCCATCGCAAGCAGGAAAACGTTCTCTTCATCGAGGAGGGCTAGAAGGCAAACCAATTCAGATCCATCCTAGAAAAATGGTGGTCATTGCAACCGTGCAGCAAAAAAAAATGATCCCCTGCAAAATAGCTTTCGCCGTTTTTCCCGTTCAACCTTCGAATAAAGAACGTGCAAAAACAAATGTGTGACAACTGTTTCCCGACCCCGGATCCAACGGGACGTGTCCCTTGAAGCATCCGGGAAGTTTTTTTTTTGTTCGTACCCTGAGCAGCTCGTCCGCACAATTGTGGCTTCGATTGCAGTTTTATTTGCGGGATGTCCGTCCAAACCCACTCTCTGCAAGCGAACGGGTGACACTCTACAGTAGATCGTTTAAAAAATCCGAAATTTTCGAACATGAATTTTGTACGCACAAGCTGTATTTTTATTATTTTTGTAGGTGAATGTTATCTTTGATTACTGTTGCCTTGTTAACATATGAAGCGCAATTTGTTTCATAGTTTTTGACTAATCTAAACACTTAATTTAAACTGTCGACTTAATTAGTAGGTATTTTAACGAAATTCAAAACGAAAAAAAATTCGTATAAACAAATAGATAAAAAATAAAATGTATGTATCGTTTACGTTTTCCATATAAAAATAACCATAAAACATGATATGATGATTTTCGCATTTTTTATGAGTCATGCCGTACACCGCGCGGAACAAGTTTGCGAAAATGAACTGACCCATTTCGTACGCCCCCTACTTCCGGGTTTCTGTCCTAGCAGCAAAAATGCACTTTCTAAAGCAATAAATTATGAAAAACGAATGACAATCGTTCGTTTGAATGCGGTTGGGACGGTGGCCCTCTGTGAGGACCTTCGGGTCAGATCCGCTTTGTGTTCCGAACCGAACCGAACACAGATTTAGCACCGCGCGCCTTTCGAGTATTCAACCATCACACGGACAGTTGGGGGCTACAAATTGTCGCAATCGAAGTTGTATTTACAAGTTTCGATTATCTGATGTACGGTAGAAAACGAAGAAAAAAATGAACACAAAAGGAAGACTCGGATGGGTAGCAGATGCAAAAGCACCCGGAAAATGCTCGTTAGTGCATGCTGGTTGCAAACTTGCAACTGATGTTTGTGTCACGACTATTCTGCTGCCACTTTCAGCAGCGGGTAAGACTTTCGAAATAGGGGATAGGATTCACCTTTAGTGAACTCTGATTCTTCTTAAGAATGGGTTGGAAGTATTGAATGACGGAATATTTTTTTTTACCAGATAGAAGAATGTTTAGTTCTATGACGTCGGTAAGACAAACACCTATATTCCATTATTTTTTCGCAGAATTTCGCAAAATTTTGCCTTGTTTGAATTCTTAGCAATAAGCAATCTGTTGGTTATAAGCATCTGATTTTAAGCAATTTGGATTGCTAGACGCTTTAGCTTGGCAAATGTTAGCAACTACTTGGCAAATGTCAGCAATAATGAATGGATTTGACGTTCTGGTAGGAAATTGTTTGTACGAAATTCAGAGGGAGATTTTGTAGTACCGTTTTGACTCATATTCCGAACACTTAAGGCCAACAGGGACTTCAAATGCATCTGATTGGCATAAATTGGCGGATATTTGTGTGAATTTTAATTTCTTTGCAAAGTCTAACGGTTAGCTGTTGGGTGAACCAATAATAATGTTGATTTTATTAGTTTTAGTATTGTTTTACGTAAAAGTATGAAACAACATTTTGAATCAAATGCCGAACACTGTGTTTATTCTGTCTCATATTCCGAACACCTTGATTCAAATTCCGAACAGCAATAAATCACATTCAAATGAATAATTTGACAAATAAATAAATGTGAGCTTGTTCTACTGGTCTAAAACTAGACAATCATCACTACTCCCACGGTATAAATTATATTGGAGACGTTAAAATTGAATTACAATTGACTGCCATATCCTTGTTATTTGGTGACATATTTCAGCGAAACATTTCAACCAAATCGCCATACAAAAACCAAGTGTTCGGAATATGAGTCTGTTCGGAATTTGAGACAAAACGGTGTTCATGTCTACATTCTGATGAAACATGTATTATTCAAAATTTCCAATCCCTTCTTTCTCCCCTCCCCACTTTTAGTAAAAGACTTCATAAAGTTATTATTATTATTATTATTATTATTATTATCTTTATTTATGAGATTTTCAGCCCTAGGCTGGTTCATCTCAAGGTTCAAAAAGTTTTATGCAGCCTTTCTTTCCCTCGGTGATTGATTTGGGAAGTAAGAATGGGTCAAAACAAAAACATTTTTAAACAAATGCTGTAATTTAAATTTATTTATTTTTTTAAAGATGAAAATACGTTTTTTGGTAATACATTTGGAATATTTGAAAATCATATAATTTCAATTCAACTATAAACGTATGGAAATTAATCTCTTCTCATCCTTTCGAGGTTGTTACATTTGGGTCAGAGGGCCTGAATGTTTTTCGCAATACGAACAACGCAGTACTCACGTTTGGCACATATTCCTGAATATTTAAAACATTGGATGAGATATTTCAGATTATGTTTTGTCTCATTGCAACACTGAACAGCTTCAAAAAGTTTGCAAAAAATAAATACCTACATCGAGCACCAGATGTTTTAAACTGTTTACCAGGGGCTCTCATAGATTATCAGAAGTTTTAGGGTTTCTCTGTAGTAACCGACAAAACTGAAAATTACCAGAGATGAAAATAAGGCAACCAAAGGAAATTCAATCGGTTTCAGAGATAAGGTACTAAAGGTCTCCCAAAGCATTCCAAAGATTCCCGTCAATCCTCAAAGAGTTATATAAGAGCAATATATCGTAATTGTTGTAGTTATAGTTAGACCTCTGAACCAGTTGCTTGATAGCGCCTGCGTTAACAGTTTTCAATGGAATTTCAGGGGATCTTCTATATTTCCAGGAGTTTCCGAAAGTTTAGGGACAAAATGTCGAGAGACAAAAAAAAAAAATTTTCATCAAAGTAATCGTGGGACAAATTTTTCAGAAAAATGTCATTTCTGGCGAGAAAAGAAGCAGTGAAGCACTTTGAGAAGGAAACTGAAATGGAGTCCCGAGATGATGTTCGATAATGAAGATATGTTCAAGGAGGTAAGGTGACATTCTTATGGCTATACTTAATTGCTGAGGTAATGAGAAGGCAATTACACAAGACAAAACAGGCCTGTTAAAGAATAAGACCGATTGAAGATGAAAAAGATGATAAGCTTTCTTTCGCCGCACCTTATAACTCGCTCTTCTTTCAACAAATCAGTAACATTAGTTTCATCAAATTGACTGGATTTTCGACATTTACTGATTTCTTTATTCTTCAACAAAATACTCATTCTTTTGTCGGATAAGTACAATTGAATCGATTTATTGATTTGCTTTTCGGAAATAGATATATTTCATCAGGATATCCAGCACATTTTTATATGAACTTTTGAAATGACTTCTGTGCATTGATTTTTTTGGTATAGAGAATCTCAAAATGAGCACTCTAATCAGAGACACCAATAATTGTTTTATCGTTTCAAAAATTGAAAAAAAAAAATACTAAAACTATTTTGACAAGACTTAGCTATTCATTTTTTTACTTTCCTTTCTAAGACCATCTATAAATTATGGTATCCCGTAGATATCTTTGGAAAACACTGTATTTGCACTGATCTGATTTTTCCGGAGGATTTATATTCCCTATATAAAATTTCTTTTGACGACATTTTGTTTGAGTCAATATAAAAAAAAATAAATGTGGGCTATACAATACCAAGAGCTTCTCTTAATAAATCATACAAATCGGTTGAGGTGTCTTGAGGTTCCAAACTGGAAAAAAAATCTGTAGCCTGAGATTTAGGAAAATTTCGAAGACATTCGGGTTCTTTTCTTCTTTTCGACGTTGTGGCATTCAACGTTAAATCAAAGTTTTGTCTTTTCGACGTTTTGTCCTTCCGACATTTTAGCTTTCGACATTTTGGCATTCGACGTTTTGTCTTTCGACGTTTTGTCCTTTCGACGTTTTGTCCCTTCGACGTTTTGTCCTTTCGACATTTTGGCATTCGACGTTTTGGCATTCGACATTTTGTCTTTCGACGTTTTGTCACCCAACCGTTTCCGAAGGTTTTCTAACGTATCTCAAATTTCTGGAGACTGAACCGACTCCTTATTTCGTTTTTTGAAATTGTTAGGTTTCAAATCTGAAGTTTGTTCAAAAGGCCGAAGAATCATTGAGACGCAAAACAAAATTTGGAATTTTTATTATAGTACAGGGTGATTTCTAATTCCTGTCAGTAAAGTAAGTGTTCGTAGATAAAAGATGTTTGTATGAATTTTAATTTCCGGTGTACATCCTGTTTCGCACATCTATAAAGTTTGTTTTGACAAAGTAAAGATTAAATCTTTTTTCATTTACCATAATTTTTAGTCATATGTGTTGTTTTAGAGGCATTGCACCTGGCACGCACGTTTTTCACAGATATGTATTTTTGACTAAACTTCGCTGAAAAAATTGCCTGATTGAAACAGCATGTTACCACAATCTGTTAGACTTACTAAGACTGATTATGGAAAATTTTAGCGAAATAAATATGTATTTTTTGGTTAAAATATATGCTTTTGAATAACGTGCGTGTTAACTGTAATGTTTCTGAAACAATGCTTGTGGCTGGAAATTGAGGTAAAAAAATTAATTTGTTATCTATGTATAGCAAAGACAAATGTTATAGATGCCCTTAACTGGATATGCACTGGTAATTAAAATTTATTTAACCATTTTTTTTTCTATGATCACTTATTTTACTAACAGGATATAGTAATCACCCTGTATAGCTATGGGTAACAGAAACCCCGTTTTTTAGTAATAAACCTTTCCATTCTAACTTTTGACCTCAACTGTCTTTAGATTCGTATACTAGACCGAATCGAGTCGAGTATCTTCGTCGAAATATTGACATACAATTGTTTTATATACTACTTTCCAAAAAATATGACCACGCATAATTTTTCATTTACAATAAAAAATAAATTGAATTTGAAAAATCTAATGCCAAGTTATGGATCTAGAGTGTAAATTTATGAGTGAAAATTATTCCATCAAAATTATTATTATGGATATATTTAAAAAACAAGGCTTTTCAAAATGATATGATCACTTACGAAAAATTGAAGAATATGTAAAACAGCTTATGTTTGCCTAATTTTCAATGTTCAGGGTAAAGCTTTAAACAATATTGGCAGTTTCATGTTGAAATTGATTAATATTATCTTTCTTACAGCAGCAAACCTGTGTTGCTAGATTGTTAAGTATAAGTTCATCGTATTTCATGATAAAAATCTACAAAATTTGTTCAACTTCCTGTTTTTAAGTAGGGAAACGTGTTGAATGCATGTTTGGACTAGTCACTTTCTGATATGAATGTTGGGATATTGTATGAATATGAATAAAATAGAAATGTTTCTTTGAAAAACACATGATTTTGTGCAAGTGTTTGATGCTTTATCTATAAAAATGCTTCTTTTTCTTCTTCTTCTTTGCCCGCTTCTCAGCTTAGTGTTCTTATGAGCACTTCCACAGTTATTAACTGAGTGCTTACTTTGCCAAAGTTGCCATTTTCGCATTAGTACTCTATTCCCAGGAATATCAAGGAAATTTCCATTACGAAAAGATCCTGGACCGACCGAGAATCGATCCCAGGCACCTTCAGCATGGCTGTGCTTTGTAGCCGCGGACTCTAACCACTCGGATAAGGAAGGCCTAATAAAATGCTATCCAATTATAATTTCAGCAAAATAATCTAAGGTCATTCAACAAACATGATAAATCATGATGTTTAAATCAATAAAATTGGTGTTGGATGGACATCCGTGGTATACAGTTTGCCCTGTTTTATTATGAAAATTTACTCGTTAATCCTAAAATTTATTCTCAAAAAAATATACACAAAGTTTTCTGAATGTCATAATTTACTCAAAAGTCGTCATTCATTCTAATATATTTGTCTGCGTATTTTAAGACATTGTTTATCATATACTAGTGGTCCCGGCAAACTTCGTCTTGCCATCAAGTAGGCTGTTGAAAAACACTACTGATCGTCCCATAAAAATGACAGTTCCGTTCACGCTCGTTTTTCCAACTTTCCCGGTGAATATCCTAGGATTTTTATACACATAAACACGTCGGAACCCTTAACAAACAAAACGGAGAAAGAATCGTTCATATCCGTTCACCCGTTCGTAAGTCATTTCGTGACATACAAACATCATTCCATTTTTATTTATATAGATTAAGTGTTTTTTTTTTGCAAATTATGTGTTTTAAACACCTTAAACTCACCTTTAAATGGGGTGCACTTTGGAATTTTGTGTGTTTTTTTTATAGCTTTGATATCAAAATAATTTCATTTTGGGCCTAAACCTTGAAATATAACACGCATGTAAGGAAAGTTTTGATGACTTTTGGAATATTTTTATATTTTTGAAAAATGTTTGAAAATTTTATGTTTTTTGTAACCTACAAATGCCTGGGGTTCGTTCAATGTGTCCTACAGATATTTGCGCATTTTTTATTTTTCTACAATCAACCTATCACAGAAGAAGATGGGGTTTAAATCATTTGAAACCTGTTTTCCCGTAAAAATATGTCCCAGAAAAGAAAACTATTGAAATCGGCTATCTCAGCCTTAATGTTATGAACGATTTTATTTATTTCTGTCTGACGTTTCGACCTTTTTAGCCTTTTTTAAGTGTGAACTATTATGTGCGAAATACAGTTAGTATATAGCTTAGCAAAGCCATGCTGAAGGTGTCTGGGTTCAATTCCCGGTCGATCCAGGATCTTTTCGTAATAGAAATTTCCTTGATTTCCCTGGGCATAGAGTATAATCGTACCTGCCACACGATATACGAATGCAAAAATGGCAACTTTGGTAAAGAAAGCTCTCAGTTGATAACTGTGGAAGTGCTCATAAGAACACCAAGCTGAGAAGCAGGCTCTGTTACAGTGAGGATGTTAATGCCATGTAGAAGAAGAATATAGCTTAGTTATTATAGTATAGTTTGTTTTACTTTGTCTATCGTTCTGTTTTGGTTGAAATCGTCGTATATTTTGTCATTTTTTCGTAGTCATTGCTTCTGTAGGAATTTTTAAAATGTAATTGTTAATGTTATATAAATTTGCAATATTTTAAATCCTACTTCTGTCACGGTGCTCCGCTGACCGTTATCATCAGAAAAAAATCTCCATCAGATCTGTGCTCACCGGTCGTAAGCTTTGCTGCATGTCTGGACAAAATTAAAAAAAAAAAAACGTAGGGCCCATTTTGAAATTACTTTTTTTTATCGTATAAGTTTACAAATTCAAAGGAAATCTGAGATGTTTAAATGATCTCCCATTGACGGTGTTTATCAGAAAAATCATACCATTAATACCATTCACAGTGGTTTTATTTTAGTTATTTGGTACTTCTAGGTAGGGTTTTTAATGAGAAGTTCAACAAAATATAAAGTTGCGCCCTTCTGAACGCCATCAAGAACACTAATTTTCAAGTGACAAATTAGGCATTCTAATATCATTATGCATGTTTGAATGCTATTGATGACAAGTTGCACTGGCATGAATAATAACACTGTTCGACAAAAAAAGTCGATCTGAATGCACAGAGACCGGACAACCCGGGCTTGACAGTATAAAAAAAAAACAAAAATAGTGGCGTTTTCAGAATGTTCGTGTCTGTCCCAGGTCATTTTTAAAATATACTCGAACTTTTTGCATTTTTTATTTAAAAATCTAATCTGATCAATAAATCGACACAGTGTTTTATATTCAGGACAGCGGAATTCATGTACCATATAATGTTTTAAACGTTAAGTCCAATATGAAGAGTTGTAATAAGATTTGCAGGAAGCCCTCCCCCCTTTTTTTGCACCCTCCCCATTTTTAAAGTATCGCAAATGATGGAATATTTGATATACAGGGGGTTGTCAGCCATAAAAGTGGCCACTGTAGTCAAATATCCACTTAAGGTCTACAATAGCCCTATTTAGCACAAGACATGAAAAATGAACCATCGCACGATATGTATTGGAGTTCAATTTCAATTGTCCCTAATTACAGGTTCCCTCTGGAACATTCGGTGGTCCCGGAAGTAGTCACTGTAGTCAACTATCCATTTTGAGTCTACAGTTGCCCTATTTACGACAAGACATGAAGAATGAGCCGTCGCATAATATGCTTTGGTGTCAACATCGAAATGTCTCCTATGCAAGGTTCCCTCGGAGCACTTGGCGGCGCCATGAGTGGCCAAATCTGTACAAGACTCTTTTTTAATTTATAATAGGATATTTTATGATAAGCTAGGGAGAGAACAATATTGCGCGACATATTTTGTGTGAATAAATTGTTTGATCCCAATTCGGATCCACTACCGGCACCGATTCCGGGGAAAAGGCCATATCTTGGTTGTTTCTGGATCGATCTTAATACTTGGCGCACCAAACGCTTTAGAATTTGATCTTCTTTCTCCATGTGTAGTAAAATTTTGAATTTTTAGCCGAGACCTTTACTAAAAACATGTCATAATTTTACTGCATAAGACATGCTCCCGGAAATCCGGATTATCACCGGTATCCGGTGGTCATAGTTCATCTCCGTGGATGCACCTCAAAACAAGATTAGTTGACCCGTCCATTACTTCTTAAAGAATTGAAATCGGTCAATTTTTGTCAAAGTTACAGCATTCCAAAGTTGGCCAATTTTTGCCTGTCCCAGTTATTTTGACAACCCCCTGTATATCAAATATTCCATCATTTGCGATACTTTAAAAATGGAGAGGGTGCAAAAAAAGGGGGAGGGCTTCCTGTAAATCTTATTACAACTCTTCATATTGGACTTAACGTTTTAAACATTACATGGCACATGAATTCCACTGTCCTGAATATAAAACACTATGTCGGTTTATTGATTAGATTAGATTTTTAAATAAAAAATGCAAAAAGTTCAAGTATATTTTAAAAATGACCTGGGGCAGACACGAACATTCTGAAAACGCCATTATTTTTGTTTATTTTTATACTGTCAAGCCCGGGTTGTCCGGTCTCTGTGCATTCAGATCGACTTTTTTTGTCGAACAGTGTAATAACAATACAAAATCGGCTCCAAAAATTGGGAGAGTTGATGCTTGTTAGGCTCTGTCAAGTTTGCTTGTTTTGATTATGTCAAAGTTTTTTTTTTCTTGTAATATGGTTCATAAGTACGGTTGTCTCTCGTAGTTAATACTGAGATAGTCGATTTAAATAGTAATATCAAGTACCAGTTGAACCTCCTAGTTAAATTGATAATTTTATTTTTTTTTCGAAACTACTATCAAAACTTATTTTTTTATTGAATGATAGGGATGTTCAATCATAACAATAAGAAAAATCAGAAACCCAAAATTCTTAAATTCGCGAATAAAAATGAATTATTGCCCAGAACATGCTAAGCTCGATTTTAGATAACGAAATTTGATATTTAGATCGACAATAAAATTTCGGGTTATATGTTCTATCGATGTTGATTATTTAATTTTACTGGCAACACTGTTATAACGAATTCCAATGCACCATTAAAATTTCAGCAATGCGTAACGATGTTATCAATGAAATTAATTTGAAGCAGCAGCATGTAATTGTTTGATATGGTCTTGTAATATTCCTTTTTTCAAAATGGTCATATCTTTTTGAAAAGCCTTTCTACTAATCCAGACTAAGATTCTTCTGAAACCTGGTTTTGCTTTGGAAAAAGGCAGAAATTTTTATATAATTTCGGTTAACATTCAAATTTATTTCTCGACAATTTTTTTTTTCAATTGTTTAAGAAAACCTTGGGAACAAATCACATTAAGGGTTACCGAAGGATCTTGTTTTGTTAGGGGTTCTCGAACATGTTGATATTTATGTTCTACATGAACTCTTCTCAACTAACGAATAAACTACATATAACAGGCGAATTTGTAGAAATCAGAGTTAAATTTCAACAATGCAATGTTTACACAATTGAGTTTAAATAGAAAATAACTTGAACTACAAAGTAGAAAATATCAGTTGCCAAAAACGGAACCGTGCCAAAATCGGAACCCATTTTCTAATATTATTTTTCAACTATTTTTTTTTAAAACATTATTAAAATGTTAATAAATCAATCCTATGGAACCATATGGCATCGGTTCCGAACGGTTCCTTCGAAGCAGATTTCCGTAGGGTAAGACTATGCTATTATAGATTCATAGTAATGTGTATTGTGACAAGCGTTGTCCATAGTACTGGACTTTTCCTTACAACTGTGTAAGAATACAACACAATAAAAAAGAAATGTATTACCGTGTTCTTACGTAGACGTACTTACGAAAAAAGGCTCTGGGAATTACAAAACCGCATTAGATTTTTTTCAATTTAATGAACATTTAAAATCAGTTTAACTTGAGGCTCCAGCGTAAAATTTGGCAAACTTCGGTAAGTTTGGAATAAATTTATGTTTCTGAAAAAGCAAAGCATCTCATAACGAATAATTGACTGCAGTCAAAAGCGGCTTGTAACTTTGTAGAATAAACAATCAAACTTTTAATAGTTTTTATTTGAAATGAGTTTAAATTGAGCTGTTATAATCCTACCTTATAAAATTAGCGAAAATTGACAGGATCTTGCAATGAAACCTCAGAAGCCTTATAGGAATCTTCGGGTGCTCGTAAAGAATCCACAGGAACACGCTAGGGCTCTGAAGCATCTTGCTAGGAATCCTCAGAATTATCAAGATCTCGCTTCGATATTGCTGAAAAATCTCAAGTCACCGATGAAAATTTTCAAAAAATTATTATTCTTAGGATACCACCAGCACTTACAGAATTCTGCAGGAAGCCATCTCTCAAAATCCCCAAAATTTAGCCAGAAATACTCAAAATACCACAAAAAAATCTATTATCTCGTTGGGAATTCACAGTACGCCCTAGAAATCTTAAGAGTTCATTAGGAATCACAAGATATTTGACATAATCCCTAGTAATGAATTATACATTCACAGTATCCCGCTAAAAATCTGCAGACATCCTCAAGGATACGATGAAATTTCTGAGAAGTCCCCTAAAATTGATAATCCCTTAAGGTTTCTCCAGGGTACAGATAGGAAACTCATAGATTATTATTATTTAATGAGACCCATATTCTTGATTTAATATATTGTATTGTTGAATCGTCTCTTAACAAATCTAACAGCAGCGTAACATAGCTCTAAATAGTTGACGCAGAAAGATATATACACACTAATACTACAGACAAAAATTTAAACACTCTCGATCATATTTATCGCACGGTTCAATGATCTTATTGAGAATAAAGTGTAGTTGGGACTGTGTTTGCATTTGTCATGATGGCGGTATTAAACGGCACCTTGGAATTATCAAAAATGTTATACAAAACAGTAAAATATACACACTTTTACTATTTCTGTGGTGTGTTTTTTTTAACATACGCAATGTATGTTATGGAATTACAAGAACAGTAAGCTTAAAAATAATAAGAACAGTAAGCTAAAATGGTGAGACACAATTTATGAATGAAACTCTGTGTGAGTTATAGACTTTTGTATGACCAATGACCATCCCGAAGTAAATACACACACGAGAGCCCTAAGTAGTTGGTGGGATTTGGGGAAATATCGACAAATATGGAGCTCTGGAAGTAATCAGTGTGTAGTTGACTTGCTATTCAAATGACTAAAGCAACAGACACAATAATATTTACAAAAAAATACAAATCTCAATGGTATTCAAAACTGTTGCCAAAAACGGATCCATTTTGTTGCCAAAATCGGGGGGTGCCAAAAACGGAATCCAACTGTATTGCCTTGATTGACATAAGGGATAAAAGATCTAAAGATAATATTAAAGTATTATTCCTGGAACTTTTGAATCATTAGAATCATTGCTTGCAGACTTGATGACTACCTCGCTGCTATTGATTAGATCTTACAAGAGCTAGATGTGAAGTGTTAAAGTTTCCATGAGTAAATTTAAGATAGACATTGGGTCAATCACAAATATTTTGATTTCTATGATAATTTGGACATCCCTCGACACGACATTTTCCCCTGATCAGACTAAACGATAATCACAGTACAATTTTATTGCGCACGGCAAGGTTTGTTTAACTAGGTAGGCTTATTGCCCAACTGTCAAGAAGCTTAAACAACTTATGTTACGACAGACCTTTTTTGTATACATTATCATATCCAGATCATTTAACTTCAAGTTAATATCATTTTGCTGCTCGATAAGCTAATAAATAATTTATGCACATTCGAAACCAGAAATATTTTACTCAATTTGGATGTTTTTTAAAATAAATATTAAATTTCTTACCTTTTTGTTACTTTGGTTGTCTTGCGATCAGATTCAAAATTAAAAATGTACATTCGAACAGCCAGAACCATTCTCAAGCACAAGAAAGATTACACCGAAGAAGTTTATCTGTTCTTATTTTGCTGCGGTTGATGCAGTACTTTGGCACGGTGTTGCATCTCGCGCGCATCGGAAACAAATGCTCTTCCCAGTAGAACCCTGTTAGTAATTCGATGAGGGGAAACTGCGAAGCGAAAGCAGATACAGTCAAGTTTCCAGCTAGACGATGCCAGTCACTTTCACTCCATCGCAATTTCTTATCTGTTTTCAATGGGTTGAAGGTGATTTTTCATCTGGGGTTGATTTGAATTTGATTTAAATTTCACCTGAATCGATTGGAAGTTAGCTGATAAATTGTGGTAGACATAAAATGGGTGTCAGTGTCTAATAGGAAATCAGACTGTACGTCGAATCAGGTCATTAGGGAGTCCAGACCTCCACGCAGTGCGGCGGAAACAGGCAACAGCTCTCAGGTCATTTGGCTTAGCCGTGGTAAACATTTTAAATACTATTTAATGAATAAAGTTTTCGGTAGGTAAAGCTGACCACCGCATACTTTTCGTGTGAAAGTTGTTCACGGACAGAGTTTTATATGGTTTCATAAATGGCTATGGTTTGTCCATGCTGTAGAAGTTGAAGGTTTTGTTGTTGTTTTCAACAATGGTTTTGACTGTTTCATTCGACTTGATTAGATTGTTGAATGTAATAATACTCGATTGAGAATTAGTTTTTAAAATTGAAGTGTTCGAATACATTTTAAACATGTTTCAAATTCAATGTTGTGAAACATACGCCCAACAACTTGTATAAAATCAAGTACAACTATTCATTTCACTCTTTTTATGGCACTCAATCCGAGTAGGTACCCTATATCACAATTAGGAATTACTTTCCATTACGCATCAACCTCTATCCCATGACATTTATTGACGTAAAAAATCAATCGACACGGATCCGCTTTCCTTCAAGCCGATCGGCATTTCCAAGTGCGAACAAGGCGCAAGGATTTCCACCTCAATGTCAATTTCCAAGGAGCAAATCTACCCCCAAAAAGTCAATCTTCTGCGAAGCCATTCATCAGCGCACCCAATATAAGAGAGACCTCACTCAGTCAGTCCGTCAGCCTGTCTAGAAAAAAAAACCAGAACCACCAGTCCGAGAGCACAATCGAAATATGATTGGGTTTGACGTGCCTATAAATTAATCCTGCCTTTGCCCCTCGATGCAAGTTTTGGAAGCGAACATACGTAGGTACGCACGTCTCCCAAAACGGCACCAAGAGCGACTTTCTCATTTGCCGGGATTGAAGTTGTCACCACTGAGCACCGTGTCGCACAGTGGAGTAATTGGAGCGAAATCATGGCCATAATTATGCAGAGCCTGATTCAGGTGAAAAGTATTTTGGATATTATCTGGTAAGGAATACCTTAGTACTGCAGCAATTTTCGTTTAAGTAAATGAAAACCGAATTTAGTTTAAAATTTTAGAATGGATGTGTACTAAACTCGACACTGAATGAAGCCTTACATTTGAGGTCGAAATACGTGTATCCGCCAAAGGATTCAAACTTTAGTGGAATTTAATTGTATATTACTTAATCCGGTTCTAATTTACTTATAGGTATTCTACTTAACTGCTCGAAGATTTATTATCAATTTTATTTTGCTCAAGAAGTGGATAGTTATCCAGCAACAGCTCAAAAATGTTTAGGGCAGAACATATTTTGACCATGATTGACCCAAATCACACCTATGTGCCTCACTGCGTGAAGCGAACCCCTTCGGGAAAAACTTATTTCGTTAATGTACATTCCGTGTTGTTCGACTTCGACAAAGCGAAGAAGCTCACTCCGACACAATACGATGGATGGCAGCATTAAATATGTCGGCGGGTTATTCCAGCAAGCAACAAGCAACACAACTGAGGTGAGTTGGATTTTCTTTTCTGACGTGCGGGAGGCTTCCTGCTTGTTGTTGGCGTTTTTTTTCCTTTCTTTCCCTTACAACAGGAGGAAGTTCAGGTGAAGCACAAAGCTTTTAATCGGTGTCGGGGTAGCTTGTTGTAGGTATTGCTCCGGTAGGTCGGTAGCCTCCATCCGAAGTCAAAGTTGCGGGCGAAGGAAAAGTTTTCATCCGTTACAATGGGGCTTTGGAGGGGATAAATGGAACTTTTTCAAACTGTGGGGGATGTTGTTTTAAGCATTCTTTCGATTGAATGCGTACTGAATGATCGTTCACAGCACACAGGGACACAGCTTTTTTCGGGGTTTTGTGGGATTTTGATTTGACTTGATAGCGGGAGATCGTTTATGGAAATTGGAGAAACGATACAAGTTTCAGAAACTTGCATTTAGTTCACTTGTACAGATGAGAGAAAGAAGTAAGAGTTATCAGAAAAGCTATGCAGAAAATCATTGCTAACCGGAAGACGAATAGTTCGGTTCAGACTTGTTCCGCCTCTTGAAGTAAATCTTGAATCATTTGCGTATGGAATGTTGCATTCCTAAAGTAATTGAAATTAAGGTAATCAGACCTATAGCTTGCCCCGATCCACTAAGATATCAAGGGATTCAATCCTAAATCACTTAAATTTGAGACGAATCAAACCAAAAATGATTTTTAAATTTAATAAATCGTTTGAATATGGAGTTTATTACCCGAATGAAGATATTAAGTATTGATTCAGCTAAATCTGAGGCTACTAGGACTTGAATAACCTAGGGGGCTTAGATCCCTCGTTGACCCCACTTAGTCACACCAATACTGAGATCTAACCAAAATCATTAAAATATAAAGTGAATAATTTTTGACTGACTTAAATTTGATGTAAACTAAACTATTTGATAAACTACTTGAATACTTAATACATCAGACCTGGACAACCTGTATATGAAAAAAGTCAGTCCGGAATGACTGAAAAATGAAGTGAGTCAATTCTGAATCAGCTCAGAATAAGTAAATAGGACCTGAATTATATAGAGGTTATCAGATCGGAATGACTTGAAAATTCAGCGAGCCATTTATGAAATATGAAGAGCTTCAACTCTTAATCACTTAATTTTGAACTGAACCTGACCAGAATCACTTCAATATTAAGTGAATCAGTACTTAATCAATTGAATATGAAGTTGATCAGGTCAAATTCGCTGGAATATGAAGCAGGCTCAAGCCGTCACTGAAGATGGTTTAACAGTTTAGCATGAACATGATTGACCGCCCGCAGTTGCTGCTCCGTTATTGCAAGGGAACACAGGGAACCAACAGACGCTTCTCAGTAGCATCTTCAATGTGTATGTACTGGTGCTCGCATTATTATAACAAACAATAACGGCGTCGGCTGCGTCCGAATGCTGGTCAATGTGGGGATGGGAGGGAAATGTGGACGTGTTACTTGCATTATAGAAGCCGATGAATCCTCTGCACTTCCACAAGATAGCACTGGGAGTTTAGATATGGGATAGGATTCGTTTTGGTAAACGATAGAGATATGATTTGAAATGAATACGTATTCATTTACACGGATGATCGATATCGATAGTTCTGTCACGCGAACCGTACACGATATGGACCGATGCACGAGTTCACTTATTTGACGTTTGAGTGGTGCCGGATTCACTTGTTCACTACTACAGAATGGAAAATCCTCAAAAGAACCGCACTAATTTTAATTATTTTTTTCACAACGAACATTTTGTTTGTTTTTTTTACAACGCGAACTGGGCTTAATTGATCCGGATTCCGTCGCTCGCTCACAGAGGAGCAAGCAACAGATTCAACGGACCAAACACTACTGCCGCGTTTTGTTTTCTTTTTCTGAAGATGGCCTAACAGTTTAGGTCGAATTACGCAAATCTTTAAAAGACTACATAAAATGAAAATGATACAGTGCTGAATAAGGTTTTCATAAACTTACCGATATGTCACTAAAAAGTTCGAAGATTTATTCTCAAACTGAATGACTGCCTTCGATGGTTGTTGATTGTAATAATGGGCCTTCCTTCCGCTGAAAAATATTCAAATCGCGATAACTTTTTTGTGTCTCGATATTTTTGCACCATTTTTCCACATGCTCTCAAAAAACTCTTCTTGTTTTAGAATATGTGTTGATACTGATCATTGGTCATCTAGATCCGAAGATATTCCAGGGACCGACGCGTAGCCATAACCCACATAATTACACTGATAGGCAAAATAAAGTGCCCACCTTACCAGTTTTCGAATTTCTCTCATTAATTTGGTTCAAATTAAAGTTAACACACTTGAATCTTTTTTGATATTTTATTTTTGATATTCTTTCAAAGTTACACATACGAAATTTTGATAAAAAAAATAATTTTACTCAAAGAAAATGAAAATCAATTTGTATTGAAAAAAAAAAAAAAAAAAATTGGGACAAAATAAAGTGCCAAAGTGACAAAAGAATCGCCCACAAATTCTCGATGGGGTTGAGGTCTGGGCTTTGTGGAGGCCATTCCAGCGGATTAATCCGACAAGACCGGAAGAAAGACTTGGTCTTCTTGGCAGTATAATTCGGGTCGTTGTTCTATAGAAACATGAATTTCTCTTCAAGGCCCGTCTGGATCAGCGAAACCTCCAGATTTTCCCGCAAGATGTTAATGTAGGAATCTGCCGTCATTATTCCGTCGATTTTCACTAGGCTTCCTACTACCGTTCCTTGGATGTGGCGCTCTGCACCACACACGAGCCCGCCGCTTTCGGTTAAACAGCATGGAGGTGTGATGTGATGAAATGTGATGGTCTGGGGGTGTTTTTCATGGAGTGGAGTACTTTTTTTTGTTACTATTTTTTTCAATACAAAATGAGTAATTTTTTTTATCAAAATTTCGTAAGTGAAACTTTGAAAGAATATTAAAAATAAAATATCAAAAAAAATTTGAGTGTGTTAACTTTAATTTGAACCAAATCAATGAGAGAAATTCGAAAACTGGTAAGGTGGACACTTTATTTTGTCTATCAGTGTGTCTCAGGCTACAGAAAATTCATCGTATTAGGAATTCACTCCTCGGAATGATGCATTAATGCGAGTATGTTGTGAAAAAATGAAGCAAATTGGCGCAGCTGTCTTTGAGTAATGAGCATTTATGATTCTGGTATCACACTGGACAAATACAGATCTTGAAAACTCTTGAAAACCTTATAACGTAATTTTCAGATTTCTCCAAGAATACTTAACCGATTTGTATGATTTTTTCAGAGTATTACCTGGCATTGTTTAGTACACATTTTATTTTTCTGATAAATTGACCAAAAACTAAATGGTCGCCAAAGACATTGTATATAGAGAATGTCGGTCCCCCAAGGAACATCGAAATATCTTCAAAACAAGATCACCAATGATTAATATCGACGCGGATTCTTAAACTAGAAGAGTTTTTTGAGGTCTTGTGAAAAATAGTACAAAAATATTCGGAAACAAAAAAGTTATCGCGATTTGAATTTTGTTTTTGCGGTAAAAAATGAAGCTGCCGGTAGAGGGGTTCTAGTGGTTAAGTCCGTGGCTTGAAAGCAAATTCATGCTGAAGTTACATTCTCAGTTGGTCCAGGATCTTTTCGTAATTTAAATTTGCTCGACAGTATTGGGTTTAATTGAAATTGAACTATAATTTAAGTTTCTATGACTTTTATGACGGCAAATCGGCAGAAGTCACAAAATTGAAAAATGTAACGATAAAATAAACTACTAAATTTATAATTTAGGAATGCAATATTTCCCCAGAATTACGCACTATCTGAAAGCTTATGATTAAACACTTTTATCGAGCATGAGGATGGAAAAATATATTTGGTTGAAGTTTTAGTACTATTCAATATTACACTTCAATAATGTTCATGATTTTGAACATGAAAAACAACTCGTGTCGCGTCGTGTATTTTGACGAGATTTTCATACAAAATTTTTTTTTAATATATTTAACCACTGTTAATACACATTTTGATCAAACTTGGTCAAAAACAATCAAAATTTGTGCTTTCAGCCAAGTTTGATAACATTTTTAATAAAAAAAACTTAAAAAAAAAGTTACGTATTATGGGAATAGCCCCTTCTGAATTAATGAAAACGCCAAATAACATATTCAGATTACATATTTCATCGATTAAGGCGATAAAACTAGTTTAGGCCAAACGTCATTTTTTTTCGACCATGCTGTGGGCCAAATCTCAGCGACAAAATTTGGTGTCGTGCCAAACTATTTGTCGAGACCAAGTTTTCATAAGAAAACTACTCAGCATTCTATCCAAATCAAATCTGTCCCTAAAAATGTTTCCTAGATTGTTGAGAATACTGTACGATTTTTGTTTTGTTTTTGAGAATTTTGCCTAGGACCAAATGAGAATTATGTGCACGATTTTATGAAAATTTGGAATAGCACTAAAACAAATCTTATTAAAGATTTGTTTTCATGAATCTTGCTCAGATCCATGTAAACATCCTACTTGGCCTGCCCACAATTTAATGATAATCATGGTCCAGATTCAGTATTTATTTTATCGAGGATACTGGTAAACATTCTGAAATTATCCTGTCCATCACTCATGAGAATTCTACCCAAGGTGTAAATAAAATTCATGTAAATAATCTCATGAGAATCGAAAATTCTTCGAAAAATCTTCATAGAATTTTAGATACCCTTGCTCAGGATTTTGCTTCAATCCTTTTCAGAATTATGTAAAATCAACGCCCAGGACTTTGTTAGCATCCGGTGAGATTTGGTTTGACCAAATTGGCCTACAACTTTTGTAGTTCGAGAGTAATTCAGTTCTTATTGTGAACTTATGCAATTTTTTATGAGGAACAGTTTTAAATGTTATTCAAATTCTCCAAAAAGTTTGTAAAAGTTCAGCTTGGTGATAAAATTAAATTCAACAGAAAGGAAACAATTGGACTTGGCATACCCTAACTTCAAGTATTTTTTCCTGTAGAACAAACAACGGGCCAGATATGAGGCGAACATTCAAACTCTTCGCGAGCCGCACGAAATGGAGCTGCGGGCCGGGTGTGCAGCCCTGGGCTGAACCCTGAAAACGTTTTGAGAAATCTTTTAATACATCGTAAAATTTATACCGTAAAACGGGGTAACTTTGATAATGCGGGTAACTTTGATAGTGCGAGACCCACAACATACTAAACGATTTAACAAAAAATCAGTTAAGCAAAACGAATGCAATTGTTAAGAGTATTAGTATGACACTTCATGTCAAAGCTGTTTTTGTTGGAATCAAGTACATTTGAAGATTTTTATGCAAATATTAAAAATTTGTAAGATTTTAGCATTTCTGAAACGCTTACAAACAATCAGTTCTACGATCACTATTTGATGAAGTCATAATTAGTTCGTCACTTATTCTTGACAGCCTAGTTATAGTAGAACATGAATTCGGTGTCAAATCTCTTAGCGAAAATCATTTTTGCAAACTGGGGTCATTTTTGTAATCTAAGTAAGAAATTTCCATATAGCGTTAAACGCCTAGAGGTATGCAACGCCCTATAAATGTTCCGTAATTCATTCAATTTTGTTCGATTTATACTCCATTATCAAAGTTACCCCAAAACAGAAAACCGACTTTCGATTATATGAAAAAATTATATATCTATTAAGAATAAATCTTTAGGAAATCTATCAACTGCAATCGATAGCTAGGATGCCAGTACTTGTTTTAAAAATATAAATTACAATTCTTGGAAACAGCATGCATAAATATTCAAGTTTTCTTCGAAAAAACTATCAAAGTTACCCCGTTTTACGGTACTTAAAATTTTAGATTATTCCTAAAAGAATTCCTTGACAACATCAACATAAATAATTTGAACAATTAAGAAAGAATTGTAGCTAGGATTCGTTTAAAAAATTCTCTATGAATTCTGGTGTATATCCTAGAAGTTCAAGAAGTTCTGCTTCCGCGGCTCCTTCACAGATTATTCAGAAATATCTTCACAGATTGCTCGAGAAAAGCTAAAGAAATTCCATTAGTATTCATCCAGAGATTGCTCCATAATAATAACAAAAATTCATTAAGAATTTCCCCAATTTTTCTCAGCGAATAATCCAAAACTTCTTTTCGCAATTTTGAAATAAATGCTTGAAAGAATTCTTCCAAAACTTGCTTCAAGAAATGACTCAATAGCTTAAAATAGATATTTCTCTGTTATTTACTATGGAAGTGTTCTAAGAACATATAGCTGAGAAGCCAACACTGTCCAAGTGGATATGCAATGTCAAGAAGTAGAAAATTATAATTATATTATTGTTAGCATTACCTGATATTGACACACGAGCAAGGATGGAAAAAAATCAGCTCTAACGACAAACAACACGGTATTTGAACGGTCCAAGAGGGCCATCGCTCTTGCAGCAACATGATTTCAACACCTCACCACGCGCGCTAATCATAGATATATCGAGCATCCGATAAACTGTTTGTCGTAGGACAAAGGGTTTGTTGGATATTGTAACAAGTTGCGATTAATGCGAATCAATTTAAAATTCACGGATAAACTTTCTCACATTCCATGCACGATTGACTTCAGGATCAAAAATGGTATGCTAGAAGTCATATTGCAGAGTGAAAGCGTGAAAATCTTCCAAAATTTACGAATTCGGTTTGCGAACAATTGATCGTTAACACACATGCCGAGCGATTCATTTTTCGCGGAGCGAAGTATGTTGTGATGGCTTGACGATGATCGCATGACAAAGAACAACCACGATGCATCATTTGTTTTATCATGATCACTAGATTTCCATCCTTGCACACGAGTGGTTCTCATGGCTGAAAAATCGCCTTAATTTAAAGCCAAAATATGACAGCCTAAAATACTGTTGTTGTGCTTTTTCTACTGTGTAACATTTCAGAGTATGATTGTATCGGAAAATCACGAATATTTTGCTGAAAAGCTATTGAACTGTTCTATTATATGATTGTCTCTTCACTCCAAATGGCAATTGTAATGTTCCTAACTATGAATAAACTGTTGTGTTTTAAAATGTATTTTGGAATACAATATGAAACATTTTGGAGAAACACATTAAAGTGTTACTGTCAGGCTGACCAGGGATTTTATTTAAATGATGACACGCATAACAAGACCAAATATAAAATGTGTGTTAGATCTTTACATGTACAGGTAAAATAATTTTCTACCACAGAAAATGTATGGTCTAAATACTGCTTTAGAACCTTACATTCCTTGTACATTTTTATAACGATATCCGTAATCGTGCCTGATATACAATATTTGTAAGACTGTATGCCGAATTGTACTGAAATCTTGCAGATGATAGAAATTCCTTTGTAGGTTTTCTTCCAGGAGATCTTTCAAAGAACACATGAAACCTCAGATTGTTGACGAAATATGCTTGTGCATTTTGTTCTTCCTAGGGAGCCCTAGGGTACCAGAGGAGCCCGCGACACGTGTAAAGAGGAAACGCTCAGAAGCCGACAGCAGGAATGGGATAATTCCCATCGGCTGTGTCAGATTGGTATGAAAGAAATCATGGGGAAGTGAACTTTCACTTGACGTAGTTTCGGTCAGGGCATGGTTGCTATAGACAGTACCTGCATAGGTTCGGGCACTCAGAATCTCCTGCGTGCCCCAACTGAGCTGGCGTGGAGGAAACAGCGGAGCATGACGTGTTCGATTGCCCCAGTTTCATTGTTGTGAGAGGTCGCATACTCGCTACATGCGTAGGGGAGACGCCCCTGACAATATAATAGAGAGAATGTGTGCTGATTAGCGTTGGGCGATTTTGAATCGATGTTCCGAAAATCGATTTTTTCATTCCGATTAATCGATTTTTTGAATCGATGTTTGGAGCACCTAGAATCGGGTGAATCGATTCTCTTCATTCGATTTTTTTATTCGATTCATTTTGTTGGAATCGTTAAATATTTCTTAATGAGTTTGTGAAAAAAAAAAACATATTCAGAACTAATCTTGAAGTAGTAAATCTGTTCGATTAATTTTCGAAACTGATGTGATAGAAAAATGTTGAAATCGAATGCAAATGCATTTGGTCTCATTTAAAGCTTCATAAATGTTAATTTTCATCCGATTCGAATCGATTCGAAAACATCGATTCAAAGGATTCGATTAAATCGGTGAATCGATTCAGCAGCTCAAATGTGAATCGATTCAGTAACATCGATGTTCTGGGCAAATTTGCCCAACGCTAGTGCGGATGCCGAGTGCTGGAATGCAGTAACTACGGCTGTCACTCACATTATGTTAGAATCGTAGCGCCTATGGCGCGCCGACCAAGAGTTACTAGTTCGGGGATTAGTTGGCTGCAGAGGATTAGTCTGGTCCCTTGTAACATGGTTTAAGTCGGCTAGGAGAAGCAGTTTGCCTAGGCTACTTCTGTTACACGTGTTGTGCTATATGCACTGCCACCCCCCCCCCCCCCCCCCCCCCGAAGAAATACCGCCATGTGATTTCGGGGAGATAAGGGTCAATGGTAATGTCGATGCACTGTACACCACTTGAGCAAAATGAAATGCTCAAGTACAGTGCATGGGATAGTTTTAGCGGGTCGTCGTTGGTGCGTCATCTCCGCATTCCTTGAGTTACCTTCTTAGGAGATCTGTTTGCCGATTTCCCTCTTGTAAAAAACAAAAAAAAGGGACCCTTTGAAAGTTCTTGAAGCTCATCAATCTGTTTTTCTGTGAATTTTTCGACGATTCCCTCACTGTTACCTTCAGAAAATTATTTAGAAATTACTCCGAAGATTGTTCAAAGAAATTCTATCAATATCTGCTGAAGGATTTTCTTATGAATATGTCAGCATATGCATCCGGAACTTACCCAGAGATTTCGCTAGAAACTGCTTCAGAATTTCATACAGAGATTTCTCTCTTGCGATCTCATTCAATTATTTCTTGAGTAATTTCTATGGATTATCCAAGAACTCTATAAGGTTTCTATTCAGCTAAAATTCCAGTAATATATTCGATCATTTTTACATTTTTTCTAGAAAATCCGCCTCAGACTGCGTGGAACTTCATGGGTTTCGTTTAGGATTCCTTTTCCCTATACGTACTCAAGAGTATTCAAGTTCATCAAAATTCCATAAGCTTCCCTATAGATCCTTGCTGGAGTTAACCGAGTATATCTGCCGAAGTTTCATTAAATTTTACGTCAGGAATTACTTTTGTTATATCTCCCAGTTTTTATTGCTCCAATATTCTCTGAAAAAATCACCTTCAGTTTGTAAAAATCAAAAGGTTTGATTTTAAATTTCCGAAAGCATTATGGATAATGAAATAGCCGGCTCTATTTTGTAGAAAATGATAAAAATCAATACAATATTGATGTTTCTTGGAAGGAGTTGGTGAGAAAATCTCTGAAATAGATATCCTATACCTTTTGGGAATCTAAGATTGTGAATTCCAGTTTGTAAAAACCTTTTGAAACCCGTGCATTATAAATAATTTTTGAACTAGTATGGCAAGTAAACTATGGAGGTTGAAGTTCAATGTAGTTTTGGTATCCAATATCGGGCAAACCAGCAACTTTTGCTATCTACCTGCTGAGCAAGACCATGTTGAATGTGATGGTTAGAATGCCGTTAATCCTGTGCATTTTTAGGTTGGAAATTTTCTAGATCACCATGGACGAAGAGTTTCTTCGTACGTGATACATGATGTAAAAACATAAAAAAGATCAATTATTGTTAAAAAAATATTCTGAAAATAAGGTGCCCTCCACAAATTATGTAACACTCTAAGGGAGGGAGGGAATAATCTCGAGCGTTACGACTAAACGACGTAACAGAGGGGGGGGGGGCGAGGTGATCAAAAATTTACAATTTTAGCGTTACGTAATAAATGGATGCTGCCTTACTGTAGAAGTGCTCATAAGAGCACTAAATTGAGAAGATAGTATTCTTCCAGGTGGGGCGTAACTTAGGGAAGAAGAAGTAGATTTCACCATAACTTGTTCAAATTTGTTGGAATCCTCTGAACATATTTTTACCACATTTATTTTGTAACAAATTACGCGGTGTTGTTATATACAAAACAGAAAAGAAGAGTTTCGTACAATAATCAAAATGTGCTAACAGGATGCATACCGCATCGAGCATTATACTCGTAACAAGTTTCATTACTTCAGAAAACTTTCCAACAGAAAAGTTGTTCCTATTCACCTCACGACATGTCTCGCAGCTCACAGCAACACCACTGACTGTTGCAGCTTCAAGCACAAATTAATGCACACATTAAAAACTTCGCTCCGGAAGCATCAAATTTCCGCCCTGTCTCGCGTGCAGTGCTCCCATGTATCATTGTCTGATTTCACCCGTTTCTCACCCCCTTGGCTTTCATGCGGCATGGGAACTTGTGAGGCAACCTAATTACCCGCCATTCGAAGGCAGTTTCTGCTTTGGCATTGCTCATCCCCAGTCGTTGCATATCCATCTTGTTATTCCCGTTCTTAATTCAGCAGCATGTCGGAGTTGCATCAGTAATAGGGCGGTTCAGATTACAAAAGTAATGGAAATCCAATCTCCAATTACTATGGTGAAAATGGTAAAATCTTGGTAAAATTCTTACATAGGTGTATTATTATCATCTCTTAGCCTTAACTTGGTTCTTCAAACCCTAGAGAACAAAGTGGCTGAACATTTTTAAATTGTTGTACGAAAATACTATACTACTTATTTTTTCATTGAAATTTTCATATAAACTTTTAACTTTTTAATCCGAACCAAAAATAACCAAAATAATTGTCAAAACTTTATGTCTAATATAAGGTTATAAGAAAGATATGAGAGGTGTGATTTTGAATCTACCTTATATGCATCAAATACATAACTCAGGAATTTCTACCAGTGCTTGCCCAAATTAGCTGCATCTCCCCCTACATAATTTTCTGCATTCCTCCTCAGCTGTTGTTCGAAAGTAGATGCTCACCAAATGTACCCAACTTGTTCTCTTGCTACCGAATGCTATCTGCTTCAGAAGAGAATTGCAACATAACCCATTCAAAGTGATGTTAAACAACAAAACTACCCTGTAACCTATAGCAGAGGTGCACATCACCAACAGCCCTTGGTTTGGTTTGGTTCCCTGTTTCGTGTTTCGTGAGCCGTTTCGGAAAAATGTTCAAACACAAGCATTGCTCTGGAAGGTTGGACGGATGGTTGCTTGTGTGAATAAGCGGAGGTAGTTATTCCAGCTACTTATGCTTTTTCCTCCGGGCGTTTGAGAGCAACCTCTCGGCCTCGGGGTTGAAACAGAGCTGGCATGAGGGATGAAATTGGTGTAGTTGTAGAACTTGAAAATCCCTCTAGTTGAATTCACTTGATTCACATATCAAGGTTAAGCTTATCGAAGGCAACTATCTTTATCATCGAACTTGTCCTCATCATCATGCTCTCCAATATCATCATTATGTTAACCTTCCAATCGTCGCGTGGTGTGACACCGTCAGAACCGCCGCGCTGCTGTTGTAAACGAAAAGCGAGGTTTTTCTAGCAGTGTTGTACAAAATACGACAGCGCGATGACTTAAGTGTTAAGGAATTTTCAAGACTGAGTGAACATGGCTAAGATCAAATGATAGCTTCTGTGAGTCCCAAATAAATGCCAGAATATGGTTTGTTTGTAAATTCTCTGGAATTTCCTAGCTAAGACTCATTCGACCCTGGACCGCAGACAGTAGTCCCACCATCTCAGCGTGACTCCTATACGGTTTAGGGGTGCTAAAGGAGAGATGCATTAGCATTCATGAAAATTATAAAGCATAAACAAGTGGCACGGTAGCGATGTCGAAGGAACGAGTCTTGCTTTGCATGTTGAGTAAAATATTACCACCGAAGAAGAAGAAGAAAAAGAGGGAGCCTCCCAGTGTTGAAAATGCACAATTATTATTTCACCACCATCCCGAAGCCATCCGTGTGCCATTTGGAGCTTCCAACTATTGTAATCCCGTTTCCAGCCCTTTCCTGGGGGAAACCAGGAGGCGGACGAAGGACGAGCTCAAATAAGATGACTTAACTCTTGTTTAAAGCATTCCATTAGCATAAGCTCGAGTCTCGCTATTCTTTCCGCCCATTTTTTCGCCTTTTTGTACTCGACGCAAAAACGAGCATCGCATGAAGGATACATATTTTATCGCCTAACTAAAGATAATATTTTAGCTGTTAAGTGGAAGTAAACATTTTCCTGGCGTACTTCTCTTTCTGCAACAACGTGTGAATGAAAGCCCTTTTCATTTTTTCCGTTCGTTTCGGGTGCGAAAAAAGTGGAAAATTTAAATTTTGCTCAAAAGCGATTCCGAAGTGAGTGCACCCAGATACAGTTGAACGGAGGAAGAAAAATTGTGATCGACTTTGGGAGGCAGCGACAAAAGGACGATGATCGCCAGATGCAGATGACGATGACGCAGCTTTGGAAAAAAAGTGGGAAAAAGGCTCGACCGAATGAAGTGTCGGAAACTGCAATCGGAAAAATGTCAAGCTCTGCACGGGAGGAAGTTGATGCCATCGGTGAAGAGAAAAAGTGAAAATAAATATAAATTTCGTGAATAGATGATGCTGTCGTCCGCCGCACACTGGGTTCAGTTTGTCTACGAGGTGGTCATAAATCAACTTATACAGGGACTGAATCCTGAGAAAATTGAGAGTATCTCTCACTTATCGCTCTCAATAACAATCACGATCCACAGCTAATCATGAAAGTCTGTTTGTCGTCTACTGTTACACCCAAGTAACCAACAAGCATTTAAAATTGCATTTTTTCAGCACTATATTCGCTTCAACGGCAAAACAATAAATGCTATTTAACGATATATCTGCCTATAATGCTGTCGCAATGCAGGTTTTGGCGAAATAACGGGCTAGCATAGTGCTTTACCTTCAGGAACGTTTCTAATGACAGCTAAAAAGCGTAACGCCTCAGTACTGAACAAACCAAAACAAAAATATATTTCTTCACACTCTCTTTTTCTCTCGCTGCCGCATCTCGTCCTTCTCCATTTTTCTCGTCTGGTTGTGATTTTTTTGCCTCATACTCCATAATTGCGACTCGTACCTGCAGCCTGACGATGTCATGATTTTGCACTGCCGCGCTCCAGAATGTGCTAAAGGTGATTTGGTAAGTAGCACTGATTATTTGCCGTACTTAAACCACACAGTCTTCTGCAAGAAGCGGTCCTGATATAATATTGTTCATGTACAGATGTAAATTCAACAACAAAGCTTGCCAACCATTTCTAGTTCCCTTCAAGATTTCTCTAAATTGACCCGTTTTTTTTTTTGAAGTGGTAATTGAACGGCGCTCACCTAGAAGTCGAAATGAAAAAAAAAAAAAACATTGTTTGCCTGCATCCCAGCATTGCTCCGCGAAATTCTTGAGGGTGATGGAAAGAGAAGGGCAGAGGGAAGAAAGAAGGGTACGAGGACGCGGACGATGTGTTCGATAGTGAAAGAACATGTTGTCAAATTTATAACGTATCACCTGCACTCTTCTCTCCTGCTGCTTAGAAGCAGTAGAAAAGCATTTGAATTGCTTCTAATCGAGGACTGCTCGTGCAGGAGAAATGCTGGTTAGCAATCAACAGATTTTGAACAAACTGCTTCTATAAGACATGAAGCATATCAAATGTTGTATACAGTCCGTTCGGCGGCTTATTTAAATGCTTCTTGGTTGCCTGGGCAGTTCTGATCATATCGAGGGGATAGCAGTGCACGCTTAAACTCATCTAAACAAGTTCAGAACCTGGGAGTACTATCGCTAAAGAATGTTTGGGAATTGTTTATCATGCCAGTAGAGTACAACACCTCTCCATAATGGTAAAAAAAGCGAGAAAAATGAGTTTTATCATCGCTCCCTTCTTGGGGCTCTCTTTTGCTGCTGGTATTTATTAAGCTTGTTACAAATTGCGAAACATTGCCGATCATGGACCGATACAGATGCGATGTTTTTCTTTACTAGCTTTGATCGTGTTTCGAAATCAATTGAGAACAAATTCTTCAATGTCTGCAAGGGATGTGGAATGTATCAGGTACAAAAATCATTGTTGATTTTACTACTGTGTAGCGTGTAACAGTTGTCATCTCAGTGCCAATTTCAACATATACGGAAAATAGGGTCCTAAAATGTTTAATGAAATCCTGTTTTAATTTAGTAACACGAAAGAGCATGTTACTGTAACTACTTTAGCAATTTTTCCCGCTCAAATAGCGGCTATATCATATTTAAATTTTAATTCCAAAATTGGGTCCATAAATGAACCTTGACACTTTTGATCATTTTTGACGTTCGCTAAGTCGACAAAAACACCACAGGGCTTTTACTTTTAACACTGGGGTTGTTCTCATCTGACATTTTGGAAAGGACACAGAAAACAAAATATACCCGAAAATTTGAGTTTAGGGCAAGGGGTGTGACAAAATCTAAAGAAACATAAAAAAATGTTTTTTTGGACTTAAACAAAAGAAAAACATTAAAAAATTGAGTAAACATGTGTTTTTGGCCTAAACTTAATCGTTTGGCACTAAAATTGGGACAGGGCTTTAGGACCCTATTGCAGAACGATAATGGTGAAACAGTTTGGAATCCGAATTGAATACTGTACCAATACTTCGAAGGCATAAATCTCCCAAAAAGAAAAGGGTCAAACGACTGTGCCATTTCTATTTTAGCGCTGTGCACTAACAGAGAGTTTGAAATAAAAAGATCTGCTTCGTATGTTTGTTATTTCCGCTGATTAGTGCCTTTGTAACCGTGAATTGGGGCAGAAGACGGCCATTGTGACAGTCATATTTGCATTCCGACAACTCTTAGTGTCCTGTTTTGCATCGAAATAAAATCATTGCGTAAACAATTGGATATCGTCAGAAAGTACATGTTTTGAGTAGATGGGATGTTAGAGGATGGAAAAAAAAATCAGTGTGAATTTCGAGCAACTTCTGGTATGTCAATAATTGAACAAAATACAGTCCTATTATTCTCCCGGCGTGTATATCAAAAGCCAATAACAATGATGACAATCATATGACAGATATCTGAGATAATGATGAAAATGTGTGATTTTTGACGGAAATGTAAAATGGAGTGTTGAGGAATTTGAATTTATCAAATAAAACTATATTACTATTTTGATCAGTAATGTTGATTTTTTCCCTCAATTTCATAGATTTTGTGCTTACTAAAACTAATATTACTTCTATATAATTAAAGTAGGAAATCCTGAAAACGTTAACTGTTTTGTTTTGCAAGCTATCAGTGCATCGCACAATTATCTTGGAATGATTTTTGTACTTATATGCAACAGGATCATAACTTAAATATTTGCAGTTTTCGTATCTTAGAAGCTGTGCAGAGCATCCTTGGGAATGACCTGAAGCTTGAATAGGGGAAGAGTTTAATTTGCCCTCTATATGAAGCACCACACCAAATAATGGATTTGCGTTCAACACCCAATGACCTGATTAGAAAAAATCCCTACGAAAAGTTTTCCAGTATGAAATAGAAATCGCACACTCTAAAGCACAATGCGCTTAATTCCCGACAATACAAGTGGCCACGAAGCCTTGAAAGTTCTCTCCAAAATGTCATAATTGTATTATTGTTTGGATCAATAGCTCCAAAACCATGTTTAAATATGGAAATCATTCCTTTTTCCAACCATTCTGCAAATATGGTTGCACGATTTCTAGAAATACAGTTAATCTAAGTGTATCATAATCGTAATACAGTTAACAGTTAGGGAGGTATCGAGTTAAATACCACAAAATCAGAGCAACTGCGATCTAAGGGACCATGAAAACCAACTTTTACTATAATTCTCTATCTCGATATCGAGATACGGAATACAGTTAAACCTCCATGAGTCGATGTGCCATTACTCGATATCGACTCATGGAACCATATTAAAAACCTAATTTCAAGGTCTCTATGATGGTCCCCTCAACAGCTTTCCATAGCAATGCTGTTCCATGACTCGATATTTCCATGAGTAGATGGTCCCTTCAATATCGAGTCATGGAGGGATGACTGTATCGAGTAAGGGAGAGTTGACTGTGTTATCGAAAACAATCTCATATTCACATTAACACGTTTCCACCTAGGTATTGCTGCCACTTTTACCAAAATTCGAGACTAGTCATTTTTGGTGATATTTACTGACTTGCGAATAGGCTCTTTTCACACCTCTTTAATGAATGTTCGAATCCTCTGAGCAGAATCTCAAATAGAGAAACTTTAAAGTAGATGGAGTACCGTGTACCTTTTAATTCCGCTCCTAAATGCTTATCTTTGACAGATACGCGTATTTCGACTACCACTTGCAGTCTTCTTCAGTGTCAGTTACTCGTATCCACTATTTTTCTCTCTTTTCACAGTTTTCGACTACCATTCTTCCATGCGCTTGTGTTGGAGGTTTGAGAAATTTGAGAATCCAGTTTAGCGTGATCAGTGAGTGAAATTCGAACATCAGTGTCGCCACTCGGCGGCCAGTGAGAGAAACTGAATGTTCGAAAGGTTGTTGTCTGAACTTTTTGCCGCAGGCTCCAACTGTTAACGTTTAAGTGACAGATATGTATATATTTTGAGGCTCTTAACGTTAAATTATTTGAAAATTAAGTAGATTTTGGCTTACGAAGACAACAGAATGCAGAAAATACTTAAAGTTAGGTGGGGCAAAAGTTCAACCGTAGGAGCCGTCCACAAATTATGTAACGCTTGAATGGTGAGATTAGGTAGACTCAAGCGTTACGACTAATACTAAATAAAATCATCAAAAATGCGTTGCTTGCATCAGTATTGGCTATAATTTTACTGAACAAACTTGTGTGAAAATATGTATCCATTTGCGAATATAATAGTTTTAAAATGAATGTCTCAAACCAACTTTGGCCCACCTGTTGTGCAAGAGTTCGAAAATAACTTACTGAAACACAAGTCACTTTGTAGTGATATTTTTATGACACGAATACTTTCTACTCCATGAAGTTATGTTTGCCGAAAAATACAAATTGTATTTTGATGAGAAATCGGGGTTGAAATGATGAAGCATGTTTCGCTAAATTTGTATGTAAAATGCAGATCTTAAACAGTTTTTTCGTTAGATAATATATGGCTCGAACTTTTGCCACATTATGGATCAACAAGGATACCGAACATATAGACAAAAACTAATACAGCTCAAATCATCTTAATGATAGGCCAACAATGGAAGTTTAACCGAAAATTACTATTTTCACGTCTGATGTCAGCAAACAGTCATAACTTTTCTTAATCTCAATCGATTTCTATAATATTTGGAGAGAAAGTCGCTTACTTGAATAGCATTTAAACTACCATGTCCTTTATAACAATTGTTTTTAAGGGAAATTAAATCTCAAATAGAACCTTTTGCACCACTCGAACTGTGGGGCCACTTCAATGTAATTATTTAACACATTTTAGAAATGGAAAAATCTTCTCAATGATTCCTGGTTTTACTGTAAATATCTAACAAGAACGCGTAAAAAAATGTTTCTACATTTTTGAGATCACAAGTGAATCATGAAAAAAGTACCGTAATCCGGGGTAACATTGACTAGTGTTTTGGATATTCATCAAAATTTCATTGGAAGATGTAAATGTTGCAATTTTTATATTTTTAAAACAGGTACTGGCACCCATCACTCGTGACTATATACTGTATTAAGTTTTCTTAAAGATTTAAGCAAGTTTAAAATATTGTTTTGTAAGACTTTTTGATTAATCTGATATGGGGTAACATTGATCACCAAAGTAAACAATGTTCGGTATTATTGAAAATTACGTTACTTACTAAAATCGTGGCCCCTGAAGCCGAGAATGAAGGCTAAACTCCTACAAGTCTTTTACTTTTAAGTTATTTTAGAAACACAAACACCTTGATCTACGTTATACGCCTAAAGGTAGGCAATTCCCTAAGAAAATCCTGCATTCTTCAAAGTAATTCATCAATGTTGCAGAATTGAAAATACTTATGAAAATTATGACAACGGAATCGATTTTAGCGGTGCCATTTGAAACCACATTTTCCTTGCTTTTATAATTTGCAGAACTCATGTGAGGCATGAATGTTGTGTAGTCTCATCCGTTATCATGGAAATCATTGTTTCCAAAAGTTGAAAAATTTACGCTTGAATGAAACTAATTTATTACAAAAAGTTGTATTTTCATTGGCTCAAGAATATGTGAAAAAGAAGCACCATTGAAAATTTTCCATCGATAAATGATGATCCCAACTAGGTAAATGATGATCACTAGGAGGGACATTCCGATCAATGTGTAATGTTAATGGAGTTAATATCAAGACAACTTATTTTCCTATTTTTCGTCTATGGGAGGTACCACTGTGCGCAGCGCCATCCGCGTTGCCTACTCAACAGGGTGGAAGTGGGAATTTCATCGTCATTGGCTAGGATGGGAGCGGGAAAATTGTGCAGAGGTATGACAGAGAGTGAGGGAGGACACTGGAGCGGAAGTGTTTCTGCTGTTGACGTAGATCGGGAGCGCCGGCTGGAATGAAATCGAATTTCCGATTTTCGGTTCCGGAGCAATCGAAACAAATAGTGAAACAAGTGAGGTGGAACAATATTCTGACAGGCCGGGGAACATTACGTGAATGGAAATTTTCTAGTGCTTTAGTAGGTTCAGATGCAGGATGTTTGGGATTTTTGTGGCATTTTCAAACCAATTATTGTGAGGTGGATTAGCTTGCTTTTTTTTCGAATTGAATCCACAGTGGTAGTATTTAATCAGCGGAGTCCAAATAATTTCCAAAAAAAGTGTCAGCAGTTTTAGAGAATTCTTTCGAAATAAGGGGCCAGTTATAACGGAAATTATGTAAATTCCTTCAGGAGGAATTGCTGATCAAGCTGAATAGTTGAAAAAAAATATAGGAAATGTATTTTGCTATTCTTACTACGGAAGTTATGACACCCATGGGGACTAGAAGGTGTCGAAGTAAATAGCTTCCAATGATGACTTGAAACTGATCTGATTCTTGATGAGAAGAATGTGAGGAGTGCTGGGGCTACGATACTGCCAGTGGGTGAATAAAATGCAATTAGCTCATTTCAGATTGAGAAACTAATGATGTTGTCGAAGATACTATTTTCGTTCTGTTTCCAGTGCATATTATTCTAGTGGCAATTAGTGACGAACAAATTGTGATCTGATTATTTCATCATTATTTCTCTCACACTCTGAATACGTTCAATAAATATACAATCAAATTAATGATCCAATCAGCACTAACTTCTTTTCATTCATATTTTCTGTATACGCCTCACATTATATTATAGATTTATCAGAACTAATTTATAAAAATCCATTATATGTAGGAATGTTAATTATTACTGGGATAGCATCTTCCGCTTAGCAGTAACCTCAATTTTTGTTCCAAGGAATCTATCTTCCATATGCACCACCTGTGCCAATTTTCCACTTTCCAAATTGCACATCTATTCCTGTAGCGTTCTGTGGTCGTTAGCACTCTTCCCAAGGGAAATATTAGCAAATGGATGATGCATTCAAAACAGAGCAGTAGCAGCATGTGCTTCTGCCCACTAGTCATTCACATCAATTCATTCCAACTTGCTGTCAATTTGCATAATGTTCTGCGTCTATATGATGGCGTTTAAACATTCCTTTACGGGAAACAATCTCCAATTTTCCCCCTTCAACGGCTCGGCAACCATCGTATCGTCGTACGCATTGTCGTCACAGTCAAAACAAACTCAAACTCCACATAGTGCCATGAGCGTAACCAAGAGTGGGAGGGTTTTGGTTGACGCTTAAAAAAATTAGAATTTATAGTAAGATCCTCCGGATGAAATCATGGAAGAATTAGATTATGCTTCACGGATTTGAAAAAAAAGCTGGGAAACTAAAAGTACCTTTTTTGAAATGGTTTGTGAAAATGATCCATGGAGAAAATTTTAATCGAATTTTGTGGGAACTCCTGGAAGCAACCGAGAAAGTATGTCATGAAGAGTTTCTGAAAGAAAGTCTGAAAAAAAAAACGAAATCTCTGAGGATCTCTTGAAAGCATTCCATTAGGAAATTTCAGTGAAATTGTTCAGGTAAAGATCGACGGAAGAATACTTAGATTCATGGAAAATTTATGGCAAAATACCTGACAAATCACCAGGAATAATGTCTGTAGAAATATCTTGAGGACATTAAGGAAAAAAGGTCGGTAGCAAAATTCCACCCTAACTACGCCCATGCCTAGTACTGCCTACATACAATACAAACACACTCTCCGGCTCCCATACGAAGTTACACTTCAGAAGTTGCCGAGTGGTTCCATCTCATCTAGCATCCGACCGACCTTCATCAAGGCGAGGGGAAAGAAAAGACGACCCACATATGTCCGACCAACACCGTTGATCGCTATCATCCCACCTCGTCCCATTGGACGCCCATCACCTGGAGGAAGGCAGAGGCTCGCCTTGGCGTCCGGATTAATTTGGCGAAAAGAAGGCCCCCTCGGAAAAAGGTAAACACTTTCGGAAAACCTGTGGAGAACCAAAGAAGCCGCCTTCATGTGGATTATGGTCGTCGTCCTTGTTAAGAAGCTTTTCCTGGTGAGTCGGGATGAGACGAGACGGCGAGACGTTCGGGGTTGAAGCGAGCTTTTGCGCTATTGTTGCGTTCGGGCTCTATGTCTTTATGGTTTCCGACAAATCGGACGACAATGAAGGGAAACCCGGCGGGAACATTACGGAAAGCAGACTGGCTGGCGTGTGTTTGGGCTTAACTGCGAAACATGTTCCATCGAAAGTAAATTGATGTCCCTGTTGTGGACTCTACTCAGCTGTTGATTCCATTAGATTCGAGTCAACGTCAACAAAGAAACATCGGTTAACATAATTCATCTTACGCATCAATGCTGGAATTGGGTTGTTTGTTTGAACATAGATGGAACTAGCTTCAACTGATGAACTCTCCCATACGCTATTCAATGCTTTAGTGCTTCACTGCAGTTCAGGTATTGCAATATTCGTTCTCATTTGGTCGGCGTTAAGCCAGAGGGGACCAAGTACAAAACTTGGGAAAATTGGATTATTCTTTCATTAGATGCGAAATTACCTTACTTCCGATTCACTTTGCCCAGATTTGATGAATGCTGTATACTGCGAGAGATACAGTCAGTGACATAAGTTAGTAACCAAATGCTGTTTTTCCATACAAAATTCCCAAGTTCGAAGTGCTGTATCTCAGCTTCTGGTAGTCCGAATTGGCTGAAATTTGGATGATGAACTACAAATAAGTTAAAATTTTGCCTGTAGGGGAATTATTACATTGCAGTCATTTTACACAGAGTTTCAGAGGGTTGTTCAAAGACAAAAGTAAAAAACCGAGAGACTTTGTAATTTAATTCTAAAACGGAATTTTCAGGTGTGTTTCTCGATACCTATAAGCGATTATTTTGGGATTACCCTACAGAACGTCTCAGTGAATTCTTCGATGTAGTCATTCGCAGAAAATGACGAGCATTAAAAGTTTTCCAAAACTTCTCCTGGGAAATCTGTCATCCACTCTTGCAGGAAATCTCATAGTTTTCAAATGATTTCTTAACTCAGAGGTTCGTCACCTATCTAACGAATGAGAGATTCATCCTCATTTTTCCGGTTTTTCCTCCACGATGGCAAAAATAAATCAATTTTTCTTAAGTCTATGTAAATACTCGAAATATTCAAGGCGATTTTTCAGAGAAAATTCTTCGGTAGGTTTTTTTTATTCAACCCCGGATTTATTTAAATATTGATGTTGGATGTGGTATTTTTTCTCAATAAAGATTGAATTCTGCTTGTTTCACCCGACTTTATTTCGATCAATTATCCATTTGACCTGATGTCTTTTTGGCCACTTGCAATATGCTTCATATTGCAAATTATAGAAGTTTCATGCTCTCTTCTGTAGTTCAATGCTTTTCGATCAAATGTCCATTCGATGAAATGTTCGTACCTGGATAAGCATCTTTTGTAATGCCTAAAGGAATGTTTAGAGATATTCTTAGAAACATATTCGAAGATACCACTAAAAAACGTGGAAAAATCTATCCCTAGCAGAATTTCTGAAGGATTACTAATCACTAATCCCTAGGGAGATTAGTAGAGAAACCCATAAGCAAAAAAATCCTACAATAATAAGTGATAAATCTCTGAATTATTACGAATCTATGACAAAAGGTCGAAAGGACAGAAGGTCGAAACACAAAAGGTCGAAAGGACAAAAGGTCGAAGAACAAAAAAGAAGCGACAAAAGGTCGAAAATATTTTTTAAAGAAGGAGGATTTTTTTCCAAGCAAATCACTTTCGACCTTTTGTCCGTTCAACCTTTTGTCTTTTCGACGTTTTGTCTTTTGACCTTTTGTCCATAAACCATTTGGAGGTAGTCGTAGTGGAATATGTTAATTTTCATCTTCAGGAAACTTTAGGATGAACTGCTGAAAGAATCTCTGATCAAATTCCAGAAGGAAAGGTAAGATCAGCTGATACCGGAAGAATTTTTGAAGAAATCAGGCAATCCACTGGAAATCACCAGTGATTTTGAAAATGAGTTCCTTTGATGATTTGGTGAAATTTACTAAGAAAAATCTCCGGATGAGTCTCTAAAGGAACCCGAGAAATTCTGGAGAAATTCTTGTTCAATAGCGTTAGCGTAGTTACGGTATAGTTCGTAGATTTGATATTAACAATATGCATGTTTCTTTTTGATAATCTCAGCCACACTGCTTTCAGAAACAAGGTTGGGGATGAACCCTTGATTCAATCTTAAACAAGGCAACTAAAAACATGAATATCGCTTTTCCCGGCCACGTTTATCTTAACCGTTACTTGGAATAGGGGGAGGAAATGGTTATGTAGGAGAAATTCCCTTTCAATGTCAATGCAAGAATATCTGTGGATTTTCCTTTAATACGAGGAATTTTTCTGTTCCCTTTATTTCTGTATACCAATTAAATGTGTGACTTACGGAAACTGTTAAAAAAAATGTTTAGGAATACTTCAATAAATCTCTGTATGAATAACTGGAAAATTATATACAAGTATTTGTTGAGAAATAAATAATGTGGAGGAAGTTCTAGAGGAATTTTTAGAAAAGTTCCTAACAAAAATCCTGGAATTCTGTTGGAAAATGTAGAAAAAAAAATGTTCGGAAATGGTTGTACCAAATTCTGAAAAAAAAAAAATCACCCGACATTTTAACAAGTGAGATTAATTCGAGTAAATTTTAGTAGAAGTTCTTGACAATTTTAGGGGAAATACAGGAGGAATCCCTGGAAAAACTGCCTAAACATTTCTGAAGTGAATCTTCAAAAGAATCATGTAAAATGTAGAGGAAATCCTATATGAATATATAAATATTCTTCTGGAGAATTTTTATGGCAGATTTTCTGACGTTGAATCCGGAGGAAATAATTGTGGTAAAATATGAACAAACTCCTGGAGAAATCCTTGTAAGAATTTGTAGGAATCTATAAAGAAATTCCTGTAAAATTCTCTAGGGAACACCCAAAAATTGTACAAAGAAGAAACCCCTCGATGAAATTTAAGAGAAATTGTAGATACACATATAAATTCCTTAAATACATAGTAAATTTTTTTTGGCCGAATTTCTTGAGAAATCCAAAGAGAATTTTCAGAGAAATTTCTCGAGTCTTGAGGTGAAGTAACTGAACAAATTCCTGATGAACCCCAGAAGAAATACTTGTTGAAATTCTTGATAAATATCTGAAGTAAGTCGTGAACACGGATACATGGAGACATTTATGAATGCATTCTTGGGTAAATATTAGAGATGGTCGGGTTTCACATTTTTCCAACCCGGACCCGACCCGAACCCGAAACAATAATTGAAAAGCAAACCCGGACCCGACCCGAACCCGAAATATTTTGCTGTTTAAACCCGAACCCGACCCGAAACCCGAAAAATGTTTGTAAGAAAAACCGAGATGGAAAAGATGGTGAATTCATCGTTTCTGATGCGGTTGGGTGACAAAACGTCGAAAAACAAAACTTCGAATGCCAAAACGTCGAATGTCAAAATGTCGAAAGGACAAAACGTCGAAAGGCCAAAACGTCGAAGGGACAAAACGTCGAAAGACAAAATGTCGAATGCCAAAACGTCGAAAGGCCAAAATGTCGAAGGGAAAAAACGTCGAAAGGAAAATAAATGCGAGTGTCTGACAAAGCTTTTCGATATTATTCGAAGAAATGTGAGAAGAACCGATAAAAAATGTATAGTTAAATGCAAATATTGAACAATGTTTTGAACAGTTAAGGCTGTGAAAAATATTTTTTCTAAAGTTTACCGTGATACAGATCGGGCTTGATTATCCGGAGACTCGATTATCTGGAATATTAGACTCGATAATCCGGAGTTTGTCTTTGACATTCTCGTTTTTCAGTTTTAATGCATAAATTTGAGATAATTGGGTATTGCAATATAAAATATGAATGGTTTTGCAGTTTTGGACATAGGTAAGAAAAGTAGGGTTTGATAAAAGGGATTTTCGTGTATGCTGGTCAAAAAAATATTTTCGTCTTAAGACCCCTAAAATTCCTAGAAATAATTTCTGACTACGCCACTATAACTTATAAATAAAACAACGAAAATATATATTTTTGAGGTTTTTTTTTATAGCAGATTTGAATTTTTCTTTTAGTGAATCGATTATCCGGAGGTTTCGATTATCCGGAGTTAAAAAAAAATCGATGCTTCGGCTAAACGAGTCTGACCTGTATCGTAATTTTAAGTTGGTCTTGGTAAGAAAGTAAAAAAAAAAAAAAACAAATTGCAAATTGCCAAAACTCATCGAAATTGCTTTATTTATTTCTTATAATCCTCAGGTAACAAAATTCAAAGTGCTAATTTTAGTCAAATATTTAAATGAGGATGCAAAGGGCGTGCTTTGAAATAAAGCTAGGATCGATTTAATCAACCTATTAAATTGTACTTATTCGATAAGAGAATGAGTTAGTTTTTAAAGAATAAAGAATTCACATGAACATGAAGAGAGACGAAACTGATCAATTTGTACAACAGCAATAGATTAGTCAGTTAGTATCCAATCGATAGGCATGCAAAAAAGATTTCACGTTGTTACACTAAAATAAAGTGGTTTAATTGGATATTTACAATGAACGTTATTATCGGAAAGTTCTAGAGTTGAAGGAAATTTAAATGCCTCGATAAGGAGTTATTAGGAATGAAAAGGAACACGATTTTCCACAGAACGTAAGGATCTGCGGACTGGGTTGCTAAAAGTATACCTCAACTCACGAACCTATATCCCCCAATATCATGCTGACTGGTTTAATCACTTCTGCATATCTGAGGCTTCAATTTCAATTTGCTTCATCTTTCTTCGTCAGAAATTGATGTAAGAGTGACATATTTCTGAAAATTAGTTACGAGCTTACTGTGATGTAAATTTTAAATTATTTATACAAGGATTCTGGGTGTTTTTCGAGACAGAGTGCATATTGTTTTCCTCTAAGGTTCACAACTACATCTACGCTAGGGCACCCATACCATCGGGCGTGAAAACCACTATAAAGAAAGCATATGCCAAATTTCAGCCAAATCAAAAAATACAAAAGTAAACCGACATTCGAATTCAAATGGAACCGCTCATAGGGAAGCTTTTAGGTTGTTACTCTGTTCACAATTCTCACCAAACCCGACCTAAACCCGACTCAAACCCGACTTTTTGTAAGCCCGAACCCGACCCGTACCCGATAATTTTGTAGCCTTCAAACCCGACCCGAACTCGAAAAATTTCAAATTTTCAACCCGTCGGGTTCGGGTTCGGGTCGGGTTTCGGGTTTGAAAACCCGAGACCCGACCATCTCTTGTAAATATATAATGAAACTCTTCGTAGAATCCCTGGATGATCAATATTCAGGGTAAACTCTGTAGTAGTCCCTAGAGAAATTTCTGGAAGAAATCTTCGGACAGTCTAGTACACTGAAGACGGTCTTTCAGTTGAGGTCAAAATACGCGTATCTGTCAAAGGATACAAACTCTAGTGGAATTAAATGGTATTGTACTAAATTCGGTTTTTTCATCTACTTACCTCGGATAAATGCCTGAACGAACCTTTGAAGGACGTCATGAAAGGTAGAGATGGTCGAGTCTCGGGTTTTCAAACCCAAAACCCGACCCGAACCCGAACTCGATGGGTTCGGGTCGGGTTCGGGTTTGAAAATTTTAAATTTTTCGGGTTCGGGTTCGGGTCGGGTTTGAAGGCTACAAAATTATCGGGTACTGGTCGGGTTCGGGCTTACAAAAAGTCGGGTTTGAGTCGGGTTTAGGTCGGGTTTGGTGAGAATTGTGAACAGAGTAACAACCTAAAAGCTTCCCTATGCATCAGAAACGATGAATTCACCATCTTTTCAAACTCGGGTTTATTCGGGTTTTTCTCACATTTTTCGGGTTTCGGGTCGGGTTCGGGTTTACACAGCAAAAAATTTTCGAGTTCGGGTCGGGTCCGGGTTTGCTTTTCAATTATTGTCTCGGGTTCGGGTCGGGTCCGGGTTTGAAAAATGTGAAACCCGACCATCTCTAAAGAAAGAATACGTGGCGAAAATATGAAATAAATCGTGGGGGAGTATATAGGTAGACTCATGATGAAATCCTTTTTAGAAATAGTAGAGCAATTTCTAAAATAATCGTTTGAAGAAAATTCATATTGAACTATTTAAAAAAATCAGAGGGGGTTGTGTACAGGACACGACCGCATGATGTTAACTACGCCAAGTGATTTTTTGCATTTGATTTTTAGTTTTTTTCATAGTTGCAGCCTTCCTTTGGTTCAAACTCTAACATAATATCGTGACGGTCCCAACATTTTAGATTTTCAATTGACACCCAGTATATTGCCGTAAGACGTAGTTAACGTCAAAAGAAGAATGAGCAAAGAAGCTAAAATGGTCTGCTTTTATAGTGCGCTTCCCAACCCAAAGGAATCGTGGAAGACAATATGAACGAGTTTGGTTGCATAAGAAAGAGTTCGACATTTTCCCAATTTTCAACAGTCTATCGTCAAAAATCAAAAGTTTTCTCCATTTGAGTAAAATTTTGTATAAATTTCCGACCGATTGGTGGGAAAAAGTTGAAAATCTACCGATAAATGGCTGAGTTATTAGTATTTAAAATCTTACATAATTTCGTGACGGTCCCAACATTTTAGATTTTCAATTGACACCCAGTATATTGCCGTAAGACGTAGTTAACGTCAAAAGTCTTGAAAATCTGTAAGATAAAATCATTTAATAGTTTATTTTGAATTAACTGTGAAAATTTGCCCAATCAGTGAATAACAACAGCGTTTTGCTAACAAAAGTTGTTGAAATAACAAAAAATATAACACAATTCACTATCACCAAACAAATCACATATAAATATAACTTAATATTTTCGTTAATTCAATTGTATTAAAATTTGTAATTTTCTATTCATAAATAGAGACGCACATGTATAAGTAGTTGCTCTCAGATTTTTTACAACAAAATGTGTTATAATTATGTTGAGCCTGACCACTTAGGAAAATGGCGTCCACGTCAAAGTTGTTCGGTAGCTCAACGGCTCTCATTATTTTAGAATCTGGAATCTATCTTCTTGAATAACAATAGCTCTTGAGCTCAAAGAGCTCTCTCTAAATGGACAGGCACCTGAGATGTTTGCAAAATAAAAGAAAAAGTTTCATGCACACTAGTGCTACTTAGCGATTAACTTCCGAGTCAAATGAGATACCATCAGATAGCGCTCCACCTCCAGAACAACTTTACTAAATACTCCATATTTAAAATTATTTGAATTTTGAAATATATCGATTTGAAATTGTAGTCTTTTCGAACTGTATAAAGTGCGTTCAGTGTTATGCAGTGCGTTCTTAAGAAGATTTTTAAGGAATACCTTTTGGTTTATTGTTGATTGGTATCTTTGATTTAAAATGATAGGACGTAAATCACAGCTGTTGTATAAAGTACAATAGCGCGACAGCCTGAAAGTTAAAGAAAAATTATTGATAAATTCTAGAAAAAGGTTTTTACTAAGAATTGATAAAACACTGGAAGAATCCGCATAGATCATGGCAAATAATATGTAAATTTCGATTTCTAAAATACATTAGGGAATATCAAGTTCATTCTTGTATTTTTTTGAAAATATCGATGATTAGAGTGCATTCAAAAAAGAACAGTCTCCTAAATACTGTTACTAAAATAATCCATATGTTTCGTGGAAGTGGAAAACTTGCCCTCAAATCACGAAATGCCACCAATGCCACCTAGAATCATATGATCAGCATAAATCTGAACGGAATAATATATCATCAACGTTAGTCAATCATCAAAACGACTACAGTGGAAAAGTTAAGCCATTGCCGAAACGTGAAGCAAATATAACCAACAATCGCACCCGCTTAACCACTAATTAACCACAATTCACCAGTCGCCCACTAACTGGAAGCTGCTACCTTCGCCAACCTACGTCTCATCATCATTATCGCTGTTGTTGGCTAGTCGTCTCTAAAAGATTCCGAGCTGACATTTTCCGAAGCAAGCAAGGATGAACGTTTCCAAGCGATGGCGACGACGACGACGAATCCTACGCCCAATAGCTACTGCCTACGTGGCACTTTACCCTAATGAAGACGCCATTCATCCATCATTCGCATCACTACACTTTTGTCCCCGCGCGCAGTTTGATATTTTGGGAATGCGGGGTAAGTTGGAGCATTGGGGTGAGATATTTGAAGTCATGCGGTGCGACGTTTCTGAAATTAAATCATTCGTATATAATAATATAATTTATTGCTCACAAAAACGATTGATTATTCAGGAGTTCTTCAGAGAAATGTACATTTTGAACCACTTTCTCTACCATTCCACAATATAACGAGCCTCGAAACGGGCGTTAAGCCGTTCTCGTGAAATCGTTTATTTGACACAATCAAGCGACCAAACGACGCACCGCTATCGATCTTAATTTATTTTTTGCATTCGGGCCACTCTCGGAAGGCAAAATGTAGCCAATTGTGAGAGCAACATCAATTATGCCCCAAAGCCAAGTTGTTCTTTTACTCAGTTCATGGGCGTAGCCAGAATTGTCATACCCTGTTGGTAAATGACCTCATTAGTTATTACCAAAAATTCAAGAAAAAATGTTAGCATGATTCTTGGAGAAATTCTTGCAAAAATCCAATAAAAATATTGTATGCAATATATTCAAGGAACACTTTGGAAAAATATTTTGAAGAATCTTTCGTCCATCCTTTCGGAACAGTTTAGTTTTGGAAAAGCGAAAAACTAATTGATTTGTACTAAAAACTTTCGACTGACACGTTATGGATTCTTTCAGCAAAACCAATTACAGATTCCACCCACCTGGCAAGATGGGGATAAGCCCTCTCCCTTTGCCTCGGCTACGCTCATAACTCAGACTGTATTCATTCAATCTCCCACACCGTTATTGTGCTCTGCAAGATAAATCCACGTAATGCGATTATCTGGAAATGTCGATATACTGTCGTAGTAATAATGAAAATCACCAAATGTTTCAGATTTAGCAAATTTGAAACATTTGTGTCCTTGAAGGACGAAAAAATCCAAGCCTACTTGAATTTTGACGTTGCGTTTGAATTGCGCGCACATCTTCTGCGCGTTATCGCCGCCGCTGGATGTGGATTTAATATAAGCGCCGCAATAGCATTCCCAGGAGCAATAAACGCGACGCCGCCGCCATTCGTCAGCCATCATCAGATTGGATTGGAGGAAAATCATTTGGTTAGAGCTTTTTTCACGCGCAATCTGGAGGACGACGAAGGAAACGAGGACATTATGCTTATGGTGTGTAAGATTTTTTTGCCCGGAGATTCGACCACCCCAAACCTCCGTCCCAGACCAATTCCGCCGGGAATCGTTTGTCGATTTAGTCCATCAGTCAGGAAACATTTTTTTTATCTCCGTAGATGAAGAGCAAGGGAGATGGCGGGTGAAGGGACGGAGGGTTATACCAACCGACATGACACAATAATTTGCCCAACAGACAGCTTGACTTGGCTTGACGAGGATAAAATTTGCCCCCTTCCAGACGCCTCGGAGTCCACTTCGAGACTGAGGGACAGAGCGAGCGAGCCGCCGGCGCTCGTGGCGTTCCACGGTGGCCAAATTTCACTCAAACCATTGAAAAATCCGTATTTATTTCCAAAGCATGCATTTTATCCTTTGCGTTCCTTACCTACTTCGCAATTTTAAATTTAAAAATTTCACGTTTTTGATTTTTATCTAGCTGGACCACTGTGCGCTCGTTGGATTGATTGATGGAATCCATTTGGGTGGAGAGAAGATCTGGCCGCACCCACCGCGGCGCCTCAGGAAGGCAGTCGAGACAGTCGGGCCGCCACAAGTTCGGTTGCTAGCTGTTGGCTTTATTTATGTAGATTGCGGTATTTTTCGGGGAATGATGGGGGCTGATCGCGTCGAACGGGCGACAGACGGTTACATTTTTTTTCTCTCTATGTGCCAAACCCGGCTGAGATGTATTCCAATGGGAGAAATGGCCGGGAATGGATGACACGTTTCTGCCATCATAAGGAAGGTTTTTTTTTTGAGTGTGATGTGCGGGCGAAAGCGTAATACCTAGTTAATTGGATAAGGATTTGGAGAAATATGATTTGAAATATCTGTTGGAAATGTGTAGCAGATGGGTAGTTAAGACGACTCATCTATTTAAATGTCTGCGAGATTTGTGGCATTCGAACAAAGAGCCAACTGACAGAGGATTCATTATTTTTGAAGCTGATGTAGAATAAGATATTGATGGGCCAAAAAAATTGTTACAATTAAAGCATAGCTATTCAGCAAGACCATGCTGAAGATCTTGGATTCGAATGCCGGTGCAGTGGTCGAAGATCTTTACGGGATGGGAATTTTCAAACTTTACCAGTGCATAAAGTATCTTAATGCTTGCTCCACGATATGCACATGCAAAAATGGTCATGATGGCAAAGAAAGCTCTCAGTTAAAAACTTTGGAAATGCTAATGATAAAACTAAGTTGAGAAGGATCTCTTAACAAATCCCGTTTTAGATTTCTGTAGGAATGACTACCAATATCCTTGGAAGAGCGAATTGAAGATTAGTTTGATTATTCCCTGGAGGACTATCAGGAGAAATACTATAGGAAACTCATGGACTGACTCTTTTAAGAACATAGTTGAAAGTCAGGTTCAAATGCACATCACAATTCCCGTATCCTGGTGTTAAGTGCATCGATTTTTTTTTTCTGCGCTAGAGCACTAAAAATTCGAAATGTTTTATGAAGAATTCGTAAACTGTGTTCCAAAGTTCGTCCTCAATACGAAACATACGAATTAAAATAGCCACATGCTTGGTACAATATAATAATTGATTGTTTTAACCTGGAGATGGAATTGTATTAAGAGGCTTACACAATTTCAATAAAATTGATTCGGTGCAAAAAACAACGAATAATTTTGTAGTTCATGCGAAAACATGAACATGAACACACATAAAACGAAAAGTATGTTCCGTACAATTACACTACAAAAACATGTTTCTGAAGCCTTCTCTGAAACAAATTGAGGAATATGAAATGAAAATGCTTGCACGGTTATGTGTAATTTGAAATATAACGAAAATTATGTAAATACTAAGAACTTTTCTTTATTATTTTTGACACTCCGGCATCTACATTAGTTTGAAGACAAAGTTGAGCCTTCTGTCAGTGCCAAAAAAAAAAGTTGTTTGTACCTTGGGGTCATTTTGACTCCAAATTACAATCATTACGAAATTAGAACGGATTTTCTATTTTTCTGCTGTTTTTTGGTAGAAATTTTAATACAGTTTAATTTAAACATGCGAAAAAAACTATTAAGGGGGTGGTTCATCGCGGGAGGAGTTAGTGTCAAGAATGTTAAAAAAGAAAAACAAGAATATAAAATTTTGGGCTGTTTATCTAAATTATACTTTTTTAGGTTAAGATTTGGGGATTTCTTTTATTTCCGTACAAAGTGGGCCGAAGGGTCTCAGATTTTCATGGAACTTTTTCCTCAGGCAGGGCTTATCAATATATGAATAAAAAAAAATGAGAAAAATTCAGGGTCGCTTATTTTCCCGGAAAACATAGTTGGATTTTTTTTTTGTTTTCCTCTGACACTACTTACTATGAAAAATCATAACTCAAGAACGAAGCATCATAGAAACAAAGTTTTTATATGAAAATGAAAGCAAATTTTCTCAGGAATAAAAAAAATATTAACTGGAAAAAGTTTTCCACAAAATTTTTCACCGTTGAGAAAATTTGTAAAGAAAAGCCGGAAAAACTATGCTCCATCTCGTGGAAAATTTTCAAAAAAATATTTTTGAGAAGATAATTTCATAAGCTTTAATCGCTGAAATTTTGAAATGTACTTTTTTTCGTTTTTGAGTTATGGCCAATTTTGTAAAAAATGTGCAAATGTGCCATTTTGAGCCTAATAACTTAAACTAGCATCTCTAGCCATTCGCTTAATGTTGCCACCGATACCATCACAAAGACCTTTTCCATGTGAGGTTGGGAAAAAGTGCCATTCTGCTCTAAATTTAAAATTATTTTCATGGTTGCATACATTTTTGAAACTTGACATTAAGCGAATGGCTAGAGATTCTAGTATTAGAAAGTCAGCAGAAATTAATAACGCCAAACAATTTTTTGACTGGGCTGTGTCGCAAAAGGTAAAAGACCAATTTATAAAAGATTGGGAATTTATCTATGCAACTGAAAATGACTATTCAGAGGCTGAAAAAATTCTTCAGGAAAGATTTTCTAACCTTGTTCCAATTCCTGAAACAAAAAATATCATTCATTTATACCAAAAGACGAACGAAGCATTTTTGCTAGTGAATTCTCAGATGCACATGAAAACCAAGGAAATACAGCATGCTTTGTTCTTAATAATACAAAGAAACGAAAATCTTATGGTGTTACCAACCAAAGACAACCTTCCCGGTTGAAACAATAGATAGTATTAAGTTGAAAATGTAAGTTATATACTGAATAATTGAATAAAAAAAAATAATAATAATCTTATTTGTTCCATAGAAAAGAAAGAATCCCTTTTCAGTGTAATAAAAAATTGAGGCAGAAACAGTTTTTTTTAGTTTTTCTTAGCGGTGAATTTTTCATAAAAAATATCATCCATTCTGACTTATACTTCATTGAAACCAATCCCATATCTTCTTTTCAGATGTTTTAGGAAATTAACAATTGCTTTGATAAACAATCTTTGTTTTTCCGATGCTTCGATTGAAATGTGGGTTTTCAAAGAAAAGGCTTATATGGTCATTTTCCACAAAATTGGCCATAACTCAAAAACGAAAGAAAAGTACATTTCAAAAATTTCAGCGATTAATGCTTATGAAAATACCTTCTCGAAAATATATTTTTGAAAGTTTTCCACTAATTGGAAATAGTTTTTGTGGAAAACTGTTTATAATTAATATTTTTTTTTTATTCCTGAGAAAATTTGCTTTTATTTTCATAAAAAAAACTTTGTTTCTACGATGCTTCTTTCTTGAGTTATGATTTTTCAAAGAAAAGGCTCAAAATGGCACATTTGCACATTTTTTGCAAAATTGGCCATAACTCATAAACGAAAAAAAAGTACATTTCAAAAATTTAAGCGACTAAAGCTTTTGAAATTATCTTCTCAAAAATATTTTTTTGAAAATTTTCCACGAGATGGCATAGTTTTTCCGGCTTTTCTTTACGAATTTTCTCAACGGTGAAAAATTTTGTGGAAAACTTTTTCCAGTTAATATTTTTTTTTATTCCTGAATTTGCTTTCACTTTCATAAAAAAACTTTGTTTCTACGATGCTTCGTTCTTGAGTTATGATTTTTCATAGTAAGTAGTGTCAGGGGAAAACAAAAAAAAAATCCAACACAAGCATTTTTGAATATAATGAGACCGTTTACATAATTTTTCGTTGAATATTCAGTTATAATTCGTTTTTCATGAATAACATACAAAATTACGTGCCATGTAAATTTGAGAATTTTTTGCTGTGTAGAAGGCGCAAGAGTACACCAAATATTTCTAACTCATATCTCCCGATGCAGGTTGGTAAATGCTGGGCATGGCGTACCATTGGTACCTCGCGTACCTGAAAGAATAAAACAGAACCCTCTATGCGGTCCTTAGCCTCCTGCCCAGAAACTCAACTCCTATCCCTACCCAGCAAAATAACCTTTAATTTACGTGACACGTAAGCTTTCATGGTAATCATGTCAAACGAGTTATAACTGAATATTCAACGATAAATAATGTAAACTGTCTCATTGCATTCGAAATCGCTTGCAAGCTCGAGTGAAACTGAAACATTTCATAATCTTCTATCCAACATTCGCCAATATTGCATGCTTTCTTGCAACTAGAAAGTAAAATTGCAAACCAAAATGCTCGGTTTACATGATTCTACGCTGAATATTCTGTCATATATAATATATATAATATAAAATCATGTAAATCGAGCCGTTTTGCATGCAATATTCGTTAAGAGAAGGCGTTTCATCTTCAATATTAAAGATTTTGCTAGCAATGTTGGTTATAACAGAGGTGTTAGTAGGTTTTATCATTGAATAATGGTTTTGCATGATTAAAGCTAAAATTACGTTACGTGTAAGTCTAAAATTTTTTGGTGTTTACCTCCACGCGGCACTGGACGGGGTATGAGTAACCTTAGGGATGATCGGGTAACCAACCCCGATGGGAACTTTGATCGTATGCTGACAGGAAAGGAAGAGCTTGCTTCTCCAAAGCTGGAGAGTTTGTACTCCATGTTAGGAGCGGTTCACAACAGCGTCTGTTCCCACTTGTCATGGGCGGCTGATCATCGTCCGAGTGCCAAAGAAGGACTCTAAGCTAAACTGTGCACTATGGCCCGCCGAACATTTAGGGGCAAAGGGAAATATATAAGGGGTTGATGTCAGACCCTGTAAGCCAGACGTAAAATATCGAGCAACGGATAACACAGCGTACCAAAAATGACATATTAGCTTGTCTCAAAAATCAAATAATGTATCTCCAGTAGATTTGAGGTCGCTGAATCGGATGCCGTTCTCATAAATGTTCCAGCACAATGTTGTAGCAAGTTTTAGCTAAATGTCGACAAAGTTGAATAAAACAGTGGTTTCTTTGATGTTTACATGAAATTTAAGGAATGGTTGGCATCTCCCAACACCCATATACTATGCAAACATTGTCAACATAATCATAAAACTCACCGTTATAATTTCGATTTTCAAAACGGCCATTAACCGCTTTTTTCCTAATCATTCATTGGCCCCCTGCTCGAAACGGGCAATGATCGGTTCTCACTCCATCAAGAGGGCCTACAATCGGCAAATTTTCACAAACTGTCATTGGCCTGGTTGTGGTGAGAGGCCAATGACTCTCTCTTCCTTTTTCATTGAAAACCGAAAAGGCCTAGCCTTGGGCCAAGCACGCTAATAAAATTCAATTTGGTCAATAGAAAAGGTCCACACCTGGTTCAAAATAAAAAAAAATGGGCCAAGCATTTGAACATTTTTTCCGCATTTTTGTCAGTTTTCAGAATAAAATCGGTTATTACCGTGTAGTAACAGTAAATCGTCACTTAACGAGCAAGAAATCCTATTTATTGATTTGAATACTGAGAAATAGGTATTGAAAATGTGGTGAGACAAAAACGTGATCCGCGTTGAGAGAATACGAATCGGAACATTCGGCGAATACCACAGCGACGTAATGGGACTAGCGATTGGAAACTCGGTACGTGGAACTGTAAATCGAATAACGACATAAGAAGGATTTTGTTCTTCATTCGAGAATCTTATAACATTCCACAACAGACTTATGAAATAACACTCATTACATGGAAAGATAGAATTCCATAAGAAACTCTTTTTGGATATCAAACGCATTGATCATTGACATTCATAAGATAATCTCTTGGAGTACGATTTTCTTAACAATTTCATACGAAAATCTTATGAATTACGTGGAGAGATGCTAATAACAAAATATTTACGATTGAGATTCATAAGCGCGCGTATGACAATGATTAGTAACACTTGTGAAAAACAGTCGACTTCCTATCAAAAACCACGTAAGAATTTCATACGAAATTCTTTTGGAATAAAGACATAAGAAGCATCTAATGAGACTCATAAGAAAAAAAACAGTCGACTTCCTATCAAAAACCACGTAAGAATTTCATACGAAATTCTTTTGGAATAAAGACATAAGAAGCATCTAATGAGACTCATAACAAAAACTTGTGAACTTCCATCGATCATTGCGTTCATAATACAAATAGGTATAATAACATAAGATACTCTTATGAAGGATCATAGATATCAATTATGGAATTCTTTAGGACCATTATGTATTTAGAGAACCGCTCTTTGAATTTAGGAAAATAAAGATATTCATAAGATCTCTAATGATAACGACAAGAATTTCTTGTGAATATCGGACGTTTTGTGTTTCATAAGAGTTTTATGAAAGAGAGAAAACCAGTCAAGAAATCAATTCACAAGCGTTCTCTTATGAAATTTGTACGCAATTTCTGGCTCAGTGTAGTAATGGGTGATATGCAGAGGCGCGTGAACGGGGGTGTGGCCCATCAATGAGAGAATGTGCAAGTTGAGGCTCAAAGGCCAGTTCTTCAACTTCAGCATAATAAACGTGCGCAGCCCTCACTCTGGAAGCACTGATGATGATAAAGACGCTTTTAACGCGCAGCTCGACCGCGAGTACGACAGCTGCCCACGCCACGACTTCAAAATCATCATAGGTGATCTAAACGCTCAGGTTGGCCAGGAGGAGGAAATCAGACCGACTATTGGAAAGTACAGCGCCCACCGGCTGAAGAACGAAAACGGCCTACGACTAATTGATTCCGCCGCCTCCAAGAATATGACTATTCGTAGCATCTAGTTCCAGCACAGCACCTGGAGATCACCTCAGCAGACAGAATGACAAATCGACCACGTTCTGATTGATGGACTGCAATTCTCCTACGTTATCGACGTTAGGACCAATCGTGGCGCTAACATCGACTCTGATCACTATCTGATGGTGATGGTTGAACTGCGCCCAAAACCCTTCGTCGTGAACAACGTACGGTACCGACGGCCGCCCCTAGAGCGGCTTAAGCAAGCGGATGTCGCAACTGCGTACGCGCAGCACCTAGAAGCTGCATTACCGGAAGAGGGTGAGCTGGATGAAGCCTTTCTTGAGGACTGCTGAAGAACAGTAAAAGCAGCCATCAATAATGCAGCTGAGAGCAACGTGGGACGGAGTCGACGAACCGGTTGATTCAACGAGGAATTTAGGCAAATTCTGTTGGAGAAGAATGCAGCGCGGGTGGTCATGCAGCAGCAAGGGATCCGGCAGAACGTGGAACGTTCAAGACGGAAACGGCAACAGCAGTCCCGCCTCTATCGGGAGAAAAAACTCCGCCTGGAGGAGACGGAGTGCGAGGAGAGGGAACAGCTGTTCCGGTCTCAAGAAACACGTTAATTCTATCAGAAGCTCAACGCAACTACGACAAGATGATGGACTTTCGTGCATGATGTTCAATATTGTGCTAGAAGGTATTATGTGGGGTTTTAGCTTGGCTTAATAGCCGGGGTACGATTTTTACGAGATCCAGTCAATTTGTTTGCTTCGAGGATGATATGGACATTGTCAGCCGAATATTTGAAAAGGTGGCAGACCTGTAAACTCGCCTGAACCGCGAGGCAACAATGGCTGGACTGGTGTTGAATGCGGCCAAGACAAGGTATATGCTAGCTGGCGATTGGAACTCAAGTTGTTCGGAAGTGCTTATTTACTCTACAAATATGAAAAGACAAAAAGGGGAAATCAAACCAAACATCAACAACATAATGGTCACAAAAAATCCTTGACACAGATTGGCACCAAGCGGCGATGAACCTTTTCAAACACCACCACTCTAAAACGCCATTCAAATCGTTTATCGCTACCTGCTGTGACAACCATACACTACACACATTCAACACAAATTCAGTGCTCAGTGCTGTTGCATTGCCCCATTTTGAGCGGTTGTGCAATCTCGCCTCTACGTGTTCACCATCTGGCCCCCTCTAGATGGCGACGTTTTCTCACTCTTTTCCCATTGACACGCCATCATCATCTTGCGCTTCAGTGCTCTATCAGTGGTGACATCGGTTCAGTGCAGTGCATTGCAGTCCTGGCGGCTAGTCCTCTTGAGTTGATTCTGGTGCCATCGACAACAGCGGCGTCACGATTACCAACGCTGTCGAAGGATAAAGTTTCACTTTGGAGCGAACTTTTGTTTGACGAGCGGTTAGGGCAAAATGGGGTGAATGTTTCTTTTTGAGGTTTCAAGCTCAATTCAAAACATTGGGCTGATCAGCGAAGAACTAGTTATTACATTTGTTTGTGAACAAACCGTAAGAACACATTTTTTTTTTAAGTAAAACACAAGTTCAGGAGTTAAACGTGAGAGCATCTCTCACTTATCGCTCTTTGTAACAATCATAATTAGCAACACATCATGAGTTCTTGTATGTCGTAAACTGCTACAGCTCTGATTAAATCGGGGGATCATTGCATAATAAAACCCCTCTAAACCAGCTCCAAACCTGGGGATACTATTGCTTCCGGATGGTCGGGAATTGTTCGTCGTGCTAGTAGAATAAAATATCCACATTGATGGTAAACGAGCGAGAAAAATGGATTTTATCATCGCTCTCTCTTTGGGGCTCTGATTCGGTGACATTGCCAATCACCGCTACAGATGGGAAGTTTTTCTTTGCTTGCTTTGATCGTGCTTCTAAATTAAATGAGAACGAATTTTTACCCCACCGTACTCTACTGCAGGATAGTGGTTGGCGTGGCCTGGTGGCCAACAGCGGAGAGGAAAACGATGCCTGCAACTGAGATGCGGTGGATTAAACTATGCCAAAGTGAAAAGTTGGTTGACTTTCTTGGGGTCGGAGTTTGCCTGATTGGTCGAGACACCGCAACGGGCAATTGGGTAAGAGTTGGTGAGGTTTTGCAGTCACGGTCACAATCTGATGGGAGCGTCTTCAGGATAAATTTAGCGGAAGCCAAGTTGACTTTCCTGTTGCCGCTAAATGTCTAGTTGAATTCAATCGTATGGCAGTGCATGAACTCAGATGTAGACTAACCGCCTAAAGTATAGAGTTACATCACAGAATATTGCAACACCCCAAAAAGTTAGAAACCACCAGAGATGATAAGTTGCTGTTGCCCAAATATAATACTATTGCAATACTGGGTGAAGTAATTCCATAATTCAATCGGGTTATGCAACTTCTTCTACATGCCTTCCATTTTCAATTAAACTCATTCGCATACCAATACTTAATCATTTGGAAAATATTACACCATTATCCGCACAAAATTTCCAATCAAACCTCCCTGAGAAGGATCTCCAACAAATACCCAAATAAACTCTTAATTTGGCCCCACCTTATGGCACATCTTCACGATTTTGCAATTTCCTGGCTAGTTCGATCGAAAGTCACGCCATCCTCTGCTACTCGACACATGTTTCTCTTCGGGTGCTTTCCAGCACCTGAATATCTAACTACATTTGGTACAGTCGGTTGGTAACCTATATTTTAATATTTTATGGCACGCTTCGTGAAAAAAGGTGCCATATCGCACGTTTTCAATTTTGGCCATATCATACGGAGCGCTTCCAAGTTATGCCGGCGTGGAAAGCTTCTGAGCTGCAGAGAAGCAACGAAAACCTGGATTGGTGTAAGTTTTTTGGATTAGGGTGCACCACTTTCTATCAATCATCTTTCTACTCTCAACGCATCTAATCGCATGACTTTTCTTTATATCAATTCTTTATCTACTCTTCTTCTTCTTCTTCTTCTTCTTTTTGGCATTACGTCCCCACTGGGACAAAACCTAGATTTTTATAAAGGATCTTGTAAGAAATGCATTAAAGATTTAATCAGAAATGTTTCGTCAAAAATAATGAAAGTGTATAGCTTTACATCTTCTTCTTTCTGGCATTACGTCCCCACTAGGACAGAGTCTGCTTCTCAGCTAAGTGTTCTTATAAGCACTTCCACAGTTATTAACTGAGAGCTTACTGTGACAATGACCATTTTTGCATGCGTATATCGTGTGCCAGGTATAAAGATACTCTATGCCCTGGGAAGTAGAGATAATTTCCAACTCTAAAAGATCCTCGACCGGTGGTATTCGAACCCACGACCCTCAGCTTGGTCTTGTTGAATAGCTGCGCGTTTACCGCAATGGCTATCTGGGCCCCTATAGCTTTACATCTTGCATGGAATTCGCATTTGACTTGATCAGTTATCACTAAGATTTGTCAAGAACCTCATTAGGCATTCGTCATGGATATCGTAAGAGATCCTAGTCTTTCACGGATTAATCCTTAGAAAACATTTGACACAGATGAAGGAATGAGTTTCATTCACCATTCCACAAGAAATCTGCCATCTATAACGGAATGTTTCAGAGCAAATTATACCACTAATTACACAAAAAATTCAATGTCTGCTAAAAATACGTGAAAATTTTTGAAACTAAGCTGTCGAAAATTCCATCTGGGATTTTTTTAAGAGTTTTGGGGAGTATCACACTCCTTCTAAAATCCTTGAATATTTCCTGACGGAATTTTTGACTTATTTGTTTCATAATTAATGGCATGGTCTTGGCCGATCTGGATAATTTCTGGTAAAATTTTTGGTGGAGTGTTCTCGCGGTTACAATCCGATAGGGAAATGATTCATAGGAGAGATACGTTTCACTTCACGTTATATTTCTAACAAATCTTCTACATCTAACGGTGTGCTATTTATATTGCACTGCACCCTACAGTAGCTGCATAGAATATTCTAGAAGTGTATTGTTGCATACAATATTGTGTTGATAGATAACTGTTATACTACTGATGGATTGAATCTTCTGGAACTGTCAAACAATTCTGCACTGCAGAGAGTAAACAATCGAAATGTGTTGACGATCTGGAAAGATCGATAGGTAAGTAAATGTTTCGATTGTATGTTAATAGTTCTATTATGATTTGTTTTGTTTCAGGTGAATTCAGTGAATTAATTAAGTGTTTGTGGCTTCAATGAGGCATGTTCGTCCCGGAATTATGCATTCCGGTGGCTTGTTGCTGGCCACAATATGAAGAGATGGTTCTGAAACATTCGCAAAGATCTCAAAAATTCGTCAAAATATCTGTAAAGGCTGTTTGGGTAAACCGTCATCAACAGTCAAATTTCATTGTAGTTTATCTGAAAATTTTGTGAAATCTTTGGAGACTCATAAGAACTACTAGACAATTTTTGACAACTGTTAGTGCCGTGTGGGACCGAAATCCGTACACCAAAGCACTAATCCAAACAAAAACCTCTGTTTAAAATATTTGGATTTGTTAAAGGCAATTGATCACTCTAATTTCTAAGACTTTCACATCTTACAAGACATAATCAGTCCCAAAATGAGCCTGAAGTTGAGTAGAAATCTTAAAAACAAACAGGAATAGAAATCACTTGTCTTGGATCTAAATCCGTACACTCTGATAAGGTTGAATCAAAATCCGTAAACCAGTGATCAGTACAGTCTCCCAAAATTTAAAACTTCAATGGTAAAGGCGTCAATTTTATTTAAGTCTATTTATTCCAAGTGAGCATCAAACTTCAAAATGATGCTTCCAGCAGCATATTCAGAAGCATTAGACGCTCTGTCCACTCTATAGTAGGTTCCAGATGCCTGTGTATTTTTTCATTTTAATATTAAATTAATGAAAGTCCAATCAACGGTACGGATTTTGGTCCCACACGGTATCTCTCAGGAACTCCTTAGAATTATTTTAAATTTCCGTACAAGTCTTTGATATCTCTTGAACCTTTGGGCAATTCTAGAAAATTGGGGATCTATAAATCTCTTCAGATCTTTGGAAACTCCTAGAACTACTAGAACATTCTCTTGGGACCCTTTAGAAGCACTTTGCTTTTTAGAACCCTCTGACAATCCAATGTACCTTCTTGGAATACTTGAAAACAGTGTTGTGACAAGCTCAAATTCTTAAAACTTATGATTGAAAATTTTCATGGGTGAGTTGTCAATCACGCAATTTAGCAGTCAAAAAATCATGGATGAGTTGGCTCACCTCTTTAACTCATTTTCTCATATTTCTGCAGTTTATTAACATGAAGCAATCATTTCTTGTTAGTTTGGTTTGTATTATTGTAATCATATATAAAATATACAAAAAAATTCGGTTTTCACGAGCTTTTGACATGCTTTATGTGGGTAGTAACATTGCTTGAGAATCGATTCTTCTTCAACTATAAGAACATTTTCACGTTTTTTTGTAATGAAGTAGATTTTCTGTTTACTGAGTTGCGTTAGATTCTTCGACCTTGACACTTGCTCTTGCGGAGGCGGGTGATGAGGGCAGGATATTCGCGTAGTGAAATGATAAAGCACCGCGGATCGTTAGTAGTGTTTGATCTATTGACCGCGTCGCTTGCTTCTGCGTGGGCGAGTGATGAACATGTTCGGCGTACAATGCGATAATCGAATTATTTCGCGATACCAATTAGGCGTGATTGTATAATGGATCGTATCACCAACCATGTGTGACACTCAGTTCTTTACCTTATCCCACTAATTCAATATCCTTTCCATGACAACTGTGGAGATGCAGAGGTATACTCTGTCTCTAGTAACAATAGTTGTCCAACAAATATTCCTTCCCTTCCCCGATGGCCCTAAGGACGTGGCCGGCGCCGTTATTGACTTTAAATATTTGAGCTCTCGATTTGGGCACAGTGAAGAATGGTAAGGTAAACCCATTAATTCCCTGTGCAACTTCGATTGTTCTGGTCAATCACGGAGTAGCTACTACGAATTGTACGGTTTTTTGCTTCATGCTCATGCTCATGAAGTAGTTTTTCTGGTTACTATCGACTGTGATGGCTTATTTTTTATGGTTCTTACTTACGTCGATACGTTGGAAAATTGAAGTTAAAGTCGTTTTAGTAGTTTGAAGGCTGACAAATCCAATAAAACCTAACAAGAAGTAATGCAGAGTACACAAGGAATGCTTTTAGAGCTCTATGGGGATCTCAAGAGCCGGGCCTTCCTTAGCCGAGTGGTTAGAGTCCGCGGCTACAAAGCAAAGCCATGCTGAAGGTGTCTGGGTTCGATTCCCGGTCGGTCCAGGATCTTTTCGTAATGGAAATTTCCTTGACTCCCCTAGACTAGAGTATCATCGTACCCTGCTACACGATATACGAATGGCAACTTTGACAAAGAAAGCTCTCAGTTACACTGTAAAAAATAATGAAGATTACGCGTCATGTAAACTTCATTTATGCGATGTAAACATAACGTCATGTAAAATTAAGTCTGCAATCATGTAAAAATGTGTTATATATCATGTAATCACTCAGGATCCTGCTAAATTACATGACATATAATCGAAGTTCGCATTACATATCATGTAAATATCCATGATATTCCACGCTCCAATTATGTGCATTACATGTCTCAGAAATTTACAGGTTTCGTTCGAACTGTGTAATAACTGCTCATAAGAACACTAAGCTGAGAAGCAGGCTCTGTATCTGTGAGGACGTTAATGCCAAGAAGAAGAAGAGATGGGGATCTCAAGAGGTTCCCAATCGATTTGTGGAGGTTCCAAAAGAATTACAATATCTATAGGTCCTTACTTTTGAAGTACTAAAGTGTTTGTTTGGACCTAGAGTTTCACAAGACGCGTCTTGGATGCCTGACGTTGCAGATTGTTGTATATAAAAAGTCCATGGAAAAACATTGAATAAAATAAAATAAAACGCATACTTGTGTTGGTAGTTGTTATCATGTTTAGCATCCAACCAAACATTATAGTTTGCCCGAAAGAACGAGAAAGGCCCTGGGAAAGGTAAATGTAAAATGGGAGAAATCTGGTTGTGTTGTGGGAAATTGAGCGTCCTAATCGAATTCACAGAGAGCGTGGTTGGCCAAGTGAGAGAGGACAATATTCGGGTCTAGAACGGACGACTTCGTTGTGCTAGATGAAAGCTTCAGATCGATCTGTTGAATGCAAAAGAGATCGAGAAGATATTTCGGGGCATTTGGCTTCCTGCAGATAGTAGCGTGAAGGAGAGTGTTTGATGATGGATGAGGTCGGATTCGGAATTCGGTTCGACGAATGGAAATAGATTGAGGAGAAATTCTGAGAGAGAAGGCGTCTAAACTTTGTGGATTATGACTTAAGACTAGTCACAGGATTGCAGGAATAGTACGTAAAACAAGTATCTCAGAAGAAGCAACGAATCGAACGACACGAAGCTGCTTTGGAATGACCTTAGCAGAAGGTCGCCGTTGCTGTGACGGTAGGGGATCTTCATTCTGTTGGCAGACGTTCGTGTGGTTGGACGCGTTGTTCGTTATCGAAAATTGGCTCCGGAGATATTAGGTGTATCCTCGTTTAATTTGTGTATACGACACAGATGATATGGGTTTAAAATATATTTGTTTAAGTTTCATTCCTTTTTTGAGGGGAGAGGTTTTCAAAAATTCTTCGGACAACTCAAAACTTTCAGGAGCCCTTGGGATCAACTGTGCAAGGAATGCTCTGTGAATCTTTGGAGACTTTATGGAACCTTATGGAATCTCACGAGAAAGCTTGAAACGCTTTTGCAATGTCCTGGAATCCTCTGGAGATCCTTTCGCTTTGCTTCACGTGAACTTTGAACCATTATGTAGCTTTTAACAACCGGTAAAGGCTGCCACGCATATGCTCACTTTCTGGCAGGCACAAATGATTCCTTGGGTCGACTTAGAGCTGATCGATAAGAGTTTGATGATCCTTCTTATCGATTTGCTGTCAAGCGACCCAAGCCAAACGTCAGAACGCTTGATCCCTACCAGAAAGCGAGCTTGCTTGTGGCAGCTATTTGCGCTCGTAAAAATCTGGATTCCTAAGTTATTTTAACATTTTATTTTCAATGAATTTGCGTGGTGCTTCATTGTATACGTACCCTTTCTACGCAAAGATTCTATATTAGTCCGCAGGGGATTTCTAGAGCTATACAAGAATGCTCATTGAAATCCATTGGGATTGCAACAGGTTTTCAAGGAACTTACACAGAATCTAAAGGAGATTGAGTACATTTCAAAGAACTCATGAGAAGAAAATAATAATGCTTCTATAATGTTTAAAGAGACTTAAGAGGTATCGAACTAGTTTTCTGGGATATTCGGGGGTGTTTCTATCGAAAGGTTTTCAAGTTCCTAGGAAACATGATCCACAGGACCTGCTTGAGTATTTCTACGAGTTTGGGAACCGTACAGAAAGCTCATGGGAACAACATTTGGAATCCTTTGAGAACCTTTGGAAACTCCATCAAATCATTCGGAATTTCCGGAGAAGGCCTTCGATCACAAATGTCTATCATTTTGCAAATGTTGGATCACCCTACGCTTCCCGTTATCCTTTTAAGGTGCTTTGAAACAACGGCATCATCGCTAAGTGCGGATAGAAATGTTGTGCTTGGGTTCGGTGGTGGCGTTGAATAGACTGATGATCATCGTTCGTCGTGCTCCCAAAGAACCAAGCCATCACCATCGGTGGTGGTAGAAGGTATAAGTAATGGCGCAAAGTTTAGGTGTTTTTTTTTCGTACATTCCCAGCCAGGTAAAAACTGACTGAATATGATTAAGGTGTACATGGAGCTCAAAGTGAGGACGGGCCCCGGTGAGCTTTGGCCGGAATCGTGGGCGTTTCCGGAAGTGAGGCCGGGATCACGGAACGTGGTAATGTGCAAGTCATAAAGTTATTTTATCGGTGCACTTGGGGGAGAGAGAGAGAGAGTATGGGGGGCGGGTCTAAAGGGAAATAGGTTATTATTGCTTCACGCGATGTGCATGATTTTTTGACATTTTCATACGTGGCTGCCATGATATGAAGAGGTAGTCTGCATGCAAATTGTTTCCCTGTTGGGACTTAAAAGGAGGACTTACAAACACTGGATAACTAACTTGTTCCTGGTTTGGGGAATATTTGATTTTTTTTTGTAAAATCAAAACATTTGTTTCAAAATGCTTTATTAGTATTATTATAAACATAACATTTTTCACATCTGGGTGTTCTGTGTTAGGCAACACTATCATAAATTAGCTCTAGCTATTTAAGTTCAACAACATTGTTACATTTGGAAAATGTCCCATAGTTAATTGGTATTGTATTGTATTGCAAGAATGTAGGAGTTAAATATATTAATTTTATAACAAAAAAACCCTTTTTCGGAGCGCCGCAAAACGCCTATACCTCACTCCGATAACTCAAAAACGCTAGCTGCTCCTATTACAAAAACGATAAGGGGGAAACGTACAAATCGAGATTTCGAGTCGGGGTTTCCGCCCAACGACAACCCGGAGATCTTCAAGAAGGGTGCTGCCTAGCGAAGCGAGAATGGGTCGCTCTCTTGTATTCTGGCTATCGAAGTGATCGGATCGTAGTCGAGAAGTCCCTCCGCGAACATATACCCCCGTAAGTGAGAAGAGTCTGCGTGGCAAAGACCGGTCCGTCAGTCCGGCCAAGTGTGCAAATTGTGGGCCATAGGGCCGAAAAATCAAGTGACCACCGGGATTAATCCCAGTAGTGCAAGAATCTGACGAGACAGTTTTGAAGAAACCCGTGTGCGGGTGGTGAAAGCGTCTCAGGGAAGATTTCCCGTCGAAGATCGGGATAACCGCGTGTCGGAGAAGATCAGTGGGTAGGAGTCTGATACGACCATAGTGAACCACGAAAATCACGGGGTGGTCTGAGATTCGGTGAGCCAAGGGGAGGAAAACTATGAGCGGAGTCCCCCAGTGAGAAATAAGTGAGCGGTCGAGATTCGAGAACCGCACGGCCGTCGTGCAAGAGCGTGAGTGTCGGCAGGCTGTCCGGCGAGAAGAGCGGCGGAAGGACCCCCTTCCCAACATAAATTGTCCTCTTGATTAGGGAAGCCAGGAACCCCTGAGAAGAGTCACCAGGTGAGTCGCATGCGTCCTCCTTAGTAAAACCCTAACTTACAACATGTTCACTTGAAGGTTTCAAATGATGAGTTTTGGTTTATGTGGGAATAATAACATTTAAGTTTTGGAAGCATTAGGAGAAATCTTCCATTTTTGCAGGTATGAAAAAGATATTTACAAACTTTTTTCCCATCTGCTACAGATGGCACGCAGGTTTCATCCTTTGACGGAGACGCTTGTGTCATCCGCAAACAGTTTTTTTTTTTGACATCCCAGAACTCAGGTAAGTAAGATGTGAAAATATTGTATAAAATTGGTCCCAAAATGCTGCATGCTCTGAGAGGAAGATTTTAGACTTCTGAGTTCTGATAATTAACCTGAAGTTTACGATTTGACAGATAAAACAATTAAATCTTAGAGGTATCCACTACTTTCACATTCACATTGAGGAAGATTCACAACTCAATTTTCTCCACAATATGAATTGCAAAAATGAAGTTATAAAATCCCACACAATATATGAACCGAACTGTTCTTACGTAATCGCCCATAACCTCTTATGGATACGTTGCTCTCCGTTCTAATCGCTTCGAATACAGTACTCTTCACCTGTGCAAATACACTCCACTCTGCCCCCTCAGGACTACAGCAGCAGGACCCCTCACGCGCACTAATCATGCATTATTACACATTCTGGGAATAAGAAAGTTGCCTTCCGTTGCGAACTCAAGATGAGAGCAAACATCTTCGACCAACCACCGGAATTCATATTCCTAGCAGTAGCAGCAGTCAGCATAGTCCTCCTTGTGCCCGAAAGTACAGTCGGTGGTGTGGCAGAGCAGAAATAAGGACTTCTTGTGCGACTTCTTGCATGGTAGGGTACCATAGAGCAAATATTCCCTTTAGCTCGACGTACAATCGAGAACGATTTTCGGCACTATACGCTGCCATAGCAGTCAGTTTAGCAGTTTAGCTAAGGAGGTACAGGAAAATGGTACAAAATGTACCTCTTATCATACTCTTGGGCAATCGTTGTACACTTTAACTTCTTTTTAGGTTGCACAGTTAATAAATGATCGATTTATAGGCAATTCTCGTCTAAGGAATCTTGCTCTTGTAAGGTTTTGACGTTTTGAAGTTTACATTCCACGACGAAACACATGTCAAATGTACAAATTGAAATTGAAACTTGCGAAAATAAACTAGGTGTTCCGGTGGGGATCGAACCCACAACTCCCTATTCACTAGATGGGCGCTTCACCCTACAAGCTGCGGAACCCCTTGAGACTCAAGTTGAGAGTCCCCGACGCTCGAGACCCAAGTAGCAAGCGAAACGTCTTCTAAAAAGATGCTTTTCAAAAATGGTTTCAATCACGTATCAATAAAAGCATCTGCAACTTACCTTATTCTAGTTCAGTTGCATATCAATATCGAGGCTCAAAAGTTTAATTTCCGTTCCAATGAACATGCATGTCACTCCTTGTTTGACGTTCAACATTTTTGAAAGACAAGATTTGCTGCAAATTTCCTTTGCAAATAGCAATGAAGTTTATCAAGATGTTTTCAGCAACTTTACAAACAAACTCTTGAAACTTCTCACAAAAGGCCGGTTTTAATGTTATGTTTCAAATTACTTTCATTTAAAGCATCCGCAACTTGCATTCGAGCGGTTCCACGCCGTTTCGCAAACCCGATTATTTTTGTATTTTTTGAATCGCCTTAAAATTTGCATACAGATTCTTCATGACCAGAAATGCCATTATGCACTTTCAGACCGCCATTTTAAACCTCGCCTTGTTTTTTGAAAAGGGCGAATCTTAAAATGCATAGCAAATCTTTTAAAAACTGTAACTCGAAAACGGTTTGTCCGATCGATTTGAGATCTTCTACAAAGTTGTAGGTATTGCTTAGGAATATATGGAGAAAAATATGCACGTTGAAAAAAAGTTACAGATTATTTTTTATTTCAAAAACAAAATTTTAAAATCGAGTTTCTCCAGAAACGCAGTTTTGATTTTTTTTATTTTTGGATATGTTTTAGGGGACAACTTATGTGATTTATTGCACAATGTTTCAAAATGGAATAATTATGGACAAAAAAGTTATGATTTTTTTTTAAATTAACAATAATTTTTTATGTGATTATTCGAAAGTACAGAAAAATTGCAATTGAAAAGTAAATTTCTTCTAGGTTGCATCAATTTCGAGATATACTCAAATTTATATAAAATTTTCAAATTAAAAAAGAAAAATAGGCCCTTTTCAAGCATATTTCGTGTTTCTCCATTCCAGAAATATTATATTTTGATTGAGCGAATCGTAGCTAAATCGTTTATCGTTTGATCAAAACATTTATGCTTAAGTATTAAAAAAAGAGTGCACGGTAAAAAATATAAACGATATTTTCAAATGAAAATTTGAAGCTAATAGTTCTTAAAAACCGCAACATTGATGTTTTTAGTTTTTGGATGTATTTTGCGGTTATTGTAGGTATTGTTTAGGACTATTTGGAAAAAAATATGCACGGTAAAAAATAATGACAGATTTTTTTAATAAAAAAAATTAAAATCAATTTTCTATGAAAATGCATCTGTGATTTTTATTATTTTTGGACATGTTTTAGGGGACAACTTATGTGATTTATTGCACAATGTTTCATAATGGAAGAATTATGGACAAAAAAGTTATAATTTCATAAAATATTACAAATTTTGAAAAAATTCGAAATAAAGGAAAACAATATTTTTTATATTTTTATTTGATAGTACAGCAAATGCATTGGAAGAGTACTATAGTAAATTTTTTCTAGGTTGCATCAATTTCGAGATATACTCATACTTATATAAAATTTTCAAATAAAAAAAGAAAAATTGGCCCTTTTCAAACATATTTCGTGTTTTTCCACTCCGGAAAATTTTATTTTGATTTCAACCAAGTCAAGTCAAGTACACAACACTGAAGACGGCTTTACAGTTGAGGTTGAAATACGCGTATCTGTCGAAGGATACAATAGTAGAATTAAAAGGAACAGTATTACTCATATTTTTGTATATTTACAGGCATTTTACTAAAGAGGCTCCACAAGGGTTTTCATCACTTTTGCCTGTGTTAGTAGGTATGATGAACAAACACGTTTTTCCCACACCCATACATTTGGACATGGTAAATGAATAAAAGAAAAACGATGCTTTTTTTAAAACGTACTTCATGGGTACAAAAATAATACGCTATGTTGTCAAGTTTTATCACTGAAGCAATTGCATCATTGAAAAAATGCGGCACAAAAACTTCGTGGTGTGAAGTACCTATGTATATAAGGAAAGTCTGAAACCGTGAGAGCACTAGTGTTTTATCAACAGTGATTGTAGGTTACGCTTATTTGCCTGTGAAATTGACGTGCTACGAAAGAAGATACAGCATTATATTGTGGATTAAGGAGGCGTTTTACAGAGGTATTTATTTCTGTTGTGCGTGAAGCTGTACAAATATCATTTTTTCGCAATGAGTTATATCAGTTCAAGATGTACCCATTTACCGGGCTTAGCCCTGGGGACCACAGGTACACCGTTGTGATAGAATCACATTTTTAATGCCACGTTTAGATTTACCGTGTATATCTCGGAAGTGATGCATCTCAGCTAAATTTTACTTGAGTATTTTTTGATAGAAATTTTTCATATTTGAAAATATATAGTTATTTTTCTGTACTCAAAAAAAAAACGCACCAAAAATATCGTTTTACATAAATTCGTTTTATATTTTTTTTTTTCAATAATTTATTATTTATCCAAAAATTTTCCGTTTTGAGGTATTGTGAAAGAAATTACAAACAATATGCTCCAAAACATATCCAAAAATTAAAAACATCAATTTTGCGGTTTTTAAGAACAATGAACTTTAAATTTTCATTTGAAAATTTCGTTTATATTTATTTTACCGTGCATACTTTTTTATATACTTTAGTATATAGGTTTTGATCAAACAATAAACAATTCAGCTACGATTCACTCAATCAAAATAAAATATTTCTGGAATGGAGAAACACGAAATATGTTTGAAAAGGGCCTATTTTACTTTTTTTATTTGAAAATTTTATATAAGTATGACTATATCTCGAAATTGATGCAACCTGGAAAAAAATTACTTAAGTACTTTTCAATTGCAATTTTTCTGTACTTTCAAATAATCACATAAAAAATATTGTTTTCCTCTATTTGGTTTTTTTTTTCAAGATCTGTATTTTTTTTAAAAATCATAATTCTTCCATTTTGAAACATTGTGCAATAAATCACATAAGTTGTCCCCTAAAACATATCCAAAAATAAAAAAAAATCAAAACTGTGTTTCTGGAGAAAATCGATTTTAAAATTTTGTTTTTTAAAATAAAAAATAAACCTGTAACTTTTTTTACCGTGCATATTTTTCTCTAAGCAATACCTACAACTTTGTAGAAGATCTCAAATCGATCGGACAAACCGTTTTCGAGTTACAGTTTTTTAAAGATTTGCTATGCATTTTTCGATACGCCCTTCTCAAAAATAAGGCGAGGTTCAAAATGGCGGTCTGAAGGTGCAAAATGGCATTTCTGGTCATAAAAAATCTGTATGCAAATTTTCAGGCGATTCAAAATATACAAAAATTAAATTAAAAAAAAATCGTCATGTTCGGTGGAATTGCTCATTCAATACCCATTCCCATATCTACAACTCAAGAAAATTCATCCCAGTTGCGAGAAAGTTGCACTAAACTACGTGTATGACAGCTAGAAGTTTGTTTGTTTCAATCCAGTTGCAATAAGTATGGTTGAGTTACACCTTACGTATCATTTAACAATGAAAAAATGGTCCAGCAACAGTTTGTTTGTTAAAATGGTGTTTCTCATGTGTTGCACGGAAGTTTTTGCGAAAAGTTTAAATTATTTCAGGCGTGGTCTAATTTGGCCAGAAATGAACTTGTATTCTGAAGGGTGCAGTAAAGTTATAAGCACAAGCTTTGATTAATGGGCCATGTGGTCGCTTTTTTAGTGCATTGGCAAAGCAATTGTTCGAAGAGCTGGTAGAGAAGAGATTAGAGGAGAAGTTTGGTGATCTTGAGGTCGGAAGTTTGATTCTTGTTCATATTTTTATTTTCATTTTTATTCTCTCAAGTATTAAGCAATTTCGATGTAACTTAAATATGTTGCAAACAGACTCCGCCTCTTGCGCTTCTAGCGTTGCTATTCAGTGCAATTTTATGTCATATTTTCAACCATTGACAACTCGGATTAGTTGTAAGAGATAAGTTTATTCTTGAGTTGAAACAAACTGTGCTGCTTGGGGAGCGAACTCGAACTAGAATCGCTAGGCACTATTGAATCGTCGATGACTGGAGTCAAACTGCAGTTAGCTCATCACAAAACGGAGGTGGTGCTGGTCAGCAACTGCAAGGCGGTTCGGCAGTTTGAAATCAACGTCAGAGGATACGCAATTTCATCGAAGCGCTCTCTAAATCTTGGAAATGGGCCGACGACAGGCAGCCACGTAGACTATGCCTGCGAAAAGACAGCGAAAGCGGCTAACACTGTAGTAAGGATCATGCCCAACATTGGAGGAACAAGAAGCAGTACGAGGCGTCTTATGGCGACCGTATCATCGTCCATACTGAAATACGGAGTCCCGGCATGTATACCGGTGGCGAGTGTCTACCCCTATATATCATCGGAGGCAGTATGCGTTGTCACCGGAATGATCCCAATCTGCATCACTCTGGTTGAGAACATTGCATGCTACCAGCAAAGGAACACAAGGAAAGTGAGGAAAACCATCAGATTGGAAACAATGACTAAGTGGCAGCAGGAGTGAAAAAACAGATGAACATTTCTGCTTCACATCCAATGCGATTATATCAGATGATATTATTCGATACGCAATGCGAACGAGAAGGCCTTCCGAAGATGAATACGTGGCGAAAAGACGCATGGTTTCTGAGGGCAAAGTGGCCTACGCGGTTGTCCTCCAGAGAGGAAAAACTGGCACGAGCCAAGCTTTGCGATCAAGAGGACATAGCAACAGTGGAGAGGTCAACACCATGTCTTAGGCCAAGAAAGTTAAAATAAAAGAGTCACGGTACAGCCCGAACCAGTCAGTGCCATCTCAGGAAACGCGGGGGCAAAGCATTTAATGTTGTTTTCTGTAGTTAGTTAGTTTTCAACAGGTTATGGGCCCAGGAACGCCTGGAGGACGCTGAGGCGACCACGAGGAAGTACCTGGACAATGAGATAGGACCTGGACGAGGAGGCAGAACCTCAACGGGAGGGTAGAGCCTGGACGGGAGGTGGAGCCTGGACGGCGAGTGGCTTGGACGAGGTGTCCAATAATTAGAGGCCAAGATGCTGAGAACGAGGCTGAAGGTGCGGGTGCTGGCTGATCGGAGAGGACAAGCTTGGAAGAGTTGGAGGAACTCGAATGTCAGGAGGAGATCGGAGGACGGCGCGGTTTGCCAGAAGGAGCTCGAGACTAGGAGGAGTTCGGTAGCTAGTAGAAGCTCGGTACCAGAAGTTCAGAGGACAGGATGAGCTCGGTGGCTGTTGTGTAGTTCGGAGGTTGTGTGATGAGGAGGAGTGTTGGAGAGCAGGTACGTTAGACACCCTGCAGTGGAGATATCTATGAGTAAGAATAGTAGAGGTAGTATTTTAAGTAAATGAATTGTAGATATGTTGATGCCCAGACATGAAGTAAAGGAAAGGTGCTGGCTGGTAGCGATATCACTCAGTACCCTGCAGTTGGAGCGGAAGCCTTGTTGTTCTCGTAATTTTGGTTTTCATAAGGTTATGAGCCCAGGAACATGTTCTTACTACATGTATCGTTCTGGAGGAGTATTGACCGCATAAGCCGCGGGATCCTCAGGCAGGATGAAGTGGCCGTAACGGTTGACGGAATATATCGACAACGTAGGCGATACAGGACACTGGATGGCAGCTGGCGAAAGGAAGACGGAACATGTATGAAGTTCGAAATAAGGAGGAGTTTCGAGACAGGAGGAGGCGATCGGGAGTGGAAGTTGCGACCCTAAGGAGTGTTGGAATAGAGGTAGTGTCACACATCAGGTAGAAGGATTGTCGGTTGAGAAGCATGGGTCGTTGTAAGTAAAAGTATGGAAGATTCGTTGAGAGAGATTGTTTTTATACATGATTTGTAATCGGTTGTGAACGAGCTTATCTGCATGATCTTAGCGGACTAGCTTTTTAACATCAACAACCCGAGGATACGAGTTGGAAAAAAGAATGCAAGGAGAAAACCGGAAACGGCGAACAAGGAGAATCCTAAACCGAAGACAGTGAAACGTAGGAACTAAGGCGACGCTCTCGTGATCAAAACGGTGGAGGCGAAACACGCCAAGGTTCTGAAGGCGATACGAAGCACGTAGAAGTTATTGCCATTGGAGGCAGATGTGCGGAGCATAAGGCGGACTAGGATTGGTGAAATGATCACAGTCCTTAATGAAGACGCCAAGCATAAGGGTGCAGTTTATAAGCAACTAACACAAGAAGTACTTAGTGACGAGGTTGATGTGAGATCTCTGACTGCAGAAGCGACTCCCCAGTGTAAAAATGCAGCGGAGGTCTCGACTTTTCTCAAAGAGCAGTGCGACATCGACGTAGTCGGTAAGGCCATCCACCTTAGAAAGGGTCCACAGGGCATCCGGGTGGCGGTGATCAGGGTGCCGGTTGCAGAGGCTAACAAAGCGAAGAACTTGGGCATACTCAAGGTAGGCAGGTCGGTTTGCTGGCTGAGCATACTACAGCCTCCTGAAGTTTGCGTCAAGTGAATCGGAAAGGGCCATAAGTCGTGGAATTGCAATGGAACCGACAGAAGCAAGATGTGTAGAAAATGTGGCGCCGAAGGGCAAGCGATTGTAAGCAAATCGCTAATATGTGTCGACAGCGCAGACAAAGGACACTTAACGGGTGGACCCATTGACCGGGCACAAGCGGAGCATCAAAGCAGCCAAAACGGAAGTAAGACAGGTAAATTTAAACCACTGTGATGCAGCCCAGCAGCTGCTTTGGCAGTCACTTTCGGAAACGAAGACCGACGTGATGTTACTATCGGACGCATACCAGCAAGCAATGGGAACTGGATGGCGGATAGCAGCTATAGGGACGACAGGACGATACTCAATTCAAGAAGAAGTCTCTATGTCAAGAAAACCTGAGTTGAAAACAGACATTTTTTGATAGTCTATACCAAAGTGCCAACTTGAGTCCGAAGGGTGAAGCCTACAGACTGGTAATGGCTAAGACCAAAGGTGCCATGACGATCCAAGAGAAGTCGCCCAAGTTGCCCATGATCCACACCGCCAAGCCCATGGTGCACACCGCCGTATGCGGCAGATGAACGAAGAGCTGGCAGAAGTCGTGAAATCATTCACGTCAAATAAGGTACTGGGAGCCGTTGGTATCCCTAATATCCCTAATAAAGCAGCAGTCAACATGAAAGACATGTTCAGAACCACGATACAACGCAGCATTGATCAAGGAATTTTCCAGGATGTATGGAATGACATAAACTGGTGCCACTACCAAAGGCGTATAGACCTATCTGTCAACCAGTGTTGATAGACTCACACTCAAAATATCAATCAATACGCTCTCCCGTGAGAGCAAACTCATTAGAGATCTGCTTCGCAAATCTCACGCTTGAGATTTTGACGCAAAATCAACTCAATCAACTCAAACCGTAAAGAATGATTCAGTCGCAAAACCCGGCAAAAACTCGTGAAACCCGAATGTTGTTGTTTACGTTAGAAAGGATTAACATTATTTTACCAGACTGACAAGAAATTATTGCCGTGTGTGAGTAAACTTTGGAAATACGAGACAATGAGTTAAAAAGGTGAGCCAACTCATCCATGATTTTTTGACTGCTGAGTTGCATGATTGACAACTCACGCATGAAAAATCTCAAGCGTGAGTTGTGAGAAATTGAGTTTTTCACAACACTGCTGTCAACTAGATACGACGGGCAAGTTATTGGAGAGGTTGATCCTCAACAGGCTAGTATCGTATACGGAAGGTGCGGACGGTCACAACCAGTTTAGATTCAGGAAAGGTAAATCTACTCTGGACGCTATCCAGCCGGTCGTTCAGACAGCTGAGGTGGCAATCGAGCATAAAAGGAGCGGCATCTGCTACTGCATGGTTGTCATTCTGGATGTGAAGAATACGTTCAACAGCGCAAGTTGGGAGGCGATAGCCCACGCACTTTATCGCCTCAAGGTACCGGTGCAGTTGTGTAAGCTTCTAGAAAGCTATTTTGATGGTAGGATTCTACTGTTTGACACAGAGAAGGGACAGAAAAGTGTTAGAATTACTTCGGGAGTACCTCAAGGTTCAATCATGGGCCCGATGTTATGGAATGCGATGTACGATGACGTACTGAAGCTGCCGCATACGACGAGTGTTAAGATTTTTGGATTCGCCGACGAAATCACCTTAATGGTCTATAGCGAATGGATGGAGTAAGCAGAGTTGACAGTAGCGCACTCTATCTCCACAGTTGAGGAATGGATGAAGTTTAGGAAACTAGGACTGGCCCGTCACAAGATTGAGGTGGTGAAGAACCGCAAGTCCAAGCAACGAGCGCAGCAGCATCTTGGGGTAATGATCGATGATAAGCTCAGCTTCGCTAGCCACCAAAAGGGCATCGGCTATAGCTGCGCTATCGAGGATGCTGTCTAACACCTCTTCTGTAATTGCCAGCAAACGCAAGCTCCTGACAGGCTATCCATACTGAAATGTGGAGGACCACTTTGGTCAAAAGCGCTCAAAAAGAGCAGAGACCTAAATCGGTTGTGAAGCACGTATAGGATCATGTGCTTAAGAGTATCAAGCGCATACCGAACGATTTCTAAAGAGACCGTGTCGATTATAGCCGGGAAGACGCCTATCGGGCTTAACATCAAGGAAGATGTTCAATGCTTCAACCTAAGAGATATCAGAGGAGTCCGCAATGCGTGTAAAGAGGCAACGCTCAGAGGTTGGCAGCAGGAGTGGGTTAACTCTACCAAAGGTAGATGGTCCCATCGGCTAATACAAAATGTGTCAGATTGGTGTAAAAGAAGCCATGAGGAACTGAACTTCCACCTGACGCAGTTTCTGTCAGGACATGGTTGCTATAGGCAGTACCGTAATCCGGGGTAACATTGATCATTTTTTTTAGTTTTTCTTAAATTTTTCATTTCACAATACAAATGTTACAAGTTTCATATTTTTAAAACAAGTACTGGCACCCACCGCTCCTAGCTATGTACTTTATTTTGTTTTTCGAAAGATTTAAACATGTTTAAATAAATGTTTGAAGTGATTTTTTGATTCAGCTGATATGGGGTAACATTGATCACCCAAATAAACAACGTTCGCTAATATTGGAAATGTCGTTACTTACTAAAATCAGGGCCCCTGAAGCCGAATATGAAGACCAAACTCTTACAAGTCATTTACTTTTTGAGTTATTTCAAAATTAAAAACACCTTGAACCGCGTAATACGCCTAAAAGTAGGCAATTTCCTCAGGAAATTCTACATTCGTAATAGTATTTAGATAATGTTGCCTAAATGAATAAACTTATGAAAGATTTGACAACGGAATCGTTTTCAGCGATGCCATTTTTAGTAACACCCGCATTTTCCTTGATCACATCATCTGCAGAACTCATGTGAGACATGAATTTTCGGTAGTGTCAGTGAAAATGATAGAAATCATCGTTACAAAAAGTTGACAAATTTGCGCATGAACTAAACGCAATTTTGGCAAAAACCTTAATTATCATTAGTTTATGAATATACGAAAGAGAGGCACCGTTCATGGTTCGAAAATGCTTCATCAATAAATCTTTATTTGAACGTTTAACAAGATGACTCATCCCGATCAATGTTACCCCGCTGATCAATGTTACCCCGGATTACGGTACCTGCATCGGTACGGGCACTCAGAATCTCCTGAGTGCCTCAATTGTGCTGGTGTAGAGGAAACAGCGGAGCATGTCGTGTTCGATTGTTGTGTTTTATTGTTGTTAAAGATCGCATGCTCGCTACATGCGGAGAGGACACGTCTCCCGAAAATATAATATAAAGAATGTGTGCGGATGCCGAGGGCTGGAATGTAGTAACTAATGCTGTCACTCACATTATGCTAGATGTTAGAACTGCAGAGCTTATGGCATGCCGACCAAGAGTCGGCTGCAAAAGATTAGCCCTGCCGAGGCTTATCCCTTGTAACATTGTGTAAGTCGGCTAGGAGAAGTAGTTTGCCTGGGCTACTAATGCTACATGTGTTGGGTCATATGCACTGGTCCCTCCCCAAAGAAATAAGGTAAGGTGTAAAATGGTTCCGGGGAGCAAAGGGTCCTAGGCCGAGTGTACTGCCAATAACGGCATATTTGTTACATTCGACAAAGGAGGCATTGAGTAATATCAAATGTGCATTTTATGGCAGTATGGGAGGAAACTAAAATTTCTAAAAATTACCAGGAACTCAAAAGTGCTTATTTGAGGCTGATATTCTGTACAACTCACATCGAATACTAGGTGAATAGTCAGAAAATAATTCAGATAGAAATTTCATTTCCATTACATTATGAGGCTCATTTAAAATCTCAATGTGACTGTTATGCGATTATAATTACCAATGTGATAAAACAACATGATATTTTTTCGAATTTTCTAGAACAATCTCATAGATTTCAGTACGTTGATCGAAAGTATTTATCATTTGATGACTCTCCATGGTATTAACTCCAATTTGTCAAAGAGGTCGAATGTGACTGTTATGGGCAGTGTAATGCCTGTGCACTCTTTACACCACTAGAGTAATTCAGCGAGAATTCTTTGTATGCTCCATGGAGCCACATGGTTGTTGAGACTTCGTTTCTTAAATGAAGAAGTATTTGAGTTATCGGAGCATACGAAAAACTGTAAATGCTGCGAATGGTAAAAGTACAATAGGAAAAATTGTGAAGAGTTCCTAGAGTCACATTTTAACTCACATCCCCCTACCCACTGGAGCAGTCTGTTTTTCTACGTCGGAAATGAAAAGCGAAATAACAGAAGCAATATCGCAAAAGACGTCGACGTCGTGCAAACGAAATTTTGCGCTGGCACCGAAAGCACCAAAAGCAGCAGCAGCAGCAGTGCGATGCGGTCTGGCAATCAAAGGTGCAAAAAATCGTTCACCCAAAACGTGAGTGTGCTATCCAACGGATGGAGAGAAGGTCCAAGGACGGGAGAAAGATAAGAAAGCTCAGCTCGTGAGCAGTGTGTGAGTGTGTTTGTGCTCGAGTTATTTCAACTAGTTTGCCACGTTTTGCTTCTTTTGGTCTTCGGGACGGTACGAACCGGTGCACACAGGTGTGATTTGGGTCAAACATGGCCAAAATTATATTTTACCCCAACAGAGATTCAATTTTGAGAAAATTGAGAGTCTCTCTCTTATCGCTCTCTGTAACAATCATGATCCGCAGCACATCGTGAGAGTCTGTTCATCATCTTCTGCTACAGCTCTGGTTAGATCGGGGGGATAACCGTACATGATAGAACCCATCAAACAAGCTCCAAACTTGGGGTACTGTATTGCTATGAGATGTTTTGAGATTGTTTATCACGCTTGTAAAATAAAACACCTATCCCCAATGTTAAATGAGCGAGAGAAATGAGTTTTGTCATCGCTCTTTCTTTGGGTCTCTCGTTCGGTGCTAGTTTTCATCAAGCTTATTACAGCTTGCGAAACATTGTTGATCATGGACCGATACGGATGTGAAGCATTTCTTTGCTTGCTCTGATCTTGCTTCGAAATAAAATGAGAACTAATTTTGTAATGCCTGGCCCTCAATGATCTTCCGATGCCCTAATAACTGAAAATCGGTTTGTATTCGAAACGTTGCAGGACACCTATTAACCAATCAGTGATTGAAAAATATGTCGTTATTGCCACACAATTGTTCTGGTTACTCCTCTGTGCAGCGACGAGTATGTTGCAAAAGGTGCGCAAAAACCATAGGGAACCCTCCTTGAGGGGAAGGTTATGTGCAGGAAGAACTAGGGCAAACAATAAGCTCCTCGTTGGAGTTTTCCTCTTTGGTCCTTGGCGCAGCATACCGGTTGGCCTGGCTGGGTGTTGAAGTTGTTCCGGGGGAAATTTGCAGTTCGCTCCGGTGGAAAATCGCACAGATCAAATGGATTGTTAGTTCCGAAAGGCGAGCACCAAGGTGGAAGAAGAATGTACGCTCGGCTGCTGAATACAAGTTTTGCTGCGGGATTCGGAGAACTTGCACAGTTTGGATCGTACTGAAGGGAAAAACCTTCAGTTGAGTGAAGTTTTTTTTTGGGAACTTTTGCAGTTCCGGCGATACATTTCTTGTAAATTTATTATAAGGATTTCTGGTTCCTATAATTTACACTTTTCTCATGTCATCTCCACACATTTATCTTACTTTGAATTTGAATGCTTTTAAAGTGCAAAATACACGAAACTACACTGAATTTTAACGAGCATTAGATAGGATCAGGGATTGATTTTAGAAAATTCTGAGAATATCTCTTACTTAACGCTATTGAAGATAATGCTTTGAAAACTAAAACCCTTCACTTAAAAAAATTAAAGGCTTTTTCGAAACAGAGTTGACTTTCTTGCCTCATGTTCTACGAACATTTCCAAAGTTATTAACTGAGAGCTATCTTTGTCATTTGGCCATTTTTGCATTCCTATATCGTGAGGAAAATACATGAATACTCTATGCTCTAGGAAGTCCCGAAAATTCCCACTCCAAAGAGATTCGTGACTCTCTGCATAGTCTTGCTCAATAGCTCCACGTTCATTGCTACAACTATTTGGGCCTCCATACGAAAAGTTAAATGGTGCATTCTGTTAGTGAACATCTAATTATCGACACTATATTGGCTCATCAGCACGTTATTGCTAATAGTCATCCCGAGTTCATTTTCCACCTCCTGAACTATCGGGTTACCTTCCCCATGTCAAAAAACTAAACGAAAATCTCCACCCCGAAACATCATTACCGCTCACGACCAACTGACCGGATGTAGGAAATAAACTATTTATCGACTTTAGTTCTTTCGTCTATTGTTGAGGATCCAGCAACTAACGAGCTCCAGCCGAGTTGCAGTGCAACAACTTCTTTATATTCCGACCGAACATCGTATAATGAAGCCCCAGTACCCATCCGAAACAAGCAGAGAGCAGGATCACCGGAGCTTCATTCATCGAAGGTGAACTATCGTTACACATGAGAGGTCACCGAAAGGGTGATAGGATGAAGGTCGGGTACTCCCCCCCCCCCTCCCAGAGATCAAGGGCGGCACATCTCAGTGAGCTGAGCAGTAAGGGTATGCGATATGCGTTTTATGGGCTTCCTAAAAGATGAATGATGGGTTTCTGAAAGTGTTGCCAAGAACTCCCAAAATGACTACAAAGATTCTTTAGGTTTTCCCAATATATTTTCACAGTTTCATGATAACTATTCAGGCTTGTAGGGGCCCTTACACTCAACATTGAAATAGATTACCTCCCCCCGATGAGAGATACTTTGAAACGTTGAAAACATCTAGTATCTCATAGAGAGCATCTGAAAACGCATTGGAAGATCTTGACAAAATCCTGAAAACTTAAAAAGTAAGTGACAACCGAATTTAGTACTGATTCCACTAGATATATTTCGATATTTCGCATATTTCGACCTCAACGGTAAGGTCGTCCGCTTTTATAAGTATTCCACTAAATAGCTGGAAGGCTTATTATTGCCCTAAAAACACTGTTGGTACCACTGCACAGTGGTCCAGGAATCAGTTTTACGCGGAAAGATGAATTTTAAGCTTTAGAATGAAACATTAGACAAAAACGGTCTTCTACAAAGTTGTTTGTATTAGTAAGGTCCTTTGTTTGGTGTTATTGAAAATTAGAGTGGACCACATTTTCATAGAAATTATGTAACTAACTTTCTTATTTGTTGAAATTATACTATACATGCTTCAGCAAAGTTGTAGACCATTCAATTTTAAGCAACTTTGCCAAAAAAAGTTTTTTTATATCTCTTAAATTGACCGATTTAGAGCTATTTTCCTACGGTGACATAGGGTGGTCCGAACAAAATTGGTTTTCTGGCTCTAGAGTTTTCAATTCAAATTTCTCATCAAAGTAGTCTATGAAACACTTTTAGATCTTTAAAAAATGCGTAGTTTGGTGAGTGAAGAAACTCGTTATCTCTTTCCGTTTGGGAGTTATTGTTGTTTTTCTCTCAAAAACATGCCTACTTTGATTGTGAATATTTTTGATTGGGGCAAACATAAAAAATATCTTTTGACGGCATTCAAAAGACAAAATAAAATTATTTTTGCAATTTCTCATCGTAATAGGCTGTTTTTCATCACGCCAACCTGTCATGATACGGCCTACTTTCCTGCACTGAAGTATGCAGTGCGGGAATAGTCATTACCTAACTGAAACCAGTGCTGTAATGATTCATTACGCAACGCTTTCTCATTACGCAACTGTTTTCAGTTGCGTAATGAATCATAACACAACCATTTCTCAGAAATTGTAAAATAATGGTGGATGCGTTCCGATATAATTTCTGATACCCTCAAGTGGTCTTCTACGAAATTGCAAAAAATGTTGTACGTAACTCGTTGCAGAACTCGATTTTTACAGCACTCGTCGTAATTATCCTACTCGGCAAGCCTCGTAGGATAATTTTACGACTCGTGCTGTAAAAATCATCATTCTGCAACTTGTTCCGTAAACTACTAATATTATATCAAAAAATTACAAATGTGTTATTTTTGTTACTCTAATAAAATGTTCTTAAAAACAAATGATTTTAAGCAGAAAAACTTTAATAACTTTTGAACTAAAAAAGATATCAGCAATCTTTTTGCATGAAAATTTGCGTTTTGTTAAGTTCTAAAAGTCGTTCATAGACCTCTTTGACCAGAAATCTGAAATAAGAAAGATAGAGCTTTAAAACTATTTTGAAGATTTTCATAGTATATATATCTTTATTATTTTGCATTTTGAGCATGAAAATAAAATTTTAGACAAAAATGATCTTCTACAAAATTATTTATAAAAATGTAGGCTTTCATACTGAGTCATTCAAAACTAGGGTGGTCCACAATTTCACACAAATCATATAATCAACTTTTTTATTTGCAAAAATACTGGTATATACTCTTAGGCAAAGCGGTAGAACTTGGAATTTGGACCAACTTTGCCAAAAAAGTTTTTCTGTAGCTCAAAATTTGACCAATCTAGAGCATTTTTCCTAATCATCAAAGGGTGGTCCAACAAAAATCAGTTTTTCAATTCTAGTGTCTTAAATATTAGTTTCTCGTCAAAGTCGTCTATAAACGACTTTTAGAACTTAACAAAACGCAAATTTTCATGCAAAAATATTGCTGATATCTATTTTTATTCAAAAGTTATTAAAGTTTTTGTGATAAAAAATATTTGATTTTCAAGGTGTTTTATTAGAGTTACAAAAATAACACATCTGTAATTTTTTGATATAATTTACAATTTTTTTTTGTCTTTTAAATGCCTTCAAAAGATATTTTTTATGTTTGCCCCAATCAGAAATATTCACAATCGAAATAGGCATGTTTTTGAGAGAAAAACAATAATAACTCCCAAACGAAAAGAGATAGCGAGATTCTTCACTCACCAAACTACGCATTTTTCAAAGCTCTAAAAGTGTTTCATAGACTACTTTGATGAGAAATTTGAATTGAAAACTCTAGAGCCAGAAAACCAATTTTGTTCGGACCATCCTATGTCACCGTAGTAAAATAGCTCTAAATCGGTCAATTTAAGAGATATAAAAAATGTTTTTTGGCAAAGTTGCTTGAAATTGAATGGTCTACAACTTTGCTGAAGCATGTATAGTATAATTTCTACAAATAAGAAAGTTAGTTACACAATTTCTATGAAAATGTGGTCCACCCTAATTTTAAATAACATCAAACAAAGGACCTTACTAATACAAACAACTTTGTAGAAGACCGTTTTTGTCTTATGTTTCATTCTAAAGCTCAAAATGCATCTTTCCGCGTAAAACTGATTCCTGGACCATAGTGCACTGTGATGGCATTTGAGACTTCTGCTAAACACGAAACTCCGATAAGAAACTTAAGAAACATCTAGGATCATTTGGGTAATCTCTGGGAAACTCTCCGATTTCTCACTGAAACCATCAATAACCTCTGAAAACACCCACTACAATCTCTTTGAACATCTTAGAAATGTCTTGAAAACCTCTTAGAACTCCTAAATTTGTTTTCTAGAAATTGCTAACGGTATACTCCGTGGAATGAAAGTCACTACGAACCTTTGAAAGGTTAATTCTGTGGTTTTCAATTCAGGGTTTCTAAAATTCTAAATCAAACATTTTCAACAGCTACGTGTCAATATTATCATAGGACACTATTCAAACATGTATTGATTTACATATACGCCATACTGCCCATAATTAATACCATGGAGAGTCATCAAATGACAAATACTTTCTATCAACTTACTGATTGGTTGATTGATTGACTGATTGATTGATGATTATGTTGATAGAAAGTATTTGTCATTTGATGACTCTCCATGGTATTAACTCCAATTTGTCAAAAATGTTTTGCAGTAATGGGCAGCATAGCACTAAAGTAATGGAGAAAATCTAATGGATCTTTGATTTTTTCTTGCTCTATCAAATCACGGATAAGAGATTCCTTAAGACGCTTTTCTTTCAGTTCTTCGTAGAATTTCTTCAATAATCAATCTACGGCTTTTTTTTCTAAAATTGTACCTAGGAATTCATTGAATCCAATCGTGAGCAATACCTTAAGGAAGTTTTTTGGAAAGATACATGGAATTTTACCAGAAATTTCAAAAAAAGGAATTACGTTATGATTTTTTCAAGAGTTCTAGCAAAGAACTCAATGAGAACTTTAGACTCTTCCGAGTATTTGTCTGATATGGCACAATCTAGATTTTTTAGATATGTTTTGAAGATATTTTAACACATTTCTTCTTAACCTCGGTCAGGAGCTACAATCGGATTTCTGATTTATTAATAACATATTCATGCAATCACTTGAGGAGTTTAGTTTTTTGTTCCTTGTAAAATTCTTCCAGTTTTTTTTTTCCTTGACATATCTTTAGTCAATCATTTAGAAATTGATCCTGATAATACTCTTTTGATCGTCAATTTTTCAATTATCTTTCAAAAAATTCCTTTTTTAATTTACTCTTGAAATCCTTGATGAAATGGTACTTGAGTCTTATCAAAGAAAATCATGCAGTGCTACCTGTGAGAACTCATGCAAGAATTTTTTCATAGGTTCTTTTAGAAATTTTGCTTATTTTCCTTCTGGAGTTTTTAAAATAATTTACATCAATTCCGATTCTCTATGACCATTTTGAGAAATTGCACGATAAATTGTTAAAATTATCAAAACATTCCTGCATGAATTATTCCAATAACTTATCGAGGAAATATCAGGAATTTCACTAGGAACTAGGAAGCATTGCCTTAGGTAGGTACTCTTCAAGAAATTGCTCCAAAGGTTGTTGGCAGTATATTGCCACAAACTTTTTTGGATATTATCCTACGAATTTCCCTAGAAATATATTGCGAGCTTCTGAAAAGAAGTTTGCAGAACAATCTGTATACAATAAATTGAAATTCTACAAGTTTCTGCAAAGTTTATTAGATACATTCTTGGAGAAATTCTTGGGGGTATTTTTCAAGTATTTCTGGAATAATTCCAAACAAATGTTTGGATGTTTATAAAGAATTCTCGGTTAAATTTATGCAGACGTCTCTAGATGATTTTTTTTACAAAGATGTCAAATTGGTATAGTTCCTGGAGAAATTTGTAATTAATTTGTAATTTATTGTAGTGATCTGGAAGAAATAAATAGATTCTTAGTGTCACATTCAAAACAACCGTAGAAACCCAAGTAATCAGTAAGCACGATAAAGCGGCACGGTAACAGCATTATATGCGCATATAGGGTAATCATTTGATGCATGTCAGTTTTATATACGCATAAAATGCTATTATAATGCCAGAAAAGGCGAAATAACGTGCCATTATAGTGCCAAGATATAACCGTGCTTCTCTGCACCACTAATGCTGATATAAGACCACGTGAGAAACGTCAGTTGTTTTCGCCAGATTTTTAGGGCGAATATTTTGTGCTTTCGCGTACGTAGCTAGAGAGCTTTCGCGTATGCGGCCAAGCAACTGGTACACGAGGTAAATAAATGAATTAATGGAAACGGAAACCTCTAATAGTATGCAAAAAATGTAATAAAATGATACAGATAATGGTACTTCTCCGTATCAGACATATTCGTTTTGGTAGTTTTGATCCTTTTGAGGACTTGCAATTTCCACATTTTGATCCTCGTTTTATGATGATGAAGTTCCTCATTTTGCGTCTCGAACCTGCGACACCCGTATTGTTGAGTTGTTGTCCTGCTCCTTTGCTCCTACGGCCACATAAGATGAATAGTATTGGAAAGAAAAGTGACCAATTTAAACCATCACTTTTCCCCGTCATAAAACCTGCAATTGTAGTAGTGAGAAGATTTATGTTTGACTCCCTAAAACCACTATACACAAACACAAAGCACGTGGTATATCTGTCATAACACTGGATGGCATTTAAACATGCCTTGTATTCGAATATAAAGCCAATATTGTGCTTATTTAATGCCTGTATGCATCAGGCTTAGAAGCATTAATGATGCTGTAATAGGGTTTCTATGCAGCGGAAGTGCTGTTATAAGGTGTGCAAGCATTTGTGGTGCTATTAAAATGCATGTACGCATCTATGATGCTGATTAAGGGCTTATGGTTACTTGGGAAGTACGCCATAACAATTTCTGTAGAAAAAAAAAAAGAATTTTTAAATCTTTTCATGGAGATATCTCCAAAAAAACTTCTGACTAAATCTTTGTACGATTTTTTCAATAATAAGAATCTTTGAAAGTAATGCAAAATGCATGGTAGATTCCTTGAAAAATTCTTGGAGTAATGTCTAAAGAAATATATTGAGATATCTGAAGAAAAAAGTTAGATTAAATTTGGAATAATTCCTTACAGGATCCAATCTCGACACACCCTTAAATCGCTAAATATTTTTTGGAGTTTTGTAGTTCTGAGTGTTATTCCCGAAGGAATTCAAAAATAAATAGTTAATGCCATCTCTGCAACAAATGTTAGTATGGATCTCATGATTTGTGCCTTTGAAGCAATCGATTTTGTAGAATACGTTGAAGAAGGGAAACGAAAAACAAATCCTGGAAAAATCTCTTAAGAAACTTTCAGCCGTTAAAGCGAACATTTGATGTCGGATTTCTTGGAGAAAGTCTTTTTTAGATACTTGGGAAAAATGCTGGTGGTCCTTCTATAGGAATTCCTAAGGAACTGTATGAAATCCTTATATCTCGTTTCAATATCTGGCTAGGCTGAAATTACCGGTCAATAGGAACTCTACCAATCAAATCTGTAGACATTCACCAACCTGAATTTTTTTTAAGGCTTTTAATCGATCCGTTACGGGCTTCGGAGGCTCGAGCAAGTGGTTTTGTTTTTTTTTCTCGCTGGAATTAACGTTTTATTTCGGTTTTCGTGTTTCGCTAGGCAGTTGATTGTTGTGCAGTCGAAAACGAAATATAAACTGGTGAGTTCGTTTCATATTTCTATTTCAAACGAGATAAATATGATGGTTGTAGTATCGAGACTGCTAAAGGAATATCAATCGTATCTGTTAAGCAAACACTGAATAGTAGATTATTGTCTGTGTAAACCTTAGTTTAAGTTTTGTATAAGGTTTAAATTCAACAAGCCTTATTCATGTTCACCTTACAATACCTCAATACAATACCTTTGAATGGAATGACAGCAGTGTCTACCTGACGCTTCCACGGGTCTCGCGATGACAAAGACCGCCAGCAAAGGGTTGTGTATTTAGCTGGTAGTGCAGCACTGTTGTCCTTCTGACATCAGCAAGAGTGAGAGGTGCCAGATGGGAGCTTGGGATTCTTGTCTTTTCCAAGTGAAACTTATCCATACAGCCGTATAGAATACCAACTTTAGCAATTCCTCCGGAAGGAGGCCGCCGAGCGTCTGGTCCATTTGACCAGGAGCTCAAGCATTTGTCAAGTAGCCTTGAACAAGCGACCTGGTACCGCTTTCAAAGTACCTTAGCCCTCTGGAGTGCCAACCGGCACATCAGGATGGATGCCAGTAAAATCCTGATTATGGTATACTGGTCACAGCGCAGGACAACGGTCAGGACACGAATTATGGATCACAAACTCCATTGCGACACAGAGTTGACAGCCGTGTTATTCTACTCCCCGATTATTGATGGGTGACACCAACTTGAAAAGGCGAGTAGGCTAATAATGCGATTGCCCCCGTCACGGTAAACTTTGGCAGGCCTTTGGATACGTTCGGAACCCGTCCATATTAAATGACAAGTAATAGGCTCGGATGATCAAACCCCGATCAACGCATTTCCGGCTCTGAACACGATTCTCATAAGAGATAACCATGGGATCGTCAAAGGTGACTACGTACGGCGGGGAATGATAGCGGCCCAGAGAGAATCTAATTGAAATCGAAAAAGGCGCGACGAACCCTTCCGCCAAAGGTGGATTAGTAAGATCACCACCATCGCAGCTAGGGCAACAGCAGCGCGATCAGGAGGAACAGCAGCAACAGCAGCAGCAGTAGCTTCAGGAGCAGCAACAAACTCAGGTCGGTGCATGGTCAAAAGTACCACAGCTACCGAGAGTTGTAGCAGCTAAGAAACTCGTGGACGAATTGTACGAATGCATCGATAAAAGAAGCAATGTGCACAAAATCATCAAGACATTGGATCTGAAGATCATAGAAACCCTTGGACTAGCTGTCAAGGAATGGGCGGCCGTTGCACAGAAAGCGGAGTTGACTGAGAAGGAGTTGTCGGCGGCCAAGACTGCCTTAGAAATAAGGAAAGCGACGACTTGACAAACGACGATACCAATAACTTTTGCGAGGGAAACCAACGCAAAAAGGGACAAACCCCAGAGGACGAAAAGCGTGCCCTTCACGCCGAAGAGGCCAAGAGTTATCACCAGGAGATGCAAGACCGGGTGGTTCCAAGAAACACGAGGACGCTCCCGTCAAAGAGGCAGTCCTAGCGAATGCAGTAGCCACCGATACCCCGTGGGAAATCGTCAAGGGGAAAAAATCGAAAGACGAAAACAAAGAGCAGGTCCGTAAACAAAAATTCTCGAAAACTTATTCAAATAGTCTCAAGTCAAAAAAGTGAATAAACTTACTTTATTGATCCTACGTGTTTCGCAGACGAAATTCCACATGTTCCGCTCCTATCCAACTAGATTTTTCACTTTTAAAACGTTTAATTTCCGGATTAACAAAACGACGAAAGTAAGATTTTCAACTTTCGCCACCTAACCACTACTTTCGCCGCCCCGCTGTATAGAGAGACATAGTGACTTAACCACGAATCAAAACAAAACACTACTTGGGCCGATTTTACACTGGTAGAAAAACGTCGAAAGTAACTGTATGAAACAGCTTATCATTTTGTTATAAATATTTTTGTTTAAAATAATAGAAACTACCTAGTTTTTGAACGCGATTTGATTGTATGCGAAATTTGAGCGATATACTCGGCGAAAAAATGTTAAAAAGGTGATTCATTTTAAAACAGTTTTAGAAGACAGGTTGTGATTCTTCTCAATTAGTTTTCTCAAAACCGCATGGAAGTTACTTACGTTGATTTGAAAAAGTTATCGAGAATTATTTAAAAGCCGGAAGAAAGGCGAGGCTCCTCCGGCGAGGAGAAGGTTCTCCGTGCAATACGGACAAAACCGGAGCTCAAACAGCTAGGTGCAGACGTGCGGAGAGTCGGGCGCTCCCGCACTGGAGATATGATCCTGGAGCTTAAAAGAGACCCGATGGCCAGCAGCTCTTCTACAAAGAGCTTACTGAGAAAACCATGGATAACAAAGGAGAAAACCATGGATGACATGAAGGAGAAGTGCAAGCTAGGAGAAGTGCAGATGCTGATACGCATAGGGAAGGCGCAATCCAGAGTGCTAATAGCATCAACTAGGCTTCCAATTGAAGCGGCCATCGAGGCACTAAAAACGGAGAAGATCAAAGTAGGGTGCTTGATATGCCCACTGAGTGTCTCTCAGAAACCGGATGCATGCTATATATGCCACGAGTACGGTCATCTTGCTAGATTCTGCAAGGGGCCTGACAAAGGTAATTTATGCAGAAGAAGGCCACAAGGCGCAAACCTGCCGGAAGCCTCCAAAGTGTATGATCTGCGCTAACGGAGCGAGTAACAACCACGTTACATGAGGTCTGCGATGCCTGGCCTTGATAAAGGCGACTGCTACCAAACCACACTGGAGGTAATACAAACTAATCTCAACCAATGTGACACAGCACAACACTTGCTGAGGCAATCTGCGGTGGAGTACAAGTGGGATGTGACTATCATATCCGAACCATACCGTTTCCCTGCCGGCGATGGGAACTAGATAGCAGAAAACGTGAAATCAGTGGCCGATATGGACGGTGGGAAGATATCCTTTCTGAAAAGTGGTACATCGTGCAGATGAAGGCTTTGTTATAGCCATGTCGGGAACACTCCGCTCCACCGTCGGGGACTATGCCGGGTAGCGATCGTTACAAATTACCAGTTTTGGGTCGTCGGGGCGCCGGTGATCCGGCAGCTACCCTTCAACCGGAATCGCTGGACCGACCTCGGCATCCATCTGGTCAAACCAAGTGAGCTCGAGAATCAGTGGATTAGCCGTAGGTGCAAAAGCTGCGCAGGGCTCTGGCGAGATGCCAGCCCCAAGCGCGTCGCAACAGAGCAACGAAGTGTAGCAACCACAGAAACGGCATTAGAAACATAGCCCTGGCGCCGTCTCAGCCCCAACTGCACCATGAAGTGAGTCACACGCAGGAAGCGAGGCATGAAGCAGTGCTGGTTAGCACAAAAGCATAGAACAGATAGCAATGATGACAACAAAAACAGCTGCCAAAATTAACGCGAACACTAGCGCACCTGGTGGCAGCGGGCAAGCTTTTTACACAGTAAATTTTTCGAAAAATGTACTGAATTAGACAAAAAAACTCGTCTAAATCTTTTTTTATATATTTACTCTAAGGTTGTTGAAAAAAAAGTAGTCTCCAGAAAGAGTGCAATATTTTCATTGAACCCATGACGACCATGAAATTTTAATCGCAATTCAGACATAACTTACATTTTACTTAGCTAAAAATTCACAATTTTTTGCACATATATTTTTAGTTATCGCAAACATTAAACTTTGCAAAAAAAAGTCAATTTTCCTTTTTTTTTAATATTTTGAAAAGAAGCAGTTTTACTGAAAAAAGTTTTTCTACAAACCAAATTTATGATATTTGGTATATTGCTTTTAATTAGTTCATTTAAGAATGATTGCCTATTCAAAATATTGTCATTTTTGTCTCTTATTTATTTGTTTTTAAGCAACAAGTCGAACTTCATGGTGCAACTTCAACTCAAAATTAATAAACAATTTTCTAAACCAAGAGTCAGAAATTTACTGAGATTGTCATATAAGTTCTCCTAATTTGACAAATTCCGTGTAATTTCGAGGAATTTTCTAAATTTCATGTTGAAGGCCAAATTTCGCGTATTTAGCGGGTTCCGCGAATCAACATTGTCCTTACTTTTCTCTCTGGTACGTGATCATACAAGTCGAACATTGTTCTCGATAAAACTCCCTCAAGTTTTTTGCATCTTTTTTTCTACGATTAGCATATAAAGAAGAGGGTAAACCATCTAGAGTAAAGAACGATTTCTTAAAAACTTACTTGAATTGTTTGTAATTCAAGAGCTTTCTAGATGTTTTTTTCTGAGATTCAGAGGATTTTGATAAAAAAAACTCTATATCAGATATTTTAATTTCTTATTCACCTTTTTGAACTTTTAGAGCTATTATACGGCTGGTACAGTGATTCTTTATGTTTATGAATATTCTTTATTTCAAGGATATAATTTTACAAATTGATATGATAAGTTTAATATCGTATTGTCGATGCAAAATTTAGACCAAGACAAACAAGCCAGAAAAACTTCCAACTTGAAAGTAAACTATTAGAATTTTTTAATGCAACTTCGACTCAAAATTAATAAACAATTTTCTAAACCAAGAGTCAGAAATTTACTGAGATTGTCATATAAGTTCTCCTAATTTGACAAATTCCGTGTAATTTCGAGGAATTTTCTAAATTTCATGTTGAAGGCCAAATTTCGCGTATTTGGCGGGTTCCGCGAATCAACATTGTCCTTACTTTTCTCTCTGGTTCATGTTCATCCATGTAATTTCAGTTAATTCACGTGAAGTTTTTTTTCTGGAATATTTATAACATACAATCAATAATTATTCCGTTTATAATGAAAAAAATAAAATAAGAGGAGATGGTTTTATAGTGTGCGACCATTATGATATAATCACAGTATTGTGATTTGCTTTGATAAATGGATCATTGGGAAAGTTGTGTATCGCACTTCGAAGGTCACCAAGCAGTGTTTCCAAATATGTTTCTAAGCAAATGGATCCATACCAAAGTTCTTCAAATGTACATTTACGCGACAAATTACACTGGTTTTTCTATCCAAATGCAGATTTGCACTTGACTGCATCATTGCCACAATTAATTATAATCGAACAAGCCTATTTCAAATGGCTGACATACTTTTACAAATGTTTTACAAGCAAGTTTTGTGAAACAAATAAAACAAACAAACTAGCAACCCTGCTGAGAGCACATGCTTTTGATAAAACGTAAACAATTTTCGTTGGCGCGAAACCGATTCACTGCCTTTTCTTGCCCGCCAACGGCGAAAACAAAGGGTTTGACGTTTCCGCACTTATGAACCCGCCCGCACTTCTGAAGTGCGTTGTCCAATAAGGTGGGAACTGCGCAATAATTCAGTAAACAGATTGAGCCATTTGTCTCATTTATGTCATCTTCAAAACCGAAAATTCCGAAGTTTGCAAACAACTAGAAATAACATAAGAGTTCATGCAAAAAATCATACCGGATTGATTCAAACTTTGACCCATCTCCAGGATAATACGTCATAAGGGGGTTTAATCAGATCCGTCGCACTCGGGCTCAGATTGGGTACCACTTCTAGTACTGCATTTGGTCCCTCGGTGGTGCAAAAGGTACCCAAGTTTGACAGATCGCAGTATACTTTTCACGGCATTCTAGATTACCTTCTTCTTCTTTCTGGCATTACGTCCCAACTGGAACAAAGCCTGCTTCTCAGATGAGTGTTCTTATGAGCACTTCCACAGTTATTAACTGAGAGCTTTCTTTGCCGATTGACCATTTTTGCATGTGTATATCCGTGTGGCAGGTGCGAAGATACTCTATGCCCTGGGAATCGAGAAAATTTCCTTCACGAAAAGATCCTCGACCAGCGGGATTCGAACCCACGACCCTCAGCATGGTCATGCTGAATAGCTGCGCGTTTACCGCTACGGTTATCTGGGCCCCCTAGATTACCTTATGAGCCCTAAAATTTTGGGCAACTACAAGGGACATGGAGGTCTTTGGTTTAATCCTTAATGGAAGAAAGTTTTAAGTCCGATAAATGCTAAAAAAATCAGTATCACACAAAACATCTATCTAAGGAAAAAAACGTCGTCATAAACATTAATATTTTTTAACTCTTAAGCATATTTTTCAACCAAGTTTTTACCTCATTAAATATTGTGACATTTATATTTTCAACTCATTAAATGTTGCTGGAAAATAATTGCATTTATGAATGCAAGCATTTTATAAATATATTAATTTTAGAAGTTTGTGATTATGTCGGATGAGTTTGGGGATCTTCACCGCGTTTATTCGTCATCTCACGTTCAAGTGCATTTAAGACACCTAATCGATCCGACGTAATTTCGCATTTCGACCTGCATTATTTAAGAAATTCGTAGGAATAAATGACCAAAGAATAGTGTAAATTTCATCAAATAAAGAAACAACAACTTAGCCATTGTATTCTTGCTGGATAGCGGATCTGATGCGCTATACAACGTGCCATGTCGAGCATTGAATAACGCCTAGGAGATAAATCTTTATTATGCATTCCAAACTGTGGTGCCAAAGCAGAGTAGAATTGTATTTATTCAATTCAAGGAAACTGAATAACATAACAACGCGATAAATTAATCAACCTTGCACTCGTCTAAAAATTTGAACATCAGACGGAGGTTTCTGCTTCATTTACATCATAGCAATCCTTTGGTGGAGAGAAATAAACAAAACTCTATACTTTGGAATTGAATTTTGAGTTCGTTCACAAATTTCACAACGCCGAAAATGATCATTTCCGACACCCACCCACCCTCTTGTAACGCTTTTTGTATGAGTAATCTAAAAAAATGTATGAGCGGTTACATCTTAACGACCCCCACCCACCCCCTGCAGCTTTATGAAGTTTGTGAAAAGGCCCATTGAATAATTTCAAATGTATTCTTCACGAGAATGTTAGTGCGATCGTGTTGGAAGACTCGTTGCGTGAAGGAGTTCATGTAGCTAACACATCCTCAAAGAAATCCAAAAGAACGTCAAAAGCCAATAAACAGCGGAAAAAATGTTCATGTTTGCAGTTTAAAGCGTGTCGGGCTTTTGTTGACAAATGTTTTGATTCAGGTGCACTGCAAGGCTTACTGTGCTGGCGAATCAACGGTCTTGACATAACGTCAGACAAATTATACGAGCGAGACAGATCATTTTAGACGAAATTAACGTCAATATCCTGCACTGTAAATTCCAGTGGGGCAAATAGTGTTTTATTCGCCTACTCTTCTCCACATTTTCTTGTACTCTAGATGAAAAATACTTTTTGTTCTAAGATGGCTATCTGTTCTGTGACAAAAGCCTCCCCCATGAAGTAATGCCAAGAGGCAGTTCCGGGGGGAATGGCTCCTGGGTGAAGGTGGATTTAGTCGTTACTGGATTTCGAGTCCGTCACACTGGTGCACGATGGACGAATTCGATATGACCAGCCTACATATCGAACTTATACCATTCGAACTGCATGGTTAGTTCGTTAATAGCAATTTACCACCTCCTTAAAATAAAAAAAACCAACAAGCCATGTTGAGTTTTTCTTTAGGAACTGAAAATGATGCGACGTTTTTGACCCCAATGTCCTTTCCAATAAAGCGTGTCATTTACCAAGACGAATCCTGTAATTCAACCCATTCCCATTTTCTAAACTCCCAGTGTTTTCTCTTAAGCAGATGACTCAACGGCTTTATCATATCGAGTAACACATCAACATTTTCTCTCCAATTCAAATTGACCTGCATTCGGATGCAGCATTATACAAGGAATGGGAACCTCATATCTCTGTGATTACACGTCCAATTGAAACTCTCTAAGCCGCATTCAGAGGACAGAGTTTTTTCTTAAATCGTATGTATCTTGCCAAGACCATGTTTTGAATTTTGTTTACTAAACTTTTACTTAAAGTTGTGACATTTTTCAAAAAACACACTGAAAACACATAGCATTGGATCAACCAAAATTTTAAAACAAGGTATCATTAGAATCGTAATCTTACATACTTTGAAGAGCACTCACGATTTTTTTGCGGAAAAATCTGAAACTATTCAAAATTAATGAAACAGTCATTCAAGTCATCGTGCATAAGTTTGGGTTCACCTGAACTAACTTGAAAAACGAAAATTCTATGAAATCTCAAACCAATCATGTCCGCGCCATTATTTGCGTTTGAAAAAGCTATGAATTATTAAAATCGGTTGAAAAACAGCAAACATATTGAAAAAAACTGATTTAAGTGTGGCTCACACACTGGGGCAGATCGCTGTTTTCGACGGCCAAAACCTCTAGTACTCTAGTTATGCACCCTAGAGGTTTGGTGTCTTCGACAAAGTGTTTTGGAATAACTTGTACTATATTTTGACACATTCAGATTTGATCTAGATTAATGGAAACTGATCTAGATCAGTTTTATCTTTTGATAGGAGCGTCCTAGCAAAAAACTTTCTTCTGCAAAGTTGTTCATTGAGGCATTTTTGACATATGTTCGGAAGGCACTTACACTCTATCACTGACGTGGATGATTTTCGGTTTAAACGGTATTTTACGAGATTATATATCGCATACCCTTACAGAGCAGCAGCACTGTTGAGTAATGGTCCCCTTTTGTGCGTTGATGATGACGATGACGATGCAGGTGTTGCTTTTGGTGCTGAGCTTTCCTGTTACCTCTAGCCATAAGAAAAAGTAACATATTTCCAAAGTTCGTCCCTTCTCCCAGAGGTTGAGCTGGAGGACCTGTCCTATCGAACGTTTGCCCATGGTACAAACCTTCTTCTGGAAGGGGGCGGAGCCGAACGGAAGGAATGTTGGTGCGAAGCTCGAGGAGTCCTACCTTCTCTCGGTGCGGTTTGGTTTCGGCTTTGGTCTTAAGCGATTCCAGCTCTGCTTGCTTGTACCAACGCTGAGCTAACGAATGAAGCAGCGAATGGGGCGGAAGCATCAGAGAAGCAGCTTTTCTCCGGAGCTTGTTTAGTTCGTCCCACATGGAGCAGAAAAGTTAAGATGCTTTGCACAATTTCTTTTTAATAATAGCATTCCAGGTGAAACCGTACTTATGTGTGGGTTCTAGTCGAGGGGGGGGGGGAAAGACCGGAGATCGTGAAAAATTTATATATTGGAACAGGATGTTTCTGACTGACTGAGCTTTAAGAAATATGCAGAAGTTGTTCGAGAGTTATGCATGAATGGATCTCGTATGTATGAGGATAATTTGCGAAAGATATCGTTCACCAGTGCAGTACTGCTGGCGAGTGGAACTTGTTGATTAAAGATGATTTTTTCAAACATGGAGATCAAAGACAAATAAATTTTTATCGGCTTCTAGGAGGTTATCACTATTGCTGCATTATCTGCTATCCTCAGTCAGGCAGAATTTGTTCCTCAAAACAATATTTCATCCCAATTGACATTTTCTGAGCTGCCTGTCTAATGAGTGTGAGGGAGAATCTTTTTGTCAATGAAAGGAGTTTATATGTATTCTTCAAATTTGAGCAAATCTCACGTGAGGGTGAATAACACATAGGTATAAACAATTTTCTACGAGCTTGAAGCTGTCCCTAGTAGGTGAACAAAAGGAATGTGCTCTAAAGGAATTACTGACGAAGAAAATCAACTATTGATTTGTTGGAGAAAAGAGATAAAAGATAAAACATAATATCCAAGAATACTATGAAAAAGTATTGAAGAATATATGGTTAGTATATTTATTGCCCAACAGATCAAAATCAAAATATGATCTGATAGATGACAATAAATAAAAGAACAGAAAATCGACAACCAGCATCGAACCCTCGACCTTCAAATTTCTACACAGAGATGCCAACCATTCGGATATACCTCACAGCTATACGAAGGAAATAAGAGCTTAATGTTCTTCGCTGCCAGAGACTACTTGTTGATCTTAGAAGTTGTCTCAACGTCTCAAAGTCAGCCTATTTGATGATGAATGTTTTTTGTTTTAAGTCAAAGAACGAATTTTAGATATCCAGCTGTCACTTAGAGTTTTACCAAATTTCCTATCTTTTTTTCAATATCAAATTTAGATATGAAATCAGAATTTGTTCGTTTCGCGATATGATTTTGATATTCTCATAATATACACAACAACAATTTCGTATATGTCATAATTTCAGGGTATATCCCACAATTTTAAATAAGTAGTCATGTTTTATAACTAAAACAAGTCGTCTATACGAGCACCAGGGTTGGATGATATCAGGGAGTTCTTGAACATTCCAAAGTCAATTGGTCCAATACGATTATACAACTTCATGAGGCTCCTGAGTATGAACCTCATTGGAAGTGTTGGTAAATCTCTTATTGTTTTTGTTGACCATAATTTGTACACTCTATTAAGTTCCTCGAAGGAATTTTTTGGATTCTTGGTGGAAATAAAAACATAAACGTTAAAAATTTATAATGTTTTGAACAAATTGGATCTCTCTCTACACGGAAAAGCTAAGTTTACATGAAAAATAAACTTCATTTAAGAGGTTTATTTTACAGTATCCTTTCAAAAACGGTTCCAATAGGGTTTAAAAATAAATAAACATTGCAAAACTTCCACCAATCTCTCATATCCGGATGTATGCTGCTGTTTACCAATATAATGAAGCAAACAAAGCTCCATCTCTGATGGGGATAAACCCTGCAACGTAGAGCTGATCGCTGCTAACGCCAATTCTCCCGTCGTTGCCAATCATTCAATAGGCACAAGAAATCTTTCGCTCAACCCCCATCATCGAACGTTTGATATCGTTCTTGTTGTTGTTGCACAGCGTTGACTCTTTCCGGTGAATGATTTCTGTTTCTTCGCCTTCCTTCCGGTTTTTCTTCCGAAGCTTTCAACTCCCAATCTCACGATTCCCCCTCCTAAGATCGAACATTACACAACAAACGGTGCTGCGTGTACTTGAACTCGAAACCATCGCTCGATTCGTCCCCTCCCAGCACTTCATACCCCAACGCCGAAGACGGAAGTCCCACCCAGCTGCTCCTCCATCTCTTCCGGAGAAATCTATCAGACCGGCAACTGTATCGAAGAATCGCTGCTGGTTGCCAATGACGGTCCAACAGCTCAAAAAGCAGCAAACTGGCAAACGGTGAACAGTCTGAGGCGTGGGCGTAGTCAGGATGCAGGATCGTTTTTATGACCCTCTGCTTCAATCTCCCAACCCCTTGTGTATGAAGGATATCCATGGCAACGTGGAGTCCAAAAAGAGACTTTTCAATTCATCGGCTGAGTAGCGATTCTAGTTTGTAGCTTAGCTAATTCCCAATTGGAAAACTCTAAAGATTTCTTTCTTATAAAACCCTCTTTTGTGGCTTTTTCGGTCGAACGTAGTGAAAACGGGATAGTTTTTTAATTTTCAACGTTTCGGCTTGTGGTTGGAGCCTTCCTCAGGGAGGTTATATGTGTATATAACACATATAACCTCCCTGAGGAAGGCTCCAACCACGAACCGAAACGTTGGAAGTTAAATAACTATCCCGCTTTCACTACGTTTGACCGAAAAAGCCACAAAAGAGGGTTTTATGAACAATCCAAACCGGTCGTAGTGAAAGCCGATTTTCATACAAAATGCTCAACTTTGGCAGGCTGTAACATTACCACAAAATATGAAATTTTTCACCATACCAGTTAAAAAGTTAAGCACCAGGTGAAATCGCTCAAAATAATAGTAGTTTTTTCTTTTGTAAATGTTTGTTCAGCAACTATTTTGTAAAACTTTGGATTATTTATACATACGCTTGGGTGGAAATGGTTAAAACGATGAGTAAAGAAAGATTCAAACCTCAAAATACAGCAGATATTTGAATTATTTAAACTACTATTATTTTGAGTGATTTCACCTGGTGCTTAACTTTTTAAACGTAGTGTTTTGACCAATGATCAATATTGACACAGATTATAAAACTAGAAGAGATTTTTGAGAACTTATGAAATAATGGTGCAAAAAAATCGAGGAAGAAAAACTTTATCAAGGTTTGAATATGTTTCTTGCGGAAAAAATGAAGCTACCGGTAGAGGGGTTATAGGTGTTCTTCTGAGAAAACTAGCATATGTTCGCCCAAAAATCTCTTCAAATATTCTTCCAACAGTGTAGATCTTAAAACTTAGAGCACTGTTATGAGTTGTGAACGAAATATTTATAAAAGATCTGCGTTCAACTGCTCGAAGGATTTATTAAGAAATTTTCCAACAATTATCATCAAGTAGTTTTCTAGTTATGACATCCTCAGGAATTATTTAACAGATTCATTCAGTAGTAACAACTGGAATATCTCTCGAGGTATTACCATAAATATGTTATAACATTCCATTTGCTAAACAAGTTCCAACTAATTTACAAAGCATATGTGGAAAATATTTCAGATTATTTCCGTGAAACATATCATTTTATAACATAATTTCTTATTCAATCATTCCAACTCAATTTACAAACTTCGCAAAAAAAAAATCCGTAAATAGAATTTACACAAAAATAATGTAAATTGCGGTTGTAGTTTTATTCAACTAATTTTATAAAGTTTTTGTTTTCATAAATCTTTATATTAAGGAAATTCTTAAAAGATTTATAATCTCATCCACGAGTTTCTCAGCATTCAGAGACTTCGTCAATAGCTTGGTTTAGAACCGGTTAATTTTTTTTTCTAAAAACTCCTTCAAGATTGCTTTTTATGAATTTTATTTAAAATATCCATTTCCTCAATATCTGTTGTGACTTTGAGTAGAATCCGAGATTTGATGTTTTGAGGAGTATTTAAAGCATCTTTGGAGCAATTGTTTAGGCTGTTCTGATTGGTATTTTTGGATAATTCACAGTAGTAACACTTGAAGGAGTTTGAAAGGTATTCTTCAAATATTCCCGAACTAATCGTTTTTGGAATTCTGAAAAAAAAATTAATGGTTTCTCAGGGATATCATTGGAAAAGTTCCTAAATACCGTTTTGTCTCAAATTCCAAACATGTATCACATTCCGAACAGTGATGATTTCAAAGGTTGAAATTGATATTTTCACAAATTTCAAATGCTACATTTTGGAAGAATTGATTATCCTGTGAAGAAATTTGAATGTTTTTTTTTTAAATTGCTAAAAAAGTCGAGTGTTCGGGAAACAGTAAATTAGTGTGACAAATATTTGTCAAAAAGTTGTATAATTTCAGAAGAAAATAATAAAAATACAGTAGAGAGCTTGATCCTATTCTTGGCCCTTTTGATTTACGTAGGCAGTGGGGTTTTCTAAAAACTTCGTGCGTCGTATTGAACTGCTTCTTATTACAATTTTTCAGACAATTCGGCCGAGAAAAAACCTCCATGCCAAAGTGAATCATGAACGTGCCCAAGTAGTTCTGTACCCTACTTGGAGAAATGGCTGTAGAGGAATTTTATAATGAGTTGCTAGATTAGTGGAGATTTTGTGGAGAGAATGCTAATGGAAATACTCAAGGTACTCTAAATGAGATCCAGCTTTGTTAAATGTTAAAGATTAAGATTAGGATTGTTGAAGAATTTGTTAAAAAAAAGCAAGGCAAAATGAAGGAATATTTCTGAAGTTCTCAGAGGTAGAATTTTTCAATAATTGCCTGCTTGCACTTCATTTAAGATAATTTGGAAGAAGTTTGATGTAAAAAAAGGAGCCATTTCTCAAAAATATCATCATAATTTTCTGAAAGTGTCCTAAAACGAACAAATTTTGCGGTGATATAAATATATCATTTCTTGATCGTATCTTAAATCCTGAAATAAACTCTGGAAATATTTCGGTTGTGCTCTCGGACAAGTTGATACGTAGAAGAATTTTCAGGAGATACCATTAGTGGAATTTTCTGAAATGTTCTTTGATGTTCATTGGACCGAAGAATACTCGGTCTCCAATAATAACGGATATCATACTAATTATTTTTTCATTGCTCAAAGACCGTAACACATGCCGTAACATGAGCACACTATAAATATGTCCTATTTTATATTTACAAATTCTTTGTTTCGTTCGTTGTTTTTACCGCCGGAGTGCGCTGCGGAAGCCCAAGCAAGCGGTTTCTTTGTTTTCAACGCCAGAGTGTTTTTTTTTTGGACTTTCACATTTTTATGGACGAAATGGGAAGTGATTGGCATCTGCCATATCATCGTTTGATTTTTTAATTGGTGAGTTCGTTTCATGCTTCTATTACAAATAAGTTGTATATGTAAGTAAATACAGATGGGCCTTCCTGAGCCCAGTGGTTAGAGTCCGGGGCTACAAAGCAAAGCTATGCTGAAGGTGTCAGAGTTCGATTTCCAGTCGGTCCAGGATCTTTTCGTAATGGAAATTTCCTTGACTTCCCTGGGCATAGAGTATCATCGTACCTGCCGCACGATATGCGAAATGCGAAAATATCAACTTTGGCAAAGAAAGCTCTCAGTTAATGACTGTGGAAGTGCTCATTGAAAGTCGAGAAGCAGGCTCTGTCTTACTGAGGACGCAATGAGAAGAAGAAGAATCATTGGAATACTGAAAAAATAAATTAATGTTTTTTTTCGACGAAATTACTGAAAAGGTTTCTTAATACACCTATGCGCAGTAGTCCAAAAAGCGGTTTTACGCGGAAAATACAGTTTGGGTTTCAGAATGGAAAATTAAGCGAAAACGGTTTTCTACAAAGTTTTTTGTATTAGTTAGGCCCTTTGGTTTGTGTTATTGGAAATTAGGGTGGTCCACATTTTCATTGAAATGGTTTATCTAGCTTTTTATTTGTAGAAATTATAGTATATATGCTTTTGCAAAGTTGTATACTATTTAGTTTCAAGTAACTTTGTCCAAGCCATTTTTTGTAGCTATAGAATTGAACAATTAGGCGCTTTTTCCTATAGTGACATAGGATGATGCAACAAAAACTGGTTTCCTGATTTAAGCGTTTCCAATTCAATCAAAGTAGTCTATGGATAACTTTTAGATCATTAAAAAATGCGTATTTTGATGAGCGAAGGAACTTGTTATCTTTCTTCGTTTGGTAGCGATTGTTGTTTTTCTAGCAAAAACACGCCTATTTTGATTGTAAATATTTCTGATGGATAATACATAAATATATTTTGACAGCATTTTAAAAAATTAAATATTACATACAAAAAATACTGATGCTATGGTTTTGTATTTCTAAAAAAAATTACCTAACAAACAAAGATTTTTTTTAAAGAAAAATTTCAGTGACTTCTGATCTAAAATATTTATCAACAATCCTATCGCATGAAAATATACGTTTTCTTAAGTTCTAAAAAGCATCAGGCCCACGCAGAGTGTGATGAATCGTCTTATGTTTGGCCCGTTGATTGTTCTGCTATTTTTTTATGTGAATTCATGGACATTTCTTTTTGCTCAAAAGCTGCATTTTCGACAAACCGTTTGTCCGACAAACCGTTTCTAAGTTATATTATAATGACCGAAAATTGAAAGATATATCATAATTTTGTATTAAAATCGCTGTATCTTTAAAACGGTAAAAGTTAGCCTTATTTTTCTATTAACCTTTTTTGTTGTAAATTTTGCGTACTTTCATAATATCGAGTTTAAAAATATTTAAAAAGTTTATTATGACCAATTTCAAAAATTCACCTTTTTTCAAAAAATCGTAACTTTTTTGTCTATGATTTCTCCATCTTGACCCACTGTGCAAAATACTTCATTTTTTGTCTACTTTAACATAAAAAAAAAAAATCAAAGTACGATTTTTAAGAAAATTGATTTTTAAGCTTTATTTTTGATATATAAAAAATTACAACATTTTTGTTACAGTGTATATTTTTTCCAGATAGTCCCAACAATAACCTAAAACTTTGCGGAAGGCACCAAACTGATCGGACAAACCGTTTCTAAGTTATATTTTTTTGAAAATTATTAAGGATTTTTTTCTTAGGCCCTTCTCAAAAGTAAGGCTAGAGTCAAAATGGCGAGCCGATGATGCAAAAAGGCATTTTTGGGCATAAAGAATGCATTTGCAAAATTTCATCCAAATCAAAAAATATAAAAATGAAATTTGGGAAAAAAGTCGTCATTTTCTGTGGAACCGCTCAGTTATGGTAATTTGAGTGAGCCAAAAATTATCGACAACCGAGGGGTCCTCGAAAGGTATTTTTCTTATAATTGCCGAGGGGTCCATCGATTTGACCAACCGAGAGCAATATCTTTACTTACTCCACAGGAGATCAAGTGTTAATAGTGGGCCGGTCTAAGCATGAATTACTCATTTGAATATCCATCGAGATTTATCAAAAGTTATAGCTCAAATTGGTCACTCAAAATCTCACTTAATTATAAGTGGGATTCTCAAAAAATCCTGAGTGTTAATTACCCACACTTCTGGAAAGGTTTAAGAAGAAGGTGAATCGAAACCAAATCTCAAATTTTCATGAGCACAAATCTGAAGAACCAAACATCCTTTTAAGCTGAAAACTTAATCGATTAGCCAACACCATCGATAAATCGATAAATTATTTATCTTAAAATGATGTTTGGTGCTCCAGATTTGTGCTCTTGAAAATTTGAGGTTCGACTTCGATTCATCTTCATCTTAAAACAAAATCCGGGGCAAGAATATCTTGAATATTAAGAAGATTTCTAACAGCATCTTAGGCAAGCTTCTCACAGAATCATTGACATAAATTTTATGGAAACCTTGTGCTGTATTCTCACGAGTGCTGAAAAGGATTTTTGCAGAATATTAAACAGTACCCTTGATAACAAAAACACTGAATCTGATATAAAACTCTAACAAAATCATGCCATTTAATCATATCCCTACTTGGGTTTCTGGTTGAATTCTGAACAGGATTCATATAAAATCCATGACAGAAATTTCACAGATTCCTAAGCAAAATTCAAGATAAGTCTTGGGCAAGATTCTGACAGAACTCTGTTCACATTTTTCTCAGAATCCTGAGCATAATTTTCATTTAATCTTAGGAAAGATTTTCGAAAAATTTGGGACAGCACTTTCACAATAGCTAAAACATGATTCTCTTAGAATGCTGGCCAGGACTTGAAGGGACAGGTGAGATTTTGACAGAATCTTAAGTGAATTTTTGGTAAAACATTCTGAGTGCAGGTCGTTAGGCCGAATGCCGCTAGGCGGAAAGAGTCGTTAGGCCGAAAGGATCATTAGGCCGAAAATGACTAATAGTTCTAGTGAATTGTAAGGTCGAATGGATAGTTTTCAATTTCTCAAAAAGAAAGCTGAAATATGGCCCGCGGGTAAAAAGGTTGGGCAGACCTGTCCTAGAAGAGCAATTAGGTACAATTGCGTTGCGTTGCATAGCGTGATAATGAAGTATTTCGCAGATTGCTTAATGAAAACTGTAATGTTAGTTACTTTACCACTCTTTGTCCAATTGCTCGTGAAGAACGTTGGATGAATAAAGTATCCAATCGGAAGTCAGAGATGCAAAGACATGACAATTTCCATTGCCGGCAACGCCCATCTTCTTCCTTACGAGGAAAGGTTGGTTGGTTGGTTGGTTTGACTTTATTAACGAGATTTTTAGCCCTGGGCTAGTTCATATCGGGACCAACGGCTTTACTTCCCTTCCGAAGGAAGTCGTCGCTATAACTTTTTACTATGTCGGGGATGGGATTCGATCCCAGGTCCTCGGCCTGAGAGGCGAGTGTTCTAGCCACTACAACAGGTCCGTCCCCTTACGAGGAAAGGTAGGGAAGACGATGATATGACACCTACTTGAAATGAGGCCAGCGACTTACCGACGCTCTCATAGATGTCAAGGATTGGATGATGATGGATGATGGGAAAGGTCTAGGATTCACTATTAGCGGATGGAAGAGAAATTAGGAACAATTTCTCAAAAATAGCATCAAAATTCACTAAAAATATCTTAAGAAAAACAAACAAGGAATAGCATAAAGTATTTTTTAAAGTGTTTATTGAACATCTCTGAAATAATCTCTAGAAATGCTTCAGTTGTTGTCCGAGAATAACATGTTAATGAGGGAAGTCTTTAAATATTGTAGAATATGAAGAAGAATTCCTGAAGGCACCATTAGCTGATTTTTTAAGAGCTCATTGAACTATGTATTCATGAATTGTTAGGTTAGATTTTATTTGAATAAAAGTTGATAAACATTTGCTCAATATTTTCTTCATAGTTTGTATGGAGCAAATCCGCCAGATATATGATAAAGACTATTCCTACTACATGATTGATGACAGAGTACGATGTAGTTGATGAAATTATTCCTTTAGTGACTTGAAGGTTTTCTTATCAATAGAGAAGAAACTCCAATTAATAGGAAACCTTTTCGTTAAAAAAAATGGTGTAACTAGGAAAATTGAAATTTTGAGTATACCTTGTTGTAGTACAACGGTTAGCCAAAATACAGTTTTTAAACTATACTTAATGAAACAAGGTCACTTTCAAGAAGAATCAAGCCAACAACGAAAATATTTTCTTGACGACAGCGCCATCTATGACAAACCAGTGTAGTGACGACAGACTTCCCATATAATTTGTCGATTTTCTACGTACAAACTTCAAGTTCGTCTAGACCTCCCCTCTTCCTTCAGAGTTGACGGATTGCTCTGAAACTTCCACAGTTGTAGTTTCTGCAGGTCCATTTGGTAGTTGTAGCTTAAGGCTCTTGTCGTTTGAAAATAGGCCACCCTACCCCTAAAAACCCAATCTTGTGTGTGGTTCATGAAAATTCATAGAAGATCGATAGGTGATTTATAAAGAAGCCGTAAAAAATCCCTGCGGAAATTTAGAGAATTCATGTATGAAATTCTGGAAGAATTTTTAGAGAGATTTCTTGGAAAATATTTGGAGATATCACTGAGAACTCATTGGAAATACTCAAAGTACTTCATGGAACAATTTTTAAAAGAATCCCAGGAGAAATTCTTTGGAAAATTTCTTAAGGCATCTCAGGAAAAATACCTTGAGGATTATGTGATTAATTTTGAAAGTACCTAGGATGAACTTCTTGATGATTGTTTTCACATTACAAGTAATACTGTTGGAAATCATTGGCAGAAGTCTGAATTTTTCATGAATACAGAAAATTCTCCTAGAAGTTTACAATGACGCAATCATTTTAAGAATACGAATGTCGTTAACATTGAGATAAAATATTATTTAAAATATTGAAACAGAAAATTAAAAACTAGTTTATTTCCAAAAATATATGTAGCATCGGCGGGCAATGCTACTTTGCCCCCTTTCAACTACGCCCATGGTTAGAAGAAATGCCATTGAGAGACGGGATCTCTGAATCGATTGAAGTGAAATTTTCGCTCTTGTAAGCAGCAAACACGGAAACTGCACACAACCGTCGTCGTTCTTCTCGTTTTGGTTGGGTGTTGTCAGTCAACGAGCAAAGAGCAGAGAAGACTTCTGGTGAACCCCCGTGCCAAAGGGACCGGAAAAACAAAATTGAAAAACAATGTTAATTGAAATAAATTGATGTTGTTGTTCCGCTTCCGGGACAGCGCGGGATGGCTTTCGGTTCGGCGGGGATTTGGTGATTTTCTTGGAGGAAACTTCGCAGGTTGACACGCAATTTCTTGCTTTGAATTTGTTGTTTCGGCTGTTTGATTGAACCGGGGCCGAGGGCGGAACCCTTGTTCGAGCAGCAGGTTGTGATCGGGGTTCGAATGGAGACTTATAGTCGGATTGTTTTGGGACTTAAATGGTGGCTAATTAGGTAGGTATTTGGAAACGATTTGTCACGATTTGGTTTGAGATTGATAGCTTTCGCGAGAAAGCTCAATTGGTGGAGCTTATTGGAATTGATTTAATTTGAGGCTTGGGTTACCAAAGCTGGATTTGTGATGTTTGAATTTGAAGATTAGTGAGCTCCTACCAGTAACAATCTGACAGGAATGGATCAACTCATCAATCATTCAGTGTAACACGACTTCTTCAGAGTTTATCATTAGGTGTCATCTGTCGCTAAGTTCCTACGGCAATCATACGTCTTCCGGAGAAAAATTGCCTTCGTCATGTCTTGTTCCCTGACTGTGTACTTATCGTATGAACAGCCGGACGACGACAACGTTCTCTTAGCACTTGAAACGATTTTGCTTTATTCCTTACCCCATGGTCTAACAAACGGTTGTACATTTGTAGTGGCTGAACGATACCCACAAAGACCCATTGCAATCGCAAACGACTCACAGGAAATGTTATCCGTTTTCCCATCCTCCTGTCGTACCCCGCCACACCCTCGCCAATGATCTAAACGAACAAATTTCCCCGCTCGAAGAAATACTTCAAAGATCAGGCTTTTCGTGTTGGATCTAATTTTTCACCGATAAGGTGCGGTTACATCGAGAAACGTGAGGAAGGCAAGGCAAGAAAAGCAAAACCAAACGAAATTAGATAGCACACGTATCGAATCATGTTCCTCCAGTAGCCGCCGCCACCGCCAGAGTTGCGCTAAGGGTAACAGCATCCAAAGTATCTGTATACAAGGTAATGGAATACTAGAAAATGGGCTCACCAACGTAGAGCGATATTCAGTAAAATTGATAATCTTGCATTTGAAATTGGTTTGATGCAAATTCTAGCTCATCTGAAATGTAGTTCAAACTGATTTTTATTCAATTGTTTTTTTTTATTCAATTGGTGTGGACATTGGAGATTATAATAATTCATTGGAAACTTATTGAAAAAGTGATACTCTCATACAATTTAAAGCATACCTCATTACTGCTTTCTACTTTTTTCCCTTTCTTACTAATACATAAATAATTTAGGAAACCCGTTACCTTGGATACAGACACTTTGAACAGAATCTGCTTCAATGGGGCCGATGACGGATGGCTACCGTCCGGATTGGATGGAGCTCTTCAGATGATGAGAGCATATATTTCGTCTTATCAAGCCTACGAACAGGGTGCTCGTTTGTCTAGAAGGCATGGGACGAAGAAAGATTTGGAACGTGCTTCTTGGGTTGATTTGAGATCCGAAAGCATTGTAGTTCGATGGCAAGCTTCACATGTATAAATTATATATCTCTGGATATGTATCAGGAGATATAGGGGGCGATCCAATCATATGGTAGTCATATCCTGTGGCAATCGTCCAGAAAAGTGACGTATGGCAACGACTTACGGACGTGAGATGAGATTGGAGAGCAGAAGTAAATCAGCGATGCAGGAGCGATTAATCTGATATTTAGTTATATCAAAATTATAAGACATAGTGACGCCTTTTATATCAATAAATTCTTTTTGAAATCTGGTCTACTGCTTCAATTCATAACATATCATGTTTATAAATCAGTGAAAATAAAAATAATTGTGTACCTTGAATTTAATTCGACCTTTCACATGCTTCCATGAAGTTTGAATTCTAGATTGAGAATATTTTGTTCTTATTTTGAGCCTAACCGTTTTTTATTCTTTATCGATACCATTCCAAATCTATTCATTTCTTTTATGTTCTGTGCTAGATAACACTATCATCCTAATTTGGTAAACTAAATTAGGCATTTATTAACACTTCGTTTACGGCATATTACAGTTCATTTGCCATTGCAGTTCAGATTTTTTACAGGTGAGTAGATTTCACTTGCTTATAAGAGAAAAAACGCTTTCAATTATCTTAACCTAACTTAACCTAACGCATTTGTTGAGGCAATAGAAGATTGCAACGATTTTTGACTGAAATTATTAATAATTTTATTCGACGTTTGTTCCAATGCTTCAACTTTGGATATTCTATGTAGCTCATAAGTTCTATACAAGGGAGGGAGATTCACAATCATTAAGAAAATATATTGTGAATCCTCTGCAGAGCTTTATTCAAGGACTTCGTCCTTTGGCGGAGAGGCCTGTGTCATCCGCAAACAAGGATTTTTGACATCCCTGAGGTAACTCAGGTAAGCCAGATGACTTTGCTAAGTGTACTCGATTTCCTTTATTGGTGATTTTTGGAGTGTCATATGCATTTAGGTATTTAGTTTTTCACCTTTGTGCAATCAAAATAGATATTTGTCAAAATATTATTAACCGCCAGTATCGTGCCCCTCAATCATTGTCCGAACTTTATCAAAACCAATTTATTCCACCCGAAACAGTCTACAGGACACTATTGACATTCGCCCATGAATAAAGAATCGATTTCGTGGCAAAACAGTCCTCCGAACCGCAGAGCAGCAAAACATTTTCACTTTATCGAACTTTGCCGCTCCCTCGAAGATGTTGCCGACGCAGCTCGACCGGAATATTCCACCCTCAAAAAGTTCCGCACAAAAGTTGTTTCGTACCTACTCGATAAACAGCGAAACTTTTCTACTATTTCAGCTTTCGACTTCAACGCCCCTCTATCCACCCCCATCTGCCCAGCCCGAATCGGAGAAAGGTGCCTCTTTCATTTGACCGCATCATCATTCTTTCACGAAATGTGTCGCCCGGCAACCCACTTCTGACTGTCTCGGTAAAAGGTCCACCGCGCCACTTTATGCCGCCGCCCACACCCACCTCCATCATCTTCTCCTCAAAGGACATCGATTTCCGCTGCAGTTGCTGATTTCGTCTCGGGCAAAACCGGCACTCAAAACCAACCCGTCAGACTGTCACCCGGGCTTAATTTATCATCGAGCTTAAAAATAATAATTTTCACTTTTGCTACTCCGGAAGGACGTCACGCAGTGGTTCAAATTTGAATATTTTTTAATAAAAAAATATTAAAAACTTAGAACATTTTATTGTAATAATAGTGAATTTGGGAATAATAATAATTAATAATCAGGGAACCGGCGTTCGGGGAAATTACAGTTAACTCTCCCTTACTCGATATTCTGTTTCTTCACAATCCCCCTAACTCGATGGAATGGACTAGCATACTTTGATCTCTCTGTAGGTCGATATCTCTCTAACTCGCTGTTCCCTTACTCGATGCGATCTGTTTCAGTTTCCTATGAAAGTTTACCTCTCTAACTTGATATTTCCGTGGAAATTTTCAAATATCCTCCAAATGTTAATTATTTTCATAAATTTGATAATTATGATTATACTGATAGTAAAACAAACGTCGACAAGCCATTTCAGGATGACAAAATTCAAATGTTTTTTTACGTGCTAAATTGTGTTAAAATTTCACTATTTTTAACATTTAAATTACTATTTTGAATGTACTTAGTCAAAATAAGGAAATTTAAAAAATATGAAAAATGTGTTTTATATCTCGATACCTCCCTAACTCGATGGTCCCTTCAATATCGAGTTAGGAAGAGTTCACTATACATTCGGAGAAACGACATTTGGGAAAAAGTAGCACACTCGCCTTTTTCATTGCGCAAGTAATATAAACTTCTTTGATTTAACCCTTTGAGGCCTGATTTTTTCCAAGAACTATTATACAGTTTTTTTGAACGCCTTTCAATAGTTTTGGTGCTCAAAATGCTAAACATAACAAGAAATGATGACAAATATTTTTTTTGGAGGTGCTTGTACTTGTCGGGATGCTCAGTACATAAGATCTACAACGCGATGAGAGTCAGGATTTAGTGGTAATAAATTAATAACCACGGAACGAAGCACTTCCGAAACATGGTGTATTCGACAAAGTTTCCAGTCATAATTAGCGACATCTATTGGGAAGCATCCATAAATTATGTCACGTAAAAATATACTATTTTCAACCCCCCTGATTTTCACCTTTTGTTTGAGAACAATTTGTGAAAACGTCAGTAGAGTCTAAATGCGTAAACGAGTAGAAACACGTTTTGAATATATGTGTTTGTCGACGAATCTTCTTCTTTTTTCATGGCATATCGTTCCCACTGGGAGGAAGCTGGCTTCTCAGCGTAGTGTTAGTTTAGCAATTCCACATTTATTACCTGAAATCTTTCTCAGCTAATGACCTTTTTGCATGGATATATCGTGTGGCAGGCATGCGCCCATACTCTGTGCCCAAGGAAGTCAAGACTCTTTCCTTTACGAAAAGATCCAGTAATTGTCATACAAATCTCGAGCTCTACTTCTTTTTTGCAATCTTGCAACACGACTATCCGTGTAGAGGCGTCACTACTGTACTGTCACAGACAAACAGACGTAACACTCTTGAGAAGCTCATGATACATGCGTTTAACGATGAATTTGAATCCTTATAAACGAATCATTCTATTGATATTTACTCCTCTTTATTGATGTTAATCAAACCCTAGCAGCAAACCATGCGACCAGAGCCGACCCCCAGGTTCACAGATTTCGATTGGTTATGTAAGCGAAAACAACTGCTGTTACGGACTAGGCTACGACTGTAGATTTCAGGGACTGCTGCAGGGCATTGCGGATGACCCTGAGTATCTCAAAAGTATTTAGCAATACCATTTGATCACACGGAAAGTTCAGTGAACCTGGTAGATTCTTCTTCTTCTTGGCGTAACGTCCCCACTGGGACAAAGCCTGCTCCTCAGCTTAGTGTTCTTTGAGTTCTTCCACAGTGTGGTAGGCACGAAGATAAAGGGTGTCCACGATGAAATTGCCACACACAAAATTGATTCGCAAAATTCGAGTTTTCATCCGATTGCCATCAAATTTTCAGGGATTGAGAAATAACTATTAAACTTCATTTTACCATTTTACTCGTATTTTATTAACAGTCCATACGGAAATGCCCGCACATTGGCCGAGATTCGGATGTTGGATTCTCGGCAATCCGTTTTACCGAAGTCGATTTCGGAAATTAAGTGTGTAAACGACCTTAGGTAGTGAAGACAGTCGAGGAACTGAAGAAAGTATGGGTTCACATGCAAAAAACGGTTGATTCACAGGTTGTGCAAAATCTCATGGCCGGGGTTGAGGCCAAGGTGCGGGCATTTACGTATGGACTGTAAATAAAATACGAGTAAAATGGTAAAATGAAGTTTAATAGTTATTTCTCAATCCCTGAAGTTTTGATGGCAATCGGATGAAAACTCGAATTTTGCGAATCAATTTTGTGTGTGGCAATTTCATCGTGGACACCCTTTACTCTATGCCCAAGGCAGTCAAGAATATTTTCATTACGAAAAGATCCTGGACCGACCGGGAATCGAATCCGGAACCCTCAGCATGGTCATGATGAATACCCGTGTCTTTGCTTCGGCTAAGGGGGCCCTATATAACCTGGTAGATTATATAACTGAACTCTATTTAGCGAAAAAAACACTGCCACAAGGGCAGATTTGAAGTTCTGAGCTCCAGGATAGTTTGGAAAAGCTTTTGAGATTCTCAGAGGTCAATAGATTCCGTTTAAGTTGAAAATATTATTATTTGCAGCGTTGCCAGATCTACGGAAATTTCCGTAGATCTACGGAATTGAGCACTTTCTACGGATCCGTAAGATCTACAGAAAGCTACGGAAATTCTCATTATTCTATGGTAATTTACGGATTTTTCCAACGGAAATCTACGGAATTGCAATGCCGGGGATCTCTCCCCCCGCTTATCACTTTTCGTCTACGGAATGATTTCCAAAGAAATCTGGCATCGCTGATTATTTCTAGTGCAAGCAACTACCGCTGTAAATTTCGAGAATTGAGCTTCGGGATAGTCTGAACGTCGTAGAATGTCCCAGGACATAAAAAGGCATGTGAAGCAGCGTTTTTCTTGACATAATAGGTATGTATTACCAAGTAAGAACAACAATTGTATTTACAGAAGGCATTCTAAGCTACTTTTATACTAATTATTCTATTTGTCAGACTTCTGCATGTTCAGGATACACCTAATTTTTTTCCCTGACAGGGAAGTATATTTGCAAGGACTTTTCCGAAGACAATAAATTTTATTCAATGGATCTTTTTAAACAGCCATTTTCCGACTGCGGTCATAAATGACCGTGCCGGCCCCAAAGGGAAAACTTTGATCATTTTAGCGAGAAAAGTTACTGGAACAAGGGTAGACCTGAAGTTCTGAACTCCAGGGTAAATAGGAGGGCCTGGAATATCACCAACGTTCCTTGAAATAGCCAATTGTTCTGTGAGAAGGTTCAGTGAACATGGTAGATTATATAACTTCACTCAGTTTAGAAGGAAATATTACTGGGAAAATAGTAGACCTGAAGTTCTGAAGTCCTGGGGAAATTTTGAAGGATCTGCAATATCTCAATCGTTCCTTGAAACAGCATATTGATCCATGAGAAGGTTCAGTCAACATAGTAGATTATATAACTTCACTCAGTTTAGAAAGAAAAAATAGTGGAACAAGGGAAGACCTGTAGTTCTGAACTCCAGGTTAATTTGGAGGGCCTGGAATACTCCAAACGTTCCTTGAAATATCTTTTTGATTCGTGAGAAAGCTCAATGAACATTAAATAACTTCATCGTTTAGTAAGAAAAATTACTAGAACAATTGTAGATCTGAATTTCTGAACTCCGGGGTAATCTGGGTGGCTCGGAATACCCCAAACGTTCCTTGAAACAGCTAATTGATCCGTGAGAAAATTCAGTGAACATGTTAGATTTTATAACTTCACTCAGTTTAGCGAAATAAATTACTTGAACAAGTGCAGACCTGAAGTTCTGGACTCCAGGGTAATTTGGAGGGCCTGGAATACCCCAAACGTTCCTTGAATTAGCCTATTGATCCGTGACAAGGTTCAGTAAACTTGGTAAGTTATATATCTTTACTCAGTTTAGCAAGAAAAAATACTGGAATAAGTGTAGCCCTGAAGTTCTGAACTCCAGGATAATTTGGAGGGCCCGGAATACTCCAAACGTTCTTTAAAACATCCCATTGATACCTGCGAAAGTTCAGTGAACATGGTAGATTATATAAGTTCACCCAGTTTAGCAAGAAATACTACTGGAATAAATGGAGACATGAAATTCAGATTTCCAGGGTAATTTGGAGGGCCTGGAATACCTCAAACGTTTCTTGAAGTAGCCTTTTGATCCGTGACAAGGTTCAGTAAACATTGTAGATTATATAACTTCACTCAGTTTAGCGAGAATAACTACTGTAACAAGTGTAGACCTGAAGTTCTGAACTCTAGGGTAATTTGGAGGGCCTGGAATATCCCAAACGTTCCTTGAAATAGCTCTTGAGATTCTCAGAGGTTGGTAGATTCTATTTGAATTTGTAATGTTATTGTTTTTAACCCAAACAATTACTGTTACGGTTGTAGATTTCGAAGAGTGTGCTTCAGGACAGTTTGGACGTCCTAGAGCATCCCAGGACATAGCAAAGCATATATTCATGCAATAGTGAAATAGTGTTTTTGTTAAAAGAGTAATTCTGTATTATCTAGCCTGTACATCATTTATGTTCACAAACACCATTTCACGCTTCGTTTGTACTTATAGTTCAATTTTCCAAACTTCAGGATGTTAAGGATGATCTAGGTTGTCAATTAGATCATAAAGGCATATATTTCATATTTTTCTCTGATAAAAGAGTATATTTGGGACAACTTTGCCGAAGACAATATATACATTTGTTCATTGGTTCTTTTTTTACAGCCTTTTTTATACTGCGGTCATATATGACCGCGCCGGCTCCAAAGGGTTAATCCGATCTTTGATTTGATCTTTAGCACTTAAAAATTAATTTCTGTAGTGAATGAAGCACATAAATCACCATACAAGCTAATAAACTTACTACAACATACAAATCAAGAAATAATGCATTTTAATAATCATTTTTAAAGAGATATGTGAAATTTTTATCGAGGCAATAGATTAAGTGACTTTAAATTGAGTAAATAACGGTATTTCGATGCTTATGGAAAACATGATTTCCCTACTTAATTCATACCAAAACATTATAACTTTATTAGAACTTTAATTGGAAGATTAACAATCTATGTTTTGCACAAACAATAAAATTTATTGTTTCTCTATTCTAATACCGTAAAATTGTACGTGGACAATGATTATAGATGTACACAATTACCTCAAATCTGATTGATGACTTCTACTTATCAGACTATTTTAAACTTAAGCGCAGAAAAAACCAACATAGTTAATATTTAGCAGGGTAGTCCACGGACCCTAGGGGCCGTGACAACTTCCCAAGGGGTCCACTAAGCCATTTGTAAATGTGTTTCTTTTTATTGAGTGATAAATAAATGTAGGGAATTTCCAATTCCCAATGACGGAGTTCTTTTGAATCTATTAGCAGATTGTTTCTGTGATTTTCGGTTGATACCTGTAGATTTTTTTTTGCTAGAACTTTTGATGAATATCTGACAAGGTTTCCAAGAGTTAAGTTCATCATATTTTCAAAGAAACATCCAGAGGTGATGATTAGTGGACACCTAACATGTCTTAAAAAAAATCTTGCTAATTTTGATAAAATCCTTGAGTATACTTGAAAAAATCATTCAAATCCTGTGATGGTTTTTGAGGAAATCCTCATCAAACTCTTGCGAACATTTTTGATGAATTGATGGCTAGAGTTGAATTTTTTCTTACTGTGTAACCTACAAGTGTTTTTTTGTTGGATTATGATAAGATCCTATTATGGAAGTTCCATATTGGACTTTTCGAAAAACGTTTTAGTGGACTTAATTTGTATCAGAATTCTTGTATCATATGTGGTGGATTATCTATTGATTCATAATGCGATCTTTCCATGAACTTCGGTGTAGGGACTTGGAAGCCCGCGGGATTATCATGTAACTCTAAAGGGGGTCGCAGCTTCAAGGAGGTTTACTAAAAAAATAAAATTTGTACATTTTTTATTACATACTAGTGGTCCCGGCAAACTTTCTTGTTGTCATCAAATAGGCTGTTTTAAAACGTCATACTTAATAATGCATTTCTATTTTTATTTCTATAGATTACGACCTGATTGGGTGAATACTAAATCTAGGTTAAAATGAGTTATCGACTACGAAACAAAATGCTGTAAACTGGGCTGGTAACAAATTCCATGTCAAATCGGTCAATCACAGAACTTGACCATCTTCGATTTGAATAAAATTTTACACATGTTTTCTGTACGGTAGAATAAGTGTTTTGCATTTTTGAGCTATTTTTGCCTGAATGAATCGTTTTCCAGAAATGAACTAATAATGAACGGCGAACTAAGAAGAACGATAAGCAATCAAAAGAAGGAGATATTTGATAATTTTCACCAAACATAAAAGATGCTGAGGACGCTGAAACTCTAAAGCACCCTTCTTTAATCATATGATCAGTTCATTCACCACCTTGTAATGTATGTAGTTATGATGACTATGAATGCCAAAAAGATTTCGGGGAAACGGGTCATTCGGAGAACTCGCATTCGAGGCACTAGCGTTTGAGAAAATGACATTCGGGGAAAAGAAGCATAAATGTTTTCCATAGGTAAATCGATCATTTTGACTCAAGATTAGCTTTTGTAAATGTCCTATGAGTTAATGCAAGTAATTTATTTAAAAAATCTAGCTTCGAAACTGTTGATTTTGAAGAAAAATGTTCTCTGAAGAAGTTGTAGGGGACCGTTTAGGCTGTGCAAAAAAAAAAAAAAAAAAAACTATGCACTTTAAAATATTTCAGTTTTTATCATAAATCATTTTAGTTTTTTAATTTTCACCATAGAGTCTTGATAGGAAATAGATGCTTGGACCATATTTTCTTGATGGGGATTTTTTTAATTAAAAAGCTATTCTAGAAACAATTCTTGGTTGATTAACAAAATTTTGGATTTAATAAAATTAATACGCTCTGTAGATGAAATAAAAATCTTAAAATTAAGAGCCATAATGATTATCATGATTACTTTTTCAGAAATAGTCATTTTCGAGTTAATCCAAGTTTGGCAATAAAAAAAAATAATAATAAAATAGACCATTTTTATTGCGGCTAACTGATGAAAATGGCATATTTTGTCATTCATTGCTTTGTTTTTTGCAATAAACTTGGTATAACTTGAAAATGGCTACATCTTGAGAAGTGACCATGATAATGTTATTGCTGTGTTCTTTATCACAAAACAATGGCTTAAAGTTAGATCTCTTCGTGGATTAGGGTGAATTAAGTTGAAAGAAGATTCTGTTTTAACCAAAATGGTCTCTAGAGTCTCTTTTTATTTTCTTTTTCTGCTTGTAGTGAAGCTTTGAGCAAAATTAGAGAGGTTCCAGAGAAACCTTCAAAAATTATTGCGCGGCTTTCCCACAGAGTTTTCAGAAAATTTGTCATAGATTTATCTAGGAAAACTCTTCTAGTAATTTCTATAGAGATGTCTTTTGGATTTTTCCATGGGCTCCTCTAGAATTTCTCCTAGAGATTCATCTTTCAATTCTCCTAGAAATTCTCGCATAGAGAAGTTTCTTCAGACTTTGCCCTGCATAGTAAAAATATAATTATTAACGTAGTTTTTGGCTAAATATCTATAATCAAACTTGATTGAATTCGATTAAATCTATTTTACAACAATATTTCGCTCAAAACGTAATCGGAATCGATTGACACCAAGAAAAAAAACATTTCAAGTAGCAACGCAGAACTTGTATCTAGTTTAACTCACTTCCTTCAGCGTGGTAAGATGACCGAAAGGTATCAGACGCATCTCTCACTTGCTAGAGCAGGGTTCAAATCCCCGTCAAGTTTTAACAATTTTTTGTTAACCTATCAAACCGGTTCTATCGATTGATAGCCTCAGATTTTCAGCAATCGTCGGCAGAATTTATACGTTTATAAGATGTAATTGTGCATTATATTTGCAATGGGATTGATGTGCAGCTAAAAACTCCAATGCTACCTCCTCCAGTAATTTCCACAGAGATGAATCGAATTTCGTTCCAGACTCTATCACAAAATTTTCTCCATATATTTAATTACTTATTCTACAACTGGTACTTCTATTACTAAATGAATTCTGCAAAACAAATCCATAAAGTTTTATTCGAGAGTTTTTGAAGAAAATCGTTTAGAGACTTTCCAAAGGAATGAATGAATGAATGAATTTTCTTTATTAGAGAGACTTTCAGCCCTTGGCTGGTTCGTCTCTTCTTTCCAAAGGAACCCTACTGGACATCCTTTGATTTTTTTTTTCAACAATTGACTCACGATCATTACTATAATTGCCTAAAAACTCCATCCGGGGTTTATTCTAGAAGTTTTATCTCCCTGATTGCTGCAGATATCTTAAAAAAACCTGATTGAAATTTTGAAGAAATACACTGGCCTTTAATATTTCAAGATCGATAACTGCACCGGCCACGTCCTTAGGAAAAAAAAAAATATGTTAATTAGATAGCCGTTGTCACCAAGAAACGGGAGACTATCCTGCATTTCCCACAGCTACTTTGGAAATAGGAGAGTTCTGTTAGTGATGTATGAGGTATACGATATGTCACGGTCGATACCACGGTTAAGTCGCCTCATTCAATTCTAGAGATCGATAGAACTGATAATGCTTGATTTCATTATGAACGATGACGCAGAGAAATAGCAAAAGATAGCTGTTAGGAAGAATGTTACAAACTTGAGAAAGAGACGGGCCTGGGAATTAACTAGAGATGGGCTAACGTCTCCTTTTAGTAACTAGGTCCAATCCAAATCACTCACTCTAATCAGTGAATCGGATCTTTTGAACGGTTCAGTGGCTCAACGGCTAGTGAAGGAAAAGCGAACCTCCATTCGTTGGTTATTCAGCCAATTTGCCCTACTCGAGCCAAACGAAAGAGACAAAACTATGTGCTTTGCCATTCAGGTGGGCGTTTGTCCTCTTCATCTTACGTTTGCCTGTAATGTAAGTGGGCGGGGAAAATTTGTCTGTGTATGCTGAGAGCACTGAGAGCACGAAGCATCAACAAACAAACCGTGTTTGCAAGTGTGGTATGGCGTGCAAAGCAAGTCACGTATCAAGCGTTATAATGAAGCTAAGATACGAACGAAAGAGAATAGGAGAAAAAAATAAGTTCATTCTTTTTACAGGGTTTTGAATTTGGATGAAATTATCCAAGGCAGCTTTTCGCTGAAAATTGTGTGAGTTAGAATTCGGATCCTTGTTCACTGTTCACATCTGATCCGTTGTGCTAGTCACTCAGCAGTCAGTGCTGATCGAATGAACCGACTGTCGTCAAAAAAGAGCCACGGATCGTTCAATTGAGCCATTCGGTTCTTTTGAACGGCTCCGACTCATTTTGCTCACCTCTAGATTAAACCCACAATTGTCTGCTTGAAAATCAGAAGCGACAACCATTAGACTACCTGCTCCGTTCTAGAAAAGAACTGGTTGAAATCTTTGTGGAATCCAGTGCAAATGTTTCGTACAAAATTCTCTAGGGTTAACTATGAAGAAAATACTGGGGCCCAGATAGCCGTAGCGGTAAACGCGCAGCTATTCAGCAAGACCAAGCTGAGGGTCGTGGGTTCGAATCCCACCGGTCCAGGATCTTTTCGGGTTGGAAATTTTCTCGACTTCTCAAGGCATAGAGTATCTTCGTACCTGCCACACGTTATACGCATGCAAAAATGGTCATTGGCTTAGAAAGCTCTCAGTTAATAACTGTGGAAGTGTGCTCATAAGAAGTTCTTATTAAGAACACTAAGCTGAGAAGCAGGTTCTGTCTCAGTGGGGGACGTGACGCCAGAAAGAAGAAGAACTTGTTGAATTCTGGAAAATGTTTTAAATTGGAGAAAGTCCTAGGAAATATATGGAATAATCACTGGATGAATTCCTGGAGGCCTTGGGATTTCATTGAAAAGAATCTGGAAGGGTCTTAGTGGAAAAATTGAAAAAATCCCTAAGGTGGTTGAAAGTTCAAGGTTGAATTCATAGATGCATTGATTTAGAAGTCCGTAGAAACACTAAATGAAATCTTGAAAAACTAAAGCGAAAAATTTCAGAATCAAACTTTGGACAAAAGCTTGAATAAGTTCATGGAGAAAATCATGAAAAAACACGAGAAATACATAATAGGAGTAACAACGAACTTCAAGAAATGTCTGGTAAGATTCCATGACAAAATACACTCTTATAGTTTGATTGTTGTTTGTTTTATTCCTGTTTGGTAACTTTGTTCAGGACATTAGATAGTTTAGGGAAAATTGACGTTTATGTACAACCCCAAGTATGTGTCCTTCTAACTAAATGAAAATGGAGTGGTGTTTGTATGTCACGAAATTGCTTGAGAACGGATGAACGGATTGATGTAAGTTTATCACAGTTGCAATCGACCATCCCTTGTCGTGACAGTGCGAGGAAAAAAGTTTCGGAAAGTCTCCAGAATAATCAGGAAAACGGGAGAAGACTATTGTGTCATTTTGTATGGGGGAGTGCCACGGTAAAAAGAAGCAAGGTATTATACTCCGAAAAATGACATTTGGCAGTGACGTCATTCCTATCGTAAACTCGAACGAGTGCAAAAGAAAGCAACGCCTGCTCTCCTTTGCTATCCTCAAGGCCTCATGCTTGACGATAGGAATGACGACACATGTTTTGATGGAAAATCGTTGTTTACACGTGGGAATAGCCTTCCTTGTTGTGTCTACCGTGGGGGAGTGCATGACGTTTTAAAACAGCCTACTTCATGGCAAGACAAGGTTTGCCGGGATAACAAGTGATGAAATAAAATTTCTTCTTTGAATTCTTGCATTTATTCCTAACTATCTTTTGTTGTACATAAATATTTGATTTTTTTTTTGAAACCATGTTCCGAAATTAAGTTTTTGCCATCCATTCAAAAAGCTGAACCTATGTGCGACGTCTCCGTCTGAACAAACCCGGGTTTCGGGTGGATGGTTTTCGAGGTCATCACTGGCAGCACGAGGAAGATGAATGAAACCGAGAAGACACGCGGAAGGACATCAAATGGCGTCAAATTAAGCTGATTTTGCTTCCTTTTCGTACATTCCACAACAACAAGCGACACTGACTGCCGGGAAAGACTTTCCTTGGGATGGGTAGGGATGGGATAGGGATGGGACACTTTGGAAAAGCCACCGGCATCCTAAGAAGGGGCCACTTCTGTCTTGACGGCGCGGTCGTTCTCTCAAGAGATGCCCAGGCGTTGAAGAATGTCTTGAGCGAAGGGGTTGGGAAATGGGTTTCAGTTCGCTTCGCTTTTTAATAAGCTGAAGGGTAGCCGTTGCAGAAGAAATATGAGCTGCTGTTTACCTGTTGTCATCTCTTGGCAGCAGTATATTTATCATTTTGGAAAGGAGTGAGAATCGTTTTTGGAATTTTGCTGGTGCGGTTGGGGACTATTCTTCCTTGAAACAAAGTCTAGCCGGAGACATTTATGATTAGAACTTTCCGTTATCAAATTGTATCTTCTTTTTCATCTTGGCATTACGTCCTCACTAGAACAGAGCCTGCTTCTCAGCTTAGTGTTCAATGATCACTTTAACAGTTATTATCTGAGAGCTTTCTTTGCTAAAATTGCCATGTTCGCATTCGTATATCGTGTGGCAAGCACGATGATTTTCTATGCCCAGGGAATCGAGGAAATTTCCATTATGAAAAGATTAAATTTTGCTTTGTAGCCACGGACTCTAATTCGACTAAGGAAGGCCCCAGTACTGTATTTTGCATATACTTTTTTTATAAACTATTAAAACCTTTCTAAATAACTTAAATACTCTTACAATTTGCACCAGTTGAATCGCTTCAAAACAAATTTCCCTGAAACAAGAGGCACCATTTTTCCATAGCTCTCCCATATTTTCTTCCATTTGTTGATCCTTTTATTTTCTCTATCCATCAATACACAACCATCACCAGCAAGAAGCAGAAGGACGCTCCATGCAGCAAACGAACACTTTCCGGATTGTCGTTGATTGTTTGGCTTTCATCCGGTTTATCAGACCGTGAGCGTGAGGTATTGTACGGTGCGGTTGCATTTGCACAATCGAACAATCACGATGCACTGCGCTTGCACTGCACTGCCCGAGGCTCCCATTCCACACTGGTCCAGGAAGCTAATTTAGGCGGACATGAGGTTTTCGTCAAGATTTATTGATTTTAGAGCCATAGTTTATTCTGAGAATATGTTCAGAATTTTCAGTACTACAAAATGTACGGAACAAAATTTTTTTTACGGTGATCGCAATAGTGACGTATACGCCAACTTTTTTATTTTAACGAATCGAAAGTTGGTATGTTCAGCAAAGTTGTAGCAAATGATCATAGAAACAACTTTGCCGAACAAACTTTTTCTCGGTTTTGCTTCAGAGCTGAGATAATTAAGTATTTTTAATAAAAAATCGTTTTTTGCTCTTAAGTGTTTTATTTTTTCGTTTTATTGGCCTACTATGTTCTACAAAGTTTACATACTTATCATTTGCTACAACTTTGCTGAACATACCAAAGTTGTATTTCTTATGGTTTTCATGTTATTTGAGTTTTTCATCTTAAAATTAGCTATTTTGTATGCCTTGTATCTCAACTATGAGCACCTCAAAAAAATATATCTTTCCACCAAATGATTTTGCAGTCTTTCAAGTACCTGTGAGCAAAATTTGGAGAAGATGATATTTTTCTATCTCGTTTAAAATCGATTTTACTAATAGACGTTATGAGATAAATCCATATTTATTGAATATTCATACATGCTCAACTCACAAAAGTCATGGCTACCTAAGCATTTCAAACCAAAGGATACACGTGTATTTATATATAAATATAAAGTACATCGTTTTTCGGTTGTTTTCGATTAACTTGGAAGCTTCTGCAAGAAATTCATCGTCTTTTCCTCTACCAGTATTTAATCTATTCCTAAGCAAAATCACCAGGTTGGAAGTCAACATAAGCCGTATAAAGTACATATACAAAATTTACAGTCCGATAGAATTCTGTGGCATGATTTTCCCAGAATCTTCTGATGGATTTATTCCGCATTTTGTATGCTTCTTCGGCGGCATGCCGGACAAAATTACTACATGCGAAAGTAGTTTTTGCACTGCCGGACAACATTACTACATGCGAAAGTAGTTTTTGCACCGTACCAATCGTAGAACTGGCGATGCTAACAGTACGTTTCTGACAAAAACTGTTCAAATGCCTCCTCGTTAATCTTCCGATTAAAGTTGACTACTTTTAAAATGATTGAGATCCGCGAAAAGAAGTTATTACAAGTACGGAAACGCTAACAAAAGTGCGCAATTGAATCAAATCGGATAGGTGTCTTCGGGGGACTTATTCTTCGTAAATCGAAGAATAAGTGCTCATTGCTGATTCAATGCAATCCCTCACTTTTATTCACACTTTCGGACTTATGAGGCCGCACTTCGCAGTCCAGTAGTGAAAGAAATACACAATATCTACTTCCCACGGCATGCCGTGTTACGGCCATTTGAGTTCCTACCAGCTGGAAGAGGTTCGTACAATCTCAGCCCTAACCTTCCTTTGAGGGCTTTTCGTGGCGATCCTTTAGAATGCTGTTACACTTACTGATACGTCTACAACTATTGCACGGAAGTGGTGTTGTCCGGCATGCCGCATTACCAAAGAAAAACATGAAACGTGGAATCCATCAGAAGATTCTGGGAAAATCATGCCACAGAATTCTATCGGACTGTAAATTTTGTATATGTACTTTATACGGCTTATGTTGACTTCCAACCTGGTGATTTTGCTTAGGAATAGATTAAATACTGGTAGAGGAAAAGACGATGAATTTCTTGCAGAAGCTTCCAAGTTAATCGAAAACAACCGAAAAACGATGTACTTTATATTTATATATAAATACACGTGTATCCTTTGGTTTGAAATGCTTAGGTAGCCATGACTTTTGTGAGTTGAGCATGTATGAATATTCAATAAATATGGATTTATCTCATAACGTCTATTAGTAAAATCGATTTTAAACGAGATAGAAAAATATCATCTTCTCCAAATTTTGCTCACAGGTACTTGAAAGACTGCAAAATCATTTGGTGGAAAGATATATTTTTTTGAGGTGCTCATAGTTGAGATACAAGGCATACAAAATAGCTAATTTTAAGATGAAAAACTCAAATAACATGAAAACCGTAAGAAATACAACTTTGGTATGTTCAGCAAAGTTGTAGCAAATGATAAGTATGTAAACTTTGTAGAACATAGTAGGCCAATAAAACGAAAAAATAAAACACTTAAGAGCAAAAAACGATTTTTTATTAAAAATACTTAATTATCTCAGCTCTGAAGCAAAACCGAGAAAAAGTTTGTTCGGCAAAGTTGTTTCTATGATCATTTGCTACAACTTTGCTGAACATACCAACTTTCGATTCGTTAAAATAAAAAAGTTGGCGTATACGTCACTATTGCGATCACCGTAAAAAAAATTTTGTTCCGTACATTTTGTAGTACTGAAAATTCTGAACATATTCTCAGAATAAACTATGGCTCTAAAATCAATAAATCTTGACGAAAACCTCATGTCCGCCTAAATTAGCTTCCTGGACCAGTGTGCATTCGAACGAAAGCTCATCCACCGTTTCGAACGGATAATCTCGCATCGGGAATTGACCATCTAAAAGCGAACGACGCTCGCCGTTTGGCTTTGATTTTCCACCCACCAGGAATGAAATATGAATTTGCACTCAATAATCAAGAGATTGTTTTGTTCAGCGCCCGCTTTCTCTCCATTAAGGGTATGCGGTATGGATGTTTTCCATGTCGATACGAAACGAAACGATACGCGGAATATCTTGCGCTGATAGTGACGAAACGAAACGAAATTTAAAAATGTTTCGTGTAACTCGATACGAAATCAAATATCACACGGAATTTTTCGAAACGAAACGAAATTTTGGAGTTTGTTCCGCGGAATATACGTTTAATTTTTTTTTATGAAAAGCCGGAAAGTTGACGAAAGGCATGAAAAACGTCCTCTTAAATTCTCTACCATATGGCTTGTTTTATAAAATGAAACCTTAGTGTTGCTCAGTGGAATCCTTACATGTTTTGGTAAGACTCTTTTTTGTTTGTTTGAAATCTTCTTAATAACTTTATAAGATTTCATTTCAACATATTTGACATTCACACGAGGGAATGAGTGGGTTAATTTTAAATGTTACAACTAAGAAGTGGATCGAAAAGCTGTCACAAACATTTAAATGAATCTCAAAAATATTGAGTGGAGCCAAAAATTATTTAAATTTTTAGAAATGCCTTACATTTTTTTAATCATGTAGTTGTGATGTTATGTCAATATCTACCATAAACATGGAATAATGTTTTTTTTTGCTGTACTGTATGATTGGGGGCACAAGTTGATAAGAAACCATTAAAACACTAATTTGAGAAGCAATTGGAATATTACTCCAGAAAGAAGAAGAAAAATAAGTAGAACGGAGGAATCACTGGAATATTTGCTTTAGTATTTGCTGGAGTATTGAATTAAATTAAATTTTAAAGAATTCATCAACACATGCCTAAAAAATCAATCAAGATAAATTTAAAAGAACTGCAAAAATAATAAATTCCAAGAGATATTGTGGCAGCAACTTAACCAGGATCGCCTGTTGGAGTTTATTTAGAACAGTGATTCCCAAAGTGGGCGAATTCGCCCCCCTGGGGGCGATTTTCAGGCTCAAGGGGGCGAAAATTTGTAAAACAGAATTTGGGGGGCGAAAAATCCAGAAAGGGGGCGAAAAAGCAAACATGGGATCATTTGAAAATAATTACTCAAAACCTTTGGAGGACACACATCTGATAGTTAATCAATTCCAAACTTAACTATTTCCAGGACTATTGAGGTTTTAAAATATCATGTGAGTTTTAAGAATGATCAGCATTTGAGATTTTCACAAGATTTTGCAGATGTCCAATTTTATATAAGGACCATTTTTTGTATGTGAACTTTAAGGTCTGGAAGTTAATATTTCTGGCATACAGCTTTTTAGAAAAAAATCTACAGTATCATTTTTGATGTTTCTAATGATTTTATAAACAAAGTTTGGGAAATTTAGCAGATAAAATCGGGTTCCAACGTTGCCAAAGACAAAAAAAACAACACTATTTATAAATATATTTAAAGAAATTTCAGAGATGCGTGAGATTTGAACCTCCAGAACGTCCGAAAAATTCGATTTTTTTTCTCGGTGTCACAAAAAACACTCTTTTAGAAAATTAAATTAAAAAAAACGAGTTGAAAAAAATTCTGGATTTTCATATATTTTTCAGGGTTTACATAGCTTAAGGAAAAGCGTTCTCAGAGACGTCAGACATTTTACTCACAATTTTAAATAGCAATATGAAATCACAATTCATGGGGTGAGATCTAAAAACGAACAATGGCGAACAAATTCAATGCAGTTCACCTAAATAAGACATATTCATGTAAAAATAAATCGTTTCCTCGGAAAACATTGCATTTGATTCAGTGTTGGAGTACTTCCATTTGAGTTGAAACTGGACCGAACGTTTACCGACTGATTCAATAGCTTGTAATGCATGCAAGATGTTGTTAAGATTGATATTATAACAGTCCAGGTTATTGATATTTAAGAAAATATTTTTAAATGTACATAATAGTTATTGTATTATGATTCTTTGGATATATGAGTCGAGGACATTTATTAACCTTTCGGTCGTCGCGCGAATTTTTGTAACGTGAGTAGTCGCGCGTTGTACTTTGTACAACACCCTTAGTTTTGCGAATATCCCAGGAGTATGAACACTTAGAAAGATGACGTCTTCGGCAAAATTGTTCAGTAGCTTAAGGGCTATCATTATTTGAGCTATGAAATTTGGAATTTTACCGCTAGGCGGCGCTAGTGAGCATGAAACTTTTGTTTCGCAGATCTCAGGATCCTGACCACTTAGAAAGATGGCGTCTTCGGCAAAGTTGCTCGGTAACTGAAGGACTATCATTGTTTGAGCTAATTGATTCAAAATTTCGCCACCAGGCAGCGCTAGTGAGCATAAACTATTTGTTTTGCAAATATCTCAGGAGCTTGATCACTTAAAAAGATATCGTCTTTGGCAGAGTTGTTCAGTAGCTCAAATTCTTTCATTGTTTAATCCTTAAAGTTCGAGATTTTGTAAGATAATGATAATCCCTGAGATTCTGAACAACTTTGCCGAAGGTGCCTGTCTAAAAAGTCAAGATCTTGCAGTATCCGTAAAACAAAAATTTCATGCTCACTAGCGCCGCCTGGTGGCAAAATATCCTATTTTTTGGTTCAAATAATGATAGCCCTTGAGCCACTGAACTACTTTGTCGAAGACACTATCTTTCTAAGTAGTCAGGATCCTGAGATATCTGCAAACAAAAGTTTCATGCTCACTAGTGCCGCCTAGTGGCAACATTTTGAATTAACTAGCTTGAACAATGATAGTCCTTAACATACTAAACAACTTTGCCGAAGACACCATCTTTCTAAATGGACTGGCTCCTGAGATATCTGCAAAACAAAAGTAAAACTTCCATACCCTCTAGTGCCACCTAGCGGTCAAATTCCGAATTGAATGAGGTACCATCAAATAGCGCTGCAACTTCAGAACAACTTTACTAAAGACTCCAAGTTTCTATATTATCTGAATTTTGAGATATAACGATTTGAAACTGTGGTTCCCTTGAACCGTATATAGTGCGTTCATTATTATGCGACTTCCATGTAAATTTGTTGATTTTACCGTATTATAAAGGGCCATACTGTAAATAAAAACTATCGAGTATTGTTCTTAAGAAGATTCTTGAGGAATACATTTTGGTTTGGTGTAGATAGATATCTTTGTTGCAAAATGATAGCATATAAATCACAACTGTTGTACAAAGTACAACAGCGCGACAGCCCGAAGGTTAAAATATTTGAATCACATATCAGGGGGCGATTCCAGATAAATATTGGCCTCAAGGGGGCGAAAGTTGAAAAAGTTTGGGAAGCACTGATTTAGAAGTTCCTAATGGAAAAGCTTTGCATAAACTGTGAATTAATTCTTGAAGGGATCACTATGGAGGATCAAATCTCGATGAATGCAAACTTTTAGAGTAAACCTTGTACACTGAAGGTATTTCTATTATTTTGTAGAGCAAATACTGGAGAAATGATTCTATTCCAAAATCTGTGAAGGCATTTCTGGACGATTTCTGAAAGAATTGAGTATTTGAGGATTGTTGATATTATTTCATTTTCAGATTCTTTGTTTAAAACTGACTACAAAATCACATTTTCACTAAATTTTGAGCCTCGAGAATATCTTATAAAATATTTGAAAATTTCGAAAAAAAAAAAGTTTTGAACTTGGACATCATAGCATAGAGGAACCGCAAGTAAGATTGACAAGTTCACCTATGTTCATTCAGACAATCCGTCTTTCAAATAGCTAAATTTAATGTTTTGCTAATTTATGGTTTTATGGTTTATGGTTTCTCGAGATTTAAATGTGCGAAAATCGAAAAAAAAGTTGCGCTTTCCCTAGGTACCCCACCAAACTTGGATCTAAATCCGGAACCTATTTCAATGGTGCATACATTGCATGAATCAAATTTATAGCTGATTTGAGATTTTTCCTATAAAAATCATCAAAATCGATCGAAAGATGGCGTAACTAGAGAATTTTGAAACTTTGATGTCGGTATTGAAAGGATTTAGACCTTTGCCTTGCGTTTGGCTTCTAATACTTGTGATGATAAATTATCAATATTAAACAATCCGATTTTTTTTTTAATTGAGGGTCGTGAGGAAATTACGTCACGTTATAAGAGGAAAGAGGAGTTGATATTGTAGCACAGTGTGAATAAACCTAGATAACCTAGATCTAGACCAGATTCATTTTTCGAAAATAATGTACGCATCTTCCTTGTTTAAGGTGAATACAAATCGAAGGCATACCTCAGAATTTCAAGAGCACAAATCTAACGAACTCGACAGCGGTTCAAGCTGAACACTTGATCGATTGGCCAACGAGTAACCAATCGATAGAGTTTTCAGCTTGAATGTAGGTCTGTTAATTGGGTCCTAAAATGTTTAATGAATTCTCGTTTTTATTCAATAATACGAAAGAGCATGTTATTGCAACTACTTTAGCAAGTTTTCCCGCTCAAATAACGGATATATCATTTTTTAACTTCAATTTAAAAAATGGTTCCATATATCAACCTTGACACTTATGATCTTGTTTGACATTCACTTTTTCGACAAAAATGCCACAGGGCATATAGTTTTAACACTGGGGTTGTTCCTATCTGACATTTCGGAAGGGACACGGAAAACAAAATATACCCAAAATTCGAGTTTAAACCAAGGGGTGTGACAAAAGCTCAAAAATCATAAAAAAATGTTTTTTTGTACTTAAACCAATGAAAATCATTTAAAAATTGAGTAAACATGTGTTTCTGCCCTAAACTTAAGCGTTTGGTAATAAAATTGAGACAGGGCTTTAGGACCCTATTTAGATTTGTGCTCTTGAAGATTTGAGGTGTGGCTTTGGATCACTTTCGGGTTTTTGTTAAAACTGTTATTTCTATTAAATATAACACAAATCACCCAGAATCTGATCCGCGATCTCCGAGCGCACCGGCGCAGCGCTTCACTTACACTCTTTGCCTTTGATCAATGTTCTGGATTTAAGGCTCCCCCAAATCAACGCGATTTTTTACGGCGACAGCGCAATGTAGAGTTTTATGAGCGTGTCTAAACCACAGCGACACGATTTCGCAGCGGTTTTCGTCGCGTCAATCTTGATGAGTCCATATAAGAGTGCTTTCAGCGACACAACAACGAAATGGTGGCGATTTTTCGTCACCGTCGCTGAAAAAATCGCGTTGATTTGGGGGAGCCTTTACTCATGCAACGCGAATAATTGATGCGTGCTAGTAGTTTTCTCTTCTATTCTCCGGCTGTTCTTATGCAGAGTTAAAAGTGACGTCATAGCGGGAGAGTAAGAGAGAGAACTAATGCGCGTTTCAATAATCTGCACCACCTGAACAAATCCAGAACATCAGGGACTCCGGCTACGCGGCTTTTTTGTTACATTTGTGTACACTGAAAACATTCTACAAGCTGGATCAATGTGTTTCACACGTGAATTTTCACTAATTGTAAAACACATCAAACAATGGTGTAAAACCAGTCGCAATCGGCAATCCAAATTCAAATGTAAAACACGTTAATTTACAAATTATCGAAAACTTTGCAGTAGGTTTTATTAGCGATCGCTTAAATTTCTGATTTCAGGCACCCGATTTCTCCAAAAATAACATGTCATGTGACATGCCACGCGTGGATAGCAAATGTGAGTCCTTGTCATGATAGGCAAACTAGTTCTACTAGTGATGGATATCGCCATTGCCAAACACGTTCAAATCATGTGTAAAAGACTTTGCTATCGAACCAAAGTCAATCCTTCACAGAATCACAAGTTTTACACGTCATTTCACCTTGCAATTCGACACGACAGATCCACGTTGAAAAGAATTAGGATCGAACGTGTGGATTGTTTTCAGTGTACAGACAATTTTGGCGATATATTAACGGATTTTCCTTTTGACACGCGATGTTCCCCGGAGGAAACGAACAACCGTGGTTTTGCTCTCTTTTTGCTTCATTCTCATGAAAGATAACATTGCGGTAGTTCATCAAACGAAGTTGTTCCTTTTCTGGGCGTTTCTGGAAACTTTACAACAGCCATGCGGTGTAGTCACCCCACAGTTAAGGTCCAAATGTAATGAGAGCGGAATGGCAACGAAAAGCGGAACCGGTTCGATAGCTGGGAAAAATGTTAAACCTATATAAAAATTTGCCTTTTTGTTCAAAATTCCTTGTATAATTCCTAAATGTCTACTACTGGAGCACTAGCGCAACTACTGGAACACGTGTACCAATAGTGGCTCAAGCGATTTTATGTTAAAAAATCAGTTTTATCACTCTTTTTCTATTTTTCCCATATAGTAGAGGTTGAAATCTCTCTGTTGACGCCAAAAGATCTCTGCTAAGGCTTTTCGTTATTTTGTTATGCGGCACCCTATATTGTACAGTGCCCGAGAGAGAATTTTATTTTGTACAGCGCCACCATGATTTTAAATCATTTTTGTTCTAAGAAATGAACCTTAGTTGATCCATAACTGAACTGTGGGGTGACTGTACATAAGAGTAGAAGCGTGCGCTTTGCCGTTTTTGTTCGAAATTGAACTCGAAATTTCGCGAAATTCCGTTTTATTCCGTTTGTTTTCAAATTTCCGTGGAAAAATTTTAACAATTTGGCGAAACGAAACGAAATAGCAAAATACAAATTTCGCCTGTATAAATTCCGTGGAATTCCGCGGAATTTCGTTTTGAAGCGTATTTGACGGAATCATTCGGTATTTCGCATACCCTTACTCTCCATCCGGTTGCCGATTGGGGATTTGCGGATGATGAAATATCGATCCGAACGAGTGTGATTCTTTTTTTGTTTGGTTTCGGATACGTGGGAAAGTGGAAAATCTGTTGTGGTGCTGTCGATTTTATACAGATAAAGTAAGTCAACAAATCGCAATCTAAGGAATATGCATTTTATATCTACTACCAAATATCTAGACATTGGATACGCGTTGCAATCAAATGAAATGGACAAGTTGAAATTGAAATTGCGAAAAAGTTACTCATCTCGTCCATGAGAATCGAACTCACGACTCTCAATTCTCAAGACAGGCGCGTCCCCAACTACGCCGCGAGAGGAACCATGACGTGGCTGGTAACGCGGCTTTCTAGCGAACTGGGAGTCCTAAGTTCGATTCTCACCGTGGAAATGAGAAACTTTTTCGCAAATTTCATTTCAATTTGTCAATTTCATTCAATTGCAAAGTATAGGAATGTCTGAAATTTCGGTAGTTTTTACTTCATAATAAATCATAATTCAAATGTTAGTTATGTAACGAAGGTAACGGCTACGTTACAATTTTATAACATTCAACGCTGTATGAAGTAAATGTAAAAAGGATGTAATCATTGATATGTGATTACAATGAGTAAGTAGTCTTTGTGTACCCAACGTCTGTTTTAAAGATTTCCAAATCTTTAATCACGAACTAACTTCAAAATGATTTTTGCTAAGGTTTTAATATCTTATCCATAGTTGACAAAACAACCGATCTCATCTGATTTTTCTTTAATAATTGGCGAATATTGAGAAAATTCCTCTCTCAAAAATAGTCTTACTACATTACACTCAATCATTATGAACCAGACTTTCCCCAAACACTAGTCCCCGCCCAAAAACTTATTGTTTAATCAGCAAAATTGATTCGCTTGGAGGCAAACAACCTCCAAACTCGTTACGCCAATTTCCTACTCAGTTGCGATTAAAATATCTCCAGGGAAATAAACGTCTTCCTCACACGGAACCGTGTCGTCGAAAGAGCCCAAAAAACATTCCCCCGCCAAAAAAGTCGACTGTGCCGAGGCCTGGAGCTGAGAATCCGTCAGCGAAAAGCGTAAAAGTGAAAAATTAATTATAAAACTTGCATCTTGCAGCCGTTTGACTGCTCTGCTCGCGCTTTTCCGCTTGATTCCGGACTTGATCCGGAGGTCGGTTCTTCCGGCGCGGCACCACTCTCTAGAATAAAGTTACACAAAATCGGGCTCTTCTGGACCATAGAGATGTCAAGTATTGCGGAGCTTCTGCATGTGTCACATACTTTGCAAAAAAGAAGAAGAAGTCGTTCATAGCAATGGTGTTGAATTTACACCAGAAGAGTTCGATTTGGCGCGAATCGTGCTCAATTTTGTGTAACTTCGTTTTAGCATGCAGCTATGCTTCTCCCTCCCCCAGATGCAATTATGTAACTGCTACTGTAACTGTAGTGCTGACTGGAATGTCGCGTGCGCTCGGCGTCGTCGGCTTCTGAAAGGCGTTCGGCTCCTAGTTAGGGAATTGTAAGGAGCTTCTGCCTTAACTAATTTGATGGTGTGGCGTCACAGTGTGAAATGAAAATTGGTGTGCAAACAAGGCTAGGAAGTTTTTTATGAAGGCTGAGTGATATAGTCTAGGATGAATCCGAAAATTCAAGAACTACATGGAAGAAAAAATTGGTAGATTCATGATTTCAATGCACATGCGTTATGTCGTTCTATAGACCGACTGTCTATGTAACGCTTCATTACTTTACGGACTTCGTAGATTTATCCCTCACCTTGGGTATGCTTGACCTATATGGTTTCGCATTATGCGTCTTGCACAGTGTATTCTGTGCTTTTAGGTCGTTGGTGTCTTCAAATAAACACCGATCGATTTTTTTTCGCCCATGTTTTGAATATTGAATAGCGTATTACTGCCAATTTTGGGTAGTGGTTATGTTTAAGTTTGATCAATCTACAGCTCAAAAAGAAAACAGCACTGATCAATATTTACAGAACCATGTGAAATAAAAAAACGTTTTTCGTTAGTTTTACACGATATAAGAAATCCCGACTTTTCCAGAAAAATTTTCAAAATCTTCCAGATTTTTGAAAAAATGACTTGGCATCCCTGTTTGACATACAAATATTCATAGTAGTTGTAGCAATGATCAGATAAGAATTTCTCATCTGACACATGCCAGTTCTTCAACTTGTGACTGATTCTGTTCGAGTTCAAGATTATGTCTAACGCAGCCCACAGACGCTCAGACCGTTTCACCAACATTGACTTCGCCCCTCAGGTTGATGCTCATGTGGTGCTATAGTTGACCGTGTGTGATGCTGTTGGACCAACCAATATGACAGTTTGTGAAACCGATTTGACAGCTGAGGAATCGGTCGACCAAAATCAAACGGGTTTGATTTTACTCAAACCACCGGTGGGCGGAGCCAAATAGTTGACGAACTGATTGTCAAATTGAAGCTTGAACGTCCCTCGAACTGCCGATGCAGATGGGTGGCAAGTCAAAAAGGTGGAATTTACGCAGCGTCGTCGCCATGGTAGTCTATAAAATGAACGCTCTTGAGTTGTTTTTATATAATCCACTAGCGGTTTCCCACAATCTTTAAACTATTTTTTTAACAAGTCCACCAGCAGTTCTACCTGAGATTCCATCAAAAGTTCAATAAGGAAATCTTCCAGGGATTGTACCAGAAATTCCTACAAGGAGTCTACAGTGATACCTCCACGAGTCGATGTTCCATGACTCGATATCGACTCATGGAACCATACTAAAAACAAAATTTCATGATTACTATGATGGTCCCTAGAAGAAGCTTTCCTAAGGATTGCTGTTCCATGACTCGATATTTCCATGAGTCGATGGTCCCTTCAATATCGACTCATGGAGGTTTCACTGTATCTGGAATTCCTCCAGGTGAAGCTTCAGAAATTTTTTAAGGAATTCTACCAAAACTCCTTCATGGATTCCATCGGTAATTCCTTCACTATTCCAACAGGTGTTCCTACAGAAATTTAAACATTACTTTATCCAGTGATTTAACAAAGAATTCTCGTTAGATTTCCTTCAGAATTTCCTTCCATAATTCCTTAAGGGATTCCGTCAGGAGTTTTTCTAAGGATTCCTTAAAAAAATTTGCCAGGGATCAAAAGTTTCTATCAGAAGTTATTGTGAGAATTCCATCAGAAACTTCATCAAAATTTCCTCCAAGGATTCTATCAGGGGTTCCTACTAGTGATGGGCAAAAATAATCGCAGCCGTTTAAAAGATACGGATCACTCAAAAGAAATGTTCCGTGGTTCTTTTTTTGGCGAGAGTCGGTTCATTTGATCAATACGAGTCAGACAAAAAGTGACCCGGAAAAAGAAGCTTTTTCCCCTCCTTCGTTTGTTTCTCGGCTTTTTTTATAACGCTTGACACGTGATTTGTTTTGAGCGCCACTGCACACATGCAAACACAGATTGCTACTGCTCCGCAATCTCAGCATACACAGCCACAGAACTAATTTGCCCCGCCCACCTTGCATACAGTTGAAAAATAGAGAGAGAAGGTTCTCTCTATTAGGTTCGGGTGGGGGAAATCGGCCAAGTAATCGTGAGTTTCTGGGTAAGAATGTACGAAGAACGAGAGAGTAAAAGATACGAAAGGTAGGACGCATGTCGCAACAGGGAGTGAACCGCTCTTTTTTCCATTCGCTCGGATCAGTTCGCTCTTCTTTTGCGAGCCGCTGAGCTACTGAACCGTTCAAAAGACCCGGTTCATTGAAAAGTGTGATTCGAATTGGATCCGTTCACTAAAATAAACCGTTTTGCCCATTTCCAGTTCCTACAGGGATTCCTTGAGGGATCAGGAGTTATTCCAGGTAATTAAACACGAGTTCCTCCAGAACTTCCATCAGGAGTAATTTTAAAAAATAAATCATGATCCACGAAGGATGCGTTCAGGAGTTACTTCAGGGACTCTCTATAAATTCCATCTCAAGTTCGACTATGGATTCCTTCTGAAATTCCTTTAGTGATTCCATTAAGAGTTCTTCTAGGAATTTCATAAGGAATTCCTCCAGGGATTCCATCTGAAATTCTTCCAGAGATTCTATCAGGAGTTCCTTCAGAGATTGCACCTCGAACTCATCTAGGAATTCCACCGGAAGTTCTTCCTTCAATCCCATCAGAAGTTTCTCCAGGGGTTCCATTAGGAGTTACTTAAAAGATTCCACCTGTAATTCCTCTAGAGATTCCATCAGGCTCTTCAAAGGATTTTATCAGGAGTTCCTGCAATGATTACACCTGGAGTTCCTTTAAAAGTATGTTTAGAAATTCCTCCAAGGATTCCATCAGGAGTTCTTAAAGGGATTTTATCAGGAGTACCTTTAGGGTTTTCATCAGAGTTCTTCTGGGGATTTCATCAAGAGTTCTTTCAGAAAATCTATCAAGAATGCCTTCTGAGATTTTATCAGGAATTCCTCATGAGATACTATCAGGAATTCCTCTAGAGATTATATCTATTCCTCGAGGAATTCCATTAGATATTATATATAATATATTCCTCGAGGAATTCCATCAATATTTCTTCTAGGGATATCATAAGGAGTTCCTCTAGTAATTCTAACAAGAGTTCCATCAGGAAACTTATCAGGAATTCCTCCAGGGATTACATCAGGAGTTTCTAAAGGGATCCCAATGAAGAGTCCATCTAGGGAATTCATCGGGAGTCCCTCCAATGATTCCATCAGGAGTTCCTTCAAGAATATCTTTAGAAATTTCTCCAAAGTTTACATCAGGAGTTCCTACAGAAATTCTATTAGGAGTTCCACTATAGAATTTCATCAGAAGCTCCTTCAGGAGTTGAAATGCATCCAGATTTATAATAGGGATTATATAAGAAGTTCCTCCAGGGATTCTATCAGGAATTCCTTCAGGAATCACATAAATAATTTCTACATAAATTTCAACAGCATTTCCTAAAGAGATTCCATTAGGACTTCCTCTAGATATTATATCAGAACCCAATAAACACAAACTCGTATACGATAGCGCATAAGAGTACAAATGTGGAGGCGATGTACGTACATGCGCCATAAGGCTGCGTGCAACATGTACGTATATCGCCTCCACATGTGTACTCTTGTATCCCATCATATACGATGGTGTGTTTACTGGGAAGTTTCTTCAGAGATTCCACCTGGAACTCCTCCAGAGATTACATCATTTTTTCTTCTAACATTAACTCCTGGGGAATACATCAGGAGTTCTTTAGTAATTTCATTGGGGGTTCCTTCACCCAGGTACTATTGGTAGCTGAATACCAGTTTATTAACCTGAAAAGAGGCTGTATAAACAAAATTTTAGCCGAACAAGCTGTTGTTCAGCTACCAATGTCACTTGGGTAAGGATTTCATTAGCATTTTCTTTAGATATTTTACCCGGAATTCCTCCAGGGATTCAATATCAAAAGTTTCTGTAGGGATTTCATCAGGAGTACCCCTGAGTCTTACAACAGGAGTTCTTGTTGGGATTTCATCAGGAGCTCTTCTAGGGATTCAATAAGGAATTTCAACAGGGATATCAACAGAAGTTCTCCTGGGAATTACATCAATAGTTCCTTCAGGGATTCGATAAGGAGATCTTCCTATAAAGATTTTTTCAGAAGTGTCGCCAGGTATTCTATCAAAAGTTCATTCGGAGATTGCACCTGGAAATCCTCAAGAAATTATATCAGGGGTTCCTCACGAAATTTCATCAGTATATCTTCTTGGGATTCTATAAGGAGTGCTGCCAGGCATGTTATCAGGAATAGCTCGTGGGGTTTCATCAAGAGGACCTTCGGAGATTCCATTAGGGATTACATCAGTAGATCTTCTAGGGATTTCCGTAGGAGTTCCTCCAGGATTTCCATCAGGAGTTCTTCTAAAGATTTTATCAGGAGTTCTCTCAGAGATTCTACCTGGAGTTCTACAGGACTTTTATCAAGAGTTTCCCTAATTATTTCATCAGGAACTCCTCCAGGGATTACACCACAAGTGCTTCCAAAGATTCTATCAGAAGTTTCCCTAGGGATTTCATCAGGAGTTCTTCAATAGATTTCATTGGGTGTTTCGCCAGGGGTTCCATCAGAAGCTCTTCCATGGATTCATAAGAAAAATGCTGATGGAATTCCAGCAGAAACTCTCAATGAAATCTATTAAAGAACTCCTGATGCAATTCTTGAAGAAACTTCTTCCTCTTGGGATTCCATTTGAAGTTCTGTCAGGGATTTTATCAGGAATTTATCTAAAGGTTCCTCTAGGGTTATTTTGGGCTCCATCAGGCTATTTATTATGGATTCCTCGCGGAATTTATTAAAGGATTCCACCAGAATTTTCTTCCAGGGGATTCTTTAGGGAATTCCTCCAGAAATTCATCCAGGAACTCTTCAAGAGAGTCCTCCCGGTTGTTTCCTAAGGAACTCCTTTCGACGTTTCTTAAGAGGGTTCTCAATGAATTGAAACCGAAGTTCATCAAGGAATTAATCCTTAAGTTATTCCTCCCAGAATATATCCAAGGATTCTAGAGAATTATCAAAAATTTCTTCAGGGATTTTATCAAAAATTTCGTCTAAGCATTTCATCACCGGATTTAATCAACAGATTCCTCCTGGAAATCATCAAGGGATTCCTATCGAAATTCCTTAAGGAATCAATCCCAGAAATCCTCAAGGGATTCCCCCGTTTTTTTTTTCAAGGAATTGCTCGCTGAATAACTCTAGGAATTCTAAGGAGTTTTCAGGAATTCACCAGCGATTTCACCAGACATTTCTTATACAGATTTTACCAGAAATTTCGGAATCCACCAGGATACCATCCAGTATCTCTACCAGGCGTTCCTTCTGGGATTCAAAACAGGAATTCCTTCAGGGATTTCTCTGAGAATCCCATCGGAATTTCCTCCTTGGATTCCACCAAGATGAACTCCAATGATCCCATAACAAACTTTCTATGGGATTTCACCACAATTTCCTGTAAAGATTCCATCAGTTATTCCTTCATAGACTTCATAAGTATTTTCTCCAATTATTTCTACCACAAATAGTGTTGATCGGCGTACAATGCGATTATGGAATTATTTCTCGAATTCAGGTAGGCGTGATTATATCATGGATCGCATCACCAAACATTGGTGACTCCCAGATCTCTACTTTATCCCACTAACCCAATATCCTTTCCATGACAACTGTGGAGATGCAGAGGTGATCTCGGTCTCTAGCAACAACGGTTGTCGAACTAACATTCCTTCCCTTCCCCGATGACCGTAAGGACATGACCGGCGCCGTTATTGACTTATAAATTTGAGCTCTCGATTTGTGCACATTGAGAATGGTAAGCTAATCCCAAGCCCCATTCATTAAATCTCTGTGCAACTTTGATTGTTCCAGTGTGAATCACGGAATAGCAAATACGAGTTGTACGGTCATCTATGCTTATGTTTATGCATACGTTTGATTTCCACCAGAATACTTCAATAGTTTTACTAGGATTTCCCTTCAGAGTTATACGAAATTCCTCTAGGGAAATAACTGATATTTACTTAGAGGATTACACAACACATTCCTCTGAATGCGTTCAGGTCGAATCCCTGAAGAAAAACCTGCAACGTATATGTACAATTTCTGAAAAAAAAAAACATGGAGCAATTTGTTGAGAAATCCTTGGAGGAATCACCAAAGGAATCACTGGAGAAATTCCCAGAAAATTTCCTGGAAAACCCCTTTTTCTTTTGAAGCAATCTATTAAGCAGTTCCTAAAGGTAATTCCTGAAGCAGTTTCTCTTAGGAAATTCCTGGTGGATTCCTTGGAAAAAAACTTTCAGGAAATACTGAAAGGAATTAATGGATAAATTCCTTTGAACTTTCCGTGGAATCCCTGAAAGCTTCCTGGTGGAATTCTTGGTGGAATCCCTGGAGGCTCTTCTTGATGAATCCTTGGAGAAATTCTGGGTAGAATCACTGCAGGAGTTCGTGGAGTAAATCTCTGCATGTATTTCTGCAGGAATTTTTTAAGGAAATTTAAGAGAAAAACGGTGAAGGATTTTCCGAAGGAATACGTGGAGGAATTACTGTGGAAATCACTAGAAGAATTTTGGGTCCTAAAATGTTTAATGAATTCTTGTTTTTATTTAATAATACGAAAGAGCATGTTCTTTCAACTACTTTAGTAATTTTTCCAACTTAAATAACGGCATTGAGATATTTAAAATTTAATTTAAAAATGGTTCCAATTAAGGTCAAGTCAAGGTTCAACACTTTTGATCATGTTTGACGTTCACGTTGTCGACAAAAATAGGGATGTTCCTATTTGACATTTCGGAAGGGACACGGAAAACCAAATACACCCAAAACTTGAGTTTAAACAAAGGGGTGTTACAAAATCTCGAAAATCGTTAAAAGTAAAACCAACGAAAATCATTTGAAAATTTAATAAACATGTGTTTTTGGCCTAAACTTAAGCGTTTGGTACTAAAATAGGGACAGGGCTTTAGGACCCTATTCTTGGTGGAAATTCTTGGGTGGAATTTTGATGGAATTCCTGTATTAGTTTCTTGGAAGGGATTTTTTTAGCAATCTCTTTAAGAATGTCTAGAGGAATGCCTGGTGCAATCGCAGGGAAAAATTCTAATAAAATCTGTTTCGAAATTTCTGAAGGAATTCCTAGAGGAATTCTTAAATCAATCTTTGGAGAATTTTTTGGTGAAATTCTTGGAGCATTGGACGAATCATTTGTAAACATCCCTGGAGAAATCTGTAGAAAAGTTACTAGAAAGAATTGCTGAAGAAATTCTTGGTGGAATTTCTGAAGCAACTCCTTGTGGCAGCCCTGAAAAAAGTCCTGGTGAAATCCTTGAGGGAATATCAGGTTATTAATTTCTTGAGGAATCCCTTGAGCAGTTCTGAAAGAATTCGTGATGTGATTCTTAGGTAACGCGTGATGGAATCCTGGGAATTAACTTGTAGAGGAATTCCTGAAAGAATCTTTGAAGAAATTGTTATCGAAATCTCAAGACGAATTCTTGGAGGCAACCTTAGAGTAAGCTTTGAAGAATTACTGAAGAAATTACTTGAGGATTTGTTTGATTGATCTTTTAAGGAATCAGTGGAGAAATCTCCAATTATTTGTAGAAGAACCATTGAAGGAATCTTTGCAAGAATGCCACCTGAAGGTATGCCTGAAGGATATTTCCCGAATGAATTTCTGGCCAAATCTGTGGATAAATTTCTAAATTATTAATAAAATTCCTGGTAAAATCCCATGATGAATTTTTGGTGGAATCCCCAGAATAACCCATGGATTCCTGGAAAAACTTCACAAGAGGAAATCACTTAAAGGTTCTGGATAAAATATTTGAAACAATTCACATAGCCATTCCCTTAAATTTTGAAAGCTCTGCTCTTCCTTACTAGATTATTGCTTAAAAATCGTAGAAATATTCTCCCCCACAGCCACACAATTTGAAAATAATAACAATCACATCCCAAGTAAACAATAGCCCGCTAATTCGCCTTGCGTGCTAATATAGTGCTATTATACAGCTGATATGCCCTATATTAGCCGTATAATAGGCCTATAAGGCCAAAAAGGCGAATTAGCGGGCTAGTGGTTACTTGGGATATTCGCTAGGCTTGCCGAGGTCCTTCAAAACATGCGGAGAAATATCGTGTTGTTGCAACGAACTTGGACAGTGTATTTCCTAAGCAATCCATCAGACTAGAAGCTCCCATCAATATCTTCAAAACTTCATCACACTTAATCGTAGAAATTAGAGAAGTTTCAAGCAGAAGCTTGAGAAGCTTCCAGCAGAAGCTCGGAATGGTTTCAACAGCAGTTTGGAAAAGCTTTCAGCAGAAGCTTTAAAAAGCTTCCAGCAGAAGCTTGGAAAAGGTTCCAACAGAAGCTTGGAAACGGTTCCGGCAGAAGCTTAGAAAAGCTTCCAGCAGAAACTTGGGAAAGCTTTCAGCAGAAGCTTGGAAAGCTTCCAGCAGAAGCTTGGAAAAGCTTCCAGCAGAATCTTGGAAAAACTCCCAGCAGAATCTTGGAAAAGCATCCAGCCGAAGCTTAGAAAAGCTTCCAGCAGAAGCTTGAGATGCTTATGTTGAAGCTTCTAGCAGAAGCTTGAGAGGCTTCTAACAGAAGCTTTAGAAGCTTCTAGCATAAGCTTGAGAAGCTTCTAGCAAAAGCTTGAGAAGCTTTTACAATCAGGTTAAAACGATTTAAGCAGTAGCTTGAGAAGCTTTTAGCAAAAAATTGATGAGCTGAAAAGGCCAAGTCTTTTTCGCAATCTTTTCGGAAACGATTTTTTTGCAAAATAGTTTTTCATGAGAACCAAAGAACAGCCAAAAGTAACTCCGAACATGCGGATGGGACAATTATACTTTTGTGGGTAGCAGTGTAGCTAATATTCACACCTTAAGTATCCATTAGAGGATCAGTTACACAAAGCATATATTGTGCATATTGATTTCAAATAGTTCCCACTGGAAGTTGCCATGGCAAGCTCACATTAATAATGCCACTCATTAGCATTATCATCATTCTCGAAAGCACTCCACACCAGCGTAAAGTGCCTTTTGAGGAAACCAACCTTCTCGACCAATTACTGTGCGAGTTCTTCATAATCATAAGCATCGTAAAGGGGCACCCTCCCCCCACTTAGCAGTCCCTGTTACAAAGCCATCGTCCTCGATTCGCTGATGCAATAAATCAAATCTCCTTCGAGTCCCCTTCAGGACACAAGTGCGTCCACTGGAACGACCGACGCTCCCTTTGCTTTGCTCCCACTTCACAGGACGAGATTCCATCGCTAATTATTCTTCATTAGTGCCAGCCTTTCGCGCTTGGTAGGACTCTCGTCGGATAGTCAGTCGTCGTCGTCGTCGCCTTATCGCAAGTCAGCCACATTTTCATCTATTTAATATCAGATCTTCGACGCAATTATCTCTCCTGGAAGCTCCCCGGCACACTATAAATAGTCCGCGGAGAAATCCGGGAGGTGCTCCCTTTTGTTGGCCCTAATTTGATTTATTCTGTAACGAATTTACGCTCTTATCTGCCTGCGTCGGATTGTTCGGGGTGGTGCACCGGCCTTTCATGACAGTTCCCGCTTTTTGTCTTTCAAATTTCCACCAAAAATTTCCAGTATTCCCAGCCACGCGGTGGCACGAAAATTTCGCGAGAATGGAACTCAATTCCACGGAATCCCCGTTCGTTTCACTATGGGCAAGAAACAAAATTCTAAAAAACTTTTATCATAGTATGGCTTATATTATTAGAATATCCCTTCATAGACAATATGTATACCGATGATTGTTCTTATTTTTTGCTTTATTTAAGAGCTCGGACCTAGCACCGAACATTTTATTTAATTAATTAGTTGATACTGAATAGCTTTGATCGTCGGGGAGACATGATCCAACCCTGTTTCTTGAGAACTAAAATAGTTTTATTCGTTTTAAATTTGTGTTTCGAAATGCATCTAAATCACTCCAAACAAGACTTTTCCATGTATATTCGAGTTTGTTTTACACTAAGGTAGATTTTTCTTCGTCATGAAGGTATTCGGAATTTTGCCGCGAGATTTTGATTTCTGGCCCATAGTGCGTCCGTCCGTCTGTCTGGCCACCATCCCAATGCAATTCACGGTTCGTTTCCAAAGCCAAATGGCCGCTGGCAGTCGGCGAAAAACAAGCGCCAAGAGACGCACAGCTGGGTCCCTAAAAACAGAGCCAAGGCGGAGAAAGAAACACTCCCGCTTGCCACTTGGGCCTTTTGGAAAACTGTCTGCCGGCGGCAGAAGTGCAAAAAGTGAAATTACATCTCAACGCAGAACGATGAAACACGACGCGACGACCGACGGTTCTAATGCAAATGAAGATTGAAAAAGATAATAATATGTCGCCGTTGCGTGAAATCGCACTTTTTGTACTTGTTCAGGGGATGGAAATGTGTCGGCGCTTACCTAGGAGGGATTCGTTGACAGTAAGCGAAAGAGAAAGCTGAGATTTATGTGCATTTGCGGAATGAGAAAAGAACTTTTTGAAACGTTTTAGAATGGTTATTTTTTTGTCTGCAACTAAGCAAAAAAACTTGTATAGAATGTGACGCGAAAGAACATGTTGGAACAGAGTGTTATATAGGGTGATGTGCTAGTATCCATCGTATTAAGCATTAATCAGTGAGAACTGCAATTTTCCCAGTATTGCAGTGAATGATGCTGGTACAAACCGATGTCAAACAATTCTTTTTCAAAACAGCTTGAGCATTGTACAATAAGATTTTGATAAATCTTGATCTCTTTTTGGGAATAATACAAAGAAAATGCATCTTGCCGAATTCTCAATCCGTTGTACCGATTTCATTTCTGTCGTAATAAGTTTCCAGATCCGTCCCACAACTAAAGGCTCACTGTGATATATTGAGTGGTCAAAACACAACATATCAACGCTATAATAAAATGTTTTACTAGAATATATAGATCTACGGGCATCTCTCTCCATTCCTTCAGCATGATGAAATATAGTTATTTCCTTTAAAATTCATTGTTTGTCATCAAAATTCAGCCACAATTCCTTTTGACCGTACAACTATGGTATTTGTTCACAGTGCCGCAAAAACAACACAATCAAAGGAACCGTACTTTTACGCCGAGCATCGCGCACACATTGATGCGCACAAGCTTTTTTTTCTCAGTACGACGGATTGAACTTTGTTTAAAATCTCAATTTTACGCGATTGTTGAGGAAATTTCATAAAATTCCGTGAATTATATAACTGTTACGGCGTGTGATTGGAATGAAATCCTTCAGTGAAGAAGTACAAAGATTTTCCATAGTGAAAATAAGTGCCCGGCGAAGTAAGCCGCACAGGGGGGCGGGAAGAAACTTGCATCATAAAGCGGGATGACTGGTGACGATCGTTAAACATTTCTCTCAAATCGTGTTCGTCCATGCGATTTCGGTGAAAAAGTGAAAAGTGGAAAATTGAACTGAAGTTATTTAACGAAATATAGTAGTTTTATTGCATTTTTGGTGTACAAGTGCACAAACAATGAAAGCTTACACAAAAATACACTTGGAAAATGAATCTATGTTGCAGGTAAGTTTGAATATCCGCCGTAGTGGAACATTTTATGTTTGATACGACGAATAATAGCGCTTACGACGAAGTAGAATGAAACCCTACGAAAGCTAATTGTCGTTGCATTCCATGATGTTACGATGGACGATGTGCAGAATAGCGGGATGTTTTCGGGTAAACATTCCAGTTCGTTCGAATCCCGCCGGGGACTTCAGGGGGTGATGGACTTTTGTGTCTGCTGTTCAACATCACGCTAGAAGCTGAGAGCCGGGTTCGATAACCGAGGTACGATTTTCACAAGATGCAGCCAATTGGTTTGCTTCGCGAATGATATGGATATTGTCGGCCGAACATTTGGAACGGTGACAGACCTGTACACCTGCCTGAAACGTGAAGCGACAAGAGTCGGCTGTGGTACATGCTGATATGTGCAACCGAGCGCAACAGAGCCCGCCTAGGAATCAGTGTAACGATAGACGGGGATACTTTTGAGGTGGTCGATGAGTTCGTCTACCTCGGATCCTTGCTGACGGCTGACAATAACGTTAGTCGTGAAATACGGAGACGCATCGTCAGTGGAAGTCGCGCCTAGTATGGGCTCCAGAAGAAGCTGCGGTCGAGAAAGATTCACCCCCGCACCAAATGTACCATGTACAAAACGCTAATAAGACCGGTGGTACTCTATGGACATGAAGCATGGACCATGCTGGAAGAGGACCTGCAAGCACTTAGAGTGTTCTTACGAAGAGGGTGCTTAGGACCATCTTTGACGGTGTGCAAGAGAACGGTGTGTGGCGGCGGAGAATGAACCACGAGCTTGCTAGGCTCTACGGCGAACCCTGTATCCAAAAGGTGGTGAAAGACTACCGGACAGCAACCCTGCAAAGTAAGTGTTCGCGTCGAATCCGGTTGATACAAGAAGGCGTAGAGCACAGCGAGCGAGGTGGCTTGATCAGGTGCTGTTGAAAAGAAATGTCAATTCAAATGGAGCTCACTGTAGAAAATTTCTTGACCATTTCTTGAGCAGAAATTTTTACTTTTCTTGAGCTGAACTGCATACTTAGCTTCAGTTATCAAAATGCCATTAAAGCAAAAAGAGCAGCGTATCAAAATTTTAGTTCGTGCATCGCGAAAATCCGAGCTACTCGCACGCAAAGTTAGTTAAATCGCTAAAAGTTGCCAAATCAACCGTTACTAATGTAATTAAAGTGTTTGGGGAACGTTTATCGACAGCAAGGAAGCCTGGTTCGGGAGGAAATCGAAAACCGGTAGCTGCTGCTCTCTCTCTCCGAGATATCGCAAATAAGCTTACTTTTGAGTATCGAAATCTTTATGGACTTTGTTGAAAAGTATTGCTTACCACATAAAAATAAATTTTAGTGGTAATTGTACTAAACAAATCGCCATACCAGATGGAAAACTTGCATGCAAGTTGATCCACTAATTCCCCAAACGATCTACCTGGGGATATCAATAGTAACATATCTCTTGAACATGTCTCTTGAATTTTCTTCAGATGGTGTGTAACTCCCTACACCTACCCGGAAGAAACACCTTCACTTGAAATATATTTGGTCCTTCAAGTGAGATCAAATTAGGTCATATTTGTTAACAAATTTTGTTCTGACTTCGACAATAGCCTTGACCTCGAGCGATTTCCACTTGAATATATTCCACGATGATAGGGAATTTACGAGCTTTTTTGTAATCTAACACAAAATATGGAACAATTAGGGTACACAAAAAGATTTTTAAATTCACAACTCACTTGGTTTATTTTAAAGACGCAAATAAGCTGGGTGTGTCATCTAAAACCGTGCATCGAGCCATAAACCAAGCCCGACTATCGACTTACAAGAAGGTATTAGTGCATTTTCCCTAAAGGACATGCGGCGCTCCCCAAAAGAAAGGAACAACCGTGGTTTGCTCTATTTTTACTTTATTCTTATGGATGATAACATTGCGGTGTTTCATCAAACGCGGTTGTTCCTTACCTGAACGATTTGCTGGGTAGAATTTGGGGCAAATGCGTGTTATTTGGAAATTTTACAACAGCCGCGCGGTGTATCATATCCAGCGGACCGGACAGTAGTGATTCCAAATCCCAATGATATGCAAACTACGACGACCAAAGCGCAGTCTCGGAGGCTGTACACGACGATGCTGACGAAGTTTGACTGCGTGGTAATGGACGACGAAACCTACGTCAAAGCTAACTACCAGCAGCTCACTGGACAGGAGTTTTAAACAGCAAAAAGAAGTGGAAAGGTACCATATATTTTCAAGCACATGAAACTGTCGAAGTTCGTATAGAAATATATGGTTTGGCTAGCCATCTGAACCTGTGGTTCGAAAAACAGTATTTTCTTAGCAACCAGGACTGTCAACCTAGAAATTTACGTAAAAGAGTGTTTTAATAAACGTCTGCTGCCTTTCCTAGATAAACACGATTGTTCCGTACTGTTTTGGCCAGATTTCGCATCTTGCCATTACGGTAAAAAAGCCATGGAGTGGTACGCCGTCAGCAACGTGCAGGTGGTTCCCAAGGACAAGAACTCTACCAATACACCAAGGCTCCGCCCAATTGAAAAAGCAGTATAAGGCAAATTGGCGTTCTGCGGCTGTTCGGATCTTTTAAACTGGTCCTTGAAGCAGTGTGTGGTTCACAGCGGCTCAAAACTGCAATTATATTATTCATTTAAATATTGCTTAGTTATAGTATATCTTTAACTCACATGGATAGTTTTACTAGCTATGACAATAATTGTATAGTGTTTATCTTTTTGCATCTTCACACTGCAATCTCCGTCAGCCTACAACATTTTATAATAAGCACTTCATTTCAAAGATTAATCATAGTTTACCTTGCACCGATTTAATCTGAATCAATCTTTTTATAAACTCCTCGCTTTTTCTATTTATAATTATTATTTACTGGTTTAGCTAACAAATAGTTCGTTAATCAATTTAATAGATCTTCAATACATTTTATTTATCTCCACTATCTTAACTAGTCTCCAACGCATTGCTATAGAAGACAGTTTATCATCGGCCAATAAATAGCCTTAAGGTACAATCACATTCTCCTCTTGTATGTAGTTGCACGCATTATGACTGTTCTGTAGACTCGGTGCCTCTACAGCGGCGAAGAAGGTGGACAATGCGGCTGTACAAAATCTAATGGCAGGGATCAAGCGAAAGGCCCAGCAATTTGGATTAGGAAAAGCGGAAGCTTAACTGAATATATTTCTTGAATTTTATAGTATTTGAACTTTAAAAAGAACTATAATTTGATATTTTAAATGAACGATTTCACCAATTTACATAAATTTATCCTTGGTTATATTTTGACCGCATCATAGAATATGTATATAATTGTACCTATACGTCAACGCGTGCCACCGCTGTATTAACTTATGTGACATCGGCCGTAATCTTTAAGTATTCTATTCATTTCTGGTATTTAATAATGAATTCTTCCACTATATAGTAATCTTATATGATTTTTTTTATCAATCTAACTATGACTTCTTACAGCGTAACAAAAATTACATGTTTGCGTGTCTCAAGGATCAAATCATGTGTTGCTGGTGTGCCTCAGGTGAACCCAAACTTTTGCACGATAACTTGAATGACTGTTTTATTTATTTTGAGTAATTTTTAGATTTTTCCGCAAAAACTTTGTAAGTGCACTTCAAAGAATATAAGATAACGGTTCTAATGACACCTTGTTTTAAAATTTTGTTGGATCCAATGCTGAGGAAATAAGCAATGGTTTTTCAATGTGTTTTTTTTTTTGAAAAATGTCACAACTTTAAGTAAAAATTTAAAATACAAAATTTAAAAAAAAATGTGTTTGGAAAAGTTTATACGAAGTAAGAATAACTCTTTGCCTTTCGAATGCGGCTTAGAAAGTTTCTATTGGACGTGTTATCACAGAGATATGGACAGAACACTTTTGTATATTTTTGAGGGGGTAAACCCAAACTTTTGCACGGGAGTGTATCTTGATGCCTCTAAAATTTTCTTCAGGGGGTGCGTAACACCTACCCGGACGAAACACCTTCACTTGAAAGATATTTGGTCCTTCAAGTGAGAACAAATTAGGTCATATTTCTTAACAAATTTTGTTCTGACTTCGACAAATGCCTTGAACTTGAGCGACTTCCGCTTCAATGTTTTCCACGATGATAGGGAATTTACGAGCTTTTAGGAATCTAAGGGCGTTTTCACCTGTGCTTCATTTTTTTGGTCCAATTGTATAACAGTTCTAAAAAATAGGCCACAAAAAATAGATCAAACATAGACCATGGAACAATTAGGGTACACAATGAGATCTTTTAATTCACAACTCACTTGGTTTGCTCTAAAGACATGGCTCACTTGGGCCTTTAATCACTATCTCAACCACTAGATATTAAAGATTTCTAAAGAAAATTACAATACATATTGAATTTTGATTTCTTGGTATTCACAGGTATAACTCACAATTTAACTAAAAATTGGCTAACACGAATTTTTTTTTGTTGGGATTTGAACACGAGATACTCAAACTATAACTTCCACTAACTTTGGAACTTCGTCCGTTCACTATGCCGTTCGAATCGAGAAAGAATTTGGTAAAATAAGATGGCCTTCACGAAATCGCGGGGTTCCAAGGTCACACACACAATATAAAAATAACAAGTCATTTATTTTTTTCAAATACATTGGCTATACTGCCTATTTTTAGGATCGGAGCGATGTGGTTGCTTCGCAATCCGTTAAGAATGGGTGATTCAAATTCTCGCCACCCATGGCGTTGCGATCGGCTAAAAGTGCCCGAATTTCAATATCGTCTCTTATATACAATTTTTTTCTACTCTCTGCTCTTTCATAGCCCGAGCAGTAGTAAATCCAACGCATTTCAGTTTCTAAATTGTCATGTACAGTGTTAGCTCTTGTAACATTGTTACACTAGTTAAGATTCCACCAAGTGTATATCCAAGAATCATTCCAAAATCATCAATGTTTTTATTTGACATGTTTTTAAGTATTTACAAGTGATCATCGTCAACGATATTTCTTACCGATACTCTGAGTGTTGCTTGGATTCCTCAATTTTTTTTGTGGAATTTTTGCAGGGTTTCAGGAAATTTCAGGAATGGCGAGGATTTTCCGTGAAACTTAGAAAAAGATTAGTAATTATTCTTGGAATTGCTCTTTCGATCAATCATCCAAATAATAAAAAAAAACAGAGCTTCTGTATAAAATTCCTCAGAGATTTTTTTGAAAATTTATCTAAGTGATTATCCAAGGCCTTCCGGTATAACTCTATATGGATTTGGTGGCCGTGCGGTCAGCGGTATCAGTCGTTTAGGCTTATTGTGCCACAGGGTGTGGGTTCAATTCCCGCTCCAGTCGTTGGAAACTTTTCGTCAAACGAAAAAAATCATCACTGGGCTTCTGGATGTTCCGTGCGTTTTTCGTTGCCTAATGTTTGTACCTAATCGTTCAGTCTGTACAGTCTATTGCTGAAGACGTTTTAATTTTTTTTTTTATATATTTTCTCTGTAGGTTTATCCTGAAATCCTCCAAAGATTACCCCTAGCTGCCCTTCAGGAAGCTCTTGCGGTAATTCTGCCAAGAGTTTTTCAGGTTTTTTATTAATCCTCAGGAGATCAGGGGATTCTTTCATGTTAAAAGAAATCCTCCTGGAATTCCACTAGGAATTTATTCCGGAAACTTTCTAAAGAGTTCTTTGTCATTGATTCATTCAAGGAATTGTTCAAGTATTTCCAGTAATTTTTCAGGAATGCTGACAAAGATTCATCATTGACTCTTACAAGTTCCGCAATTAAGGAGGATGTGGGGTCGTGACGGACTTTGATTTCAGGTTGGCCGATTGCGCTGCAGAATACCGTTTTGATTCATATTACGGACAGCTTCTAATTCCGGACAATCTACTTTGGGAAACATTTCAACCGAAATGTTTCAATTTCGTTGTTCAAAAGTTCTCACTTTCGAGGTTCGATTTAGTCAACATTTTCCGTATATGTCTAAAAAATTTCATAATGTTCAGCTGCCATAGACGCCCTTTTAGTGATTTGCCGATTTCAATTAATGGTTTGACTTTTCTATCTTTGATTTTCATTAGCTGTTTGGAATTCGAAACAAAGTGTTCGAAATATGAGGAAGCGTCCGGAACAAGAATCATGAAAAGTCCATACATTTCTATTTGTTTAAAATTATTCAAGTAATGGAATCAAAATCTTCACCCACCAATCGAAAGTTAATTGTTATGAAGTCTCGATAACGAGGAGGAATCACACAGAAAGACTAATTTTATATGTTTTTGTATGAGTTATACTTCACTGAGGGCTTAAGTGTCAGTAATATGAATCAAAACGGTAGTTACCCGTTCTGTGGCGTAGTGGGTTAACGCGCCCAGTTAAGCGTTTTGGGAGTTGTGAGATCGAAGCCCACCAGAACAGTGTTTGGATTTCGATCCGAATAAGCCGATCAAACCATATTCATAGAGTGTAACAGTTCTACATTTATAAGGTTTAATCACCGCATGACTTTATTATTATTAAAATTCATTGGCTTTTTTCGGTGAATACAATATCTATACTCAGAGTGAAAGGGAGTAACGAAAGTAATGAAATGACAAGATGGATAGAATCGCAAGCGAGCGACGAGAGAAATGAATAGAAGTTGAAAATTTGTTTTAACAGAGGGCCATATGTGTGAACAACACAATCGAAACGACAAATCGTTGCCTAACGTCCTGGTCTTGAACGGCTAGATGTTGTAGTGTTGGTCACTACTAACACTAGACAGGCAAAAATTTGTCGCCTCGACCTGTTAACTATATTGTTCGGCGTATGTAACGTCAATTTCGTATCAATCTCCGAAAATATGCCAACGATCGATAGAACTGTTACATACGCCGAACAATATAGTTAACAGGTCGAGGCGACAAATTTTTGCCTGTCTAGTGTTAGTAGTGACCAAAACTACAACATCTAGCCGTTCAAGACCAGGACGTTAGGCAACGATTTGTCGTTTCGATTGTGTTGTTCACACATATGGCCCTCTGTTAAAACAAATTTTCAACTTCTATTCATTTCTCTCGTCGCTCGCTTGCGATTCTATCCATCTTGTCATTTCATTACTTTCGTTACTCCCTTTCACTCTGAGTATAGATATTGTATTCACCGAAAAAAGCCAATGAATTTTAATAATAAATAAGTGTAACAGTTCGTGGCATATTGCAATCAGAGAGCCCTATGAATGTTTATATTCACTCTCTCGTTTGGTACGTGGCGAGAGAGCGTTCAAGAGCAGTATCTCTCACAGACTACAACGGTGTCCAGCCATTCGGGTAATTTATGTTTTGCGTAAAATTAGCAATACTTTCCATATTTTCTGTTTATACAACCTTAAACAACTTAATTATAATCTATTGTTTCATCGAACAACATTGTGGTTGCAAATATAGCACAGAAAATGGAAAATATTCGCCTTTGTTTATTGATCAGAATGAGAGTGTGTCAGCGAATGTAACACGTGGTGACACACAGCGATCAGCGCCCAATAGTGGGTGGTGTATGTCTGTCTGTCCTTTCGTGGCTCGTTATCTTCCGAGAACGATAAATGTCATGCGTGTTGTGTAAATGGCTTTAAATTTTGGCTCATGTATCAATGATCGTTAAATTTTCCAAAGCCTGCACCAGAACGAATCCACTATTTTGCACAACTTTCCATCTCAATTTGTCTAAATTGACTTCTATTTCTAAGAACTTCAGGTTTTTTTTTTCTTTCAAAATTTATTATTCATGCAAAAAAATCTAGTTATGTCCTTCAATAATTTTTATGTATTTCACTGTGAGTTCAACGAAAATTTTTACCAAGAAATTTCTCCAAGCTTTTTGGCAGAAATGAACATAATTTCTTGTAGGATTTTCTAATAGCACTTTTCTATAATTGTTTTTCATAAATCTTGCGACAATATTTTAGAGTTTCTCTTAATCTTCCAATTGTATTTGGAACTACTGTATGCTAAGCTGCCCAAAATTGAGTACAGTGTCCTTGGAAGATTCATGAATTACTCTACATTCTTCACATACTTCCACGTCTTCTCCACATATTACTCCAATAGTACCTCTAAGTAATTCTTCAAAAAATGTTCTAAGAAATGCTAACAGCTTCTCTGGAAAATTCTCTAAGGGATAATGCATGATATTATCCACACATTTAAACACATTTCTTACATCCCGTTTCAATAAATTACACCAGGAATTCTTCACACAGATTGCACTACGCTTCCTGCTGCAGTCGTTTCAAAAATTTATCATGGGGCTGAGCTACGAATTCTTCTGATGTCTGCTCTTCGGATTTATTTTTACCGTTTCAATAATACACACAAAAGGATTTCACCTGGTTTTCTGAAATTCTCTAAAGATTTCTCCAGATGTTCCTTCAAGGAAGTCTTTAGGTATTTCGCCACATATTCTTGTTGAAATCTTTCTTAATTCTGCTTGCATTTCTTCAGGGTTTCATTGGGATGTTCTTCGAATATTTCGGGGAGGATCCTTTAAGAATCCCTCTAGGATCCCCGCAAAACATTTGTCATAGTTCCTTCCAGCTACTCATTGAAGTATTTCTCCAGTTGCGATATCCATCACAGATTCGTAGGAGAATTGTTACAAATGTTGTTCCTGGTTATTCAATTGCTTTTTGAAGTTTCCCGATTTTGTCTTGAGATTTTTAAAGAAATTTTCCAAGAATTGTACAAAGACATAAGATTAAATTCAATCCTACATCTTCATGAGAACTTGTTTTTGGGTTGAAATTGGCAGTTCAGTCTACAGAATAAATCAAAAACAATGTTTTCTTTGTCCAACGTTTTGGTCCTTAACCTTGAAAAAACCAAACTTTCGAATCCTTGAAAAAGGTCCAATAAGGACCGAAACGTCGGACTACGAAAACATATAGTTGTTTTTGGTTAATTCAAAAGACTGAACTGCTCATTTCAACCCAATAACATCTTAAGTCGACCAACCAGAACTTGTTCAAAAAATCCTGCAAGGATCAATAATTACTTCACTAAACTTTTCCAGGATTTGCTGCAGTTTACAAGGGTTCCGAAAAATAATTTATAAACATTCTTACAACAACTCCAAATCGCAATTATTCGGGGATTATTCCAGATAAGCAAAAACAGGAAAATAATAATATTTTTTGATTGTTATATATTTTGCCCTTCATGCCTTTCATCGAAAAATCAACAGACATATCGCATCGACGATTTTCCTTCTACCGTTCATACATTTAAAATGAAGCTGACAATGAAGGGCCCACGACTGCCGACGATGCACAAATGCCCAGCAGCAGGAAACGGAAGCGTTTTCGCGCGTAAGCCTCAGCCTCAGCTTGTTCCGTACACAGGATGTGGGAAGTGTGCTTGCTGCACCTGCACCCCTTCCACCTTCACCGGTCTCCGGTAGTGATGAAAAAATGAAGGCACTAAGAAAACTCATTTCCTCCGCAAACATGCGATGAATGGTCGATTGCACGGTGGTGCGCCTTCGTATGAAGGTAGAATAAAACCTAATAGTGTTCCAAATTGATTGAAAATGGTAATCAACTAACTTTTCTTTATACCAATAGTAATCATGATAGGAATAGACAAAATAAATATTTCGATGTTTTGATGGATAAATTATCCAGATGACATTTTATTCCAGTTTGGGTTAAAACTGTATTTACATAACTTTTTAATTACTTACAAAACAATTAACAGAAACGGTTTGGTTTCAGTAAGACAGTTTCACTGAAATATGAGCAGAATTGCTGGATGCCTTCCTTAGCCGAGTGGTTAGAGTCCGTGGCTACAAAGCAAAGCCATACTGAAAGTATCTGAGTTAAATTCCCAGACGGTGCAGAATCGTTTCGTAATGGAAATTTCCTGGACTTTCCTGGGCATAGAGTACCTGCCACACGATAAACAAATGCGAAAATGGCAACTTTGACAAAAAAGCTCTCAGTTAATAACTGTGGAATTGAATTGTTCAAAAGAGTATAAGCTAAAAAGCAGGCTCTGTCCCAGTGAGGACGTAATGCCAAGAAGAAGAAGGTCTAGTGAAACATAAATAGGAAATTTTCTCATCTCTGGACAAAAAGGAACAAGCAAATGTTTTATCGTGTTTGACGTTTATTTCACCGAAAAAAAAATTGGAGTTTTGCTTTTTAACAATGGGGTTGTTCCTATCTGACATTTCGAAAGAAACACGGAAATCAAAATTCAACCAAAATACGAGTTGAAATCTAGGGGTGAGGTATAAACTATTAAATAAAAATTATAAGTTTCTTAGAACTTTGCCAAAACAAATAACAAGAAAATGGGGTACAACTGTCATTTGTGGTAAGCACAAGCACTTGGTACAAAAATTGAGATTTTGATTTGGGACTATATTGAAGACATAACTTGATATAAATTGCATGTTTATCATTATTGAAGGATCGGAACGAGCTTTTCAATAAGGTCTGTTTTGATGCAGTTGCTTGAAGTAATCAAGATATATTACTGTAGTTGATGAAATAAAAGCAATCAAACTCCGATGATTTGTGCTCACTAAATTAAAAACCAATCAACCTTAAATTTTAGAGGAATTTTTATTCAATAATGAAGAAATCTATCTATGTTCGGAGTTTTTTCCGGCCATGCACCACTGTGCGATGTGTATGTATGTGAACAAATTGAACCCACATTGGAAGAAGGAGTGATGAAAATTTTAGCACCACTCGTCGAGTGCCTACCACGATACGATGATGCCGCCGAGAGAGTTAACCTCGACACTCGATGAGAGCCATTTTTCGCAACCGACGCACTTTCGTGGTAATGACGTCTTGAAATATGCATGACGTTCCCGAGTTCCTCACGGAACAGAGCCGTTTGTTAGATGGGATACGATAAAGGTTTTGATTGTGGGAATTTTGTTTGGAGTCGTGAGACGTTTGAAATCTTAATCGGCTGTTGGAACGGATAGTACCTCTCATCCGTCACGTCCGTGCTCAATTCCGCAAACCATTTGCAGTTTCGCTTTCATCCGAGGAAACTGTCGGTTATGGAAACTGTAGTTCTTCGTGGCGATAAACATTGAGGTGGCAGCTAACGCAGAGCTTTATAGAAACCGATTGGGTTTAAAGGTAGAAATTGTTAAACATAATAAGCCAATGAAATAATCTTTGGAATTTGTCTAGGAAATAATGAAAAAAATGTATAAATTTCCTTAATTATTTCAGAAGCTAGTTCACTTCTGAAGTCCCAGATGTTCATTCCGGTTATGACTTAAGATGGGAATGTGGTAGATGGGATTAGACTGGCACTGGTCGATGACGAAAGCCATACGAATGGTTCAATGAAGAGTGCCAAAGAGTGACAGATGTGAGCTTGAGCTTGATTGGCCGCCCGTGGATGCTACTCCAGTATCGCCAGATTAGCTGCACTCACACAAGGAACCAACCAGATGACCGCTTTGAACTAACAGACACCCTCAGTGTATAAGTGCTGGTAATCTTTTAATTTTTAGGCAACAATGGTGCCTGCCACGTTAGAATGCAGACCAATGCACTATGGTCTAGGAATCAGTTTTACGCGGAAAGATGCATTTTGAGCTTTAGAATGAAACATTAGACGAAAACGGTCTCCTACAAAGTTGTTTGTATTAGTAAGGTCCTTTGTTTGGTGTTATTGAAAATTAGGGTGAACCACATTTTCATAGAAATTGTGTAACTTACTTTCTCATTTGTAGAAATTATATTATACATGCATCAGCAAAGTTGTAGACCATTCAATTTCAAGCAACCTTGCCAAAAAATTTTTTTTGACCGATTTAGAGCTATTTTCCTACAGTGACATAGAGTGATCCGAACAAAACTGGTTTTCTGGCTCTAGAGTTTTCAATTCAATTTTCTCATAAAAGTAGTCTATGAAACACTTTTAGGACTTAAAAAAATGCGTAATTTGGTGAGTGCCCAGACAACCAGAAATCGCATGAAAGTTCACGTTACAACTCATTTATTAATACTAATTACATCAAACCCGCAAAACACCGTGGATAAACTCGTCAGTTTGATGAGTTTCCTCGCATAAAACACTTCTTTTCTGAGTTCATTTATACATTTGGTTTCGTCTCGTACACTCGTACAAAGTAAGTCGCATCAATCCGTAGCAGCTGTCAAATCAACATTTGTTATCATAAGTTAAGTCGCATAAGATCACAGGTTGGTTCGGTAGAATATTTATACACTCGCATTGTATGTTATTATTCATCACATAATATATGCACGCATATCGCCTCCACTTTTGTACGTAGAAGGCCTTTTCGCGACATCTTATAAGTGAAATTTTGCACATATAAAGCCTCCAGGTGATTACGTTATACGTACATTTTGGTTGTCTGGGTGATGAAATTCGCTATCTTCTTTCGTTTGGGAGTTATTGTTGATTTTCTCTCAAAAATATGTCTACTTTGATTGTGAATATCTCTGATTGGGGCAAACATAAAACATATCTTTTGACGGCATTCAAAAGACAAAATAAAATTGTATATTATATCAAAAAAATACAGATGTGTTATTCTTGTAATTATAATAAAATGTCTTGAACAACAAATATTTTTTTATAACAAAAACTTTAATAACTTTTGAACTAAAATAGATATCAACAATCTTTTTGCATGAAAATTTGCGTTTTGTTAAGTTCTAAAAGTCGTTCATAGATGACTTTGACGAGAAACTAATATAAAAAAACAAGAGTTGAAAAACTCATTTTTATTGGAACACCCTGCGATGATTAGGAAAAATGTATCTAGATCGTTCAAATTTTGAGCTACAGAAAAACTTTTTTGGCAAAGTTGATCAAAATTTCAAGTGCTACTGCTTTGCCTAAGAGTATATATCAGTATTTTTGCAAATAAAAAAGTTGATTATATGATTTGTGTGATATTGTGGACCACCCTAGTTTTAAATGACACACTTTACACTTTTAGAAACAATTTTGTAGAAGATCATTTTTGTCTAAAATTTTATTTCATGCTCAAAATGCAAAATAATGCAGAAATGCATGCTATGAAAATCTTCAAAATAGTTTTCGAGCTTTATCTTTCTTATTTCAGATTTCTAGTCAAAGCGGTCTATGAACGACTTTACGAACTTAACAAAACCCAAATCATGCAAAAATATTGATGATATCTATTTTAGTTCAAAAGTTATTAAAGTTTTTCTGTTTAAAATATGTTGTTTTTCAGGGCATTTTATCAGAGTTACAAAAATAACAGATCTGTAACTTTTTGATATAATAAACAATATTATTTTGTCTTTTGAATACCGTCAAAAGATATTTTTTATGTGTGCTCCAATCAGAGATACTCACAATTAAAGTAGGCATATTTTTGAGAGAAAATCAACAATAACTCCCAAACGAAAGGAGATAGCGAGTTTCTTCACTCACCAAATTACACATTTTTCAAAGCTCTAAAAGTGTTTCATAGACTACTTTGATGAGAAATTTGAATTGAAAACTCTAGAGCCACAAAGCCAGTTTTGTTCGGACCACCCTATGTCACCGTAGGAAAAAAAAACTCTAAATCGATCAGTTTAAGAGATACAAAAAATAAAAACTTTTTTGGCAGTTGACTGAAATTGAATGGTCTACAACTTTGCGGAAGCATGTATAATATAATTTCTACAAATAAGAAAGTTAGTTACACAACTTCTATGAAAATGTGGTCCACCCTTATTTTCAATAACACCAAACAAAGGACCTTACTAATACAAACAACTTTGTAGAAGACCGTTTTCGTCTAATGTTTCATTCTAAAGCTCAAAATGCATCTTTCCGCGTAAAACTGATCCCTAGACTACTGTGCAATGTGGGGAAGGGGGAGGAATTGATGTTGCATTGATGTTGGGATTGAACCCATGACCTTCTGCTTATGAAGCAGAAGCGGTAGCTATTAGACCACCAACTTTGTCATGGAAACCCACCACGAAGCAAGTGTGATAGTTAAAGCGCAAACTTGCATTAACCAGAACCATATGCTGAGATTTTATGCAACGATCAATGGAGCATGACATTTGCTGACCGATAAAATGGTGGTGGCTGTCAGATGGAAAACCATTGAAAATAAAATAAATACAATTACTAGAAACCCATTCAAACCAAGAATTTCATGTAATCTGCAACTATTTAATAAGATATTACTACAATCCCAAAACCAGAAAACGCAGTTCCTCTCCTTGTCTTATCCTTAGAACAGTAATTCTAGCCAACGCGAATGATCTTTTTCATTGCAAGAAACCAGTCCCTCTTTGAAAAGCCCACTTGACAATGACGAAGACGACAGCAACACAATAGGTATACGACAAAGCAGGAAACTCAAATTCAAATCACATCGAGAAGTACAAACGAAGTTTCAATTTTATTTACTCTGCCGAGCATTTGTGTTTTCGTTTCACTACGCCCAAAGTGGGATCCGGACCAGGCCCTGGTCGTCCATCGTCGCGTCGGAAGAATCATGGCCCCTCACGACGACGACGGAAGCAGCCACTTGAAAGTTTCGAAGGTCTGCCCCGTCTACTGGACGCTCGGCTCAGCCCGTTGGCAAATGGAATTAAATCTAAATAAAAGTTATTAACAGTGAAATAACAGTAAAACAACGGCGAATAACGAAGTTTTCCATCCGCGAGCTCCTGCTGGCCTTGGCAAGGAAACGGAACGGTCTTTTCCGTCTCTTCTCGATGTCCAAAACTAGGCAACTATGAGAGATTATGCGACAAGAGCCAAGCAGGTCTTCTTCAGCTCGGCGTGGTAAATTTGATTCTGGAGGTACTTGCGACCGTGGGAGTAGCCAGGGTTTTCATTAGTGAGAGATTGGTTTATGAGATATGGGCTGTGATCAAATAAGTGGAGTTCAGTCAACTTGCATGCAAGTTTATCGGATTGCATGCTGGTTTTTGTGATTTTTTCTTATAAAAATCAGTTTTTTAAATACTGAAGAAAACGAATCAACGACTTTTGTGATACATTCGTTACTAAAACTCTATTTTTTTTAGAAAACAAATGAAAACCGAAGTTAGTACTGTACCATTTTATTCCATTTTTGACAACCAGAATGCATTTTCAATCACATTAGGCGTTATATGATGCTTATATGTGCAAAGTTTCACGTACATATAAGATGTTGCTAATATCCCTTATAAGAACGAAGTGGAAGCGAAATACGTGCATATTTTATGTGATGAAAAATAGCATGCAATGCGAGTGTGCAAATTATACTGAGTATCAATCCTTACATTTATGCGACTTAATTTGTGATAACAAAGTTGATTTGACAGCTGCTACGGATTAATCTGACTTACCTTGTACGAGTATACGGGACGAAACAAAATGGACATATGCACTCATAAAAGAGTGTTTTATGCTAGGAAACTCATCGATTTCCGATGTAGGGCGAGAGTGATGCAATTTGTATGACTAAACGAGTTTGTTCATTAACTTTTATGCGACTTCTGGTTGCCTGGGTAGTCAAGTCATGCAATTACTCCTCCTGTACGGCTGTCCCTTCTGGCTACGCCCATGCTTGCGACTGCGAAGAGTGACGGCGAAATGATAATCCCGATTCCAGTCACCAGTAGCAGTCAAGTCACACGATTCCGAGTAGCATTTCGGTGGAAGGAACGTGGAGGAAGCGGCCCCACTTGGATGTAAATTAAAGCTCAAGTGGACTTTAAGTGGAGGAGGAAATCGGACCAGCCAGCATAGAATACGGGAACCTACGGCAGGAGAGGGAAGAAGTTAAACATAGAACACGAAGAGCAATGTTCATTCGGAACAAACTTTGGCCGAACAGAGTTTTCCGGAGAAAAATGGCTATAGTTGGACGTTCCGGGAGAAGTTTATTTATTTGCACTGAATTCGTTCCTGGAGGGGCGTCTCTTGTGCGGATCCGAAGTCTGGTGGCCCTTCGGCGTTTGATGTCGGGCATATGCATAATAGATTTCTTCGGTAAATTTGTTGAAGACGCAATTTCCATGAACGGTAATTTTCATCAAATTACGTGCTGCACAGCAAACAGGTACCTATCCCGTTAACAGCACAATTCACGCAGCATACCGTCTTGGAGATAGAGCCTTATCTGCATCTGATAAATTGTGAGCGGAGCTGGAAGCATCTTATGCGAATGCCATGACAACTGCACCTATATCTAGACCATTGTCTCTCAACTTTGGTAACAGCGAAAAAACGGCTCGCTGTGAGGTGTTCGTTTCATCGTGCTTTTAACTTGGTCGGGGGTCCGCGGACCCCCTGTTGGAAAGATACTCAGATTTTTGTTTTTATAATTTCAAACTACCTGAGCAAAGCCAACTGTGCAAATTCGTGTTTCTTAAGTACTGTCAGTTAACTGCATGTACATCTAGTGGACATTCCATAGGATTTTGTACAGCTGCTCTAAGACCGTGGTCACCAAAGTGCGGCCCGCGGGACGCACGTGATGTCTGTATCTTAAATCTGATAAGTTCCGCATATTTTTTCTTCGAGAAGCTGTTCTACTCCCAAAGTTATTAAGAACGTCAAACAAAACCATTACGAAAACTATCCGCTACAGGTATGTTCCGTTTTTATCAACACGATTGGCAATTTTCAGTTGACAAAAACGGAACCGTGACAAAAACGGAATAATTTTCTTAGACAAAATATATTACAAATTTTAAAATAAAAATTGCAGTTTTGCCAGGATAATACACAATTTCATCATATAAATGGACAGTATTGATATTTAGGAGCTGTGATTATCATTTAAATTTTTCATTTGTATTAGTTCGTAAATAAGATGGATTGCAGACTTTAATTAATCAATATGATTAAATTATGCAATAAATCAATAAAAGTTCAAGTTTTCTTGGTTAGATGTTAGATGTAGATTTCCTTGGTTTTAATGTATAAAATATGGAATATTAAAACGATAATCACATGAATGTGCTTTGTATCATGAGATAGATCATATTTGTATAAATAACTACAAGAAAGTGAGTCAAGCTGATTGTTTTTGTTTTCAAGAAAGATTTAAAAAGGAACAACTCTTTTTCTACTCTTCATCCTCATCATTCCGCTTCTTCTTCTTTATGGTATTGCATCCCGACTGAGGAAGAGCTTTTACAGCTGATTGTTCTTATAAACACTTCCGTAGTTATCAACTTAGTTTATTTTGCCAAGGCACATTTTTCAATTTTTGCCACCCGATTGGCGATCAAATGTGAGGTTATGTTGCAATAGTTTTGCAAGGTTAAATTAATGTTTACGGTTTCCGGTGCTTTGAATTGTCAAAATCTATTCTGTAAAATGATCATGGTGATTTTTCCTTTAAAGTTATCACTACCAACTTCGACTGGGATGCACTAATCGCCATTCTAGAACAGCACCACCTTTACCTTTTAGCTCTGCTTTCGATCACGAATAGACTAGCACTAAACTTAACTAAGTACTACAGTTTTGTTTAGTAAAACAATATTAAATAGGTTTATCAAGAACACAAACGAGTACAAACTCCAGAACAAGCATAACCAAATTAGAACTTTTTGGTTAGGATCTCTTATGTTGAGTTTTATGCAATAAGCGTATGGCATTTGTTATAAGTTCTTTATTAAACTTTTGGTCTCTACGTGAAGAAGAGGTGCGTGTCTGCTCAAAGATCAAGATCTCAACAAATTTGAGATAGGATCGTGCATGACATGAGACCATCCATTATTACCAGTTTCTCAAATTGTCACCCATTTCAGCCCTTTTCCCTCTTCCTTGATGCAAACTTATTATATGGAGATTGCAAATATTTCAATAGATTGATAAGTATTGCTGGACCTTTGCAACAGGACCTAATCAATGGCTGTTGCTTTGATCTGTGCAGTGTTATGCTTGAGAGATAAAAGATACCACATATTATTTTCATAATATGTTATTCCTAGATTACCGATTGGAATATTTGGAGAAGTACGTTTAATATTGGCTTTAGATCGATAAATATGCATACATGATTTTAAAAGTATGAGATTTTTCAGTAAAATGATTATAAAGAGTAAAATTTATAATTAAGAATGCGATAAAATCTCACGATTTTGCTCTCGTTCATACAAATATAGTTTGCTCAGTTATCTAAACTAGTATTGAACACGCTTTTTACTTATTTTTGCTGGTAGTGAAAGGATTGTATATCAGCAAATTTGGCCATAAATGTATAAATCAATGAAGTTACCTATTGACAAAAAATGGTGGAATATTATTGATTTTTTAAAGCTCTGCCTTTATTTCGATAGTACAGGATACCAGCATACAATTTGTTCATAAAAATGAGGAATTTTGTTATGCGAAAAATAATATTAAATTTTGACAAACAACTTTCCTAAGAATTTTTTTATAAAGTGTTAAGTTCTTTAACCAAAAGCATCATGTAAGATCTTATATTTTCATATTATTGTAGAGCAGGCCTGTCCAACCTTTTTGGCTTTTTTTTTCGACGTAAATGGTTGGTGCGTTCACAAGAATAGACCGATCTGTTCAAAATTAAAATGAAAGCTTGGTTGTATATTTGTCTTATCCATGCTGCAAATTTAAAATTTATATCATCGTCTTTGCTACCGATGCAATTAAGTCCAAAAAATGTTCCAGCCCGCGGGCCGGACTGATTTTTACCTTTGCTTGCATTGCTAGCGAAGAGTTTGATACAAATTTCAAATTTTCAGCGTGAATTAGACAGATATACTGCAAAGCTTTCATTTGAGACTAATTTTGTTCATATTGGTCTATTCTTGCGAACGCATCAACCATTTATGTCGAAAAAGAGCCAAAAAGATTGGGCAGGCCTGTTGTAGAGTAATAGTTCAACGATGCACAGAAAACCGATTACGATTTAATCAATAAATAAAAAAGATATAGCATAAACAAAGTGTTCACGTTAGGAAATGAACAGTCCTTACTAGAGATGGGCAAAAAGGTTCAATTACACAGCGTAACAAAAATGACATTTTTGCGTGTCTCAAGGATCAAATTATGTGTCTCTAGTAGATTTTGGGTTGCTGAATCTGGTGCCATTCTCAGAAATGTTCCAGCACGTCACAATTTTTAGCTACAGGTCGCCAAAGTTGTATAAAACACTGGTTTTATTCATGTGCACATGAAATTTAAAGTACGATTTATCAAATTTTTTTGTGATCTAATCCGCCAAACATGCAAAATAGAACTTGAACTTTCATTTCAGACATAATTCGATTGAAATTGCGCGATTAAATTTCGATTAAACCGATTTTTTTCAACATGCTTGCAGTCTCCGTACAAAATTCTTCGTTTCTTCTATATGGCAAAATACAACAATTCTCTAAACCATCAAAAAATAACTTTTCCGCATCGAACGTATTACAAACTTTAGAGATAAGTATTGTTATACACATAAAGTTTGAATTCTGTGGCAAATTAAGCCAATATAGTACCTTACAAGCTGGCAAACTTGCATGCAAGTTGGCTGAAATAGTCATTGTTTGCATTTTCAACAGTCAATATCTCAAAAACTAGACGTGCTATGATATTTCTGAAAACGGCAATGGATTTAGCAACCCTTAATTAAGTGAATAGCGGTATTTTGGTGCTGGAGACAAAAACGTGTTCCGCAGTGTTATAGGACCGAATCGTAGGTAACTCACTCACAAAATAAAATGAATAATGAATCATGTATCATATAAGGATCGCATAAGGAACGAAAAATATAATAGGTTTTGATTTAGAAAATTTTTCATATAACTAGTTGAACTATTTACACATGTCTGGTGCACTTTACTGTGATAAATCCAAGTCAAAAACTCTAACCCTGGGAATTTCTTGAGCACGCTTCCAAAAATTGCGATTATAGTGAATCGTGACTCATTATAAAAAAAAATGACTCGTTCACTCATTTTCGAGAGTCGACTCTTTTGAGTGAGGCGCCCATCTCTGCTAGGTACGTATTCTACTAAACAAATTTCAGTTGTTGCTAGCAGGCTTGATAATACTCCTTAACATCATCAGAGTTCGGTGACATACTCTAGAACAGCTTTCTGCTTTTGCCTCTTTGTGAGGGAGCGACAAAAATATAAGCAGAGAGACAATGAAAATTGAGTGAGGACGATGCAGAACAGAGCTAAATTCCATAAAAAAGATTGCCATCATAACTCCGAGAGGGCTTTTTTGTTCGGGGTGGAACTCAAGTGTTCTTTTAAAGTGTGAGTGCATGTGAGTATAGCAACAAAGTAAAAATTAGTACCAGAAAAAATATTCATATTTTTTTCTGCACTCTCATTCAAATCGTTTGAGGATCTGTGTTGTATCATCAAGATCTATCTGTATTAAAACATCAAAATCGTCTCATTTTTGTATCGCAGAGGAGTTCTGTCAAGCCGTTGCTTCTTTAGTTGCTAGGACGTGGCCAGTGCAACTCTCAAATGTTGAAAGAAATGTCAATCTTGTCCAACAGCCCTTGCTGTGTTTGAAAACTCTAATTGATTAGCGGATAGGAAGGAGTCAAACCTTATTAAATCGTATATGACTTGACACCTACCAACGATACATGGTGACCAACACTAACATAATGTCGAAAATTCAAGCCTGAGGCTATTGAAAAACATTTAAATAGGTTAAAAATAAGTTTTAAGTTTATATTTAAAGCAATAAAAACAAAATAAAAATATTTTTTTGTGTTGATAAAAACGGAATAATTTGTTGACGAAATCGGAACGTGATAAAATCGGAGCGTGACAAAAACGGAACATACCTGTATCAGGAATAAAAATGGTTGAAAAAACAGGGCTGAGGATCACTGCTCTAAGAGTTAATATGAGATTTCATACTTCTCCAATCATTTAGCTTAACAATAGAAATATAAGTAGTAGAACGCTAGTGGCGCTGTTATCACAAAACAGAATTATTTTATAATTACTTACTTTTGCAGTTTTTGATTGTTTGTTTGTTTTGCCATGTTGAAGAGAATGTTTTATTTTGATTATCAACATTGATTTGACACTTATAGACCCGGTATACAAGCTGTTCAGAAAGAAAGATACAAGCTGTCAGAGCGTGGCACACGCTATGTCTAAACCAGCAGATTATGCGAATCGAATATACCTCGGATTTTTTTTCGCTAGAGTTCAGTAATTGGGTTATATTTTCATAATCGGAAGGTTTTAAAATATTCCATCGGTGAAACTTTGATTTTTTCCACTTTTTTGCTATTTATTCATATACAGACTATGTAAATCAATGTAAATCACGTTTTACTACACATTTCAGCTCATAGAAAATGTATGGGAAAAATTTCACCGATAGAATATTTCGTAACCTTCCGATTATGAAATTATAGACCAAATACTGAACTCTAGCGAAAAAAAAAATCCGAGGTACATTCGATTTGCATAATCTACTGGTTTAGACATAGCGTGTGGCAAAATAGATGTTGGTCACACGAATAGTCGCGAAATTAGCATTCTTAGGCTAATGCTTCTACAAGCTAAACATACATAGCCAACTGATTCTGAAGTAAATACTTCTCATAACTTATAGGGAATCAATCTTAAGGAATTTTCCAACAAATACTTGCAATATCAATAATCACACTTCTCTGATTATCAGACCTATTAATTAACCGTCAATCAAAGCTCTGCTCCGATGCATCTGGTAAGATTAAAGCTTCCTGGAAGGCAGGGAAGCTGCACAGCTCTTAAAAAACTAGAGACCCCCCACTAAGCTGCCTGCTTCCGATATCTTTACAATCACACACATATGTCATCTGGTGCCCGGAAGGGGAAACCGTACTCCACCGTATTCACTTTCTCTGAAGGAAGGATCGATTTTCCCACCGCAAGGCAACTGCTCTCTTCTCCAGTAGGGGGTCAATCTGGCGTCGTTTGCACAAACTTACAGGATTAGCTAACTGGGTGCTCCATCCCCCCCATCATCGTCAGTTTCCTGCAGAATAAGTGATTAATTTATCGACAGCCATCAATTAGATGCTCCATTGTTCGCCCAGGGGATTATACGTGTGTGAATGCATTTGAAGTTTGATTCCGTCCTGATCACCGACACCAATCCACCGCCCATCTACTGGGAGGTCAGACGGTCGAAGGTGATGGGAAGGGTTATGCAAAGGATGTGGTTAACCGGAATCCAACAAGCGAAGCAGTCCTGTCATGAGGTTGGACTCAAAATTACCCCTTCGTCTGTGCCAAAAAAAAGTTACGTTGGCTGTGCCTTGTGGTCATATTGGTTAGTTGGGAATTCCACCGCATGATTACGCTAGCTCAGAGAATATTGTTTCCTGATTCCCCTCAACTACTATGACGTTCTATAACTAGATCTAAGGATGGTTCTGTGACCAGATAATTTGGATAATTGATGTCTCCGGTAGAATTGCTCATTGATTCAAAGGCTATACACTACCTGTTTGCTTAGTTCAACATTCTACAACTAGAAGGAGTTAGTGAGTAACAAATATTTCAAGCTCATAAATATATCTCAAGTTGCATATAGGTACAGGGCAACTCATTAACTCATGAAACCATATTAAAAATTCTCGCTTAATGTATGACTCGCTTTAAAATGCCATTGGTAATAAACTGTGTAGCTTGTTGTTATTTAGCAAAAGAATGGATTTATACGTTTTTTTAACAAAGTTACGATAAATAGGAGATCCTCCTATATTTCTCAGTGGTGATAGTTTTTATCTTAATTCATTTATTTGCTTTAAAACCAACGAGCTACGCACTTAGTTGCCAATGGCTTTTAAAGTGAGATCATAAGTTATACGAGAATTCTATAATTTCTGTGATGGTCCCCTCGAAGAGCTTTCCATGGATGTATGTTCCTTGACTCTAAATTCACATGAGTCGATGGTCCCGTCAGATGTCAACTGATGGAGGTTTGGCAGTAGCTAGAATGCCGATATATTCTGACACTATGGGGAACTAGTGAGCGTTAAAAATTTCAAACTTGAATATTAACTGACATAGATCAAAGAGAAAGCTGGTGTTTTGGCTAAAGTTGTTGGTTAGACAAAGCTCTATACGCTGCATGTCTACATGTATAATATGTTCAATATTCTGCCGCTAGGACGCACTAGTGTGCATTAAATTTTTCCAACCCCTTATTTACGACGCAGAATAGCTCAAAAAACAATGTTTTCAGCAAAGTTATTCGTTTGGTTTAAGGCTTCGTTCAGTAGGTATACTATATTTTTTCGATGTTCTTGAACTAGTGTTTTTTTATAAACATTTATATCTGCAAATGTGGATCATTTAAGCATTATTTTTTTTGGTAAAGTTATTTGATAAGCAGCACTTGGCTTAGTCAGATATGTGATAAGATCAATATTCTGCAACTAAGGGGTACTTGTGAGCTTAGAATACTTTAAAGTATTATATACTGAAAAGCTGCTAGCTAACAATTGTCCACCAATACGCAACAACAAACACATTGTATTCTCCTATTCTTGATGCAGCAATCTCATTCCGCATCAAGAGTTTATCACTACTTGAATAGAATATGACAATGTGTGACATTGTGAGCGTAACGATTTTCTAGGCGTAGTATTGCAATTTTCAAGAACTTTCTTTTCATTCATACTAAACATTGTCACAATTTCTGATAATAATCATGAAACGAACTTTATTTTGTTGCTGATTATTTAAGAGTTGAAAATATTTCTCTTTGTTTTTCTCGTGAAATTTTTACTTGAGATTGTATCCCAATCCGCAAATGTTGGTGTAGAATCGGGAGTTTGTAGATAGAAAAGAATATAATCGATTTAAATAAATAGCATAATTTGAACGTGCTTTAAGAAGGCTAATATAAACACGTTATTACATAAGATCATCTCAGTGTGCATGAGTGACAATGGACCAATGTACAAGTTCACTTGTTGACGTTTGAGCGATGTCCTGTTATTTATTTGACCATGGGAACGGATGAATTTGGCGCCGCACAAACGTCAAATTAGTGAATTCGTGCATCGGTCCATGAACTAATGCACGAGTTCACTTATTTGACGTTTCAGCGGTGCTAAATTCACTCGTTACCATAGCCACATTACTAACACGGCACTGCTCAAACGTCAAATAGTGAACTCGTACATTGGTCCATTCGAAACCATGCAATTTGTAGTGTGCTTGTAAAGTTTGAGATTGAGATTCAGTTGAGTGAGTATTGTTGTGGAGTGAAGATGTGTTGTGTCTAGCTGCGGAAGAATAATGGCAAGATCAGCCGAATGTATTTCCCCATTGCGGATACTTAATGTATGTAAGATCAGGTATTTGTTGACAGCATAGTAATGTACATAATTGATCAGTTTATTCCTTAGCACTCGAGAAGCCTAATACGCCATGGAGCAACAATCGTCTAAACGCTTGAAAAGTTTAAAACGATCTGCTTTGCGTACTCAAAGTATAAAACGCCCGCGAATAAACTTGTTTATAACTCTGCCATTTCTCGATACAAACGCCTGAACCAAAAGCTGTCTTCCGCGCATCAACGTAAGGTTCAACAAAACCTTCGTCACAATCCAAAACACTTGTGGAATTACGTCAACGAACAACGTAAGGAATCTAGTCTACCCAACGTAATGTCCAAAGGAAATATTGAATGTTCGTCCTTGAATGGTATTTGTGATCTTTTTCTGAGTCAGTTTTCAATCGCATTCACTCAAGAAACTCTGAACGACGAACAAGTCCGCAATGCTGCTAACAATGTACCAGTTCATCCACCAGTCGACAACCATCCAATAGTTGATCCTGAAGTAATTGCCAAGACTTGCTTCTTCATGAAATTATCGACTAGCTCCGGACATCATAGCATCCCTTAAGGGGGTCTGTAGCCTTGAGGTTACGCTTTCGCTTCATATACGGAAGATCATGGGTTCAATTCCCAGCCCCTCCACACAAAAAAACCGTCCAGCCACCAGAAGACGCCTCACGGAGGACCGTGCTTTGGGGAGCACATCCATCCTCCGTTAGTATCAGATGGTGACTGAGACAAACTGACCCTCTTCGCAGGCATCTAGCCTCACTAACAGCAGAGCTCTCTCCTACCTGCTCGGTGTGAGAGTAAAAGAGTAGGAGAGAGTGAAAAGCAGATGTAAATATAGATAAGTTAAAAATAGATCTTATCGGTATAGAAGCTACAGATCAAATGATTCCGGCACAGTAGTGGCCACGAGCACGGAGTGCCTTAAACAAAAATCATAGCATCCCTGCATATATTTTAAAGAAATTCTCCATAAGTTTATCTACGCCTCTTCCTCATCTCTTCAATCTATCTCTGCAAGTTAGATCATTTCCAGTCCAATGGAAACGAAGCTATTTCTACCCAGTATTCATAAGAGGGAACAAACGTGAAGTCTGCAATTATCGTGGAATAGATGCTCTTCGTGCCATTTCGAAGTTGTTCGAAAAAGTTGTTTACAACTTTTTGTTCCATCACTGCCATCATTACATTTCGGAGTACCAACATGGTTTCATGCCGAAACGCTCAACTAATACAAATTTGGTATATACAACTTTCATCGCTAAAGCTCTACAGAAAGGACAGCAAGTAGATTCTATCTACACCGATATCTCGTCCGCGTTTGATAAAATCAATCATCAAATAGTTATTGCAAAATTTGAACGTCTCGGTTTCTCCGGAAATTTTCTTAGTTGGCATTCCCACTTGAACGGCCGAGAAATGGCCATTAAATTTGGTGATGCTGTTTCATCCTACTTCATCTGGGAGTACCACAAGGACCGTTGATATTTCTCGTGTATCTCAATGACGTTAATCTTCTACTTGAATCTTTCAAACTTTCTTTTGCCGACGACTACAAACTGTATTGGATTGTTGATAATGTAGATGATGCATTATTTCTGCAATCTCAGCTCGCGATTTTCACCAATTAGTTTGGAACTAATCGCATGCACCTAGACGTTTCGAAATGCTCTATAATGTCGTTCTTCCGAAAACGCTTTTTGATAGATTACGACTATCGTAAAATTCGACTCCATTGCCTCTGAAGCCTCTAAAACTTTTAGTTTTATTTTCCTCGTCGCTAAAAACTTCAAAAATATCCAATGCTTAAAATGAATATTCGTCAGTTGTTTGGGCACCGTACTATCGTAATAATGGATGGTCACTACAAGGTGTAATCAATTTAAAAGATTTTTAGTTCCAAATGAAACTATCACGAAAAGACTTTTAGAGCTCAACAAGAGAGTTCTTTGTATATACACTGACCTATTAACTGGACACTGTCCGAGTAGATATCATTCAAAGAATATTGGTCAGGTTCAGAATGATATCTGTCGTTTCTGTAATATGGAACGCGAAACCTCGGAACACCTGCTCTGCAGTTGTAGTGCATTATACAAGCGCAGATCCAAATTTCTAAACGGGGGTTATTTACCACCAAGTGAAATTTGGACTGGAAATCCCAGTAAGGTTGTGGGTTTTATTAACTCTATTTTGCCTGACTGGGAAAAGACGCGTCAAAGTGCTTAAGCTGTACACTTGATTCATGGTGGACAGTTTTAGTTCCTTCAATGATGCGAATAGTAAAAAGGGACATGCCACAAAAGTTCAATCCAATTGACGCAGTGGCTTAACCTTCCCAACAAAAAAAAAATCGTAATAATATGGGCCTTATTTTATAAGTCGAGTCGATCGAAAACGACTCGACTGGAGTCACTGTCGACCAAAAATTTCGCTCGACTGGGCTCTGTCACTCGAGTTTATCGACAGTTGTCACTCTATGTGATTGGATTACTATGGGAGTCGACGGGTGACATCTGAAATATGCATGCTTACTTTGATCGACAATGACTACAGACGAGTCACGTGTATTCGCTCGAGTTACAAAATAGACCTCTATATTTCGTATTGAGGCAATTCAACGGAAATTTCTGCGCTTTTCTCTGCGACATCTCCCATGAAATGATCCAATTAACTTGCCCAGTTATGAAGATCGTTGCAAGTTAATCGGCTTAGAGTTGTGTTCGCCGTGCAGTATCCAAAAGTCTTTTTGTTTTCGACCTTCTCCAATCGAGAATTGATTGCACTCGACTATTATCACTCCTCAATGTAAATGTTCCATACCTTCAACTTCGATCAAACTCCTTCCTTTTTTTGCACGGTGCTCGTACAAACTACGGGCATCACGAACCATTTAAGAGTATGTGCCGATTGTTGTTTCAATGAATTTGATTTTCATCTTTCCCATCCCAACTCTTCGTAAAAAAATCCATCCATCCATCCATCCAGTCGAGTCATTTTGATCGACTCGACTTATAAAATAGACCCCTAATATGAAGCAGGAACGCGACGAAACGTGAATTGATATGAAAGAAAACTATAGCAGCAAACCCACCTATTCCTGGACAAAAAACGTCGCCTAGAAGAAGCGGAATGTGGAGAAATGGAGCAGCTGCATTGTTTACAGAAAACGCAAAAGTTCTACGAGAAGCTTAACTCATTTCGAAAAGGTTTCGTGCCAAGAACCGAAATGTGTATGAATAAGGATGGAAACATACTGACAAAAAGACGTGGGGCGATTGAAAGGTGAAATCAGCACTACTACGAACACCTGGATGGCACGGAGAACACAAGTGCAGAGGGTCACGACAGTGGAGGAAATGACTACGTCATCACGGCGGATGAAAGAAACCAACCTGTTCCCACATTGAGGGAAGTTAAGGATGCCATCAACCAGCTCCAGAACAACAAGACAGCTGGTTAGGATGGTATTGGAGCTGAACTCATCAAAGTGGACCCGGTGAGGTTGGCCAGTTGTCTGCACCGGTTGATTATCAGAATCTGGGAAACGGAACAGCTGCTAGAGGAGTGGAAGCAAGGCGTCATCTACAAAAAAGGCGACAAATTGGAATGTGAAAATACCATCAGCCGAATTATTCTTCCTCTGCTAGACACGACACATTTTCATTTCACAACAATCTTCACTCAACTGAATCTCAATCTAAAATTTTACAAACACACTACAACCTGCATGGTTTCGAACTGTCACTGATGCACGCTGAGATGATTTTTTGAAATAACGTGTTTATATCAGCCTTCTAAGTGCACGCTCAAATAATGCTATTTATACAAATATTCCTTTCCAACTGCATACTCCTGATCATACAGTTTAGATAAAGAATTGTAGGTGCACTTACTTTACTGTTTGTTTTGCGTCTGTTTCAATGACAATTTGATTCACTATTACTTAATTTTTTGATTCTTTATTGAGGTGAATTTTAGCACATTTGGTTAGCTCTTTACCTGAGAGTTCTTCACCTGCTGCTTACAGAGTTGTGTGTATTTTGATCAAGAATGATCATTAGGCCTAAAGATATCCAGGTATTGTCTTAATATGATTACATTTTGTTACATAGATTACTGAGATGTGTTTTGCTTCAAACGTACTTTCCAATCATGTTTGCCATCTTACCATTGCTCCACAGTGAAAAATTATGTCGTGAAGCGCAAAGTTTAAGAGCAAATATGATTTTAGTTTGATCGACCCTCCAATGACCTCCATGAAGCAACAATCTCACAGTTTAAGTCGCTACAAGCAAGCTCAAGACTATCATAAAAAAAATCATGTTTATTCTCATTTTATACCTGTAGTCACTATACCTTGTGTCGTCGATACCACTTTTTGCAATTAAAACCTAAAATTTCAGTTTTCTGACATTTGAAACTGTTTCTATGATTTGTTTAAATTAACAATGAGGATGTTCAACGATAACACTGCGAAAAATATTTTATCAAGCACCAAAATACCTCAATTGACATTATAAAGTATTGTTCATTAACCTTTTAAAAATATTATAGCACATCTAGTTTTTGAGGCAATTGAAAATGATTTTTTTATTTAACTTGTATGCAAGTTTTCCAGCTTGTAAGCTGATACTCTTCAAGAGTTATTATATCCCAGAAGAAATCGAATTGGTCACTTGTTTCCGCAATTATTCCGGTCACCTGGCACCGGTTTCTGAATGTACTCAAAAAGGACATTTTCTGAAACTTAAGGAATAGTTTTTTATCCTGAACATCATAGCTATAATGCCAAGGACCAATATGAGGACTTGGCCACATCTGGTCCTTAAAATTAAGGCATTTCTTTACATCTTATATCTTTTATTATAGCTGCTGATGACAGTATTGAAATTAGCTGCCAAGCTCTTCCTTTAGCTCCTCCCAAACAACTTTACCTAGCATTAACTGCTCCAGACTACCAAGTTCCTTCCAACACTGTTGAATTCTTCTTTAGATAAGTCAGTATCCGTTTCGCATTAGTTTTGTTCGACGCGTATTGACCTATAAATCTTAGTTCCTCATTTATGCTACATCTTCCCCCAGACTACATCTCAGCCTTCAGGCTATATCTCCACAAAGAGATTCTGCTTTCGCGTCCAGACCTTGTCTTTTCGTCCAGGTTCTATTTCCTTATGGTCACTCTCCGATCCGAACCAGCCCTAGCATCTAGTTGAGATTTCAAGAGTATCCATTTCAAGTATCTGGACAGAAACTTTATAAGATCAGATTAATAAGATAAGATTCAATAATATTTCAAAAGTATCCCTCTGAACCCCATGAGAACCTACTCCTCGGTATCCAGATGTGGCCAGGACCTCATATTGGTACGTGGCGTATCAACTACGGATACGTAACTGACACTCAAGAAGACTGGTAGTCGAAATACGCGTATCTGTCAATGGTAAGCATTTAGGGGCGGAATTCAAAGGTACAAGGTACTCCATCTACTTTTAAGTTTCACTATTGAGATTCTGCTCAGTGGAATCGCATACATTAATAACAGACAAAGGGTTAAGAAGCTTAAATTGGAATTGGCTGTGAATGACCCAGTAACGAACTTCCGGAAGCAAAGTCCCAAGCTTTCCCCACTCGTTGAAATTGAAGTGTTTGCCAATTCTATTGAACCATTCACTTCGTTTTCATTGGTACGCAATGGTCATTAGGGAAACCGCTGAGCATTTTAACATTGATAATCCCTTCTACGGAGAGAGACAGGCCGAGCAGGACGTCCCACTCGGATGCGGTTCAACTTTATGGCCACCAACCGATGCGAACCCGATCAGATGAGAAAAATATAATTATAACGATTGGTGTTTTAAAACACCAGTTGTTATAATGTAACAATAAGAATGCACCAGAAAGTGTCAAAATAACAAAAATACACCAAAATATACACTCTTTATGAGGGAGTTAAAAAATACAAGGCAAAGAGACAAGGAAAAATGTGCGAGTAGGATGCAACACAAAACACAACAGAGCAAAATTCCTTCAAAAAAGAGTGTCATCACAACTTGCGAGAACTGTTTTGTTCGGGTGGGACACTCAAAAGTTCTTTTAAAGTGTGAGTAAAGGTGAGCAAAATAACAAGAGAGAAAAAGCACCAGAAAAAATCCTCGCTTTTTGGGCAATAGTTTGAGGATTTGTGTTGAAAATATTGTGTGCAATTTTTACTCCTCAGAAAAACTTCAAAATTGCATCAGTTTTGCATCCCAGAGGAGTTTCTGTTAAGCGTGGATGCTAGAGACCAAGGTCACTTCTGTATCTCCATGATTGTAACAGGAAGGAACTGTGTTAGTGGAGACGGTTCAAAAGTTACATGATTTGGATTCAAGGTGGAGGGCCGATTAGTTCACCAAAGAAACATATGGGCTGATTCCGATCTAAGCATGCAGTCATATGTCGGGTTAAATTCTACCCGATGTCAGATCAATGTCAGGTTGACTTCCAGTAAAAGTCGGGTCGACGATAAAAATGTACTTAGTTCGATATCGAGCTATGTCGACTCTTACTGTAAATCACAAGAGCACTATTATTTTATTATATTGAAAATCGATTATAGCTTTTGCTATTATTTTGCTATCTTGATAAACTGTTTGCAGAACACGTTACATAAGCATATCTGAATAAAACGAACCTTGATTCAAATATCAACAGTAATATAATTGTGCCTCAATCTTGATATTCCTTCCTGATCGGGAAGTGTACCGCTCCCAGCAAAGCCATAAAAATCCAAACGGTCATGTGTGTCGGAGTGGTCATCCGCAGCTCTTGCCCATCCCATCGGAACCAATAACAATATATTTCGAACATCGCCGCAAGCGCTTCCGCATCGAAAAGTAAATAAAATTTCAAATTGATTCAGTCTTGGTTGGTCCCGAATACAGGAAAAAAAAAACGATCCGTCCGGCTTTCAATTGTTTCCTCCTTCGTGCTCGGGTGCAGGATTGTCAAACGGAAAAGCTTCCATGCCGCGTTGGAAACCCACCGACGACAGGACGAACAATATTCAAAATACAATCGAGCCATACATCGGCTGCACAAAGCTTTCCCAGAATTCGAAGCGATTGCCTCGAACAGAAAAGGATTTTATTGGCCGTCATTCACTTCGGTATATTGCCGCTCTATGGTAGCTACAATACGGAACTGAGCAAAAATTGAAACAATTCTATTAGTACAACTGCAAATAGAATTCGCTGAAAATTCTCTCGATCCATATGTGGGCAACGGTAAGAACGACCGGTTCACGACAGGACAACGATTTCCATAATTGACTGATTGTTAGTCGAATGAGTTTCCGGTTGTACGGTTTCACGGTGTGCCGTATTACTATTTTAGTGCTTGCAGTAGTTTTGATGATTCAATGGCTATCTTGTCTGCTACCGATAAAGATCGAAGATAAGTTGAATTCCTATTTCCTATTTAACACTGTTTTTAAATCATCACAATGAATCTTCGTGAGAAGGAAGAATAGTTGATAAGGTGGCGTCGCTGTTATGTTCTCAAGAAGCTCGGAGGATCTACAAGAACAACAGTCCCAAGGATATGCCACGAGCTGAAAAGATGACGCGAGTATCTTCAGGAACGGTCGCGAAGTGATCGAAAGGTGAAAGCAGCACTTCAATGAACACTTGATAATTGGAATGCGCGTCTTTTGGAAAAGAGGTCGAGCTGTTTTATTTTATAACAGCTAATAACAAACATATATCAGTAGATGAAAAAAACGAATTTAGTACTATACCATTTTATTCCACTAGAGTTTGTATCCTCTGACAGATACGCGTATTTCTACCTCAACTGTAAGGCCGTCTTCAGTGTCGTGTACTAGTCGAGTCTAGTACACGACACTGAAGACGGTCTTACAGCGATACAAACTCTAGTGGAATTAAATGGTATAGTACTAAATTCGGTTTTTTCATCTACTAATATGTATTCTACTAAACAGCTCGAAGATTTATTAACAAACATATAGGGAAAGTGTACCAGTTATGGCCATAGTGGTTCCCTATTTGGTCATATGTGAAATTTTAATAACTCTCACTTTTTAATTTTTTTTTGAATGTTTTAACATCAAGATAAATCTTAAATCTAACTACTACAATACACAAAAAATTTCAAAATTTGAAAACATTAAAATGAACACGTATGGCGAAATAGGGAACCACTATGTCCATAACTGGTACACCTACCCTATCAGTTACTACTGAAACTTTTTTGAAACCTGGATTCAAACTCAAAAACAATCCAAATATTTTATCGTAATGATCGACTAGTTGGAGCATGTTGTGGAGTTGCCATCATCATTCATAGGCGCATAAAACATCTAATTTTTTCGTCATTTTAAACTAAAGTCTTTGAATCATTGGGTGTTTCTGTTGAAACACAGCTACTTTCATAGCTGACTATTGCCTTTTCAATTCACTGAGCAGCAAATTAATTTGCTTCAAAACTTGTGGAAAAATATCGCTCATGGAATAATACGCAACTTTATTCCAACGGCAGATTTTATTCGATGAGTGCTCTACAGGATTTCTCTCAATTATGTACTCTAACAGTCCTTGTCTTTTTTCCTCTCCTAGAAACCCTTTTACGATTGATTTGGTCTTAACTGACTCTAGTCACCTTTGTAGCCAACTGGTTACTCATGCTGATTTTGACTCTGATCATGTCCCTGTTACATTTCAAATGTCCCATGAAGCGATTCTTAATCCTATCAACTCCACTTTCACTTGTTTTTGAGGCGATTTTAATACATATGTAACATACATCGATCTTTGAAAGCGAAACTTGATATTGACAATGCTCTCGAGACTTCCACAACAAATTCCATTGTTGAAGTAAGGGGCATCGCAATATCAAAATGTAAAATCTCAGTTGGGACGTAATGCCAGAAATAAGAAGAACAACTACTTCTTTTCGTACAGTTTATCAAGTCGTTTTAATTAAATACACTCTATATGCACCAAAAATAGCCTCTTAACTTCTCTGTACAGAACAAATTCTATCTGGAGATTATCAGTATTTCATTCAGTTACTCAAATTAACCAGCCAATTGGAAAAGAGCTTAGGCTCCTCTACCTCTACCTCTCCCCCTTTTTGCTACTATCTCAGTTCCATCAAAAGCACTCTCAACTCCATCTAAATGGAAATCAACTTTTTATTTCTGCACTTTCCTGCTCCACTTTATCCCTGAACGGAACCGGATGAAACATCGTTCATCATCAACTCGATTCCTTGAAACTCAACGAGATACCTAACAGGAGAAAAAATCGAACCGATGCTCCGGACGTTTGCTGCAATCGATTGCTTTCCTTTTCCCATATCTATCTCTCCCTATCGAGGTTTAGTTTTCCTCTTCGCATTATTGCTTCCAAATTTGGCTTAAATAATCATAAACCTTCCGAGTGGAACGAGATCCGAAGAGGCGAGACTTTATAACGTTTTTCCGCCCATGGCGAAAATATGGAAATTTTCCCGTCTATCGGTGTGCTTTCGGCTTCGTTGGAAATTTTAAATTTTCTTCTAGATACCTGTCCGGTGCAGATTTCGGGATCAGAGACACCGGAAGAGTACAGAAATCTGCACCGGAGCTTGCATAAATTGGCTTTTCGAAAGTTTGTTTGAGCGTTTCTCTTGAGCTCGCCGCAGCAGTTTTGTTTATCGGAGAAAAGCGAAGTTCTGAAAAATCAGTATTTGATCTGAAACTTAGGAATCGGTTCAATGATTGGCGAATGAATGTCATAACAAGATGATCCCTGCGGTTTTAAAAAGCGGATGGTTGTTCAATGTCGAAATAACATATAATCATCAGTTTTTCAAAAGATGGATGCAATAGAAGACTTTGCATTCTTTTGTAGGAATTTGTGAAGCGATTCAAACGCAGATCGAGTATATTTTTATTATCCAAAATTTTGGGCACTAAATGCTGATAGTTCATCACACGATACGCGTTAAGAAAAAATGTAATGATTACAAAATAAGTATAGTCAGATCTTTGAGTTTCCAACGATTTCCAATCGGAGATCATTTCATTACATAATTTCCCGCAGAATCGCCTAAACTCAAATTACGAACTTCGTAAAAAAAGAGACGTAAATTGAATTTGCGTAAAATCACTTTGCAAATTGAGGTTTTAGTAAATACATTTCACTAACATTTTCCCACAATTTTTAACCTATTTCTTTAGCAAATCCACCAGCAATTCTGCCTGTCATTCCATCAAAAGTTCAACAAGGAATTCATCCGGGGATTGTACCAGGAATTGCTACAAGGATTCCATCAGGAATTTCTCCAGGTGATGCTGCATAAATTTCTCTAGGAATTCTACCAAAATTCCTTCATGGATTTCATCGGTAATTCCTTCATGATGCCACCAGTTGTTTCTCCAGAAATTTTATCAATATTTTGTCAAGTGATTCAACTAGGAATTCCTGTAAGGATTCCTTTAGAAATTCCTTCCGAAAGTTTATCTGGAACTCTTTACGGGATTTAATCATTAGTTCCTCAAGGAATTTCATCAGGAGTTTCTCTAGGGATCCCTTTAAAAGTTTTTTCATGGATTCTATCAGGAGAGCTTCAAAAGTTTAAATTAGAAGTTTTTGTAAAGATTTCACCAGAAATTCTTTCAGAGATTCCACCGGAAACTCTATGAATATTTTCTCCAGGGATTACATAAAAAGTTCTTCCAAGTATTCCATCAGAATATTCTGCAATTTCATCAGGAGTTCTGCTAAAGATTTCATTAGGATTTTCTCCACGAATTGCATAATAAGTTCAACAAGGTATTCCATTAGGAACACTTGTTAGATTTTATTATGAAATCCTCTCGGGATTCCATCATCTCAAGGATCTATTGGGAATTTTCCCAAAAGAATTTTCAGGAATTCCTTTGGAATTGTGAATTGTTCCAATGTTCCATCAGGCTATTTACTATGGTCCCCCCTCCCTTCGAAATGTATTATGGGATTCGCCAATCATTTTCTTCCAGAAGCTTCTCTAAGGAGTTCTTCAAAGAAGTCCTACCGGAATTTCTTAAGAGATTCATTCCAAAAATATTTAAGGGATTTCTCCCGGAATTTATGAAGGAAAGCTTACCTCAATCAGGAAATCCACCTCCAGTGATTCTATTAGGAGTACCTTCTGAGATTCAAAGAAGGAATTGCTCCAAGAATTCCTTTAGTAATTCTATGATACCGCCTGGAATTCCTTCATAAATATCGCTAGGATTTCCTCTAAAAATTCCACACATGAATTCTCCCCAGATTCCTCTCAGGACTCCACCATCGGTTCCTTCAAGCATTTCAGCTGAAACTCTCGTAGGGATTCCACTATAAATTCTTTCAGAAACTTCATCAATATTTTTTCGGGTTATTTCACAGAGAATTAAAAAAATCCTTCAGAGGTCCTTCCAAAATGTTCTCCAAGGATCTCATAACGGATTTCTCGAGGCATTTAACCACTATTTCCTATAGAGATTCCACCAGTAATTCCTTCAGAGACTTCTTCAGTTTCTCTATAAATTTCATTACCAAATTTTTCTGGAGGGGAAGGAAAGAATTTCACCAAAAGTTCTTGCAGTAGTGGAAATATCTGGAAATATCACCAGAGCTTCGCTAGAATTTCATCTAGAAAAATCAACCAGAGTTTCACCAGAAGTTCTACCAGAAAATACTTCAAAAACTTTACTAGGATTTGCTTCCTGAAAATTTATTCAGGGTTATCAGAAATTCCTCCAGGGAATTCCCTTAAAATTATTGGAAGAATACACTTTGTTTTTTTTTCTGGAAAACTACCAATATTTCCAAGAGAGATTCTACCAGAAATTCCGCGAAGGATTGAACTAGACATTTTTACTTTCTCTGTTATAGGTATTCTATCAGGAAGTTTCTTCAAAATTCCAAAAGATTGTTCCACAGGATACCACAGAAATTTGCTCAGAGGATTAAACAAAACATTTCTCTAAATGTCTCCAGGTCGAATCCTCAAAATAACACCTAGAAGATTTTGTTTTTTGAAAAACCCTTGAAGGAGTTCATCACTGGAGAAATTCCAAGAAAATTCCTCAAAGAAATGTCTGAATATATCTCTGAAAGAACTCCCTGAGAAAGTTCCTAAAGGATTCTCTAAGGTAAATCTTCGAGGATTTCTTGGAAAAAAAATTCCGCAAGGAATTGATCAATAAATTCCTTTAGGGATCCTCGGAGAAATTTCCTGTAGATTCTTGAAGCAATTCTTGAAGAAATCCTAGGACGAATGCCTCGTAGGGTCCCTTCAAGGGTACCAGGAAAAATCTTTGAAGGAATTCACAAAATAATTTTTTGAAGATTCCCTAAAAAAATCCCCGGAAGATTATCTGCAGGAATAAGTAAAAAAATTGCAAATGGAATGTCAAAATAAATTTCTGATGGAATCCCATGGAGGAAATTTGATGAATTCGTTTGCAGTATTTCTTGCTAAATCCTCGAAGGCTTCCTGATGGAATCCTTGGAGAAATTCTAGGTGAAATCTCTGGAGTAATTCCTTGATGAATCCTTGGAGAAATTCTAGGTAGAATCACTGTAAGAATTCCTGGAGGAAATCTCTGCATGTGTTTCTATAGGAATTTATAGAGAAAATCGTGCAAGAATCCCAGAATCAATCCCTGGCAGAATGTTAGTATAAATTGCTGAAGAATTTTCTGAAGGGATTCCTAGGGAAATCACTGGAAGGTTTTTGATAGGAAGAATTCCTGGTAGAATTTTCTATGTAATCCCTGTTGTATTTTTTGGGAGGGATTCCTTGAGCAATCTCTTCAAGAAATTCTAGAGGAATTCCTGGTGGAATCGCAGGAAAAGAAACATTAAATAATGTGTTGTGGAATTCCTGAAGTTTTGCTGGCAAAATTCCTAATTTAATCTTTGGTGGAATTTTTGAAGGAAGCATTGGAAGAACCACTGAAGAAATCTCTTGTGAAGATTTTGGATAAATTCCTGGCGAAATCTGCACACAAAAAAAATGTTAGATGTACACGTCACTTATTTTTTGTTTCAATCTTGTAAGGTATTATCCAATGATAAATCCTACAAACACAGCTATTTCATCCAACATTGCTAACGAAATCCTAAATATTGAACGCAAAACGTCTTCTTTCTAAGAATGTTGCAAGCAAAACCGCTCGGTTCACAGGACTTTGAACTGAAAAATACATCATAAATAATGCACATAGAATGACCAAACCGCCGATCCATACATGTGCATTAGTTTTGGCAGAATAATCAGCGTATAATCGTGTAAACTGAGCATTCTTGTTTGCAATTTCAGTTTCAAGAAGCAAGAAAGCATGCAATATTGATGAATTTTTCATGCAAGAAAATGAAACGTTTCAGTTTAATTCAAGATTGCAAGCATTCCTGAATGCAATGAGGTAGTTTACATTATTTAACGTTGAATATTCAATTCCCTTTCGTTTAACATGACAGTCATAAAAAATACGTGCCATGTAAATTAAAAAATTTTTTGCTCTCTGTAGAAAAAATATTGAAAAAAAAGCTGAAGAATTTCCTGCTAAAATTTTTGTTAACACTCCTGGTAGAATTCAAGGAGGAATCCTTGAAGCAAGCCCTGACAGAAGTTCTTGTGAAATTCCGGGGGGAATAATTTAAATAAATCTCTATGAGAACTCCAGCATGAGTTCCAGAAGGTAGGCCTGAAGGATATTCCCCGGAGGAATTTTTGCTTGAAAAAATTGTTGTAGATAAATTTCTATAGGAATTAATGATCTAATTCCTAGTAAAATAGAAGGATTTGTAGTGGAATCCCCAGTAATACCCATGGATTCTTAGAAAAAAAGGTTTATAGCAAAAAATCCTAAATTTAAATGGCACGTAAACTTTTATAATTGTCATGTGAAATGAATTCTAATTGAATATTCAACGATAAATAATTCCTTGCCTTGCCAAGGAATGCTTGCAAACTTGAGTGAAACTGAAACGTTTCATGATCTTGCATCCAACATTCGCTAATATTGCGTGCTTTCCTGCTTCTTGAAAGTGAAAATGCAAAGGAGAATGCTCGGTTTACACGATTATACACTGTTTGATCTGTCAAAATTAGTGCACATGGATGGATCGGCGGCTTGGTACTTCCATTTACATTCTTTATTTTTTATATTTCAGCCTATTCACCAAGCTGTTTCGATTGCAACATTCTATTGAGAGCAGACGTTTTGCGTTCAATATTTAGGATTCCGTTAGCAGTGTTGGATAAAATAGCTGTGTTTGTAGAACTTATCGTTGGATAATACCTTACAAATGGATTTACATGATTGAAGATACTGGACGTGTAAGCATAAAATTGTTTTGGTGTGTAGAATAACTAGAGGAAACCACTAAAAGATTCTGTATGAAACGTTTGGAGAAATTCCCATAGCCCTTCACATATCACTGACTGTTCAGAATAATCCCAGACAGACCCCTCATAATTTTAGAGTTTAACCGGAATACTTATAGGGGATGGTACACAAATTATGTCATGCTAAATTTCGACTTTTTCGATCCCCTAAACCCCCCCCCCCCTCATTGTAACGTTTTTTATGAGTTCTTCGAAAATGTTGTAAGGCTTGTCACTCTTGTCTTGATCCCCTCTCCCCGCTCGGAGCGTGACGTAATTTGTGCATCACCCCTAAATGGAATTCCACACCAATATTCATTTCTATCGGTACATAAATTTTGGAAGTTTTGCTTTTCCTAACTACGATTATTGCCCAAAAATCCTAGAAAAATTTCCCCCACTGCCGCATAATTCAGAAAAATAACAATCACATATCCTCTAGACTTGTCGAGATCATTCAAAACTTGCAAACAAGATATAGTGTTGTGTCAAAGAAGTTGGATCAACATGAATCGGTTTGACTAACTTGGGGGCAAAGTCAACGTTGGCTAAACCGTCTGAGCGTCTGTGGGTGGCATAATGAACCAGATATCGCCATCTTGATACCATGCTGGCATATTAGATTCAAAAATAGTGTAGGGAAGCAGAACCTTCTTCAATCAATGTTCAACTTTGTTGATAATTTGAAACTTCTGTGTCATAGAATGTTGGAACAATTTAACCAAAATCTTCTTATAAGATAAGGGTCTCCATCCACGCGATTCAAACTCGTTTTACATAGAAACCACGTAGATGCAGCATGTCATATAATATCTGTAACACTGCGGAATACGTTTTTGTCTCAAGCACCAGAATACCGAATCCATCACCGTTTCAAAATATTTCATAGCGTGTCTAGTTTTTGAGATTTGCATTTTCACGTGTGAAAAGTGAAAAGAAAAACTCTTAAAAATGTTAAACATAAACGAAATTTTGGAATTTTCTTGCATTTTTTGTAGACAACACAACCAAATTGCATGCTTTTATGGCTCAAAAAATGAACTTTTCTTCAAAATATTTAGCTAGCTTGTCCAAAATATGAGTTAACCAAACCACATCTCTTTTAGTATTGGCCTATTCTTGTGAGCTACGACAAAATTTTTTAACGAAATGTGTTTTCAAAGAGAATTACTCAACGTAGCAGAGGAATATAAAAAAAAATAGAGTGCAAAAACAAGTTATAAAGTAAAACATACACCAAATCTATATGGAAGGATGTTTATATAGCTTGTCAATTTCGATTGATGTCCTTCAGAGCGTTAAGATGTGTTACCGTTCGTAACAATAAGTCTGTTAGTTTGTAAGTATTTTGTTTATTTTTCTTTTCTTTGTTATTTACCTGTCGTCCGTTTTCAAAATTAAATTTAACATAATGCCTTACACATACCCCTACAATTAGAACAGTACATTACCACAGTACAGTACATGAAAATCTGCATAAATAAATTGGACAGTTAGAGTTCAGTGGAAGAGAGAGAAAATATAGGGAAAGTAGGAAAATCAGTAAGCGTAAAGAAAATTATACATTTTTCTTTTCAAGAGGACCTCAGCCAAAGAGGTTGGTAATAAGTAAAGTGAGATAAAAGTGGAAGAAAGTTTGAAGTGAAGGATTCCAGCGATGGGCGTGAGTTTCACTGGCTTCGTTGACTGTGATTCGCTGTGCTTGGCTACTGTAGCATGAATTTCAGATTTTTTCTCAACCCTGGTTACCCTACCCAGCAATAACAGATGCATTTGATCTATGTGGACTAAGATCAAATTACTGCAGGCCTTGATAAAGCTTTGAATTTTCAATTAGTATTCTCCATTAGTGACTTACATGAGACAAGATCAAATTACTCCAGGGCGTGAATACTGCTCGACACTTCTATTGATGTCATTGAGGGCGTTAATAAGCACTTGCTTTACTTAGGACAAGGTAAAATTACTCCTGTGTATTGATACAGATAGAAATTTTTAACTGATGTCCTACAGGGCGTCATGATGCAATAAATGTATAAATTACTGCAGGGAATTGATACAGATTGATAATTTTAATTGATGCAATATAGGGCATTAAAATGCACATAATCTTCGAGGAATTAGATCAAAATACTTCAGGGCGTTGATAAAGTTTAGAGTTTTCAATTGTTGTCCTGCAGATGATAAAATGCACTCGATCTACATATAATAAGGTCAATTTAATCCAGGACATTTGATACTGCTTGAAATTTCCAGTTCATGTCAAACAGGGCTGACCTAAATGAGACATGGTCAAATTACTCCAAGGCGTTGATATATCTACGTAAAACAAGGTCAAATTAGTACATACAGGGCATTAAGATGAACCTGATCTACATATGATAAAGTCAAATTAACTTAGGGCGTTGATACAGCAAGGAAACTTCGATGGGTGTTTTACAGGACGTAAAGATGCTATAGATCTCGCAAAAATCTTTGTGGAATAAAGCCAAATTACTCCAGAGCATTGATACAGCTTAAATGATTCAGGTCATACATGGAGTTAAGATGCATCTGATCTACGTGCACTAAGGTCAAGCACCTCCAGAGCGTTGATAAAGCTTGCAGTTTTTAATTGATATTCTACAGGGTGTTAATATGCATCTAGTCTACATGGTATAAGGTCAAATTAATCGTGGGCGTTGATAAAGCTTGGGAATTACAATTGATGTCGGCCTCAAGGTACACGTGATCTACATAGAATAAGGTCTAATTAGTTCAAGGCGTTGATACAGCTTATAATTTACAAATGATGCTCTTTAGAATGTTAAGATGCGCCTGATCGACAAAGCATAAAGGACATAATACCCCAGGGCGTTTAAGCAGCTTAGAATCATTCAATGATGTCCAATGGCGTTAATTTGCAGATCATCTATTTGAGACAAGGTTCAATTACTCCAGGCCGTTGATACAGCTTGATCCTCATGGAAAAATATCAATTTACTCCAAGACGTTGATAAAGCTTGGAAATTTTGATTTATTTTCTACAGGGCGTTATAAAGTTTGGAGTTTTCAATTGATGTCCTACAGTACGTTGAGATACACCTGATTAACATAGGGCAAATACTCCAAGGCGTTTATACATCTCGGAAATTTTGATAGGTTTTCTACAGGACGTAAACATGCTCCAGATCTTGCAAAGTTCTGTATGGAATAAAGCCATATTACTCCAGGGCGTTAGTACAGCTTAACCGATTGATGGCATACAAGGCTTTAATATGCAACTGATCAACGAAGAATAAGCTCAAATTTATCAAGGATGTTGATACAGTTTGGAATTTCCAATGGATCCTACAGGGCATTGAGATGTACCTGATCTATGTACATAGTACGAAATCAAAATACTCCAAAGCGTTGATTCGGCTTGAAAATTTTGATAAGTTTTCTACAGGGCGTAAAGATGCTTCAAAACTCGCAAAGATCTGTGTAGAATAAAATCACATTTCGATTATAGGGCGTTAAATTGCCTCTGATCTACATTAAACAAAGTCAAATTACTCGATGATACATGTTGAATTTTTCAATTGATTGCAATAACTTACGGCACAAAAGTCGCGGTATTGACGAAAATAAGCAGAATGGGAATGGCAGACTATGAAAAACCTATTCTGAGGAGTATATATAATCATTGTAGGAGACCACAAAACATAAGATTTAATGCGCGAAAACTGTTAGATGGAAGAACTATAAATAGAAGAGTTAGAGTAGGAAGAATTAGTTACTACGGACATATACTTAGAAGAGAGAAAAATCACCCCATCAGATTAGCATATAGACTAAAGTTCAAAAAGAAAAAAGAAGGAAGACCAAGTTTCACGTGGAAAGACTCCTTAGAAAAAGATCACAAACAATTAGCTGAAGATAGAGATAAACTGAAGAAAAAAGTAGAAGAAACTTTCAGTGAAATTTCAGAAGGCGAATCATCAGAAGAAGAAGGTAGAAGTAAAAAGTACAAGCATTGGAAGAGGAAAATAAAGCGATGAAGAAATGAGTGATGAGATTAGATAGATAATTGAAAGAGAAAAATGAGTAGGAAAGTGTCTATGCTTGGGTCCGCACATCCATTTTTGGCCCTTCATAAAGAAGACTGACTGCTTACAAACAAAAGTACAATCTTGATCAAATCGCTTTTCAGATTATTCCAGTGCTATAGGCAGATGCCTTGCTACAATAGACGGATTTCACGCCAACTCGACATGCGATTGGCAGCACCCCTTCAGAATTCAATGAAACTTTCTGGGTGTGAAGACTATGTGAAACTAAGATACTTTACATACTTTGCTTTTTCAAAATCGATCTAGACTAACATTTGGAAAGGGTCAAAGTTTTTTTTACTTTTTTTATAAACCCGTATAACTCGAAAACGGTAAGACCTACAAAAAAGTGTTGTATGGGGGACTGTCGTGAAATTTCCTGACGTTTTAGAGAAAAATATTGATAAAATAAAAACACATTTTCTACACTGAAAAAAAAATATTCAAAACTTTAAAGTCGATTTAAAAAAAACGGCCATTTCAGATTTTGATCATCCTTAAGCAAAAAGTTTCGTAATTAAATTTACTAAAAGTCGTCCATACATTGCAAATTGGGCATATTTTAGGGAAAAAAGTTTTTCTAACATCGAATTTTTTAAGTCCCAAAGTTTATTTTTTTACTTTTTTTTATAAACCCGTATAACTCGAAAACGGTAAGACCTACAAAAAAGTATGGGGCTGTCGTGAAATTTCCTGACGTTTTAGAGAAAAATGTTGAAAAAATAAAAACACATTTTCTACACTGAAAAAAATATGATTCAAAACTTAAGAGTCGATTTAAAAAAAATGGCCATTTCAGATTTTGATCATCCTTAAGCAAAAAGTTTCGTAATTAAATTTACTAAAAGTCGTCCATACATTGCAAATTGGGCATATCTAAGGGAAAAAAGTTTTTCAAACAACGAATTTATCAAGTCCAAAACTGAATTTTTTTTTCAAAGATTTTGTTCTAAACCGTCAAATATGATCGTATTTTCAAGTGATAAATGAGTTTGAATCAGAAATAAATTGTATTTTTTATTGAGAATAGTTAAAAAACGGAATTATGCAGTGATTATGTTTTTTAAATGAAGGCAATCTATGGATTTCACCTCTGCCTATGAGAAATCAACTCCGTCTAACAATCCGACAGATTTTTATGGTTCGAAAGATTGCAAACATTGAAAAGGAACAACCTGATCCATACCTCATTAAATTTTTTCCTAGAAAATACTACTAACCGTACCTGCGTTACAAGCCAGATGAATAAGAAATAATGTTTGTATTGTTTTCTACCTAAAATGTCCGTTAACGACCGTTAATCACCGCGTGAGTGTATAGAAAGATAGATATTTAACTTATAATTGTCGCTCTACCTATGCTTATAACTATTTAAGCTTGATGTCAATAAAACTCTTTTCATTTTATCTAAGTCATTTGTGAAAAGAAGTTAAAGATGGATCAACAAGATTTATCGCGCATTAAAATTTCGAGATGTTGCGCCGGTATAAACAATCCTAAGTGCAGGCGTAGCCAGTTGCGAAACTTGTCACCAACAATGATCGAACACATACGTGCTATGGGATATAGTCATCAGCTTGATGAAACTATGCATATTTGTGAGTCATGTCGCTTAGTGATCAGGCTCCACAGAAGTCCGCCTAAGAAAAAACGACGTTGGGTTGGAGGCGAAGTGAATCAAAATCCACAACCACCAACAAGCGGTCAGGCCTCCAATGAAATGCTAGGTAAGATAAATTTACTTTGCAGCACATTAAACGACAATGATTGTTTACATAGAACCCATATCAATATATTTATTCGACATTATTGTATATTTCAGAAGCAGTCCCGTCCTGTTCATCTTTGCCATCCGTCCCATCAGCGGATGAATTACTAGGCCCCTACAACGTGGAAAAATTCAACAGTATTATCAAAGACAAATTAAAGACCTTCATGCCCCTTGCAAATGCCCAACATTTTATGGCTCATAAGGTAATCTAGAATGCCGTGAAAAGTGTACTGCAATGTGTCAAACTTGGGTACCTTTTGCACTACCGAGGGACCAAATGCAGTACTAGAAGTAGTACACAATCTGAGCCCGAGTGTGACGGACCTGTTATTATTGAAACTTTGAATTTATCCCCAATCTCGTCGAGAAACATGAGGAGCTTGGACTATCGAATTAAAAAGTCAGTGGAGATCACCAAAGCTGTAAGTCATGACATACTAGGCATGGATGCAATGGACGTCGACAAGGTGGAGGCATTCGAAGAAATCATCAATCAGTTGAAAGAAAAATTCAACTCACCTGGTATTGACAGAAATGACCAGTTGAAAATATTATCGGTTCTTCCTAAGTCGTGGTCGATCAACAAAATTGTCGAGGAGTTCGAGGCACCAATTTACATGGTAAGACAAGTGAAACAACTTGTGAATGAACAGGGCATTCTATGTATCACAAGGGCTCGAAGTGGGCATGGAATTAGTGAAACAGATAAACAGGTTGTTATTGATTTCTTTGATAGTGATGATATTAGTAGGCCTATGCCAGGAGCCAATGACTTCGTTTCTGAGTACCGAAATGGTAGTAAAGAACAAGTTCAAAAGCGTCTATTGATGATGTCTCTTAAAGAGGCGTACATGGTTTTTGAAGAAAGATGCCAAAATGTAGAAATTGGTTTTACCAAGCAACGATACACCCATTCGAGATTTACCATAAAAAAGATAATAAATTGGAAAACGTTAGTTTTATTGTAATATCAGAAGTGTTGACCCATGATACAGTAGCAGTTCAGCTATTTATTTCAAAATTGATAAATTTCGTTAAACAAAAAATAAATTTCTCAAAAGTTATTTTTATGTCAGATGGCAGCTCATTATAAAAATAAAAAAAAAAAATTTCCAGCTTAAGTAATTTCAAGAAAATATATGGATTGGAAGCAGAATGGCACTTTTTTGCCACATCCCACGGCAAAGGCCCCTGTGACGCTATTGGTGGCACTCTCAAGCGAATGGCAAAAAGAGCAAGTCTTGCAAAAGACTATGGAAACACAATCGCAACTCCGCGAGAACTATTCGACTGGGCAGTGAAACAAACGGATACATGTATCACCAAATTAAATTTCTGTTATATATCTAATGAACAGTATGTTAAAATGTCAGAGGAATAATGATGCATGATAAAAAAAAAACCACGACTTTTTTTTATAAGCATAATATTGACCCTTTCCAGACACCTCTTAAGATTGACTTTGACCAAATAAGAAATTAAATATTATTGTGATATCTTTCCAACCATTAAAAACCCATCGGATTGTTAGACGGAGTTCATTTTCTCATAAGCGGTTTGGTGCGAGATCAATTGTATTTAATTAAACAAAACTCTGTATAATTCCGTTTTATTTCTTTTAACTACTCCCAATAAAACAAATATAATTTATTTTGTGAATAAAACTCATTTATCACTTCAAAATATGAGCATACTAGACTATTTAAAGCGAAATAAAAAAAAATCAAAAAAAAAAAAAATTGGACTTAAAAAATTCGTTGTTAGAAAAACTTTTTTCCCTAAAATATGGCCAATTTGCAATGTATGGACGACTTTTAGTAAATTTAATTACGAAACTTTTTGCTTAAGGATGATCAAAATCTGAAATGGATGTTTTTTTTAAATCGACTTTAAAGTTTTGAATCATTGTTTTTTTCGGTGTAGAAAATGTTTTTTTATTTTTTCAATATTTTTTTCTAAAACTTCAGGAAATTTCACGACAGTCCCCCATACAACACTTTTTTGTAGGTCTTACCGTTTTCGAGTTATACGGGTTTATAAAAAAAGTAAAAAAAAAAACTTTGACCCTTTTCAAATGTTAGTCTAGATCGATTTTGAAAATATGCAAAGTATCTTAGTTTCACATACTTTTGACATCCAGAAAGTTTCGTTGAATTCTGAAGGGGTGCTGCCAATCGCATGTCGAGTTGGCGTGAAATCCGTCAATAGATGGTAGAACCATATCATCATCATCATATCATCATGATGTAATACAGGGGTTTGATTAAAAAAATCTAAAAAAGCTCCTTAGTCGACTAAACGCGAAAAAGCAGGACAAAAGGGCTGAAAATAAGACTATTTCAGTTAACTTGCATGCAAGTTTGTCAGCTTGTATGGCTTTTTGTTTAATTTACCACAGAATTCAAACTTTTTGTGTATAACAATATTTATCAACGAAGTTCATAATATTTTTAATGCTCAAAAGTTTTTTTTATGGTTTAGAAAAGTTTTGTATTTTGCCATATAAGTATTTCAACCAAATTTGAAATGAATGTTCTGTTCCTAATTTGCATAGGGTGCAGAGCTACTTGTGCACTTCCAGGATTCACTTTGACATGGGGGGTTTTTCTCGACCGAATATATTCAAACTTTGCAATGAGAAGCACTTCAATACGACGCATATTGTGGCCAAATATGAACTCAGTAGCTTTCAAAAATCCCACTGCCGAAGTGAATCAAAAATGCCAAGAATAGGATCCGGCTTCCTACTTGTAATCTATTCCAATGTTCAACGTTTTAGACATAATGTATTTTTCATATTCTAAATTAAGCTTTGTACGTCAACTTTTTTTGTGAAACATAACCTTGAACTCTTACAAGCTGAAGCCTTAGAAGTCACAGCTTTTCATCAAGACCATACAAGTGCACATCGAACAGCTGAGAGATAGGTTCTGTTCCTTTTGAGAATCAATGGCAAATTGCATTGATTCTTCACTGTTCTCATTGCACTCAATCCACTGGACTACCGGTACCACATCCTTCCGTAAGGTGTCCATCCGATTCGAACGTTCGCACCCGATGCAAACAGTCCACAAACCGGAAAAAAAGAACTCATCCTACAAATATTGACTTTTTTGCCCTCCATTTCACTTGGTGCCCCGTTTTTTCGCATCATCCGAACAAATCTACCCTCGGTTCCGGTTTTCCCTCTCATGGGAGAAAAAGACACAGTTTTGCACTTTTTCATGATCCACCAACCGAAAAAGGGGCAATATTTCGTCCGACACGATTAAGTGGGGGCACGCGCGACGACTACGACAGCGAAGTTAGCTCTCGTCGCACTTTTCGAAAAGGGGGTTTCCCCGGCTCATTTTCATATTTAATGAATTTCAAATTAAATGCAGACGCGGCGGCATCATACTACAGGGAAGAAGTTCGGCACGAAGAACCGCGAAGCGGATCGAAACAAGTGAGGTTACGTCCCGGAGTGCCACGGCGACGGTTCCGTCGTTGTCGGTGTCTTGAAGGAAACGGTCGAAAAAGCAAGCTTCTACAAAGAAAAAGGGGGTTCGTTGTGAAAGTTGTGGAGAAATAGGGTAAGTGCTCCTGAAACTATCTCTCTGAGGTACTGATCTGTTGAGTCATTGGAACACCTCTCATCGTGACAACATGTCTACTTGATGGTTTCAAATGAAGATTTTTAGATTATGTGGAAATACTATAATTTGAGTTTTGGAAGCATTAGGGGAAACCTTTCATTTTTGCAAGCATGAAGAAAAAAAAATCAAACTTTTTTGCTATCTACCATAGATGACACGCAGGCTTTGTCCTTTGGCAGAGAGGCCTGTGTCATCCGCAAACAAAGATTTTTAACGTCCCTGAAGTTACTCATGTAAGTTCGATGTAAAAATATTGTATAACATTGGTCTCAAAATATTGCCTTGAGGAACATCAGCTCATACAGGAAGTCTTTCAGACTTGAAGTTCTGATAATTAATCTAGTGTACGATTTGATAGATAACTTCGAGTTATTCTAACAAATTGTGATGGAAATTGAATGTTTTTTTTTTAATTCCTCGATAAAAGCTTTATGCCAAACACTGTCGAATGCTTTTTCTATGTCTGAAAGAGCAAGACGAGTTGAACAGCCTTCAGCATTACGTGGAAGAATAAAATTCAGTACTCGTAAAACTTGACGTGTACTCATATGCTCAAATCAGAATCCGAACTGTCTATTGGCGAAAATTACATTTTTGTTGTTCATGATTTATAGACCTAACGGACAAATCTTGACCCAGTTTTGACAAATGATCATTTCTTATTTTAGCTTTAATAACTGTAGCTGAGAGCAGGCTCTGTTCTAGTGGGGACGAAGAATGAAAATCCAAACGTAGGATGAACATCAAACCAGTTACCCTACAAAGTGAAAGCAGCGTGAAATATGGGACGCTTTTTTCCTGAGCTCTCGTTTGTCAGGATGAACAAGATGAAGATTGTTTTTTGCTTTCGTGGTGCTTCTTTTTTCCCATCTCGCTGGAAGGAGCTACAGAAAAAGGATGCTGGAATGTGCCTGTGATAAAGATGATAGCAATGAATAATTTGTTGAAAGTTTATTGGAGTTGGAGGAGTGTTTAAATCAGATGAATTTTCATACTGGATTGCTTGCATGGATCAAAGGGAACCTGTGTGTAGATTTTTGCTCCACTAGCCGTTTGAACTTTGACATGCACTGAATCAGGACGTTATAAAGCAGTACTTTGGGTTACTCTCTTGCTGTTCGTTGAGAATGAATAGCAAGAGACCAAACCTAACCACTATTGAAATTCTATTTGAGAACTTTCCATGCTATTTTATGTTCTGCTTGCTATTAAGCGAAGGCATAATGAAGGTCTCTCGAACCAAATCTTAAGATGGTCCAGGATCTTTTCGTATGGTAAAATTCTTCGACTTTTGCGGGTATCATCGTATGTCTCACACGATGTTTGATTGCAAAGTAATGCTATTGGCAAAAAAACGCTTAGTTAAGAACCATGGAAGCGCTCTCAAAACAATAATGAGCAGAACGTGCCTTTCAATGCCTTATGGCTGCCATAATAGCCGGGACAGGCATTGCAGAACTGAGAAGCAGGCTCTTACCCAGTGGGGACGTAATGCCAAGAAGAAGAAGAAGGCATTGCAGAATTCGTTTTCAATTAATTTCAAGGCACGATCAAAGCAAGCGAAGAAAAATATGTTTCGTTGTAACATGCTTGATAAACAGCAGCCGCAAAGGAGAGCCCCAAAAAGGAGCGATGGTAAAACTAATTTTTCTCGCTCATTTACCATTGGAAGGATAAAAACCTCGAACATCCATCGAGCAACATTGTCCCTCAGGTTAGGAGCTTGTTTATAAAGGTTTTATCACGCACTGTTATCCCCCATATATGATCATAGCAGCTGCAAATAGACGATAAACGGACTATCATGATGTGTTGCGTGGATCATGATTGTTTCAAAGATCAATAAGAGAGAGACACTCTCAATTTTCTCACATTTTGAACCCTGATTTTCTGTAAATGCCTTCATAGGGAAGTATTTTTCCCACCGCGTTTAGCAAGCAATAAACTATGGATGTATAATAATAGTGTTGATGATGCTTGAATAGTCTTTCAATTACATTAATTTGCTTAAGCCTCTGTATTGAACAAAAATTTACTCAGAAGAATTGAAGCGATAAATCATCAACATTTTTTTCATTGCAATTCATTCTTTGAACAAAAAAAAGCTGTATACGCTCACTTCACAACCATTCTCGCTCAAATGAATAGATCCTTCCTGGAAAACCTCATTATACCATCTTACAAATTAACACATGTAGAGACAGGTACCACGCTTGCCGTTGCATTATTAGTTACCATTGCGTGTTTTCCCATGCCAGAAGGGATTTCGCATAAAACTTTCCTCTCCATTACACACCTCCCCACCCCCTCTTATAAAAACTGTTTTGCCCACCATGTGTATGTGTGATCCCTTGACCTCATCACCCCAAAAAGCAATTTATCCCGGGAATAACTTTATCGCTTTGCCTTTCGCAGCGCCACCAAATGGCCATAACCTATAAATAGGTTCACGTGCGTAAAGCATCCCATTCCTTCCCTGAACCCTTTAACGTCCGGTGATCTGTTTTGAGATCAGATTCCTTTATAAACAAAAAAATGGATCAGTTAGTAGGATGGTGTGTTCGGCAAGGATCTTCTGGATATCAAGAGCTGTCGAGTAGTTTATTCTTTATTTTGAAATTATCTCACTTTGAATCTAAACTGATGGTTCTTAACAAAACAACTAAATTGGTGCATGTGTAACAAGCCCAGAAATTAACTTATCAGTTCTCATGGGTCAATGACCAACTGCTTTTCAAGTTGAAATGCAATAAAGTGCATCAAATCACTCAAAAGCTAACAGGCAAAACCAAATATTATTTTAGGACACATTTCAATTTAAGGAAACGACCAAACCGATATGCTAGCAAGATTAAGGTACTTCATCAATTTATAGGACCTGAACCATTTTCAGGAGTGTCAGGTTATTCTCTAAGAATAATGTTCAAAGCATGTAACATCAGTAGCGTAAGCGAAGAGGTACGGTAGGTGGCTGCTAGAAGCCCCAAAGTCACGGTAAGACCCAGGTTCAAATGTTGAAGATATAGAGTCTGAACTACAGTTTTAGATTCCTTAATGTTTTCTTCGCAAATTTGGATTTCCAACCGTTTACACAGGTTTGTAGGCCTCGCCATTTTCTACGATTTGAATCAAGCAGGTTCTCACGTCAATCCAATCCTTGAGATATTTTGGAAAGCACGAATTTTTATTTTATTTTTTATCAAGTACTAATCTCAAAATTAATCCATATTAGACATAACTTCAAGTATTTCTTTTGCGTGTCTGTAATAGACAATGATAATGATTCTAGCACTTCACCTATAAAATTGGGTAAAGATGCATTTAAATGATTTCTCGAAGGATTTCACTATACAATCTCCATGAAATAACCTTAAAGTATTTTTTTTTTGAATCATCTGATATTTCATGCCAACATTTATCCTCGGGTGACCTTCAGCACCCTATCAAGATTCTTCTCCTGGTAATTAATTTGAGATGTTGCCATGGATTTTTCCAACAATTTGTGATTGAATATATCCAGTGCGTTCTCCAAAATTATGTTGAACAATCGCAAAAACACCTCCATGAACTGTTCTAGAAATTATTACAAAAAGTTTTGAGTAGAGAGAGTAAATTTATGTTATCATATTTCTGAACTCACCTAAGTAAACAACAAGTTAAGTCATTTAGTTATTCACCTTCGCTCGAGTAATTATCTTACTTGCGTTTCTGCGTAGAAAATTCTTCAATTCCTCAAACGATTTATAAATAAATTATAGCAGAGATTCAGAAGATTACCTTATAACCCAATCTAGATTTTTTTTTTTCAATAGTTCTTCAAGAGACCTTCAAAATCTGTTCCTTAAAGTGCACGCCACAAAATTCCTTAAGCAGTTTTCCGAACTATTCCTCGACAAACAACTCCAAGAATTCTTCCACGATTTTTACTTGTTATTTTAAAAACCCCTTGAGATTCCTCTAAGGATTTCGTGCTGGTCCAACAATCTTTTAGGATTTCTCCCTAAATTTGTCCTTCTTGAATCCATCCTTGACTTACTTCAGGCATTACTGGAAGCAGTTTTTCAAGCGGTACATGCAGTAATTTCTTCAGATTCTTCTAAGTGATTCCACCAGAATTTTCCTAGAATTCCTCTCAATATTCATGCAGATTTTTTTTTATAAGAATTACAAGGAGTGTTCCGAAATTTCGAAGATAAATAGTTACTTCTCAGCGAGTTTTACTTTTTTTTCAAAAAATAACGTTTACTAGTCTTTACAGAATTTGACCAATTCCTTTTGCAATACCTCTACGAATATCGCTGGGAATATCACTAAAAAAACAATCAACTATTCCTTCAAGCATTTAATCCTCATTACCAGGAAGAATTGCATAAAAAATACAAACATGTGAATTATAATTTCAGGAATGTGTCAAACGAATTGACCAGAATATCTCCTTCAACCTCTAGGTTTGCCACCGTCAGAACCACCGCGCTGCTGTTGTGAATGAAAAGCAAGGTTTTTTTCAGTAGTGTTGTACAAAATACAACAGCGCGACGAGTGGGACGGACCTGGTGTAGTGGTTAGAACACTCGCCTCTCACGCCGAGGACCTGGGATCGAATCCCATCCCCGACATAGTCATTTATGACGTAAAAAGTTATAGTGACGACTTCCTTCGGAAGGGAAGTAAAGCCGTTGGTCCCGAGATGAACTAGCCCAGGGCTAAAAATCTCGTTAATAAAGTCAAACCAACCAACCAACAGCGCGACGACTTAAGTGTTAAATAAGATTACTCTACGACTTTGCAAGAGTACAACGAAGAATTAATAACACAGGTATACTCACAGACAAACAGACGTTACACTCTCATCGATGTCCGTCGGCTACATTTTTAACGATCGATTCAAATATACGGTAGGTGTTCAAGCCACTACCCAGAGCGCTCGCAACAAGTGGCCATCGGCCAAACACATTCATTTTAGCATTGGGCTTACATGTTCTCCCGACTTTGATTTTAATCGTGATTTATTCTAAGTGTTACATCTGTTTGTCTGTGGTATACAAGTCATATGAAGACTTTTGAAGAAGTTGATTCAAAACATTGCAGGAACATGATATCCCGAAACTAATAGGTATACAGGACTTTTCAGTGCAGGGACTCTGCATTAGTAGAGTAAATCTACTTTATCTTATTATGCCGTTAATTTTTACGATATCACGATCTTTTGGGAGCCCACAGATTTGTCGCCGTACTGGGCCCTGAAAACTCTAGATACGCCACAGAGGAACATAAATCCAACATGTAATAAAATCCAAATGCAAAAAAAAAAAACATTTGCGGGGCAATTAAGAAGGTGTGTAGAGTAAAACATTGCAAAAATTGTTGATCAGGAAATAATTTACCATCCAGGAGACACTTCATAGGTTCTGATGTTTTACTTTAGATGGCGAATCGAGATTATTAATTTGAATGTTTGTATCTCAACATTATTAATGGATAAAACAGAGATTTATTCGGCAAATATGATCAGATGATGAAGGCTGTTGGGTTGTTAGTGGTGTTAGGTTTGTTTTGATTTTTTTTCACTAGGTTGTGTTAATTAGCGTTCATTGTTTTGATTGTTTGTGTCCCAAAATTTTAAATAGATAGAAAAGAATCGCTTAGGCAAAATTGTTCAGAAGATAGGTGGCTATGCAATAGACTCTCGATTTTTTTATGTTTGTTTCGCTAGGTGGTGTTATTGATTGCTCATAATTTTGAATGCTTGTTTTTCTAGATTCTGAATAAATAATATAAGAGAAATGTTTTCGGTAGTTTATACGATTTGTTCTGAATTTTCCCTCTAGGCTAGTGTGCATGAACTATTTTACATGATTGTACCTTAGAATTCTGAATTTGCAGAAGAAATAAAGTGGTCCCATTATTACGGGTTACCAACTATTATGGATCATTTTCATCTAATTTGCTTATGGAACTAAGAATTGTAATTATGTGACCAATAATAGTGTGTTCAAAATGAATATTCCGCACAGTTGATCATCCAAATATTTTTGAAGTTACCCGCTGACTGGCGCCTATCAGAAATTGTAATGTAGAAAAATTGTAACATGATTTTTGAATCGATATTTGTGTACTCGGAAAAGTGGATCAGGAGATTGAGGATTGTTTATTTAGTGAATCTATTGACGTGATTCTTGTTTGCTACATGACATTGTCGTAATATATTTTAACATTTTTGTATCCTATACTCTTCCACAAGATCAGGTAAATTTAAGTGTTTTTAGATGCACATAAAAGAAGCGAATCTTTTGACATAAAATTACATCTGTTCTTAAAATTACATGACCACTAGAAACGAAAAAAAAAAAATACACGCCGGGACGTAAAAGTCAGTCCAATCGATTCTTACATCACGGCGTGTAATTTTGTTCGAGTCCTGGTTTCATAAATTTTAAGCATTCATTAACAGGCTCACGTACTCTGGAATTCATATTCTCATAACAGCAAAACTCTTATCTTTATGCTACTTTTGTCGATACTCGCATATCCGATAGGCAACAAATGCACAACACATAATAGAGCGATGATCTTTCAAGATGCAACAAATAATGATCGATTTCAATCACTAAAACCTGGATTTCTTTTGGCGGTACTAATTAAATCACTTCACAGGACCCTTTTTAACACGATTAGACCTATAAACTTCATGATGCCACATAAAAAAGCAATTCCAATTGACAGCGATCAGCCACGCGAAACAAAGCACACATTTTTCACTCACAAAGCACTGCATCAAAAAACACGGAATACTCGGTCACAATCGCTCTTACTTGAAGCAAATACAATTTCTCACAATACTTTTCAAATTTTATTTATTTGTTTAGTAAAACTTTGATTTTTCTTCATTTTTAACGGTTATTTCGCATAAAAACTGAGGAGAGAAATCGCGAACTACACAACCGGCCATGTTTGAAAGCAAACTCGATGATTTGTATGATGCCGAAACCGAAGTCAAAGATCATGTAAATTTACGGCTTATGTAATACAAATTTCAGTCCAAAGTTTATATTGTACAGTATGCAGCGTGTAAAATTAGTAAATTGACAGAAACGTTACATGTTTTGGAAAAAGATAGATTGTTGGACGTAATTCTCTATGACAATGAATTGTAAATCAAAAGGAACAGAAAAATGCGTTTGAAATGCGTTTACGTCACAAAATGTTTAAGTTCTGGTTAAATTAGGTCACATGTAAATTCCTATTTTTTTAAAAGTGTATGTTCTTCCGAGCAATCGGATGTGAACTTACTTACACTCAGTCTGTTTGCGAGTCTGCATGTTTGTTTTGCGTGGCTAAACACATAATTGGAGCGTAACAGGTTATGCACTCTTAAAAATAATGAAAATTACTGCGGACGTAATTCACATCATGACTAAATGACACATGATGTAAGTGATGAAATGACGTAAAATTGTGTTCTGAAAGATGTATTGAACGAAAAATGTAATTTTACATGATGAATGACATGAAAACGATGCCACTATGATTGACATTTCCCGAATCAGACAACATCGTATTTAAAATGTGACACAAATTCACGTCATTTGGCTCGCTTCTTTTATGTGCATCCAAAAGACGTAAAATCACATGATTTTTTGGGATTGTGTGGATATTTATGAATTATGTCATGTGTTTCAGCAGGAGCCTGTGGGATGACGTAACATATAACACAAATTTATATTATTTCCAACTAAAATTTACATGACGTCATCTTTACATCACTTATATGAAGTTTCTGTGACATGTAATCTTCATGGTTTTAAATAGTGTACATATTCATGAAATCCCCGGTATCAGGAATCAGAAATTTCCGTAGCCATGTGTACGCTAAATTGAATGAAAACCACTTATTTCAATTTGAACGGGTGAAAGAGGTGCGATACGTCCACTCCAAGGGCGGTTTTAAGTTACGCCGCTGAGTCTCTAGCTCCGAGAAGTTCCTGGTGACCCTCGGAGAACGAAAGGAAGATCAATGCGTAAGGTTCAGCGAGCAAGTTTAGAGAAACTTTGGAGCCGTTCTTGACCGGCACGAAGTTGCCGACGAACAGAATAGTGATGAGCTTCTTCGACCCGCTAGGGCTGTTGTCTACATTCACGATCTATGTGAAGCTGCTAAGTAATCCCAGATTTGTGGCATAGCCACAGCTGGGACCAGCCAATCGAAGATGAGTGTGCAGAGAAGTGGAACCATTGGATCCGGAGACTTCCGGAAGTCGAGGAGCTTCGGATCCCTCGCTATTACTTTCGTGGTAGGCAATGTCTAGATTACAGCAGTTTACAACTGCACGTTTTTATGGACGCAAGTGAGGACGCATATGGCGCATTCGGAGGACCGCTGGCCAAAGCAGGAGAGCGTAACACCGAATACTTCCGAGGGAATGTGCCTGCAATTCCATGATGTTTCGGTGACCGAGACTATAATAGACCCGCTCCGGTTTTTGAAGGGGAAGGTGCTGGTTAGGACAGTTGCGTGCACCTACAGGTTCGTATCGAAGAAAGAAGAAAGCGTGATGGGTTGGAGATCGAGGTGGTCCTGGTGTCAACAAGTATCAGAAAGGTAGTAATGAAGAACGTGCGGTCCTTCACCGTGTCATTGAAGCGAGAAGAGTACCAGAAAGCGGAGGTGTACTGGAGGTCGGCTCAAGCCGATTGTTTTGGAGATTAGTCCCTTCCTGCATACTGATGATGCACTGCGTATGGAAGGAAGAGCGGCACAAGGATTGCTACTGCCGTTTAAGTTACGATCATTTTGCCAAAGAAGCACCCGATGACAGACAAGCAGCTTGAATTCTGCTTGATTCAGCAAGTTGCATGCGGAAATGCAGAAACTGCCGTCATCGACATTCGGCAGCGTTTCTACATCCAGAATCTACGAGCGAAAGTGAAGCGAATTGGGGAGGCCTGCATCTGGAGTAAGATGCAGAAGTGTCGGCCAAGGAATCCAAGAATGGTCACGCGTCTCGCCGAATCTACCACCATTCAGTCATACCGGCGTGAACTACTGCGCGCTAGTGACGGTTACGGTTGGCTGCAGATCGGAGAAGCGGTACATTTTCCTCTTCACATGTTTGACGACGAGGGCTGTTCACCTTGAGATCGCACACAGCCTGACGGCTCGAGAGTGTTTAATGGCCATAGGACGGTTCGTGTGTTGCCGAGGGAAGCCGTTAGAATTCTACTCGGATAATGGTACTAGAGATGGGCAAAACGGCTCCTTTTAGTGAACGAATCCAATCCAAATCTCTCTTTTTAGTGAATCAGCAGCCCATCAAGAAAGAGCGAACTGAGCCGTACGGACGGATCCAATGCGGCTCACGCATCATGTGTTGTACGAGCTTTTACTTCTTCATTCTTCAATCTTCCCCAGAAACTCATGATTGGAGCGGAAACGAATACGATTTCCCCTGCCCGAACCAAACGAAAGATGCAAAACTATGGAGCTTTGCCGTTCAGGTGGGAGCGATTGGTTCGCTCCGTGAAGACAGCGCTAACCGAACGATGGGCGATCCTTGACCGACGAAGTGCTCTTGACGACGATTGTGGAGGCAGAAGACCTCATTAATTCCCGGCCGTTAATATACGTTAGCCTGGAACCAGGAGCGAAGTAAGAGTTGACGCCGAACCATTTCGTTCGCGGCGTCGAACGATGAACACGGAAGATTCCGTTCCACCGTCTAACTAGGCGGTAGCACTGTTGGACCAATCACAGCAATTTGCAGATAAAATGTAGGCTCGGAGGATATCCGAGTATCTGTCATTGATCAACCTGCGAGCGAAGTGGCACTTCGAATCACCGCCATTAACCTGTGCCAACCTGGTATACATCGCTGATGAAGCCGTGTGGAAGAGCTGGATCCTTGGCATCGTAACTGAGGTCGGGAGCGGATGGCTGAATCCGGCAGGCGATGGTCAAGACCGCAAAGGGTAAGTAAGTTTAGGCCAGTGACGAGCCCAATCGAAGTGCAAGAGAGTAAATCCGGTGCTGCTGAAGAACCGGAGTTACGGAGAGGTGGTGAAAATATTGTTTTACACAAATTAAGGCAATTTTTTTAGCACGCTCACTCTCTTCATTTTATCTTTGAACAATTGATATAAAAAATGTTCAAATTTTCAACAATTTCTTCAAAAAAAAAATTGTAAAATTACCTTATTGAGAATTTCCGTTCGATAAAAAAAAGCCACAGATCAAAACACTTCCTTGAGGTAGATAGGGTGAGGTAGGGATAAGAATTACTGGACGGGAAAAGAGGCTAAGGAACAAAAATGGAGTCTATTTTATACCTGCAGTTTACGCGAAGTGCCAATGGGACGCAATGTCCAGTCATTTACCACCACCCTTTTTCTCAATATTGAATACGAAAATAATCTCAGACGACTAAAGTTGCTCATAACTTAAGTTTTTATCAAAGAAAGTCCAAAATTTGAGTTTGTATAGTTATTATCATTATCTTCACTAACCATTTCATTTGCAGGATTTTTTTTTGTCGCAAAAAATATTCAAATCACAATAATTATTTTGTTTTTTGATATTTTCGTATCGTTTTTTCACAAGCTCTAAAAAATGTTCTATATTTAGAATCTGTATCAATTGAGATCAAGATCAATGAACAAGATCTGGTTTTAAGACATTCCGATGTGCAAGTTAAGAATCAAAGGCCGATTCTTTAACTTCAGCATAATCAACGTGCATAGCTCACACTCCGGAAGCACTGATGATGACAAGGACGCATTTTACACGCAGCTCGAACGCGAGTACGACCGCTGCCCAAGCCACGACGTCAAGATCATCATAGGAGATTTGAACGCTCAGGTTGGCCAGGAGGAGAAGTTAAGACCGACGATTGGAAAGTTCAGTGCCCACCGGCTGACGAACGAAAACGGCCTACGACTGATAGATTTTGCCGCCTCCAAGAACATGGCCATTCGTAGCACCTATTTCCAGCATAGCCTCCCGTATCGGTACACCTAGAGATCACCTCAGCAGACAGAATCGCAAATCGACCACGTTTTGATCGATGGACGGCACTTCTCCGACATAACCGACGTCAGAACCTATCGTGGCGCCAACATTAACTCCGACCACTACCTGGTGATGGTGAAACTGCGCCCAAAACTATCCGTCATCAACAATGTACGGTACCGACGCCCGCCCCGGTTCAATCTCGAGCGGCTGAAACAACCGGATGTCGCCAATGCGTACGCGCAGCATCTTGAGGCAGCGTTGCCGGATGAGGGCGAGCTCGATAGGGCCCCTCTTGAGAACTTCTGGAGGAAAGTCAAAGCAGCCATTAACGACGCTGCCGAAAGCGTTGTCGGATATGTGGAACGGAGCTCAAGAAACGATTGGTTCGACGAGGAGTGCCAGGAGGTTTTAGAGGAGAAGAATGCAGCGCGGGCTGCAATGCTGCAGCATGGTACGCGGCAAAACGTGGAACGATACAGACTGAAGCGGCAACAGCAAACCCGCCTATTCCGGGACAAAAAGCGCCGCCTGGAAGAGGTGGAATGCCAAGAGATGGAGTTGCTGTACCGTTCTCAAGAAACACTGAAGTTCTATCAGAAGCTCAACACATCCCGCAAAGGCTTCGTGCCGCGAGCTGAGATGTGCCGGGACAAGGATGGGAGCATCTTGACGGACGGACGCGAGGTGATCGAAAGGTGGAAGCAGCACTACGATGAACACCTGAATGGCGCAGAGAACTCAGGCACAGAAGGTCAGGACAGCGAAGGCGATGGCTACGTCAGCACAGCGGACAGCGGAAATCAACCAGCTCCCACGATGGGGGAAGTTAAGGATGCCATTCAACAGCTCAAGAACAACAAAGCCGCTGGCAAGGATGGTATCGGATCAAGATGGGCCCGGAGAGGTTGGCCGCTTGTCTGCATCGGCTGATAGTCAGAATCTGAAAAACGGAACAGCTACCGGAGGAGTGGAAGCAAGGCGTTATATGCCCTATCTACAAAAAGGGCGACAAACTGGAGTGTGAAAATAATCGTGCAATCACCATCCTAAACGCCGCCTATAAACTGCTATCCCAGATTCTCTTCCGTCGTCTATCACCTATAGCAAACGAGTTCGTGGGAAGTTATCAAGCAGGTTTCATCGACGGCCGCTCGACAACAGACCAGATCTTTTCCGTGCGGCAAATCCTCCAGAAATGCCGTGAGTACCAGGTCCCTACACACCATTTGTTCATCGATTTCAAGGCGGCATACAATAGTATCGACCGCATAGAGCTATGGAAAATAATGGACGAGAACTTCTTTCCCGGGAAGCTCACAAGATTGATCAGAGCAACGATGGACGGTGTGCAAAACTGCGTGAAGATCTCGGGCGAACACTCCAGTTCGTTCGAGTCTCGGCGGGGACTACGACAGGGTGACGGACTTTCGTGCCTGTTGTTCAATATTGCGCTTGAAGGTGTCATGCGGAGAGCGGGACTTAACAGTCGAGTCACGATTTTCACGAGATCCGGACAATTTGTTTGCTTCGCGGACGACATGGATATTATTGGGAGAAAATTTGAAACGGTGGCAGATTTGTTCACCCGCCTGAAACGTAAAGCAACAAGAGTCGGGCTAATGGTGAATGCGTCGAAAACAAAGTACATGCTGGTTGGCGGAACCGAGCGCGACAGGACCCGCCTAGGAAGCAGTGTTACGATAGATGGGGATACCTTCGAGGTGGTGCACGAGTTCGTCTACCTCGGATCCTTGTTGACGGCTGACAACAATGTTAGTCGGGAAATACGAAGGCGCATCATCAGCGGAAGTCGTGCCTACTATGGGCTCCAGAAGAAACTGCGGTCAAGAAAGATTCACCCCCGCACCAAATGCACGATGTACAAAACGCTCATAAGACCGGTAGTCCTCTATGGGCATGAGGCGTGGACTATGCTCGAGGAGGACTTGCAAGCTCTTGGGGTTTTCGAACGCCGAGTGCTAAGGACGATCTTCGGCGGCGTACAGGAGAACGGCGTGTGGCGGCGAAGGATGAACCACGAGCTCGCTCAACTCTACGGCGAACCCAGTATCGTGAAGGCAGCTAAAGCTGGAAGGATACGCTGGGCAGGGCATGTTGCAAGAATGCCGGACAACAACCCTGTAAAGATGGTGTTCGCCACGAATCCGGTCGGAACAAGAAGGCGTGGGGCGCAGCGAGCTAGGTGGATTGACCAGGTACACCAGGACCTGGAGAGCGTGGGTCACAGTCGAGGATGGAGAGAAGCGGCCATGAACCGAGGGAATTGGCGAAATATTGTTGGCGAGGCTTTATCAAGATAATTGATGTAAAGCCAAATAATGTAGTGTATGTTCATTCCGATTTTTCGTGAGGACTGACATTTCTCATCAATAATTTCTTTGGTATAGTTTTTTATATTGTTCTCTGAACAAATATTTCAACCATCAATATTTTCGAAAAGTATATTGTTTATTTATTTTTTTTCTGTTTCGCTAAATTTTTAAATGACCTTTTTTATAAAATGCATTTTTTTTCAAGACCGGTAAATTTTGCATGACTGGTTCTGCTCTCTGAAATATCCTTCTGGTAAGCCTACATGACGTGTTTCGTTCGGTTTCGAAAATTGAAGTCCATTTACAACATTTATATTTTTTTAAAATAAAAAACGCCTTTAGTCTAAACATGTCCTTTGAAGTCATGGGGGTTGTATGTAGTTCCTAAATTTACAATTAAAAAAATGTTTCAATTAGATTTCGGCGAATGTTCACAAGATTCAATAAACGTTTATCAAGATCTCGGTAGCGAGATCAAATAATTAGCGAGATTTCATCTTTTGGCATCTCAACAATCTGTTTTCAAAGATCGATTTCCAAATTCAAGTGTATAAATGTTCATATTTAAGCATTAATTAAGGCTCAAACGTTTTTGGGCATTACGGAGCTGAATTCAAATTATTTAGCTTAGAAAATAATGCTTGCTTTTTCATATACTATGTTAATGTGGGGAACCGTATATCACGTAAATCACATCCTTATAGATGCTCCAGAGAAAATCACGTATCTACTAAGGATGCAACATAATTCCAGCGCTGAAAGGGTCAAAAGACTAATCCATAAAATAGGGCTCACCTGTATCCTGGCAGCAACCCGCTCGTTATGGTACCGCACCGGGACAAACCAGCCTCGGGTCGATCCCGTCACCAGGACGATCCCGAGCAGAAAGAAGCACACAAAGGCCGCTATGACAGCCTTTGCCCGACCGGACACTACCATCGCCATGTTGAATTCGAACCTCGGCTCGGTGAGTTTCACTCACTTTTTTTTTATTTGTAATTCCAACGATTCACAATTAATCGCCTTCCTTCTGGTGGCAATGCAAACGGGGTTTAATTACCGAGCGCGAGGGAGCGGAAATAAATATTGCACTTTAATTGATTAATCTGACATTTGCACCGGCGATTTTTCAACTTTTCGATCATATGAACGGCGTTTCGCGAAATTTATTCCGCAATTATTCATCGATTGATAGAGCAAACAGGCATCAATTTTGTTTGTTCAATGTGGTGCATTTTGACGAGAGTGTGTTTTTTTTTTATTTTCAAGGGGGGAATCGGGTTCCGGCTATTTATTTTACTTTCGAGACGGAAAATTGATGAGATTGAATCAAGCGACGCGGGTACGGAGCACATACAAGGGCGCTCGATGCACAGCTGGTTGCCTATCGGGTAGGCGCGCAATTTTTCACCAACTTTTTGCTCCAATTACTTTGCGCGGCTGGAATGTTCAATCACTTTCAAACTCACTTCCGTGGCCGAGCGGGGATTTTCACTTACGAAGGGCGGTGGTAGTCGTCGTCGAACCGATTAAGCTTTCCGTGCCTCGGAGCAATAACACTTTTTCTTCGGGTCGTTTGCACTTTCCACCGATTTCTTTTGGTTGCCTAAATCCAGGCGCATAGCGAGAGGGAGTTTATCTGATTAATGGACACACACTTTTCTTTTTCCCCCGGGTTACGTTTGGGGTGCACACATACATAAACTTAGCAGCACCGGACTCGGGAGGGAACCCAATTAGGGTTGAATGTTTTCGGGCACCTTACGTGGTTGTACAAGGTGGCTCTTAATGTTAATCGCTTAATTATTTAATTAGCTTTAGCTCTCTGCTTTCGGTAGGTAATTTCAGTGATAAATCTCCAACAATTAGTAACGCAGGTTGAAAACTCAGGAGGTTTAACTATAAATATTCTACTCTGTCAGTTCAAAACCCCACAATACCTGACCGAAAATAAACTCTGGTAAAACTTTTAAAATCTAACAATTTTGAATTTCATGCCCTCTTAAAATGTTTCATCCGATCAACTTCCACTTAATTGACTCTCGCACGAGCTCCAACTTCCGCAATTAAAACTTTTCCCGACGTTTTCTTCGATAAACTCATAAAATTTCACCTCGCCCCTTCAACGATATCACAGAACGTATTGATTTTCGCCTTGCCCTTACATTTCCCGTTCCAAATCCATGTCCGATTTCGTCTTCCGTCGAAATCAATAACACACAATACTGCCAATCACCACTGAGTCCCAGCAGCTGAGATTGCTTTCGAGTCCTCACCAATCAACTCGAGGGGGGCGACACTTATTCAATTATGCTAATTATCTTCCGAATCTTCGACCAGCTTCGACAGTGTAAGCGCTTTTTGCTTTCCTTTGACCAGTTACCAGTTTCGGTATCAAATTTTGGTCACGTTTCACGTTTCGTCTGCTGTTATTTTTCCCCGGCACATGCTTCACTGGCTCATTTGGCGGTTTTCGGCTTCAAAAGGGAAGAAACCGCTCACGACGGAAGTGACGATGACGATTTTCCTCCGGGTCAGTTGCCAGTTTGATGGGTGTTCTGTCGGATCAGACGTGAGTTTCTGGAAATAAAGCTTTTGCTGAGTTTGGGAGCTTTCCCACACAGATGGAGAAGGTGGTCCTCGGTAGTGGAATGGAGTTCTGATGAGTTGGGTTTTCGTTTAGGCGAGTTGTTTGATAGGCATATACGAAACTGAGCTTAAAAGTTTTTACGGTTGTTCTTTCGAACTAATTCGTCATAAGTATCAAAAAAGCTTAAAATAGAATCTCTTTTTTTAGGACATTTTTTACGACTATTCTACTAACGATTAGTTTTACGAACCAAAGGCAGAAGAACCAAGGTTGTACCTTTTTCTAAACTGATTGTACAAGCATCTAGCTGTCATCCAATAGGCTTATTTTCTTTTATCAGTGAACTTTTTGAAAAAGTTATTTGGAACAGATTTACGAACAATCAACTTTTGCCAATGAACAGTTCTGATTCCCACATAGACAATCAGCCACAAACTTTCTCGTGCAACGAATTTGATATACTCATATAAATTTGAATTATTTAACAGCTTTTACTTTTTAAGGAAGGAAAGAAAACAACAGGTAGGATTGTATCACACACATCGCGAAATGGGCACATTGAAGGAAGAAATGACAAATCTGCCTCGCTCATTGGATTCTTAGATCACAAGGTCACCTTTGTTTGTTTAGTTTTGTTTGAAAATGATACGCTAAAAAAAAAACATTCAAGACAAGAAAAAGTTTTAGGTGGAATCAATGTTCTCCTTGAAAGTGTCCAAACATCCCGCTTGGTATGGACGGTTGGCAGTAAAACTATTGAACAAAATATCATTCAAGTAAAACATTTACATTGACTAAATTTTCAAAGAAATTTCTTTGTTCAGTGTAAACCACAAATTGTGATTTAGGAGGAGGAGTAGGATACCAATTAAACTGTTTTTTGTTTTTTTATTCAAAATTTCTACAAGGAGAGTGCTTCGTGAAGCCCAATCAGGACGGTTCGATTTTGCGTCGGCAGATAGGTTTTGCTCACGGTTTCGCACGTGGTTTCGTCGTCAATTTTTTTTCCTGTTTTGGAGCGTCTTGTTGGGTAGGTATTTGGGAAGGCCCAAGCAAGACGGTTTGTTTTCGGGACGCCAAGAAGTTTTGCTGTCAGTGTCAGTTTTGTGTTCAGTCGAAAATGGATTATCAACTGGGGAGTTCGTTTCATGCTTATGATAACACATTTTTTCTTGAAAGCTTAACTTTTATGTTATATTAAAACAAACTTCGTATGGTTCGTCACTATTTCGGCATTATTTCTGTTTCATATAATTTAAAATATATACAAGTAATTTTCAGTTTTCGTCATTAATAAAAACGTCTTTTAAATTGTTCGACATTATAGATGTTGACGTATTTTTTAAAGCTTCTACCAAAAACTTCCCGAGACAAAAATACAAAACTAGCTTTAAATATAAGTCGTTTATTTCCCCCTTATCCATGGATCGCATCACCGACCAGAGGTGACTCCCAGATCTTTTCCTCCTTCACTAATAAACACCCTTTCCGTGGTGATTGTGGAGATGCAGATGTATTCTCGGTTTTTACACCCTTACATTCCTTCCCCATCCCAACTGACTGTAAGGACTGTAAGGACTTGGACTTCATTTGGATTTCATTTGGATCGTAGTGCAATTCTTAACAGTTTTGATCAATCACGGAGTAGCAATCATTGACATGTACGGTCAGTCTATGCTATGCTATGCTATGCATGCTTTCTTGCAAATTTCTACAAGTCATTCATACAACACATACATTTAAAAAAAATCGGGTAAAAAAATTTGGTTCTTTTCAAATGAAAGTACAGAAAATTTTTGGAAAAACCAAGCATGCAAAGCGACTTATTTTTTCAAAGTCTACGGATCCATACAGTTTAATTTAAATCTGAGAGGGTGCTGGCAGCATGGAATACGATTTGGCGCGAAATGCGTCTTCAACGTCTTCTAATCACACACTTCAGGTTATCAGAACTATTAGTCTACAGGAAGATGAGCTGGTGTTTCTCAAGAAAGCATTCTGGAACTATTATTGTACATCAATTCCACATCTGACTTTAACATATTAGATATCAAACGTAAAAAATAATATTAAAAATTTTTGCTTGTGGATGACACAGGCCTCAAACGCAGAGTCTCATCTGTAGTAGATTGCAAAATAGTTTGTATGCTTTTTTTCGTACTGACGAAAATGGGAGATCTCTTCTAATGCTTCCATAATCAATCAAAATTTCTTTATTTTAAACCTCATAGTAGCCATGTCGTCATAATGAGAAGGCATTCAATAAACTAGACGGATCAAGATAAATATCGAAGAGCCGATTTCTTCACCTTCGCTTAAGCGGCAAACCACGTTTACCCATATGGTTAAACTAGGTTTAAGGCCTAAGCGGTGGCGAAAAACCACTTTTAAAACTCATGATAGATAATCATTTGACTTTGAAAAACCACATTGAGAATATTCAAGCCAAATTTAACAAGCATATAAAACGTATGTATCCATTTATCTCTGAAATAAACGGGTTCCTTAACCTAGTGGTACAGTTCTCAGCTACTGAGCAAAGCCATGATGAAGGTCGCTGAGTTCAATTCCCGGTCGATTCGGAATCTTTTCGCAATAGAAATTTCCTTGACTTCTCTTGGCATACAGAGTACCATTGTGCTGGCTCTACAGAGGATTGAAAAAAAAAAACATTTAAGATAATTCTAAGACTACCTTTTTGGTAAAGTACTAATGAATTACACAGAGGTAAATTGCATTAACCTTTACAATTTTCTAGCTGGACTTTACTTAAGGAACTATGTAACAATGAGAGATTGTCTCGTCTATAGCTCTCTTTCGATTATAAAAGTGCAAAACTAAGGCTTGCGGGAAGTTTTTCACTACAGATCGGAAGAGACAATGTCCTTGGCTCGCGTTTCATAAAAAAAAACGCAGCAGAGGAGGTCAATGTGGCTCAGCTATTGATTGAAGAGATAGTAAATAAAGATAGCCTCTCGTTGTTAGATGGGTCCTTTTGAAAAGTTTCACGAGTTTTGTTGATTTCCGCTTTGGCTGTTTTGGCGCAAATCTTTTAATGGGCATACACATAATTATATGGATTCGCCGTGTCAGTTTAATTTGATGTGTCATCTACATTCAAAAAATGAACATTTCAGACCAGCATAATACGCGACTGAAACCTAGATGAAAAGATCTTTTTTTGATAATAAATCATCGCGTTTTTGTTTTGAGATGGAAGCATGCTTCGCTCAATAAAAGACGTAAAAAATGTCGTACGCCAAAGCCAAGAATTGGCAGTTATATTGTATTAAGTAATTGCTGCATTCATTACATTATGAAGTGTATGCATCCAGTAGTAGTGTTCTTACTTAGAAGATTTTTCAAGCAATGTTGATGCTATTTTCAAGAACATTGAACTTTCGTTAAAGTGTGAGCATGAGTTCTGTCAGAGGAAGTGGCTTTGGCTTATGGACAAGACGTACAATTTAGTGTCGCTCTTAGCGTCCGGATACATACATACACTTAAAATACTTCACACAAAGCTTCTGCAGTTTGATGCAGGCAATAAGTTCAATAAGCTGAATCAGAAAGTTCCAGACTGTATGTTAGTTAGAAATATATTTCTAAAAAGTTTTGAAAAACTTACGCATCAATAAGATCAAGTAAACGTTTTTTTAAACAGTTGATAGGTTTGTTCACATAGAATGTACTGCAGACGAAATAATGGCCACACACTCCTAGGCATACTCGGATCATTTTGAAGAAAATTTTAGCTACCCTATGATTTTTGGTCAAATTTCACACATTATGAATGTATGGGAAACAGTTCCTATATAGCGGGTTCCTAAATAACGGGTAGGGGGCAAAGTATATTTTAATTTCGTTTCAGAGAGCAAGCAAAGGCGCTTAAACCAAGGCTCTGAGCCAGGACTCTAGGAAGAAATGCCTATGTCCCATCCCAGGAGAACAACAATGAAGTGTGCATTGGCCATATTAATATTTGTATCATACCGCCGATATTCTGCAAATATTAATTATGACATGAAAATATCTTAAACAATTAAGGTATTTCCAGGATGGTTTTCAATATTGACTATGATTAAATTGAATTAGATTAGATAAATCATCGCGTTTTTGTTTGTTTCTTTCTATAAGAAGAAAATAAAAATAACCATGAAAACTTCAAATGCCAGATGGTTTATATACTTATTCTACACCTCTGGGCAGATTTTTTTTTAATTGCTAGTCAAAATTTTGAGTTAGGCTTTTTTAAAGGCGTAACTGTCAAAAAAGTCGATTTTAAATATCGAAGTATTTCAATACTGGAAGCTGTTTTTGAATGTTTTCAAATACACACAATTATCATGACTAATATTTTTTCAATAGGCTAAAGGGCTATAGGCATTACGAAGCAGAGTTTTATTTTGTAATTACTAGCAAGGATGGATATCTAATGATTCTGACAAAATCCATGATGCATCGCGGTGGTTATTTATCCTGTGATCATAGCAACAACGATTAACCTTTTGTCGTCAAATTTTCACAACAAACTACGCTCCGCGAATAATGCAACATTCTGCATGTGTGCTAACGGTTAATTGTTCACAAACTGTAGTAATAATTTTTGAAGGATTTTTAGGCTTTTATTTCGGGATTTGACTCCTGGTATGAAATTCCTAATCCGTAAGTTTGTCGTACAGGATTTTGGACCAAATTAATGCCATTAATGTGTTCTGATATACGTTAATCGCAACATGTTACAACATCCGACAAACAGCCGTAGAGACTCTGTCCCAATTAGGACGTATCGCCAGAAAGAAGCAGAATTAGAAGATTGCAAGTTCTGGCATTTGAAAGAAATATTTTATATGCACATACTGAGTGCATATTGTATCAAAGAGTTTCAAATAAAAAATAATATTTTTTTTTTTATAAAGTTCTACCTTACTTATTTTGAAACGAAAGGCGACACTTTAATCTTGTTAGAAATGAAATCTGTTTTCTTTTCTCATTGTGAGTAGTATATTATAAGATCAAAAATAGACCCCCGCACGATGATGACATATATGACTGATATGCGTATTTCATCAGTATAATGAACTAGACTTCTTGTACACGACACTGAAGAGGGCCTTAGTGATACAAGTTACAGCTTCAGTTACAATTACATGGCATAGTATTAAGTTCAGTTTTCATTTACTTATAAGTATTCAACCTAATATTGGAGATTACTTTGGAAATTTACATTTTAAATTATGTGTCCCTACCTACAGAAGCTTGTGTTTTGTACAAAATTGGAGCTTGAGCTTGATTGGCCGCCCGTGGTTGCTACTTCAGTATCGCCAGATCAGCTGCACTTACACAAGGAACCAACCAGATGACTGCTTGGGATTAACAGACGCCCTCAGTGTACAAGTGCTTGTGATCTTCTATTTTTAGGCAACAAGGGTGCCTGCCACGTCAGAATGCAGACCAATGAGGGGAAGGAATTGATGATGCATTCAACTGGCTCCCACGGTCGACCGTATATACCACTGCGTCAACGCCAGTGCATGCGGGAAGGGTGAACGGGTGGGGTAATTTTTATGGCAGAGAAGCTTGTTGGTTTGGTTGGCAGACTGTCTATGTATCAGGCGTAAGGAAATGTGTGCTATAATGATGAAAGAACGGACGCGTAGGGAAATGGCTTATTTCTGCCCGTCTCGGATTCTAGCAAATGCTATGAACTGTGATAGATCAACTGTGCTATATTAGAGTGGTAGACAGAAGCTATTGAAAGATACAACTACAAAGTACGAGGAAAAGGACGGGCCTGGGATTGAACCCATGCCTTCTGCTTATGAAGCAGAAGCAGTAGCCATTAGAATACCAACCCCGTCGTGTGTTTCGTACAAAATTTGTATTAAAAATTCCAATCAAAGTCAATCACCGTTTTTCATGCCTAAAGACCGAAATGAGCGCCATCTTAGCATGTGAACAATCATACATATAAGGACCAAACGTAAATTATACGAAATAAGTCATTGAGGTATCCAAGAAGATGATTTCCCTACGTGAGCCGTAATCTGTAGACCCGTAGGGATTTTCTGAAATAAACATACGCATTGTAACATTTACTAAGTAAGTGCATATGAAAATCATGTTTCAAATACCAGTGTGTATGATCTTCAAACTATATAGATTGTTATGTCGAAGGACGGAGTTTGTCAGTAATTAAAATTGAAATCGACCCCGTAATGCCTCCTAGCCCTTGAGCCTGCACAAAAAACAGTGATTATGTTGATTCTTTAAAATATGGAATTATTGTATGCACATGAAAACATTACAAAACAACTTTCGGTATTGAAATACTTCGTTAATGCATTATAAATCGAAGATTTTGATAGTTATGTCTTTAAAAGGGCGTAACTTGAAATTTTGACTAACGATTTTTTTGAATATTTGCCAAGAATAAGCCATCTGGCATTTGAAGTTTTGATAGCAATTTAAAATCAAATAAATAAATAACCGTGACCATTCAAGCATGAGGTACGGGAATTTGAAATTTTCGTAACGAAGGAGGTGATCCCAAATTTTCGCTCGGGATTGTACATAGTGGATGTCAGAAGTTACAAAACACAACAATAGAAGGATAAAGTTTCTCAACAATCCACCTTGCAGAGAGGGGTTCACTGTGGCTGTGTGATTTTATGCTTATGGGGAAGCTTGATACAACTTCAGCTTATTGTTTGAAGAAAATGTTAAGCAAAACCAATTTTTCCCGATGTTTTTTCAGGGACATCTATTCCCCATATAAAATTCTTTCCAACAGTCCTTTTGATTTTAGACAGTTTATCGAAAAAAAAAAACGGAAAACAGGCCACAGTATCAGATATTTAAACTTTTAATTTAAATACAGTCAAGCTTCCATGAGTCGATACCTGAAAAATCCACCAACTCATGGAATTAACGAGTCAAAGAACAGGAATGCTTTAAAAAGCTGTTTGAAGAGACCATCATAGAAACAATGAAATTTTGTTTCTAGCATAATTCCATGGGTAAGTATAGAGTCTTAGCACATTGACTCATGGAGGTTTGACTATATCGTATTGATCGGAACTGCCCGGACGCTTTGAACTCCCGGACATCGGCTTTAATTCACTTAAAAATAAAAGGCGAGTGTCCGGCTTCCGAAGCGAAACCACAGGAAAAATTGGATTGTTTTTTTGTTTCAGTCATGTTCTTATGAATTCACATCACATAGAAGATGAGAATGAGTTTGAGCTAAACATTATAAAGTTTAGGAGAAGAGCAAGCGACAAGAAGGGTGGTAGGTCATTTGGCATAAAGTCGTTTTGCATAAAGCCGTTTGGCATAATGGTCGTTTGGCATAATGGTCATTTGGCATAATAGTCGTTTGGCATAATGAGTCTGAAACCAAAAATTTCTGAATTTTTCGTTTTTACGTTTCTATTGAATCTTTCTTATGACATCAGGCTTGTTTTGGAGTCAATTGATACAAAATGACACTTTATTCAACAATCATTCGTTCTTGAATAAATTTAAGCATATTATGAAAGTTATTGCCAAAAGTATTTTATTATTTATCCAGAAATCACCCTTCTTTCAAATATTAATTCTTCTTTTGAGTTTCGATATTGGAACAAATTTTTGTATTGAAGATTTTTATACATTTAGCACAAATTTACCCTTCTTTTAATTGTTCTATTTTTTTTTTCCAAATATGATGTTAACCATAATTGTAGGTATGAATACCGTTGATTTAAAATTTTCCTTCTTTCATGCATAGGCTGTTCTTTGGAGCTATATTTTGTTTCCAACTGACAAAAGGGCGGCAATCAATAACATTGATCTGCTCAAATTATCAGCGAAATAAGAAATCGATTACTGTAGTTACTTCGATGGGTTGTGCTACCTTTCCCCGAATGACGATATCCCGAATGTCATTTCCCCGAACGCCAGTTCCCCGAACGCCAGTTTCCCGAATGCCAGTTCCCCGAATATCCCGTTTGCCCCACTAGCTCACTTTCCCGAAAAGTTCTTAGCACTCATAATTGTCGTAGCTTTATACATTTCGGAGTGGTGAACGAACTGACCATCTAATATGTACCCTTCTTTATTTTATTGGCGGTTGTTTCGAGTTTTACCGTCCTCAGCATTTTTGCCAACATGTGTATAGCCGAAAATGACAGAATACTTCCTTCTTTTGACTGTTTATTGTTCTTTCTTGTCACAAATTCAAAATTCTCGTCAAAAATTTTTCGGGAAAATGGCATTATTCAGAACGCACTTTTTTATGACTTTTCGTTTTATTATGCCGCAATAATTTTTGGCGTCCATTCTTCTATTGGTTTAATTATAAATTTTGCCTTCTTTTAAAAATAGACTGTTTTTTATATCTGTATATACTGTTTCAAATTTTATTAGTTAGTAAAGCTAAATGTTAACCATTTTTATATTTTGCTGTTTTATCAAATTTTGCCAGATGTGTTGTTAGAATGATAGTTTCTTTAGAACCTGCCAATATTCAACATATACTTTTTTGAAGCAAACGCGTGATCTCCTTCCGAGATATGCTGGAAAAACATTATTTTAATCACAAATTTTCTCTTCTCTCGATAATAGACGATGTTTTTGGTGTACAATTCTAAAACTAGAATTTATATTGAACCGTTCAAAAGTTTTGCCACATATAATTTCTTTTAAATATGTGTTGATCATTTGATCTATGCTGTGAAAAGATTTTTTGCGTTAAAGCCTTAAACATTGTAAACGAAAAATAATCTGCTATCGTATATAGGCTATTTTTGCATTAAGTCGCATTAATAGATCTTTAGATTGGAGCTTTTGATATTTTGCAAAAAAAAAAAAACATTCTTTTATCAAGTAATTTTCATAGAGTTATACGTCCAAACTTAGACAGAGCTTGATATGCAGCAATATATTCTATGAGCGTTCCCTTGATGAATAACTGCGAACTTTCTTAGCCAATTTACTGATTTCAAACATGTATATCGCAACAAGCTCAAAGATACTAGCGTAATTTCGGGTTAAATTGATCATTTTTTACGGTTATTCTGGTATGATTTCTAATATGTTATCAAAACTATACAAATAAATGGAGGAAAAAAAGTACGACGGTGACCTTTATTGGCTTATGTACTTAAATTTTCTAACAAGCGTGATGTTAGTACTAAAAATAATTTTTAAAATAAAAAATCGGCAGATCGCATTTCGGGGTGAAATTGATCACTTGTCAATATGATTATTGTTAGTTTTGAAATCAACTCTACATACTTAATTTGGGCCTCCTGAATCCGAATATGTTTGCCAAATTCTTAACAAGACAATATTTACAAAAATAATCATTTATTATATTTCAAGAATACCACGGAAAACGCCTAAATGTAGGAAATTTTCGAAGGAATTTCCGAACATTCAGCAGAAATTAAATTTTTTCAACAACACAAGCAAATTGGTACGAATTTTGATGATAAAATCTGTGTTGGGGATATATTTTAAGCATCCTAACAAACTTTCAGACTAACACCATGTCTAAATCCTTGTTCAGAACTAGAAGATTGTGAATGTCTATCATTATCACACCTAACATAATTATGGAATTTTACATTATTTTCGTAGAAATAGACATTCTTTGACACAAAAAGCTTCACTACACACAATTCGACAATATATAAGACAAACAACGTTCATTTACAATAGGTTGAATTGATTTGTGTGCACTATTAGTAAGATTGAAAATCGCATGACACGGTGAACAATTTACGGTATATGAGATGTAGAGACCCGTCACGAGTTTTATTTAGTAATGCTCTCTAATTTCACAACAATTTTTGAAGTTCTTAGCTTGGAAAATCTCTGAACGAACACCACGCTTGTTTAGGACCTACCAAATGTTTTTGCTATGGGCTCGGTGGTGCTGATCTCGATAAAAGCTTAAAAGTCCGGTATTTATTTTGAGTCAATCATTATGCCAAACGGCTATTATGCCAAACGACCATTATGCTAAATGAGTATATGCCAAACGGATTTATGCTAAACGACCTTATGCCAAACGACTTCATGCCAATCGGGGTACAATCGACAAGAAGTCCAATTGAAATTTTAATACATAACATTCAGTAAAGTTTGAATAATTTTGTCCATAGCTCCAAGAATAATCAACCGATTTCAAATTTATTTTCCTGCTTTTGAGTATAATTTGGTCGCTTCCAAATCGTGCTTATATCACTCTTATAGTGGTAAGCTTCATCGAAGTTAATACGCCAATCGCGTATTATCCTCGATTTTACCATAGTAATATCGAGGATAATACGCGATTGGCGTATTAACTTCGATGGAGCTTACCACCATAAGTAAAAATAGTTTGGCTTAGCTATTCAAGAAAAACTAAACAAAAACCTTGTTTCTAAATGAAAAAAAAAATATGTTGCTTTTCTTAGGTTTTTTTTGTTGGATGTAGGGTTATCAATATATTTTGGATCTCTATATATTTGAACCTTCTGGATGAATTTCCATCAAATTTCCCCAGTTCACTTGCCATTTGGATAGATAGGACTGTTTTACACCTACATCAACCGTTTGTGCATAGAAAATGTCTATGTGTTGACTACAGTTAATGTAATGTTTTCGTATTTTTGGGCCAAAACCGTAAAAACTTCTTCAGTTTTTCAATGTTAATCAGTTGATTGTACTTTGTGCAATAATATAAAACAAATAGTATCTTAGGCGCTATCCCCAATCCAAATCATATACTTTGAGGGTCCAAAATGTATTGAGGTATCCAAAGTAATGAAAAACGATGCTTTACAATTCCTTAGAGGGTTCAAAATACGACCACTACTCTACAATTTTCAAAAATTTAAATATATTTTTTTTTTCAAATAAAATAAAGATTACGGTGAGACCTTTTTAACATATGAGAAAAATGTCAAATATTTTTTTTTTTTAAATAATTGTTCTTGCACAGTTTTTGGTCAACAAATACGTCAACACGATTTTTAAACTGTACGTTTTATTCACACTTTTGAATAAAAAACTCTAAAAGCATGGTATAATGGTATGGAATGCGTTGCGTATTTATGGTAAAACATAGTTGAATATTATAGTACCATGAGGAAAATATTGCAGAAAACTACTTTTAACTAAGACTAATTATAATTTAAGAAAAAAATTATGTTGTACCAACTTTTTTTATTTTAATTTAAAGAATGATGTTTTAAAGTTTGTTAGAAAATAGCAAAGTTTAGTTCACTAAACGTCGTATTTTATGAGTTGAGAATTCAATGTTTATAATTTTTAAAGTTCGAAATCCTTATATTTTTGGCTCAAACTTTGAGGATGCTCCTTCACATGTGATTCGCATTCAAAATTTCTAAAATCAATAGCTCATACGCTCCGAGTTATTTAATTTAGAAGCTTAAAGAAATCGCACCTTAAGGTTTACTTGATTTTGAAAAAAAGTGTCCTAGATTTACATACTACTGCGTTCAAAATCTCGTAAACTTATGTTATATTTATAAGAGAGTCGTTGTGCACTAATGCAGTGGCGCAACCAGAGGGGGGGGAGGGATTTGGGGGTCAACCCCCCCCCCCAGAGCCGAAAAAAAATTGAGGATAACCAAACATATATTTGAAACTCATTACTACACATCTTATGCAACTACGCAGCAGTATCTTAGTTTGGTTCATATTAGCAGTAAGAGTTTCAGAGGTTTTTACAGTTACATTTTCAAAGATGTTTTTTTCCAATTCTCAGACCCTTGAAGAGTCTGATAGAAAAAAAGCTCATAAATAACGACACATCCTTGCATTCTCTAATTGTAAATTGAAGGCTTTGTGTGAGAAGTTTGTCAAATATTTAGATATATCGGGAACTTTTTAACAATTCAGTCATGTGCTTTCATATCTTGTACAACACAGGTAGAAAAACCTCGCGTTTCGTACTCAGCACCAGCGAGGTGCTTTTGACAATGGACAACGTCAAGTTAACATAAGATGTAGCATCCGAAGCATTACAAATGTTTCAGTTAGCTCAGTATTTAATTATTTTTTTAACTATTTTTTTAAAGCATATCAATTTACGTATAAGGAATTCTTCGGATTTTGAAGATTATGGAAAATATCAGATCAGGAGTTTCAACAATTATGAGATTTTGCGGCGTCTTGATCCTTGATACAGTATTTAAACAATCAGATTACGAAATCATACAAAAACTAAATTTGATGGTCTTATTGAAAAAATGTTTAACTCGGTTTTGACTTTTAGACTCGATTCTCTGGTTTGTCGATTCTTTAACATGAGAAAGTTATGCTCCCACTGGAAGTTAAGTATGGCAATGCTGGTTTGCCTTCGACCGGCTGTAACAATAGTTGCAATAATTTCTATTTCAAAATTTTGCGCTTAAGGATCATTCGTATTGTTGAAAACTTGAAAACATATTTAAAGAACAACATAGATGGACGACTAAATGATATCACGTATTATATTGTAATGTATTGTAATCTTGTTTGATCAATTTTTACTATGTTGAAATAAGGATGTTTCTTATATCTTCAAGTCGGTTTTTGCTACTAAAAATACCATCTTTATTCAATTTTACAAACCCCCCCCCCCCAGAACCAAATCCTGGTTGCGCTACTGCACTAATGACATCTAATGTTTGATATCTCCTATTATTATCAATTCAGCGTTTGATATCCATTTGTTTGGATTTGTTTGCTACCATAAATATTCCGAACGGATCCCCATTCCCACCGTTGCCTTTTGGTGCGAAAGATAAATTGATATCCGATTCCGTTATCCAACGCATCACACCCACAATCCAATTTACAGTAATGAGTTTTGGAGCTTTGCAACGATTTCCGAGAAATCACAGCTCCAGAGCTTATCAATTATGTGGATTGATCGATGACAGTTCAATTCAAGCCGTAATGGATTATGCTAATTGGTTCATGCTGTCCATACCACACCATATGAAACTCCATTCCACTACCAATTCCATTAGAACCATCCTTCCAGGAGGTATACCTTACATAATTCACCAGAATCAGCTGTTTCGCAGTAACCAGCATTCGTTCTACTGCCTTGCTCCAGTCCTCATTCCGGCCATCTGAACCAAAATGATTTATCGCTGCCACTTCACATTTCTTCCCGCAATAAAATTTCCCGATCCGGTCCCAACCAGAATCAACTTGGTCATAAGGAGTGAGGGGGGCGTGTATGTGTAATCCTCTACTTGTACAACCGAAACCACTTCACTCCGGGTGGGGGAGACTTTCTCCCTGCCCTTGTTTTGGATTTGTTTACCCAAACACTACGGTAGATCGCGCGATTGATTCAGGTCACGTGTGAGCACTTGTTTCCGAGCCGCGTCCCAGAGTAATTCAATATTCGTTCCGTTAGACTCTCTGGATATCCACACACGCCGAGTCCGGGAAGAGCCAACAGTCTGTTTGTCGTTGTTGTTGCACTTGTTATGTCATGAAATGTGGGTCTGGAGATGCGATGGTAATTCCCAGCAGCTGCTGTCGCCTGCCGCAATATGCTGACTGCACTCTTGACCTGGATAGTTTTGAAGAAGTGGTTGGGGGGTATGCCGGGTCGCCTATCAGTCTACCACACCGTGAGTTCCCAGAAGCAACCCCAGAACAGCGCACAACGACAGCAGGACACGACACTGTGAAATCAAAACACTTCCGCGCGTGACAACCGACCGTAAGAACTAAGCGGTTCTAATTTGGTTTCGTATTTCCTCAACTGGAAATAGCTACCCGGGGAAACAACACTTCACTTCGGTTGGTAAACAGCGGCACACGCATTCCAAGGGCTTGAATACGGTTCAATTTGCCATTGATACACTTTTTTAAGCCGGAAGCCGGGCGTAAATGAGTTGGAGGAGAGCGCGGGGAAACAGTCCAGACAGGTCCCCGAAGAGTCCACCCAACTCAACTCTTCCACTCAATACGAAGTACGGAAAACTTGCTCTTCACAAAAGTGCCTCAGGTCTGCTCTGCCGCATTGGCAGCATCCACCCACCGATAGATGATATACTCTTTGATATGCGAAATTTCTTCAATTTTCCCGAGGGGTAAGCGGTGGAAAACTTTTCCCGATATGACAGGTTTTAGAGTTGCCGATATGTGTTGCGTTGCTGGAAACTTTCTTCTTTACCGATAAAGTCTAGCAAGGTGCATCCCAACGGTATTTCGGGGACATTCCGGCGTTGACGACGACGATAACATCCAACCGACCCGCACGAGGACAACACCGACGACGACGACGTCAAACTCCGACGAAATCCTCCACGCCGCGACGCTTTACGATTGACGACGAGCCGACAAAATCGAATTCCGTATCGATTGGTTCTGAAGCTGGTGGATGCTGGAAGCTGCGGTGTTCCGTCGAATAACGCGGCCTCTCCGAACGACGGCAGAAGTAAAACGCAACGGCGGCGAACGACGTTGTTTTACTCGACGGCGACGAATGCTGCTGGTGGAAAAACGCGGCTTTGCCGGAAAAACGTGTAACTTCATCGCGGTCCGTCGACAGACTGAATTGCGATTTTGGGCAGACTGCTCCCGGTATCTTCGGGGCGGCTCCAAATTTTAATCCTTCGGTTCGGGATCAGGTCGTTCGGGATGAACACCGTCGGAACCGTAACGGAGAGTACCTCTCGGAACTGGGAGTTCATTCATTTTGCAGGAGATCCTTATCAGTGAATGCGAAACGGATTCTAGTTCACAATGGATTCCGCGCCAGGCGGAAACAGCGCATGACTCGTTTGAGAGAAGAAGCAAAACGTGCGGAGAATGAGCGCGCAAAAGCTTCTTCCCGCATTCCAAAAGCGCACACTCGGTTCCCATTCGGGTGCCCGCTCGCAAAAAGCTCACATCCTGACTGGAAGTCAACAAACGGTATCCCCGCTCCAACAGACAGACAGATTTATTGGTTCAAGGTTTTGCTCACAGACCCGGCGCGGTTGCAGACAAGTGCGGTGCAGTTTTTCTCATACACGTGTTGGTGCAAGCCCTCTCTTCGAGACCGTTACACGAGAGTTCGCGAAAGGTGAGACGTCGGCTGGTATTTTGGGAGCGAAAGGGTGTGACGTCACCGATTAAAGGCGATAGGTTTCGGAAGCGATTGTGGTAAAAATTTGCGAGTATTGAAATGTAGAGATTATTCCAGCACTGTATGAAACAGAATCTTCGAGCTCTTCGCGATTTCTCTTTTAAGAAAATTCTTTGATTTTTTATACAACAGTTTTTTAAGACTTTTTCAAGCATCTATTAGGAGCAAGGGCAAATGCTTCCTTAGTGGAGGTAGCTTCAATAGTGGGGGTAGTGTGTTTTGGCATTTTTGCACTTATAAATTATTATGTGATATTTTGTATGATGTACGATGCGAAAATGATATAAGTAATCGAATAATAATCATATAATTTTACAGTTAAACTATTTTAAAACAATTATTTTGCTTAAAAATGTTGCTCCTTTGCACCTATAGTGGCACCCCCTTGATATGAACCTTAGGGTGAGACAAAAGCTCTCAAAAAATTTCAACTCGATTGGTTGCTCCACCAGCTGTTGCTTTCAATTTGTAGTTTGTATGGGAAATTCGTTTCAAATATTTAGAGAATTGACCCAATGTTACTGTTTCGTTCCGTATACTAGTTGGTCGCGTTCAATTGAGCCCATAATGAAGAATACACTAGTTGATACTAATTAACATAATTGCACAAGGTTGTGTCTGGATTTAAGCTCGTTTTCATTAACTTTTCAGTTATTGACAGTTAGGCTGAATCAGCCTTTAGTACAATCATATATATGCATGCGCCTTGTGCAGCAGCTCGCCCAGCGTCATAGGTGGCTATGATGCGCTTAGTGGCTATGTTGAAGAAACACAAAGCAGTATAGCATGAGGTTAGCAAATCTGCTTCAAATAGTTAAAACACCTACTTTATCAATTTTAATCTTGATACAACCTTCTACAATATTGTTCACTATGGTATCAAGTAGTGTTTTTGACATTTTGGGTGCAATTGAACGCGATCAACGATTTTCCTGAACCAAACAGTAGATGATGTGCTGAAACCCATATGTTTGAGCTAGAAATCCCATATTAATTTCAATTCAAATGCGCCAGCTCATGGAACGCCTAAATGAGCTGAAACTTTCAGGAAGGCTTCTTCTAACTCTACGAAATAATCCTGGAGGGTGCCCCGTGGAATTCAACTTCAATTATCTCCCATACTAAGCTGGACCAGTCTAGTGGTGCATCAGTACCCATAATGGAGGGTTCCATAAGAAATCAATGGCTTGCACCACTAAAGGAGTCATTCTTAAAACATATTTCCACTAAAATAACAGTGTTCCTATTATTGGTGCAAGGCTTTTTTGCAGGGAAATTTCAAATGAATCATGGTTTTTATACATTTGTATTATAGAATGATTAGGAATCAATCAACTGATACGTGACAATAATATATTTCATAATTTTATCATCATGTTTTAGCAGTTTTCCCCACTAATGTACCACTAATGGTACATTTACCCTACTCCTTCGGAGATTTTTCTCAAAAATTTTCTCAATTATCTTTTCAAGTCTCAGAGGATTCTCAGCAACATATGTGGGGTTAACCCAAAATAATCGCAGAATCGATAATAAAAATATTAGTAGTGATTTAAAAAATACGTTTTTCATGGATGTTACCAATTTTTTTCGAAAATTATGCTTCAAGATTGGATTTTAGAGTTTAAGGGTTTTTTCAGGACTCTTCAAGGATTCTTATTATAAACACAATTGTACCGTAATTCGGGGTGTAGTTGATCATTCCCGAATCCACATGCATTGTCTGTCAATAGAGCTACAATTATGTTTCAATTATCAAACTTTCTATGACGTCGCATTATCTGATACCTGCTCTTGATTTTCCAAAATTTGGATTGACATTGAAAATAATTATACCATGGAAAAATTGATTTTAAGGAAATATTTGATGAACTTTTGAAGGGTTCTTCTCTAAACAATCGACTTCTACCATACCTGAGGGATTCCACGGAGGCATGCAAGTCGATTCTGATCGACCATTTCAAAAATATCTGAAACTTTGCACAGTTTTTCAGTTCCATCTAAATCGTCATTTTCCGATATCAAATCTTCAAGTTGAGTCACGACTAACTTTTCAAAAGGGTGTATGTGAAAATGGTTCAAAAATATTCAAAAAGCTGCACAGCAAAAACGGTTCGTTCGATTGTTAGACAACTAAAGAAACAAAGTTAGACAACTAAATAAAGATTCCAAAAAAAAATACACACAGTAAAAAAAATTTTTTTTTGCATTAAAAAACATCATTTTTGTCACAAAAACTCAAATATCTCAAAACCCTATCGGAATACCAACGTAATTTTTTGAGGGAAAACGGTCCATTATATTAGCTATCTACCATAAAAATTTGGTGATGGTAAGCCAATAAACAAAAAAGTTATGACATTTCAAATATTTCACAAATTTGACACTTAGTGAATTTTTTTTTTTTTTTTCATTGTTAATTTTTTTTAAGGACCGCAGTTTGTTGCTGAATTTTTTGTTAAGGGTACCACATGAGGTTAACAAGTTGTTTTCATGATATTTAATTTAATTATTCATAACTATTATAGCATCTATTAGAAAGTTAGACGCAATCCAGTGTTGTGATCTAAAGTCTTGATAGTGTCATATTTTTTATTGTACGTAACTGAAGAAAAATTTTCTCAATAGTGTTGAAACCTTTTGATAAAAGAAACCTATAAGAAATCTAATATTGAAGACAAAAGCTACAAAAAAAGTTTTCTATACAGGTATACGACTAGTTTACCTGCAAAAAGTTTATCTCGTAGAGAACAAGGCGGGTCTACACCCAGGTGATCTAGTATACGTAAAGCAGGTCGGTTTTCTCGGCGCTGGTTTTCTCCACAAAGTTAAAATCTGATTACACCTGGGTATAGACCCGCCTTGGTAGAGAATAGACTTTGTTAATCATATTTGGGAGAAAGCGAGTAACTTCAACAACATCAAAAACATGATAGGAATATACCATGAACATACTCACGAAAAAGCTAAAAATATACTACCACTATGGTTATAAAAGATTTAATTGTAAAATTTTTCTTCAGTCAAGCAAACGACACCAAACTAGTCAGTAAAAACTTAAAAGTGATTTTGTTTATTAAAATCTAACGAGCAACATGAGTAGTCGCTTTCTCAACTGTTGCAGGCCGTTTGCAGAAAAAAAGTGTTCGAAAGAGCTACGAAAGCACCGAAAGCACCATAGATAAACTGAAAGCGGCTGGTTATGCTCCAATGTCTACATTGAATACAAATTTACGCATTTGTACGTCCTGCCGTTTAAACGTTGACAAACGGGCAATCTGTACATCATCGATGGATCAGGTTGCAGGAAGTTCGAAAACAACAACAACTGAGGAATTACTAGATGCACCGACAACAACTGAGGAGTTACCAGAAGTACCAAGTGCAGATAGTCTTGCCACGGTACCATCAGCGACATCTGTTTCAACAAATCAATCAGAAGATGAGTGCATCCAGAAGGTCAACATCGAACGCTTCAACGAAGGGATAGCTGGAATAAAAGTGACTCCGATTAAATGGACGAAGATGGGTTACGACAATTATCCCGAGAAAAAATACCGTGAAATCAACGAAGCTGTACGAAGAAACCTCTTCAAATTAGGACCTGAGGATGTGGAAAATACAGACTACGATGAGGTAATTATGAATATGAAGGAAAGGTTCTCGAATCTAGCCACGACAAGGAAAGAAAAATTATTGATTTTGTCGATGCTGCCAAGCTCGTGGTCTATTCAAGACGCCATTGATGAGTTCAAAACCAATAGTATACGAAGAACGCCAAAGTCGTCTATGAATGGTGATAGTTGCCTGATTGTACTGCTTCTATCAAGTTTCAATGCCGGATTTCCTTCTGCACTTTTGTTTTGCTGTAGAATGAAAATCATTCTCTGACAACAAAAGGAAATTTGGTCCTGTGAACCACCGGTTGTCCGATTGGCAGGAGGGACCTTTTCCCCATTTCGTGGCCTCGTCCGCGACATTGAGTTTGGTGGGTATCCAGTGCCACTCCTCAGGCTGCGTATCTTCCAGAATCTCACCAATTCGTACGGCTACATACTGTTTGTACTTTCTAGCGTCTGAGGCGATCCAGGAAAGGACAGTTTTAGAGTCGCTCCAAAAGAATCTGCGACTTACAGGAAGGGTGTGGTTCTCGGCGATGGATTTCGCTAATCGGCTCCCGATAACGGCCGCTTGTAGCTCTAATCTAGGGACTGACAGCGGCTTCAGTGGAGCCACTTTGGCCTTTGAGGCTATCAATGCACATCGTGGTTGACCACGATCAATTATTCGGAAATAGCCAACACAAGCGAATGCAAACTCACTTGCGTCTACAAATATGTGCAGTTGCAATGATCTGAAGCTGTCCTGATCATATCCGGGAAAATAACAACGTGGAATACGTATTTCACTCAGATTGGAAAGCTGCTTGATCCATCGTTCCCAGTTCTCGAAAATGTTCGCTGGAATCGTATCATCCCAACCCACTTGAGCCCTCCACAGGTCTTGTATGATCATCTTACCGTGCACCAGTAAATGCGCTATCAACCCGAGCGGGTCAAAAACGCTCATCACGAACCTCAGGACGCTTCTCTTCGTTGCAGTGAACTTTGATGGTCCTGCATGTTCCTGATTGTCCGGTAACTTGACGGAGTACATGAAGAAGTCTTTCTCCGGTACCCAGGCCATACCAAGAACACGCTCCACTTGAGTTGCTTTGTCAGCGTTGAACTCCTTCTTCGTTTCTGTTGCGCTTTCTCCGATGATCTGCAGCACCTTCAGCGAGTTTGAACGCCAGTTACGTAGCTCAAAGCCTGCATTCTGCTGAATCTTCCGTACATCAGACGCCAGTATTGCCAATTCTTCTTCCGTATCTCGACTGTCCAAATAGTCATCAACATAGTGATTTTCTATTACTGCTGCTGTTGCTTCTGGTAGTTCTTCTTGCCACTCCATCGCGTTCGTATTTTTTACGAAATTTGCCGAACAAGGCGAACATGTGGATCCAAAGATGGCCACGTCCATCACAAATATATCCGGCTTTTTAGACGGGTCGTTCCTGTAGAGAAAACGTTGTACCTGACGATCTTCTTTCCTAATCTTCAGCTGATGGTACATTTCACGGATGTCTCCTGCGATCGCCACCTGCCGCTGTCGAAAGCGACACAATACTGCTGGCAACGATGTAAGAAGGTCTGGGCCCTTTAACAGCATGTCATTGAGCGAAACTCCGTTCGCCTTGGCAGCCGCGTCCCAGATGATGCGCACTTTTCCAGGCTTGCGCGGATTTGTTACGACGCCAAGTGGGAGGTACCAGGTTCGATGTGGATCACTTTCTTCGAGCTCCTGCGACGTTATCCTATGAGCATAGCCTTTGGTCTGGTACTCGGCAATTTGTTTGTCCAAACTCTCGCGCAATGTGGCGTGTTTGCTTAGCTTCCGTTCGAGACAAATCAAACGACGTTCCGCCATACCGTAGCTTGATGGTAGTTCCACCAAATCGTACCGCCACAACAGTCCTGTCTCATAGTGGCCGTCACTCCGCTTCACAGTCGTTTGTTGCAAAATCTCTTTCGCTCGTCGATCTTCTTCGGATTCCAGTTCACGTGTTGCAGAAACGCCAAGATTTTCCGTCGCAAAGTAACTTTTGACAAGCTCGTGTATGTTACTATCCTCCACGCTCTTGTTGATGTGCAAAACTGCCGAGGAACTCACATTTCCTGTTGAGCTATCGATGCTTCCGAAAACAGCCCATCCCAGTCTTGTTTTGGCTGCTACCAGCCCATTCAGTCGGCCTTCACGTACCTTGAGAGGTACCGCGAGTTTCAAATTGTCCAGTCCAATCAGGATTCTCGGAACGGCTTCTTTGTAGCTCTTCACAGGTAGACCAGCTAAATACGGGTATCGCTTGGACAATTCACCATAGTCCACCGTCTGTATAGGAAGATCTAAACTGCTCACGGTACTCACAGCCGTCAACGGGAAAATTCGGTTGCTTTCTTCCCCAGAGATCATCAGATTGACCAGCCGAGAATTCGATTCGTGTCGAGAAACATTCGCTGTCCATGTCAGCGACAGTGAATGAGATTCTCCTTCAAGATTCAATAGTGCAGCAATTTCGGCGTCAATCAGTGTCGACGAAGACCCTTCGTCAAGAAAGGCAAAGGTAGATACTCTTCCCTGCTTGCCGTACAAAATCACTGGTATTATACGGAAAATCGTAGCTTTCTGGATTCGGTCGTGCAGATTAACGATGACATCGGATTTTGACGGTGCCCCGGAGTTATCAGAAGAAGTTGATTTGGTAGTAGTCGGTGGGCTGGGATGCAGTGACGGATGATGCCTCTTGTCACAGTTCCCGATTCCACAGGTCCGTGTGGACTTGCAAGACCACCGTCCGTGAGGCACCAGACAGATCGCACACAGTTGGTGTGTCTCTACCGCTTTCAGACGCTCGCCGAGTGGCAAGGACTTGAATTTGTTGCAGTCCTTGATTCTGTGCTTTACGCTTTGGCAAATATAGCACGGCCTGTCTTTGTTTTCAACCTTCTTTCCCTGCTGCTCCAACTTCTTGGGCTCGGAAGTCACGTGAGCATTGATGAACGCCTTTTCCTTCTTTGGCCTTTCATTTCCGCCTGTTCGAGGTCCTTCGAAGTCGCTGAAATGCGCTACGTCACTCGCCGCCGACGTAATGGCACTCATGTAGTCGCAGAATGTACCCAAATCCACATGTCCAGCCGCTTTTTTATACAAAGCCCAATCTAGCCGGAGGTGTGGTGGCAATTTATCCACTAACTCTTGCAGCATAGTGGGATTAGTCAAGTGGGCTTGTTGGTTGGCGGCCTTGAGATGCCCAACAAGATTTTGGACAACGAGGCCGAAATTCACCAGCATTTCGAGCCTTTCCGGCTTCGGCGTGGGAACACTTCGCACTTTATTAAGCAGCGACTGTACTAGTCGCTCTGGGCTACCGAATAACGTTTCTAGCGTATCCATAATTTTCGGCACCGATGAAGGTAGCATCAGGTTACTCCTGACTGCTTCCAGTGCTTTGCCTTTGAGGCAACGCTGCAATCGCATCAAATTTTCCGCTTGTGAGTAGCCACACATGGCAGTTGAGTTGCGAAAGCTGCTTATAAAAAGAGGCCATTCCTCGGGATTTCCTGAGAATACAGGAAGTTCCTTAGGCACCACCTGTCTGGCAGACAATTGCTGTTGGAATTGCCCCCACATTGCCTGTTGGTTTTGCAATTGCTGCAGATGGCTAACGTTTGGCCCAGGCTGTTGCTGTAGCGATGCATGTGACGACGACTGTGTAAACTGGTGGTGTTCCGGTATATCACGCACTAAGACCTCCGAAACGGGTGGGTGCGGTGGTTGCGGGGTATATGATGAGCGAAATACAGATGGAGGATTCGATCGTTTCTCTGTTTCATTATACAGACCCAATTTCTGGAATGCATGGGTGTGTGGAAACTGAGACAACTGATCGAACGACGATATCATCGTTGGTTGGACCATCGATCTCTGTTCAGCCGGACTGCTTGAATGTTCCAACGGCGACTGCAACATATGGGATGGTTGTGGTGGAGACGACGACACTATAGTTCGCTGAGCTAGTGGTTGTGGCTGTGCTAAACGCGAGCGAGACGTTTCGATATTCGTTTCTGCAGCAGCCTGCATGGGGATCAACTGTGACACCGGTGACTCACTTATTGGTGGAAGAGATACTCTCTCTCGATCAGTTGGCATTGATAGAGGTTGCTGGAAAAGAAAGGTAGGTAGAGCCGGTCGTGGTACTAATTTCGATCTTCCAGGGGCGGCCTGCAGGGACGGTACAGGGGTAATCACCGACTGTGCGTACACTGGCTCCGTTCGCAACGGCTGTACGAACGTTTGTGTACATCGCGAGGTGGGTAAAGTTTGCTGTTGAACCACGTCAACCGCTCGAATCGGAGTGGATGCAGTGATCGGGTCCTTTATACCAGCAATAGAACCTACACCTACATTAGCAACGTTGCCAACCGCCCATTCAGTCGAAGGTTTCGATGAAGAAAACTTATCTCCAGCGTTCATTGCTTCGTTCGTCGTAGTAGATGGGATTTTTGGCACTGTTCCGGTGTATTTCGTCACCATTCCTCTTGGCACACCCATGGCACTGGCGAGCGGAATCGGCGGGAATATTTCCTCGACATTTTCGAGAATCGAAAATCCCCCAGCAGCTTCATCTACTCCCTGAATCCATTCCCGAACCTGATCGTGTTGACTTTCTCGACTACGACGACTTCGACGACTCCGCTGACTTTCTGCTCCTGTGGCCTCCGCCTCAGCCAACAGTAGAGCATATTTTTCGTCGAGGTATTTCTTTTCCAGGGCAGCTTTCTCAGCCAGGGCCTCCTCCTGTGCCTTCTTTTCTTCCTCCAACCGCATGAGTCGAAGTTGAAACAGCGTCGACCGCGAAGAGTTACTGGATCTCCCAGACACCGAAGTACCACTTATGGACACCGTCGGGATACAATCTTTACACGTCCACTTACCACCGAGACTCTCAGCCAGCCCCACACACGCACGATGACACCAACGATTGCACCGATCGCAAGCTATCATGTTTGCTGCGTGAATGGATTGTTTGCACACCTGGCAAGTGCGCTGAGGGTTCTCCGCATTGGCCTTCGCCGCTGCTCGCGTAATTGGGGGCGTCATGGATTCGTCCGTAATGTCCGCAAGTCTGTCGATTCTATTGATCCAGCTTCGCATCGAGTAGATTTCTTTAAAGGATGTAGGCACGGGTCATAACGTAGATCAAGAAATCACGGCTCTCGTAGCAGTTCATTTTATTCATGATAGAGCTTTAAAGCTAAAAGTATTATACAATTGTTATTGCTTATGGTTCTGGGTTCGAAGGTGTCAAATACTTACAAATCTGTGACTCCTAGTCAACTTCTCTTACGTCATTACAACCGTCCTGTGATATTTGTCTCTAGTCGATCTAACTGTTTTAAGTACAATTTTCTTAGTCATAAGTCAAAAAACATAGTCATAAGTTTACTCACAGTTTGTAATTGTAGAATTCAATTCAAATTTAAGAAATTTAGGTTTAATTCATTTAGTTTAAGAGTATGGAATGCATGGAAGCTAACCTAAAATGTTTGTATGAGTATAATTTAGTGTAATTTAATTTTTGTGTATTATTTTTAACATTTGACTCACGATATAATTGAAGCTCAATCGCAACACACAATTTACGTATTAGCGCAGGGAAACAATTCGAGTATAAACTCCTAAACTCATAGGCTGACGATTAAACTTGTTACCATTTCTCTCATCGGTCACACTACATGATTTTCGGAAACAATCTCATCGTGTTGTTTTCTTTTGTACTTCGGTACCTACTTCATCAGAGCAAAAGGATGACAAGCTGTCCGTCAGATTTTCAGCATCCCTGTGGGTATTTCTGCCGCAGCTTCGACGGGTGTAACGCCCTCCGGTACAAATAGAAATACAGCAAAAGAGGCAAAACAATTCAAAAATAACTGTCTTGCAACCAAAAATGCTAGGTCGAGTACTTCATTAACAGATGAGACAAAAGAAAAAATAATTCAATATTTTGAAGACGATGAAGTAAGTAGAGCTATGCCTGGCCAAAAAGATTATGTATCTGTAAAAAAAGATGGAAAGCGTCAAGCAATCCAAAAACGATTAATGATGACTACTTTGAAAGAAGCGTATACACGCTTCAAGGAAATTAACGAAAATATTAAGGTAGGTTTTTCCTCATTTGCAAGCCTTCGTCCAAGGCAATGCAAGCTTCTATCCAATTCAGGAACACATAATGTTTGTGTGTGCACAACACACGAAAATATTAACCTAATCTTACATAGTTTGAAAAGAATCAATTTATCAAAGGATATTAAAATGTTAACTGGTAGTCTTTTGTGTGAAAATACAACATCAAATTGCTATCTACGATCTTGTTCGGATTGTCCAGATTCTCCATCATTGGAAAATACTTTATTCGCTGAGTTTGAAGAAAATTATATTGATCAGTTATCATTTGAGCAATGGGTGACCACGGATAGGTGTGACCTAGAAACTATTGTAAAACCTGTAGATGAGTTTGTGTCATTTTTTTGCTTGAAATTAGAAAGTTTAATTCCTCACGACTTTATTAAAACAGAGCAATCCCGCTTTTTAAAAAATACGAAAAATACATTACAAGATGGTGAATTTTTAGTCATTTGTGATTTTTCTGAAAACTATAGCTTTGTATTGCAAGATGAAGTGCAGTCCCATCACTGGAACGTACAACAAGCTACAATTCATCCATTCGTTATTTATTTCAATGGAAGTACGCAAATTGAACATTTTAGTTTTATTGTAATTTCCGAAGATTTAAGACACGACTCAGTATCTGTAAATTTGTTCATTGCCAAAATGATTAACTTTTTACGCGTTGATAAGGATAAAGAAATCAGAAAGATATATTTCATGTCTGATGGAGCAGCATCGCAGTACAAAAACCGTAAGAATTTTTCGAGCCTATGTCAATTTAAATCATAGTACGGAATTGATGCAGAATGGCATTTCTTTGCTACGTCACATGGCAAAGTCCTTGTGATGCTATTGGAGGAACCATAAAGCGCATGGCCACAAGAGCAAGTTTAGCCAAAGAACGTGAGCATCCAATTAAAACTGCAAAAGAACTATTTGATTGGGCGAATCACAGAAAAGAAGAAGATTTAACAAAATTATCATTTTGTTTTACTACTACTGAAGAGTACGAATTAACGGCATCAGAGCTCAGCGAGCAATATAATAACGCGAAAGCGATCCAAGGAACCCAAAAATTTCACTGTTTCATTCCATTGTCAGAAAATAAAATTAAAGCAAAACTATACTCGAACTGTACTGATAATTATGCAAAAGTGTTCGATATTGTAAAAAAATTGAATAACAATAAATAAATAAATAAGTATTAATAAAATGTTTTCATGATCTCATAACGCATACCCAAATCCAAAACTTTTAAAGTTTATATATAACAGTTAGAAACTCATCGATCATACTCTAAAAAAAAATATCCCGGTAAATTTTTTTTTTATTTTCGTGTAATCTGTTAATTCATTTTAATTTATACATATATACATATACATATAATATTTATACATATACATAATATTTATACATATAATATACATAATACTAATGAATACATGAAAACGACTTGTTTAATTCACGCAAGGCACTTAACAATAAAATCAACAACAAACTGCGGTTCCCGTAATAATTTACACCGAAAAAAAATTTTTTTTTTCTACTAAATGTAAAAATTGTGACATGTTTGAAATGTCATAACTTTTTTGTTTATTGGTTTACCATCACCAAATTTTTATGGTAGATAGCTAATATAATGGACCGTTTTCCCTCAAAAAATTACGTTGGTATTCCGATAGGGTTTTGAGATATTTGAGTTTTTGTGTCAAAAATTATGTTTTATAATGCAAAAAAAAATTTTTTTTTACTGTGTGTATTTTTTTTTGGAATCTTTATTTAGTTGTCTAACTTTGTTTCTTTAGTTGTCTAACAATGGAACGAACCGTTTTTGCTGTGCAGCTTTTTGAATATTTTTGAACCATTTTCACATACACCCTTTTGAAAAGTTAGTCGTGACTCAACTTGAAGATTTGATATCGGAAAATGACGATTTAGATGGAACTGGGAAACTGTGCAAAGTTTCAGCTCAATAGAAAAAAATGAATTAAAAAATTTACCAAATGTTGGTGCTGTTGCTTGGAATCACTCAATACTCCATTCAAATAAATTGTCTCATACATTCCAAATTTGTTGTCTGAACCCAGTTTCGAATTTTAATTGAGTATAAAAGATTATTTCCAGAAAAACAGTTCTTTTTGTGAACAAGTTTAAGGGACCATCCATTACTTACGTAAGTGTTTATGGGGGGAGGGGTCCTAAGATTTCTTACGCGCCATACGATTAATTTATAATTGTCATACAAAAAACCTTACCATGGGGGGATGTTGGAAAACTCCGAAAATAGTCTTACGCAATTAATGGATCACCCCGTGGTTTTTTTCTGCAATTCATCAATTTCAATTAAACAAATTATCGAATTATCAACAAAATTTGAGATTTTTAAGACTTCATTCGGATTCAATGACACCATATTTTGTGAATAGCATGTCTTTTTTTTATTTTGGAAACCGATCACAGTAATTGATCAACTTCACCCCGGAATCAAAAACTTCACTTTTTGATTTCAAAAACAATTTTTTATAGCATTTTGCTAAAATTTCCTTTACATAAATCAATTAAAATCCAACCATTAATGGTTTAAAAAACATTTGGATGATAATACATGCATCCCATCATATCTTATTGGACAAAATCGCTCAAAAGTGATCAAACTTCAATCAGTCATATCTCATCAACGGTTTTCAAAATATATCTCGTATCTCATGTCCACATCCCATTGTTTAGTATGGTAAGAGAATTGTTCCTAGCGGTGTTTACATTTTCAGTGGATAAAATAAACCAATACAAAATTTATTAGGACTTTGACTTTTATTTCAGATTCAGTGGCGCAACCAAGGGGGGGTTTCGGGGGTCAAAACCCCCCCCAGGGCAGGAATTTTTTACAAGAACTATCAAATATTTTTTTGAAGTTCAACACTAAAATTCAAAAACACCGGAGCAGTAAGTTGTATTAGCAATTATGTTGATCGATGTTATGGCTTTCTAATTTAAAGACCTTTGAAGAGTTAAAAAAAAACTAGTTTTCTCGCTTTTTCTGATAAATAAGCTATAGGTTTTTGAAGAGAAGTGTGCCAAACAAACATGCAGCTATGAATGCATATCGATACCGTTTAAAAAGCTGTTCGATGAAAAATTCGATGTTTTGAAAAAAAAGTATGAGAAAGTGGCTTAGCATTTAGCCAATTTTAAGACCTCCAAAGATCACGTCGGAGATGCAAATCCTTAGGTTTTTAATGATTACAAATAAAAATCCATTGCAAGATTTAGGAAGATGGTGATTCCGTTGCTAAGCACACATTTTCGACTACAATCAGAAAATGCTGCAATATCTACAATGCTGATTTGCATTTGATAAACTGCTAATGATAATCACAATGCTTCTTACTGTGACTTGCGCTGAAAGCTTGAAAAACTTGAAAACGTATGTATGGAACAGAAAAATCGAAGACTAATTCAACGGTTTCACGCTAACATAAGTACGTGGATCCAAAGGTAGCTTAGATAAACTTCCGAACAAGATATGAAATGTTTGAATGGAGATTCAAACGATCAGAATATTGTGATCCAGTTCAAACATTCATATTTAAAACGTTCATTCTATAACAAAATTTGAACAGAATGAGATGTTCTTGGGAACCCGAAGATTTTTCCATACTTAACAAACGTATTTCGGAAAAGTTTTGGAAAATTTCACCAGGTGTAACAGATTTCCTTCGAGTAGAATTGTAAATTTTTATAAAAAATGTACCCAGAGTGAACGAAAAAAGCTTAAGTTTGCATATGGTGTTATGTTTTTACTTTAATGTTAATCCAGCAACATTTTTAAATTTTTCTTCTCGAAAACTATTACATCTATCCATGGTTCAAGTTCACAAAACCCCCCCTAGAGTCAAATCCTGGTTGCGCTACTGTTCAGATTTAATTTGGTTCAAATTGTACAATAAAATTTAAATTGAATCGATTTTTTCATCATGCTTCCAGTCTTCATACAGAATACTTCAATTCTCATCAACACATTTCTTAACCAATTGAGCATCGAAAGTATTATGAACTTTGTTCATAAGTATTGTTATTCACATAAAGTTTGCATTCTGTGGCAAATTAAGCGAATTATTATTATAAAAGCTGACAAAATTGCATGCAAGTTGGCTGATTTAGTGAAATTTTTTAGTTTTAGTTTTTATGTTACACGCTACACAGATAAAAATATTCAAATTTCATTGTAGCGTTGACCGAAGAGTATGGTAAAAGTAAATCAAACTCATCTATTGTTACAGCATCACGTTTAATTTTCAACTAAAGATGCTTGAATGTTACATGATCGTATAAATTTTAAGTGCATTCTACTGAAAAATATGCGATTTGTCGTTGACATTTCAGTTTATTTTGATGCTCCAAATATGTGCATGAAAATAAACTGAAATTTACAACATATCTTTAGCTGTGTATGTCTAAATTAGCCGATTATAAAAATCGAATGTACATCGGTTTTTCTCACTGTAGTTCAGATTTTGAGTTATTTTTCCATAATCGGAAAATTTTAAATATTCCATCGGTGAAGCTTTGGTTTTTTTCAATTTTTAAGCTTGCTTGATTCCATACTAAAAGCCGCGAAAAACGTGTTTTGGCTGCATTTCAGCCCATATGGTATACATATTCTTTCCGCCGAAAAAATGATTTCATAACTTTCCGATAATGAAAATACTTGATGGAGCAAATACTAATACCCAGCGAGAAAAAATCGGATGTACATTAGACAGTTTCACAAAAATCAAAATTTCTGGGATTCAACCAGTCACCCCCAAGTCCTAGTTGCAATACTAAAACAAACTACCAGACAAATTTTCATCCAATTTGAAGAAGATTAGGAGGTGCCTCAAGTTGAAATTGTGTTTTTTGTCTTTTTTTTATATTCAAAAAATTCTACCGAGAATTTGGAAAAATGAAAATCAAAATAAATACCACTAGTTGAACGTATTATTAGTACTTTACAACTTTTGAGAACACTGGATCCCGATAAGAGATGGTTTTGACCTCATAAAATTGATTTCTGTTCATTAAAGTACCTGTAAAACATACATTTCTCTACAGTTTTTGTTCTACGAGATTCTTAACCTCATGCCTAATGGTAAAAGTTCAATCGTAGTATCATTCCTTTGTCATTTCTGAACATTATTGTAGTACATCATTTTAGTCTCCGAATTACAGATAAATTGTAAAAAATCGTCGGAAATACGACATTCTCCATTCCCCTGCATTTAGAGCTGCTGCCAAATGGCGCAGTTGCTGACATGTTACAAAATTGAACACAGTAGCTTTGCTTTTTCAATGATGGATGATGATTGAAGAAAATATCTAACAAATGTCATCAACGCAGTCGTGTTTCAAACAACATGCTCATTTGATGCCAAGCAATTTCATATGTGATATAGCCCCGAAGTCAAGCTTCTCGACTACCGATCTTGAGGATCAGAGTTTGATTCTTTTTTCGAGTGAAACTAATGTTTATTATATGCAGCATAGAAAAAGGACTAAAGGCGCAAATCACTACTTGAGCATTTCTCTTCATTCACTTAGGAGTGGGAGATTTTTGTGAGTTCTATTGATTAAGACTCAGCCACAGGATACACTTTTGAACAATAAATCGTGATGAAATTTGTTGGCCTCAAGTCATTTGGTCCATTGAAAAAAAAAAAAAAAAAAAGAACACTCTAAATGAACTCGCGTAATCAAACTCTGATCCTCAAGATCAGTAGTCGAGAAGCTTGACCTCGGGGCTATATCACATATGTAATTGCTTGGCATCAAATGCGAATGTTGTTTGAAACACGACTGCGTTGATGACATTTGCTAGATGTTTTCTTCAATCATCATCCATCATTGAAAAAGCAAAGCTACTATGTTCAATTTTGTAACATGTCAGCAACTGCGCCATTTAGCAGCAGCTCTTAATGCAGGGGAATGAGGAATGTCGTATTTCCGACGATTTTTTACAATTTATCTGTAATTCGGATACGAAAATGATGTACTACAATAATGTTCAGAAATGACAAAGGAATGATACTACGATTGAACTTTTATGATTAGGCATGAGGTTAAGAATCTCGTAGAACAAAAACTGTAGAGAAATACATGTTTTACAGGTACTTAAATTAACAGAAATCAATTTTATGAGGTCAAAACCATCTCTAATCGGCATACAGTGTTCTCAAAAGTTGTAAAGTACTAATAATACGTTCAACTAGTGGTATTTATTCTAATTTTCTTTTTTCCAAATTCTTGTTAGAATTTTTTGAATGTAAAAAATAGCCAAAAAACACAAATTCGACTTGAGGCACCTCCTAATCTTCTCCAAATTGGATGAAAATTTGTCTGGTAGTTTGTTTTAGTATTGCAAGTAGGACTTGGGGGTGACTGGTTGAATCCCAGAAATTTTGATTTTTGTGAAACTGTCTAATGTACATCGATTTTTATAATCGTCTGGTTCAGACATAGCGTGTGTTACGCTAAATTGGGACTATTTAGTATAAGACCTCCAAAAAATTAGTTAGGCTTGTCACGCTATGCCTGACCAACTTCCCATTTAGAGCGTGACGCAATTTGTGCATGACCTCTTATGCCAGATTTTGAAGCCAGTGTCCATCCAAAGATTACTCTGAAAGCATCTCAAAGGATTATTCTAGAGATTTGTTTTTGCAACTCTTTCTGATATTCTTTCTGCAAGGAAACTATCATAGATTGCTGAATGGGGTGTTAAGAAGTACATCCAGAGATTTCAAGATGTTGGTAAACGGTTTTATGTTGGATTTAGCAAGAAAATAGTGTTCATGATCATACTCATGCTTCAAACAATCAATACATCAAACCTACAGCATGTTTATCTATCTTTTGTTATAAATTTCAAATGTAATTGCGTTTGGCCAAATCAATATAATTGCAGCTGCTTCTAGTGTCTAGTCAGCAACAACGCGCTATACGCTTTTCACATTCTTTGCAGCATTGAGGAGGAAGTAAATTTAGTCGGAAAAAGTTTTAGCGCCAAAAGATAGCACAAGTTCTTTTGAGTTCATGCTCGTCGATTGGATAGCAAAACTCAAGTGTAATTTATCCTTCAATGTCATTGCTCAAGAAGCGGTTGTCCGAGCTTCGAAATCTGAAAAAGTAAAGTTCATTCCAACACAATTTAAAACGGTGCCAAACGAAGTCAGTTCAAAGAGTGTTCATTCAATTACTTATGATGGATGATATTTTACATAGATGAAGCCAATCATACCGTTCTTTTCGTGTAGACGTGACATTACTGTGTGTTTGATCGTAATATGAGGTCCAAGTTCAGACGATAAAAATCACTAAATTCGTCACTTCACTCAGCCCTCGCCCTCCGGGTTTAAACCATCAAACTCCATCCTGGACATTATTGTAACAAATTTGTAATAATATTGTTGCCTACCTCCTCAGTTCAAACTCAACTTCTCTTCCCCAGTTTCGTTCCACTAACTCTATCAATGATTCATGATTGACAACACACAGAACGGCACCGTTTCGGATGCTGAAGAACAACATCAACAATATCGCCATGGATGCAGAAGAGTGAAAGCACAATGGTGTACTTTTAGGGTGACTAAATTTATTTCAAATTTAATTCTCTTCAAATTTAATTAATCAGATAAATTCCGGTATTAGAAATCAGAAATCAGAAATCAGAAATCAGAAATCAGAAATCAGAAATCAGAAATCAGAAATCAGAAATCAGAAATCAGAAATCAGAAATCAGAAATCAGAAATCAGAAATCAGAAATCAGAAATCAGAAATCAGAAATCAGAAATCAGAAATCAGAAATCAGAAATCAGAAATCAGAAATCAAGTTCATGCTCTGGGTCAGATTATCTCTGGTCACCCTAGCCACATGCATCGTTTCGCATTCACCCAACAATGGTTTCTGGATTGTCGAATTTTGCTTGCTTCCATCAGCAGCCTGTGGGCAAAAATCATGAATAAAGTAACTCTTCCGCAAGGATGGGAATATCCAGTCCAAAGCTCCGCTAGAGCGAGGGTGGCAGCAGTCATGCATGCTTTCCACCCTGTGAGGGTAATCATATGTCGGTTGTGCCGTTGTGGTTCGTTCGCTTCAGCTTCTAGAAGGAAGAACCGAAATCATTTTTCTTATTCAAACACGTACACTTGCCTGGATTTGGCACGACGGGGGTCTGCTTCTATCCCTTGGGCCGACCCCAAGAAACTGCCATTGTGTGGCACAAATCGCACGGAATATTGCAAGGGTTTTCACTCTTTTGTCGCGTCTTTGGCAGCCCCAAGGATGCCAAAGGGAGAACGATCGAAAAATGGAAGTAACTAGAAGGAGAGTCCCAAGATCCGACTAAAGTAGCTTAAGTAATAGCTAAATAATGATGTTACAAGATTTTCTTTTCGCTTCTGGGGCTGCGGTGCCGAGTGGTGTATCATCTTTGCTATTCTTCCGCAATTGGGTTAGGCTAGGGTTTGAGTTTGGGTCCTTTCTGCCTCGTGATAGCAGGTAAAGGAACGCTGGTGGAAAATTATCCGGTCAATTTAATGTACGAAGCAGGCAGCTCATTGGCATTCTCGGAGGATCAACGACGATGGGGAAAGCTTAATTAATCGTAGACAAATTTATGTGTTAATGCTCCCAAGGGGACCTCTGTTCCAGACTTACGCCAAAAAGGCTTCCGAACACAAATTACATACTCAATCATTCTGTTCCCCATTCCTTTCCGCCAAACTGAAATCATCCTAATGCCAGGAAGCGAGAATAATTTCCCAAAAGAGACCAGTCAACCGCAAAAGCTACACGCTTCGATTCCGGGAAAAGCCCAAATCAAAATCGTTTGATCTAATCCAGATTGGAAAAGTCAACAATTATCGTTTGAGGCTTATTCGAACAAACATTTTCCATTTGAATCCCCCGCACCGGTCCCTGAGGTGGGGAGGGAGTGCGGTTGACGGGACATCATTTCATGTTTATTAATTATCACGCCCCCCGTTTCCGAAACAGATTCCGGTGAGGGAACCAGCAATAATAAGACCGAAGGCTGGTTAGCAGACTTTATAAAAGTGAATATTGAACGTGACGTTAATTTTTTTTTTTGAAGGCTAAGCTGAGAGCAATTTACAAAACGACGTTAACTTCACAGATGTTACACTGCAAAACACTTTATTATAAGTGCAATTGAGTTTAATCGGACTTAATACACTTGTGATTGGAATAAAATGTTTTTTAATACAACGGAAAATTACGTCACGTGGACCTCTTAGTTTAAGTCATGAAACTCGTATGAATATGTTTGCATAATATGACGTAAATTCATATGAACTTTCCTCAGTATTTGGCGTTCAAATGGTATTTAATAGCCGTTAGCCTTTTGAAGATTTCCTCGGTAATGAAGTTACCGGTCAGAGCCATATATTGATTGGATAAGTAGATTGGATAAGCCGAAGTACAATTGTTCATCAAGAAGCAGTAAATATGTTAATTGCTGGCTCGATATAACGGGATTTTAATGAAGAAGGAAGAATCGAAGCAAATTTTAAAATCAATGATGAGTTGCAGTGGCAATTACTGTCGATACGCTATTATGGCACAATTAAAAGCTTATTTATGGGGCGCTTATCCAATCTATTGGAAAAACCCTGCAGAAAAAAAAAAAACAAATGCATGCTCCTTCAACCGCTGTTTAACCAGCTACGGGAAAAGCACAAATTTCTGAACCAATTTTTGGATTTTCATATAAAGTAGGTAAGCATTTTATGGATTGGTCGAAAATTTGTGCTTTTCTCATACCGGAACGGTATTAAATTGCTACGCAAAGGGAATTATACACCAAGTTTGCTTAGTTTATAATTAGAATGAAGTAATATAAGCTGTTCAGAGAGACGCCTCGATAATTTACCAAAGATCAATGCATAAAGCGCACAAATCAAGCGATAAACTTACTCTATGTAATTCAAAGCCCAAATTAGTTGTGTTTTTAACGGATGTTCAAACAATTTTGATGTTGTTTAAGATAATCAAAACTTCAACTTCAAAATTTTTAAATTAAGTATAATGGAAAACATTACAGAATTAACATTATGTTTTTGTATCAATGTCTTTTCAAATTCGGCTGCTTGGGCACGTCAGGAGTTAATCATCAATATTAACCTCCTTTTCCCGAGCAACCTAGATAGCCGCGTAGTGTCGGTAGCGGTTGTTTCAACTGGCTAATAATTAACACTACGGACTGCCTGTTCCGGTGGTAAAAGTCCACCTCACATGTGACCCCTAATTTATGGTGTGATGCGTACCGTGCCTAGGAATGAATGGTTAGGGGGGTATAAATAAAACCTAACCGCTAACGGAGCCTGTGGGGTACCAGGGCGCCCTCCACAGTATTAAGTCCTTCCTGTGCTACCCGGAGCAATGGTGCAGGTGATCTTGTGTTTCTCCGAGATAATCGGCTGCCCTTCTTCAGTCTCTATCCTGAGGCTTAATAAGGGTGGGTTTATGAATATGTTGACATTTAATTTAAATTATCACCTATATGGATTCGCATCATGCGTTTTACATAGTGTATTCTGTGCTCTTTCGCCTTTGGCGACTTTAAATAGATACCGATCTGGTTTTTTCGTTGTTGGTCTTTTTCGTGCTGAGATTGCAAAAAGCATAACCCTGTCTAGTTTGGGTAGTGGCTACGGTTAGGTTAGCTCAGATCAATCTTCAGCATAAAAGAACAGCAACGATCAATCTTTGCAGACTCATGCAAAATGGTGCAGCCCAAGTGGCGCTAGTTCAAGAACCGTACTTTCGTAGAGAGAACTTCTATCTAGGTAACCTTGTGGACCCAGTTTTTGCTACTTTCAGCAAACTTGAAATGGCAGACTCGCGCACCATGCCCCGCGCATGCGTGCTCGTTAATAAAGCAATCGTTGCTACACTCATTTCTAAGTTAACTACCAGAGATGTATGTGCTGTCACAATCGATGTTTCTGTTGGTGATCTCAACAGGAAATACGTCTATTGTTCGGTATATTTGCCACATGATGAACCATCCCCAACGGATGACTTCAAACGAGTTGTCGTACACTGCGTAACAAAAGGCCTTCCGCTGATTGTGGGCAGTAATGCCAATGCTCACATCATCTGGGGCAGCTCGGATATTAATTTGAGAGGCTCTGGTCTGATGGAATACTTAAGTAGTACAGACCTTGGATTACTTAACATAGGCAGTCGCCCAACCTTAATGGTTTCTAATAGAGAAGAAGTGTTAGACATAACGCTCTGCTCGAATAGAATCAGTCACGAGTTGACGAATTGGCATGTATCAGATGAGGAATCATTATCTGATCATCGCTACATCTTCTTTGAACATTCAAATGTAACTGCGCAGACTTTGCGTTTTAGGAATCCCCGATCAACAAACTGGGAACTCTATATTGAATTGGTTGCGACCAAATTTCATGGATATTCTCCATCCATTGAAAATCCAGTGATCTGGATGATGCCGTTGATACTACAACATCCTACATTAAGGAAGCTTTTGAAGAAGCATGTCCTCTGCGGTCTGTAAAGACTACAAGAGGGACCCCATGGTGGAATTCTGATCTGACTAGACTCAGGAAACAATGTAGAAGGAGTTGGAATAGACGCCGTTCAGCTGGATCAGAGTCGTTCAAGTCGGCTCGCAAGGCTTACAAGAAGGCTCTTCGTTCTGCTGAACGATCCGGCTGGAAAAACCTTTGTACAAATGTTTCCAGTTTGAGTGAAGTCAGTCGGCTGAACAAAATCCTTGCAAAATCTAAGGATTTCCAAGTGAACGAAATTCGCTTACCTAATGGTGACTTTACTTCTTCCGATGAAGAAGTTTTAGAATGTTTATTCAATACACACTTCCCCGGATGTGTGGACTTAGCATCTACGGATGAACCAAATGACTTTTCATGTAGTTACGAGTCTCTGGCCTCGGCTCGCAGTATCGTTACTTCTTAATCGATTCAATGGGCACTTAATAGTTTTGCTCCTATCAAATCTCCAGGAGCGGATGGGATTTATCCTGTTCTGCTCCAAAAGGGATTTGAGTTTATTAAACATGTTTTGAAAAAGCTAATTGTAAGCAGTTTTTCAACCGGGTACATTCCCAAATCCTGGCATGATATTTTTGTACAGTTTATCCCGAAAGGAGGACGTGCATCGTATGAAGAAGCGAAGAGTTTTAGACCAATCAGTCTGAACTCTTTTCTTCTGAAATGTCTGGAACGCATCCGTGATGTTTATTTGGCAAACATGCCTCTTCATGTGAATCAACATGCTTACCAATCTGGAAAGTCCACTGTGACTCTTTTACACAAAGTTGTATACGATATCGAGAAAGCATTCGCTCAGAAGCAATCGTGCTTGGGTGTTTTCTTGGATATTGAGGGTGCCTTTGATAACGTGTCTTTCGATGCCATATTGGAAGCCGCACGAAACCATGGGCTACCTACAATGATTACCAATTGGATTCATCAAATGCTCAAAAACCGACATCTCTTCTCGACATTGCGTCAAGCAGCGATTCGAAAATTGAGTGTTTGCGGATGCCCCCAAGGGGGAGTCTTGTCACCACTTTTGTGGAATCTCGTAGCAGATACGCTATTGAGGCAACTCAATAATTGCGGTTTTCCAACCTATGGATTTGCCGACGACTATCTAGCTCTGATGGTTGGTAAGTGCATAAGCACCTTATTCGACCTGATGCAAAGTGCTCTTCAGGTAGTCGAGAGTTGGTGTCGCCAATATGGCCTTTCGGTTAACCCGAATAAAACATCTATTGTTATTTTACGGAAAGACGAAACCGCGATGGAATTCGACCTTTACGTCTTTTTGGCACTGAGATTAATGTGACTGATCAAGTAAAGTATGTCGGAGTCATTCTAGATTCCAAACTTTCATGGACACCTCACATTGATTTCAGAGTCAAAAAAGCTTGCATGGCCTTCGGTCAATGCCGGCGAACCTTTGGTAAAACTTGGGGCCTCAAACCCAAATATATCAAATGGATTTACACAACAGTTGTTCGACCAATATTGGCATATGGATGTCTTGTGTGGTGGCAAAAGGGCGAAGTGAGAACAATCCAATAAAAATTGGGCCATCTCCAAAGGATGTGCTTGATGGCGATGTCTGGTGCGTTCTCTACAACTCCCAGAGCAGCGCTCGAGGCCCTTTTCGACGTTGTGCCACTACACATATATCTTAAACAAGAAGCACTTTCTTGCTCTTACCGTTTATGGGTACTGGATCTACTGGAGAAAAATCCAGTGAATCGTAGATCTACACACACTTCGTTGTTTCCACTTTTGGTGAATTGCGACTAAATTGTCCTTGCTCCAAGTGATCTCACAATTGCTTGTAACTTTCCTTACAGGACATTTATCACACAATTCCCTTCACGGGAAGAGTGGACGTCTGGCTATTTGGAAAGAAGTATATCAAACAATATAGTATGTTACACTGATGGTTCCCTTGTTGAAGGTAGAGCTGGTGCAGGAGTATATTCTCGTGAGCTAAGGCTGAATCCGTTTTACTTACTTGGTAGAAACTGCACCGTTTTTCAGGCGGAAATATTTGCTCTTATGTGTGGAGTGCAATCAGCACTTCAACAGCGCGTAATGGGTAAAGTCATATACTTCTGTTCAGATAGTCAGGCTGCTATAAAAGCTCTCGCTTCGACCAACTCAAGGTCGAAGCTTGTTATCGCACGTCGAACTCAAATTGATGAACTGAATTCAGTCAAATCTGTAAACCTTGTATGGGTACCTGGCCATTCTTCCATCGCTTGAAATGAACTGGCTGATGAGCTTGCTCGTGATGGAGCATCGCATGGCTTCATTGGCCCTGAGCCGGCTATTCCAATTTCGAAGTTCTGGGTGAAGCTTCAGATAAATTCTTGGGCGTTAACTCAGCACAAGCAATATTGGAATAGTTCGGAGTCGTGCCGTCAAACAAAATTGTACATTACTTAGCCATCTCCAAGGGTGGCGAAGTATTTAACAAATCTTTACAAAGTATTTAACTATCACATGGCAAATATTCAGCGTGCTGACTCATTTGTGTGTGATAGTTGTGATTTCGATTATGGAAGTTCTAATCACCTGATATGTAAATACCCAATCTTCGCGTAATTGCGATTCCAATTACTTGGTTAACACTTATTAAGTGAAACTGATTTCAGAAACCTGAATCTTCAGGACATTCTGTTATTCTTAACCCGCTGTGGTAATGAGCTATAGGCTGTCTTTACGCTCATGCGTTTTGCAGTGCCCTTTTTAGGGCGCTGTTCGAACCCATTGTGGTATGGAGCTACATGCTCTCATTTCGCTTATGCGATCTTCCCTCTTCAAGGGACTCCATTCCTATTTCCTCCCATCTTTCCCTTCCCTTTCCTCTCCCATCGGGTAGATGATGAAATAGGCTCAAATATGGCGATGGCACAAATCTCTCAACTGGTGGGGAACGTGCCTTTGGAGCCGGCCTTCTGATACCTGAAGCTGGATGGATGGCCTTATTTGCCCTCTATTCAAAAAAAGGGCATAGATTGGAGAAGGCCAATTATCGAGAAATAACACTCCTAAACTCGGCGTTCAAAATAATGTCACGTATTCTGGTCGTTGGCGAATACCAAGCTGGTTTTCGTGAGGGCTGGTCGACGTCGGATCAAATGTTTACCCTGTGACAGATCCTCGATTGATTCCGGGAGAACAACTTGCAGACTCATCAGACTGTTCAAGGCAACGTACAATTCAGTGAAGAGAAAAGATTTGTGGGAAATAATGATGGGACATGGTTTTCTGACGAAGCTAATTAGGCTTATTCCTGTAAAGTTGGAAGGATCGAAATCAGGTATAGGTATACGGGTTGGGGATGAGATTTCAACATCTTGCAAACCTATTGTTGAACTTAGCGTTAGGAGGAGCAATAATGATAGCTTACGTGCATAGGAACAGCACTATCATCACACGTTCGTGATACTTTTGAAGTAGTTGTAGAATTTGTGTACCACGGAACTCTAGTGACTTGCGATAAAGTTGTTACCCGCTAGACTAAAAGGCGTATTGCAGCTGCGAGTAATGCTTTCTATGGACTTCGTAACCAGCTAAAGTCCCGTAGGTTACATACGAAGACCAAACTCGCGTTGTTCAAGACTTTAATTCTTTCGGTTGTTCTTGACGTTGAAAGAGGTCGACCGGAGAGCTTTTGGGGCCTTTGAACGTAAAGTGCTGCGAACAGTACTCGACGGTAAATAAGACAATGGCATCTGGCGGCGTCACATGAATCACGATTTAAATCAAGTCTAAAGAGAAATGCAAGCTAAACTAATTTTCAGCAAAGAACCAAGGAGAGGCCATCGCCTCCGTGGCAGACCGCGAACCAGGTGTCATATTGCAGTTGAGGAGGATTCAAGGTCGCTTAACGTTCAGGGCAACTGGAAGCGATTAGCCCAGGACCGGGTGCAATGGAGAAGGCTACTTCATTCGGCGTAGATTCAGGCAATTGTTGCCCATCATGTATCAAGAAGGCCACTTTAAATTATGTTAGCTTTCGTCTAGTTTCACGGAATATATTGTCTGTTCCATTGACAACAAAACGCGCTGCCAACTATCAAACAGACCAACAAAACCGTCGCCAACAAACGAATCAAAGGAGGTGATTTGCCGTTTTGTTGGTAACATTGGTGAAACGTCAAATTCGCAGCGGCTGATTGGATGGTGACGATTTTGGCGACGGTTTCAGCGGCGACAATTAAAAATCGTCGCGTTCGATAAGGTGCAAAATTTACAATACAATATGTTAAGAAAAACAATAGATTATTCATGTTTTTACAAATCGTTGAAAAGTGTTATGTTAAAAATGAATCAAGATAAGGATCAAAATATCAAAATACAAAATCCACAGATTTTTACAAATAAAAAGAAGATTGATTCAGATAGTAATGCATAAAATCATAATCAGAAATGAAAATTTAGGGTTGATTGTAGAAAATAATGTTTGTTCCAAAATTTCAAATAATTGGTTAATTGAACTAAGGTTAGATTTAGAAAAGATTCTTGCGATTAAAAAAATAAATTTCTCCATCAATCAAAAACTGTTCAATGATCAATGAAAGTTTTTACCACAAAAATTATTATCATGTCATCAATGCACCATAAAGTTATCAAGTTGCAATGGTGATTCAACAAATATTCTAATTTTATAGTGCCAAAATCGAATAGTTTTCCAAAATATGTATTTTTTGTAACAGTTATCAATTATTTATGTAGTTTGATCAACATTAAGGTTGTTGGGAGATTTTTCGAGTGGCACCTCGAGGCTGCATTACCGGAAGAGGGTGAGCTGGATAAAGCCCCTTTTGAGGACTGCTGGAAAACAGTGAAGGCAGCCATCAACAATGCAGCCGGGTACGTGGGACCGAGTTGACGGAACGATTGGTTCGACGAGGAATGTAGGCAGATTCTGGAGGAGAAGAACGCAGCGCGGGCGGTCATGCTGCAGCAAGGAACCTGGCAGAATGTGGAGCGTTATAGACGGAATCGGCAGCAGCAGACCCGCCTCTTTCGGGAGAAAAAAACGCCGCCTGGAGAACGAGTGACGAGGGATTCTATGACACTACCCCGAACGCCACTACCCCGAATGCCACTACCCCGAACGCCATTACCCCTAACAGCACTACCCCGAATGGGTCACTACCCCGAACGCCATTACCCCGAATGCATAAACTTTGGAACTTAGTCTAGTGAGAGAGTGGGGAGATAATTGTACGATTCCTTATGAGTATTTAACGAGTTTGGCTTAACAATTTATATTTCAAACATTATAAGATATAAAAGCAGCTAGTTTTTTAGCTAATAATTTTTGAATACTAAGTTTTATTTTGATTTGTCCTCTAATTTTGGTGAGATTCACACAGCCACATTGCAATGCTCTGAAGAACAGCCTATTTTGAAAAGAAGGGTGAATTTATTATGCAAAGGATAGCTATATTATGCACATGTAGTAAAGTTTCTTATTGGACGTCGGAACCCACTTCCTTTAATCATTGTAGGTGTCGGGCTACTAGCTTTAAAATATCCTTAAAGATTTTGTTTCGTAAACGGTGGTAATGGAACATCACCCTAAGATAATCGCTGTAAGTGTTTGTTTATGGAACCCGCTTAAAAACCAATCTGATAGACAACCGTTCCACTAAAGCAAGGAAACGTTAATACACTTGTACATGTTAGAAAAACTGCGGCCTTTGATTGCCGCTACAGTAAAAACTTTCGTTGGTTTGTGGGATCATTAATTTGAATTTCGATGAGATAATCATAATTTTTTTCCGATTCAGCACAATGAAGAAATGATGATGACAGCAAAGCGGTGAGCAAATTCATAAGAGACCTGTCTGTTCCAATACAAGATGAAAGAAAGGGAAAATTACTGATTAGAACTATAGGAGGATTCACTTGAGTGAATGCCTTCATGATATATTCCTTCAAAAAAAGCTGTTCTATATGGAAATATTAATGACTGGCTTGTCCAACGAAAACATGAAAGAACAGCCTATTTAAGAAAGAAGGGGAAATTTCTGATGAAATGTTTGCAGCTATGACGTGAATGATCACTGTAACAACGTGATATGTAACAATATGATATGTCATATCATGCTATGACACAGATTCTATGACACTACCCCGAACGCCATTACCCCGAAAGCCATTACCCCGAATGGGTCATTACCCCGAACGCCACTACCCCGAATGGGTCACTACCCCGAACGCCATTACCCCGAATGCATAACATTTTGAGACTTATTCTAGTTATAGAGTGGGGAGGTAATTGTACGATTCCTTATGAGTATTTAACGAATTTGGCTCAACAATATATTTTTCAAATATTGGAAGATAAAAAGCAGTTAGTTATAAGTTTTGTTTAAATTTGTCCTCTAATACTAAGTTTTGTTTAAATTTGTCCTCTAATTTTAGTGAGATTCACACAGTCACATTGCAATGCTCTGAAGAACAGCCTTTCTCGAAAAGAAGGATGATTTAATATGAAAAGGATAACCATAAAATGCATAAAATAAGGATGTAGTAAAGTTCCTTATTGGACAACGGTACCCACTTCCTTCACTCATTTTTGTAGGTGTCGGGCTACTAGCATTAAGATCTTCTTAAAGATTTTGTTTCGTAAACGATGGTAATGGAAGACCCTGAGATAGTCGCTGCAAGTGTTGTTCTATGGAATCCGCTTAAAGACCAAACAGATAGACAACCGTTCCGTTATAGCAAGGAAACGTTAAAACACTTGTACATGTTAGAAAATAGCGGCCTCTGATTGCCGCTACACTAAAACTTTCGTAGGTAATTTAGATTTCGAAGAAATAACCACAAAAAAATATTGTTTGTTTTGATTCAAGGCAATGAAGAGATGATGATGGCAGAAAAGTGGTGAGCAAATTCATAAGAGACCTGTCTGTTTTCATACAAGACGATAAAAGAAATGGGCCATTTTTGATTTGAATCATAGCAGGATTCAGAATATATTACTTTAAAAAAGCTGTTCTATTTGGAAATATTAGTGACTAGCTTATCCAACAAAAACATGAAAGAACAGCCTATTTAAGAAAGAAGGGCAAATTTCTGGTGAAATGTTTGCTGCTATGACGTTAATGAACTGTAACAACGTGATGCTATGGTAAATATTTTCATTTCTCATTAATATAGGCATAAGACAGGAAAATATTTGTTTAAAAACAAAATTGAAATATAAAAATCACTTTGAAGTCCAAATACCGGTGATCACGCAGCTGTTCAGCAAGACCATATTGAGGGTCATGGGTTCGAATTCCTCCGGTGGCTGATCTTATGCATTAAATGTTTCCTTGACGTCCCTGGGCATAGAGGCACATGTACAAGAATGGTAAGTTGACAAGGAAACTGAGAGCTCAACAAGAGGATTGTTTTATTAAAAGCCCATTCACAAATTTCGTAACGCTGAAGGGGGCAAAAAATGTTATGGGTGGTTGTCCTCAAAATGTTACAGCTTATACACAATATGAAGAATTTCCATACAAAAAATGACACGAAGTGGTTGGTAATTATCGAAAGTGTCCACTGAGTTGATAAACAGGCATTGTCTCAGAAAATGAGGAGAAAATAGTTGCCAACAAGATATTTCAAAAGATTAGCTGACATATAAAAGAAGGAAAAATATATAATGAACATTTTACCGACGAATTTTACGCGCCATTAATTACCAGTTTTCATTTAAGACGCATTTTTGCCCGCAAAACAAAATACTGCACTGTACCTCATACTATTCGGGGTAATGGCTCATTCGGGGTAGTGGCGTTCGGGGTAATGACCCATTCGGGGTAATGGCTTTCGGGGTAGTGACCCATTCGGGGTTGTGGCGTTCGGGGTAGTGGCGTTCGGGGTAATGGCGTTCGGGGTAATGGGATGGAGCCTATGACACAACATATATACACAAGAAAGGAAAATATTTGCTTTAAAACAAAATTGAAATATGGACACCACCAAGAAGTTCAAATATCTGTGTTCACGCAGCTGTTCAGCAAGATTAATTAAGGATTATGGGTTCAAATCCCTCCGGTGGTGGATCTTATGCATTGAGCAATTCCTTGATGTTCTTTGCCCAGGGACAATAGAACATGTACAATAATGGTAAGTTGACAAGGAGAGCTCTCAGTCAATAAACGGCTTATTTTATCAAAAACCCATTCACAAATTTCGTAACGCTGAAGGGGACAAAAAATGTTGTCCATACAAAAAGTGGTACGAACGGGTGGGTAGGTGTCAAAAATGAAATTTGTAAATGAACCCTTGACCTGCGAAAGTGCCCACTGGGCTGATAAAAAGGTACCGTCTCCGAAAGAATGAGAAGAGTTGCCAACAATATATTTCGAAAGAGGAGCTGACATAAAAAAGAAGGGAAAATATATGATGAACATTTTACCGACGAATTTTACGCGCCATTAATTACCAGTTTTCATAAGAGACGCATTTTTGCCTGCAAAACAATATATTTCACTGTATCTCATACTATTCGGGGTAATGGCTCATTCGGGGTAATGGCTTTCGGGGTAGTGACCCATTCGGGGTAGTGGCATTCGGGGTAGTGGCGTTCGGGGTAATGGCGTTCGGGGTAATGGGATGAAGCCGTGCGAGGAGATGGAACAGTTGTGCCGGTCTCAAGAAACACGTAAGTTCTATCAGAAGCTCAACGCATCCCGCAACGGATTCGTGCCGCGAGCCGAGATGTGCAGGGGTACGGATGGGAGCATTTTGATGGACGAGCGTGAGGTGATCGAAAGGTGGAAGCAGCACTTCGACGAACATCTGAATGGCGCTGAGAGTACAGACAATGAAAGTCGGAACAACGCAGGATAGTGTTCGTCGGTACTGCGGAGGATGGAAAGCAACCAGCCCCCACTTTGAGGGAGGATAAGGATGCCATTCACCAGCTCAAGAACAATAAAGCTGCTGGTAAGGATGGTATCGGAGCTGAATTCATAAAGATAGGCCCGGAGAGGCTGGCCATTTGTCTGCACCGGCTGATAGGCACAATCTGGGAAACAGAACAGCTAGCGAGGAGTGGAAGGAAGGGATAATATGCCCCATCTACAAGAAAGGCGACAAGCTAGATTGTGAGAACTTTCGAGCGATCACCATTCTGAATGCGGCCTACAAAGTATTATCCCAGATCATCTTCCGTTGTCTATCACCTATAGTAAGCGAGTTCGTGGGAAGTTATCGAGCCGGCTTCGTTGACGGCCGATCGACAACGGACCAGATCTTTACTGAACGGCAAAGCCTCCAAAAATGTCGTGAATACCAGGTCCCAACGCATCACCTTTTCATCGATTTCATCGAAAATCATGTACGAGAACAGCTTTCCCGGGACGCTCACAAGACTGACAAGAGCGACGATGGCAGGTGTGAAAAATTGTGTGAAGGTTTCAGGTGAACATTCCAGTTCGTTTGGATCCCGCCGGAGACTACGACGAGGTGATGGACTTTCGTGCCTGTTGATCAATATCGCGCTAGAAGGTGTTATACGGAGAGCCGAGGTACGATTTTACCGAGATCCAGTCAATTTGTTTGCTTCGCGGTTGATATGGACATTGTCAGCCGAACAAAAGGTGAAAAGGTGGCAGACCTGTACACCCGCCTGAAACGCGAGGCAGCAAAAGCTGGACTGGTGGTGAATGCGGTCAAGACAAAGTACATGCTAGCTGGTGGGGCCGAGCGCGACAGGGCTCGCCTAGGTAGCAGTGTTACGATAGACGGGGATACGTTCGAAGTGGTCGACGAGTTCGTCTACCTTGGATCCTTGCTGACGGCTGACAATAACGTTAGCCGTGAAATACGGAGGCGCATCATCAGTGGAAGTCGGGCCTACTATGGCCTCCAGAAGAAGCTGCGGTCAAAAAAGATTCACGCCCGCACCAAATGTACTATGTACAAAACGCTCATAAGGCCGGTAGTCCTCTACGGGCATGAAACGTGGACGTTGCTCGAGGAGGACCTGTAAGCACTTGGAGTCTTCGAACGTCGGGTGCTTAGGACGATCTTTGGTGGTGTGCAGGAAAACTGTGTGTGGAACCACGAAAGATGAACCACGAGCTTGCCCAACTCTACGGTGAACCCAGTATCCAGAAGGTGACTAAAGCTGGAAGGATACGCTGGGCAGGGCATGTTGCAAGAATTCCTGACAACAGCCCAGTAAAGATGGTGTTCCCTACGAATCCGGTCGGAACAAGGAGGCATGGAGCGCAGCGAGCTAGATGGATAGACCAGGTGCACCAGGACATGAAGAGCGTGGGTCGCAGTCGAGGATGGTGAGCAGCGGCCATGAATCGAGTGAATTGGCAAAATATTGTTGACGAGGTTTTATCAAGTTCATTGATGTAAAACCAGAAAAAAAATAGATAAATTCTACGAATTATTTTAAATAACATAAAATACCGATGGAAAGCTTTAAAAAAACGGGAGATATTTCCAGTATATTTAACCCAAAACCGACCAAAATGTCACTTACACCCCTTTTGCATTTGGGTCCTTCAATTGATTGTATACCGGCAACGAATTTTTTTTATAGGTTTGGTAAACAGTTCATATGAGAGCCTCCTATTTTCCATTTTCCTTGCTACGACTCTATTTAATATTTTTTTTCTCTGCAATGCTGGTCATGAATGTTTCCAACGGTGAAGTAATTTTAATATATTTCTGTCTGATGGCTGAGATATGAGCTCTGAACCATTCGCTGTTTTTTTGGGATTGGCCATGTTTGCTCAGCCCTTTTCGAACCTTCTACCTAGCTACACATGATCGTTGACTTCCCAGGGCATAGAGAAACCTCGTGCCTGTCACACGGTATACACATGCTGAAATGATCAGTTGGTAAGAAAGCTTGTTAATAAATGTAGAACTGAGCAGCAGGCTCTGTCTCAGTTGGGATGTAACGCCAGAAAGAAGAAAAAGAAGAAGAACCTGTGAAACATAGCAAAGAAATGAAAAATTCCGGTTTGCGCCAATCCGCTCATCTCCTTTAGAAATCTTCAATTATTTATTCTGTAATTTCTCTTACCTTTTAGAGTGCGGTTTGAAAATCCCGAGCAAGCATGAGTTTTTTTTTTCGTTTTTTTATTCTCGGTTTTCACGTTTGTCGTGCAGTGCGGTTTGAAAAGCGTTCGAAACGGATTGTTGCGTTAAGAAGAAACTGAAAATGGATTGTGGCTGCTCAACCAAGGATGAAAGATCAATTAGTGAGCTCGTTTCATGCTTTTATTTCCAATCTGTAAAATTTATATGACTGCACATCTAATTGTTCAGCGGTGGTATGTAAATATGATTTTTGTAACAAACTATGAATGGTTCATCATAAATATATACGTTTTACATATTTTTTTTTTCAAAACGACCTTTTCTTTTAAGTTTTTGTAATTGCAAAAGTTTACTTTATTCAAGTCAATATTGACATTTTTTTCTTCTACTTGGAAATTTTTCATATCAATTGAAAATATTATATATATTAGCATATTTATATCTCACAAATGGTTGTTTAAAATGGTCTAATCGCTTATCAATGTGAATCCTGTGTACCAACGATCCTCCCCATTAACAAACATCCCTCCCAGTAACCTTTGTGGAGATAAAGAGGTAAATACAATACCCAAATAGCAAAGGTTACATACTAACATTCTTTTCCTCAATCCCACCTGACTATAAGGACGTTACCAGTGCCATTAGGCCGGAACAAATCTTGAAATCTTCTTTTGTCACTTTCCATCAACATGTGTTGAGGGGGGGGACAATAAATAATAAAATGGAAATTCAGGTAAATTTATCATTTTTTTGCAGTGTATACCCCTCAATCAAACTGATCGTATAACATTTTTCATAACTAGAATTTTCATAACAAAAAGCTAAAGGGTTTTCACCCATAATCTTGAGTTTTAGTGAGAGAAAATACTAAATTGATAAAATCAACAAGAACAACTTTTAAATTGTGTATCAACTAGTTACAATCTTAAGAACACTGCGAAAATGTTGCACTTAGAACATGAAATTAAACTTAGATTGTTTTAACTTGATATAACATGTATGTTTTATCCTTCTTGTTGTGAAAATATTTCACTAGATTTGAATAAAACTGGCACTGTGAAGTATATTGCATTTCTACGCCCACTTGTGCCATGTTCTTTGCAAACATTAGCGAATGTGACACAATATCTTACATTCGTTAATGCTTGCAAGAAACAAGGCACAAGTGGGCGTAGGAAGGAAAGCAACTTGATGGCAATGTTTCTACATTCAGTTTGAATATTAAGAGGAAAATAACCATCATCGTTTTACAAAATTTCAAAACCAGTTTTTTTGCTCAAAATTGAAGCAATGTTCGAGAAAATGTATCATTGCATTGCACTTGCTGTCTGAAATACTATGATAGATTTTCGTAATGATTGGTTGAAATTTTAACGAAAAAACTGGTTTTTAATTTTTGATGATTGCTGATGATTGAATGATTGATTCTTGAGCCTTAATAGAGTCATTCATAACATTTACACAACATAATGAAAACAAGGTAATGATGATTTCAATATTTATACGTCCAGAAAAAAAAATAATTCCCCGGGGAAAAGATGTACCGTAATCCCGGGTAACATTGATCAGTTTTTAGGATATTTCTTAAATATTTAATTCAAAAATGCAAATTTTCTGAGTTTTATATTTTTAAAACAAGTACTGCCAACCATAGCTCGTGACTATATACTGTAATTTGTTTTTTGGAGGATTTAAGCATGTTTACAAAAATGTTTTATGTGATTTTTTCATTTAGCTGATATGGGGTAACATTGATCATCCATATAAACAACGTTCGGTAATATTGAAAATGTCGTTACTTACTTAAATCATGGCCCCTGAAGCCGAATATGATGTCCAAACGCTTACATCGCATTTACTTTTTGAGTTATTTCAAAATTAAAAACACCTCGAACAGCGGAATACGCCTAAAGGTAGGCAATTTCCTAAGGGAATTCTACATTTTTAAAAGTAATTCGTTAATGTTGTCTAATTGAACATACTTATAAAAGTTTTGACAGCGGAATCGTTTTTGGCGATGCCATTTTTAGTGAGAACCGCATTTCCCTTGCTCATATCGCTTGCAGAACTTATGTGAGACATGAATTTTCGGTGGTGTCATCCTTGACCATTGAAATCATTGTTTCGCAAACATGACAAACTTACGCGTAAAGTTAACGCAATTTTTGCAAAAATTCTAATTTTCAATAGCTCATATATATAAGAAAGAGAAGCAACATTCATGTTTTGGAAATGTTTCATTATTAAATGATGATACCAACTTATTACGAGATGAGCAATTCCGATCAATGTTACCCCGCTGATCAATGATACCCCGGATTACGGTATTCAGATAATTGAGTTCCTTGAAGGTTTATTCAGTTATTTGAAGGTTTATAGAATAATTGATAATTCATGGAAAGTAAAGTATTCTATTTTGTGAACGTTCAAGAAAAACCACAAGCCTGTTAACAATAATAAACAGATTTAAAACTAGAAAAAAACACGACAGATAATGAAAACCAACACTGACAATAAAACATTTTATTTATTTCCCCCTTCTGACATTTTGAAAAATTTGAAGGGGGGGGTGACAAAAGTAAAATTTCAAATTTGTTCCGGCCTTATTGACCCTGTATAAATAGAGGCACTGAATCATGCACACTGAACAAGATTGTGGCCAATTCCAGCCGATTTTCATGTTGATTCTTTGTGCATCTTCACTGTCTTCCTTCAATTACGAAATAGCAACCATTGATATGTGTAGTCAGTCTAAGCTAAGTTAAGTTAAGCTATACACAGTTTAATCATTGATGTTTTTGGGGGCTGTCCATAAACTATGTCGTCATTCATACTTTTAAAGTTGTCAAATTATTTAAAAACTGCTTCTCTAAAAAACTTACCAAGAGATATTTCGAGAATTTTCATTCGAATTTTTTACCATGTGGAATTCTTCTCGTATATATTCGTCAGCACCCTCAAAACTTATAATTTCCGTCATGCCGACAACACCACCACTGATCAAAGATGTTTCGACGCACAGGTCTAGATAAAAAACTTTAAACGAATCGTCAAAACCTCTGTGAATAGAAAGAACCTATTGGAGACCTTTTCGGGAACTCTTCTAGGCACTTTTCAGGAGGCTTCCATCTGAAATCTCTTTTATGACCTTTTGAGTTGCTCTAAATCCTTAACAGAATAACTTGTAGTATCTGTAAAACGCTTGGAAACTTATGAAATTTTCCAAAAAGTTTAGGGAACAGTTCTACGAAATTTCAGTCGGTTTTCGATCTTTCTGCTGTTTTGGAAATAAAATTTAATTCAGTTTTACATAATAATATTTCTTGGCAGGGAGGAGTTATTGTGAAAAGAGGTGAATGAATGTGAAAATTATATAAATAATAAATAAAAGTTGAATAAGTAACTCTCAAGCGCATTCCAGTGGAATAAACTGTTATTCAGTTACTAATGTAACTTGGGTTATATCTCAGAAACAGATTTACATTAAACTATACTTTCTGAATTTGCAACAGGATTAGGGCTACGATGTTGCATTTTGATTAGTTGACGATTCCCCCGCATGATGAAACTGTCACAGAAAACATTATTTTATAATTTTCTGAATTTTATAATTTTTGCAAACTATTTTCCCAGATATTTGAAGAAAATCCATGCGTGAAAAAGACAATACATAGAAATGCAAAATGTGTGAAAAAAAAAATCACAGATTGATAAGCTAACAAAAAAGTTACAGCCCTTCAAAGTTCTCTAGGATCATATTCACCCTAGAAAACAGACAAAGGGGTAATAGAGTTTTGGAGGGTTTTCCAAAGACAAAAATAAGTAAACAAGTGATTTGTATATTTAATTGCAGAACGGTAAGTTATTGATGGTTAGTTTGTTCGGAAAGGTTGCTACAGAATAGCAGAACACATAAACCACCCACAGTTTGCTGTTTTGAATAACAAATAAATTCTCACGGTTACCTACATTTGTCTTTGAACAACCCTCTTAAACTCTTTAAATAAAATCAGTATAATTCCGACTACTACAATCTGAGATACAAAACTCCAAATTTGATCATTTTGAATGGGAAAAACAATGTCCGTGACTGCATATCTGTAGAGTCTCTAAATTCCTCTGGGGACCAAAAAAAAAAAAACAATGAAACACCCTCTAGAACTCTAGAAGGCTATGAATACGTTGGCTATATCTGCATCGAAAGAAACCCGCACCTGATATCCATTCCCCATAAATTCCTTAAGAAAGAACCCTTCACTTCCGTTTCAGTCCCAGTCCAAAAAGCCCAGAGGATAAACATTCAACTCGAGAAAAAAAAATCCTTTCTTCCACCAAGCGCCGCATCAGCAGAGTCATTCGCCTGTCGTAATGATAATAAACGTAAATTTCACATATTTATCGATGCTGAAAATTTAAAATATGACCTGATCGAAACGGGTGCAGAGCCAAGGGTCGTTCGAATGCTCCGGAAAAGCTATCATCTGCAAAGCGTGCAGAATCCCGAGAAGGGACTAATTTCCCGTGAGTATTTGTTTTTTCCAGCCCCCGATCAAACTGACGTAAAATCAGTTATTGCATTCGGTTGGCACAACAAGAATTGGATAAATGGCCCGCGCGCATATTTGCCGTGATAAAACATATTTTCAGTAACAATAAAAATCCACTTATGATCAATTTGCCTCCCGTTCGACCGAATCGTCGTCGTAAAACAAACCGCGTGCGCACTCGATTAATGTTTATTTTAGCCATAAATCATTTTTTAGACGAGCTCCTGGCATGGACATTCTCCATAAGTGAAGCAGAGGTAGATTGGTAGGTAGGCATGCATTACATAAACGATCCCCGATTGAAAACTCAGGGGCCCTAATAGCCTCAGCGGTAAACGCGTAGCCATTAGGCAAGACTAAGCTGAGGGTTGTGAATTCGAATCCCACTGGTCGAAGATATTTTCAGAAATGAATTTTTCTCGACTTTTAACAGCATAGAGAATCTTCGTGCTAGCGTAAAGGAAGAAATGCACAAAATATTGATTGCCAAAGAAAACTCTCAGTCAATAACCGTAGAAGTGATCATAAGAAGCAAGCTCTGTCCCAGTTGGGACGTAATGTCAGAAAGAAGATGCGTGGAAAACTCGCGTGGGTAAAAGTAGATCAATAAATTCCAGATGGCTTTTCGGAGCGTGCCCCCATCGAGCCGAAACCGACCAGATGGGAAATTGAACACATACTTCTTTGCATGGTTGGGTTTTGGGCGACAGGGAGAGAGATAGACATTGCGCCAACCGAAAGGGAAATCAAAGGGAAATGAAGTGGCCGTATGGAAGATGTGGCGGACAGATAGCATCCATCGGTACTCGAAGTGAAGCAAGCACTGGATAACATTCGTGCGAATAATGTTTCCATCTTGAGGTGGTTCATTTAGTTTGGATTAGGAAAATATCTTACGAATCTGGAAAATAATAATATGATGAAGCCTAAGTTCTTTACTAGCAAAACCCTATTGAGGGTTTAAAAGATAAGTTTGAATTACGCCCTTTTCAATCTTAGCTAGTTTTTTCCTTGGTTCCCCTTATCTCATAAACTATTGGGAATTCTTCAATACAATCTTTGGACGAAATGTTCTACACGCAAAAACGCACATCTCTAGTGATCATTTCGTAACGGTTTTCTCATTGTTAAGTAGTGTTTTAGTGCAGAAACTCCGGAAAAATATCATTTTTACGTTTGTTGATTATAATTTATAAACTGTTCATATTTTGTCACGAATTTCTTCCACAAAAATATGCCTAACCAACACAAACAACTTTGTTAAACAAACTATCACAAATTATCTACGAATGTGTCCCAAACGTTTTGCTTAGCTAAAACCACGTTTCTCAACAGGGGGTCCGCGGACCGCGAGCCGTTTTTCTGTGATTACCAAGGTTGAGAAACAGTGAGCTAAAATAATATAATTTTGACAAACAATAATTGATCATAAAGAAAACACCAAATGGGGACATAAATTTAAGACATATTTGAACACATTTGACTTAGTTAAAACCCAAATGTTATTCCCAAATAATAACCCAGACATCCCGTTATGCGTGGCTTACATGTTCATATTTTTTGTGATCTTATGTGACTTAACTTATGATAACAAATGTTGATTTGACAGCTGCTACGGATTGATTCGACTCACTTTGTACGAGTGTACGGGACGAAACAAAATGTACAAATGGACTCAGAAAACAGAATTTTTTTACAAGGAAACCCATCAATCGGATGATTTCATCCACCATGTTTTTTTAGCTTCGATGTAATTGGTATGAATAAACGTTGAAATTTTATGAGACTTTTGGTTGTTTGAGAATATATTAGCTGTGAATCACAAATAATATATGGTAACTAAAAAGTACAAACATTTTAACGAAAGAATTCTATGTTGTAACATATAATTGTTGCCATTGGTAATAAGCAGACAGGTACTTAATTTTTGCGGTGGCTGTATTGAAATATCCGCCCTAAACTACAGAATACTCTGGAATATAGTACCATAAAACGGAGTTTCTTTGATAATACAGGTAGCTTTGATAGTGCGTTACACACCACATACCAAACGAAATATCATAATTTCTAACAACTACCGAAAAGCTAAACATTACATATAATTTGCAATTGCATTAGATGGACAAATTGATGTGAAGATTTGCGAAAAAGTTACTCGTCTTCTCAGTGAGAATCGAACTCACGACTCCCTGATCTCTAGTTAGGGCGTGGTAATCACGTGGTTCTTTTTCGCAAAGTGCACCTCTTTCGGAAGAATTAGATGCCCATCATAATTAAAAACAAGTATTTATCGAGCAACGGACTCATGTTCCGTAACCGGTCGTTTGAGAACGTCACGACCCATTGGAAGCCCACACAATAGAAACCTCAGCCAGCGCAGTTGCTGGCTAGTGTAGTGTGCTATTTCAATACCTAAAAAACAATGCGCTCTCGGGCTAGGCATTGGATATATATAGAAAGCGTTGTGTTTGAATGGGCATCTAATTCTTCCGAAAGAGGTGCACTTTGCGAAAAAGGACCACGTGATTATTGAGCTGAAATCGAATTCAGGTTAACTTCTGCGTTCATGAGTCCTCTCATGGCGTAATGGTAACGCGCCCTAACTAGAGATCAGGGAGTCGTGAGTTCGATTCTTACTGAGAAGACGTGTAATTTTTTTCGCAAATCTTCACATCAATTTGTCCATCTAATGCAATTGCAAATTATATGTAATGTTTAGCTTTTCGGTAGTTGTTAATCTTTCGGCCGTTGCGCGAATTTTTGTAACGCGAGTAGTCGCGCGTTATACTTTGTGCAACACCTTTGGTTTTGCGAATATCCCAGGAGTCTGACCACTTAGGAAGATGACGTCTTGGGCAAAGTTGTTCAGTAGCTCAAGGGCTATTATTATTTTAGCCAAGAAATTCGGGATTTTGCCACTAGGTGGCGCTAGTGAGCATGAAACGTTTGTATCGCAGATCTCAGGATCCTGACCACTTAGAAAGATGGCGTCTTCGGCAAAGTTGCTCGGTAACTTATGGACTATCATTGTTAGAGCTAGTTGATTTAAAATTTTGCCACAAGGCGGCACTAATGAGCATAAAACATTTGTTTCGCAAATATCTCAGGAGCCTGACCACTTAGAAAGATGGCGTCTTCGGCAGAGTTTTTAGTTCCTGAGCTGAAGATGCCTGTCTAAAAAGTCAAGATCCTGCAGTATCCGCAAAATAAAAATTTTATGCTCACTAGCGTCGCCTGATTGCAAAATATCCGATTTCTTGCCTCAAATAATGATAGTCCTTGAGCTACTGAACTACCGAAGACTGCCGAAGACACTATCTTTTTAAGTGGTCAGGCTCCTGAGATATCTGCTAACAAAAGTCTCATGTACACTAGCGCTGCCTTGTGGCAAAATTTTGAATCAACTAGCTCGAACAATGATAGTCTTTAACTTACTAAAAAACTTTGCCGAAGACGCCATCCTTATAAATGACCAGGATCCTAAAATATTTGCAAAACAAAAGTAAAACTTCCATGCCTACTAGTACCACCTAGCGATCAATTTCCGAATTAAATGCGGTACCATCAGATAGCGCTTCACCTCCAGAACAACTTTACTAAAGCCCCCAAGTTTCTATATTATCTGGATTTTGAGATATACCTATTTAAAACTGTGGTTTACTCGAACCATATATAGTGCGTTCATTATTATGCGATTTTCATGTACATTTGTTGATTTTACCGCATTAGAAAGGGTCATACTGTAAATAAAAACCGTCTAATATTGTTCTTAAGAAGATTCTTGAGGAATACATTTTAGTTTGGTGTCGATAGATATCTTTGTTGCAAAATGATAGCATATAAATCACAACTGTTGTACAAAGTACAACAGCGCGACAGCCCGAAGGTTAAACTTCCACTCGGCTGGTTAGCCGTAAACCACGATTCATAATTAAAAACAAGTATCATAATTTCTGTTAATCGGTAAAGCAAAACGAATGCTAAACTAAATAATATACGTGTATTGTATTCTATAAGAGCTGTTTTCGTTTGAATCGTTTGACACATTTGTGGTTTTATATACCTATTAATATTGAAAATCGGTACGAGTTTAGCATTTTCAAAACGTTTACAAACAATCTGTTCTACAATCACTATTTGATGTAGTTTTGGATAGTTGGTCACTTATCTTTAACACCCTAGATATCATAGAACTTGAATATGATCTCAAATCTCTTAGCGAAAACTATTTTCACAAACTGGGACCATTTTTGTAATATAAGTCATAAATTTCTTTTTAACGTTAAATGCCTAGAGGTATGCAGTGCTTTATAAATGTTACGTAATTCATTCAATTTTGTTCGATTTATGCTCCATTATCAAAATAATCCCAAAACAGAAAACCGACTTTAAATTATATGACAAATATTATATTCATTCAAAATAAATCTTTTGGCAATCTATCAACAGCAATCGATAGCTGTACTTGTTTTAAAAATATAAATTATAACTCTTTGAGCAGATTTTTTTTCGCGAAAAATTAGGCTTTATTCATAACAGATCCTTTAAAGAAATTTCAACCTGGCTCATTAGATGGATGGCTAACAATATCTAGAATTTTTTGTATTACAACGATCAATTTTTTCTAGAACTTCAATTTTCAAGTAATTCTGCATAAATAAACTTATTGCTTAATTTTCAATATTTTTTTTCCAAGAAATCTTATCATATTTTGAAACGTTGAGGAAAAAAAAACAAGTTGATATCAAGGAATATCGAATAATCGACTAAGAAATCTATCGGATATTGACCATAAGTCTGTCGATAATTATTCAAATGATTTTGGGAGATTTTTCATACTTTCAACGTAAATTCCTTCAGGAGTCTAACAATTCATTCTTTGCCTATTTGTTATCCACAAATTGATCCAAGATGGTTTTTAACCTTTTAACTGTTAATGTTTTCCCTCGCATGGTCTACAAAACATCATTGAACTCCGAAAAATTTCAAACCAAAATGTTTCGTTGAAATTTCTATTATATATTTCTCTATGAGTTACCCTAAATACTGCTCCTAAAAATTTTACTAGAAAACCTTTCGCAATGTTCATCATAAATACTCCTGAAATATTTCCAAAATTCCGTGCGGGACCAAAATCCGTACACCTTAGCACTAAGCCAAATAAAAACCTCTGTTAAACATATTTGTATTTGTAAAAGGCAATCAATCACTCTTTTTCTATGACTTTCACATCTTTTAAGACATAATTAATCCCAACATCAGCCTGAAGTTGAGTAGAAATATTTAAAAAACAGGAATTCAATTCACTTGTCTTGGATCGAAATTCGTACACTTCAATAAGGTTGAATCAAAAACCCTACACTCGTTATTCGAAATCCTAAAATTCAAAACTTTAATGCTAAAGACGTCAATTTTATCTTAGGCTTTTCATTCCAAGTGAGCATCAAACTTCAAAATGATGCTTCCAGTAGCATATTAACAGTAAAGGCTTGTTATAATGACATCGCAAGGGACCGTCTCAATAGAGAAATGTCACTATAGAGAATAGTTATAAAATGAAAGTATTTTCCAAGGGACCGAAACAAGTCGCTATAGAGAGCTTTTTTCGCTATAAAAGTTGTCGTTATAACGAGCTTCGTCTGTAGAACCATTAGACGCACTGACCACTCTATAGTTGGTTCCAGATGCCCTGGGGAAAAAGGTCAATTAGGAACATATTTGGAACCATATCAAAATGGGCATCAAACTTCAAGATTTTTGAAAATGATAATTCCGGAATCATTGACCACTGTATAGTAGATTCGAGGTACCCCGATGGAAGTGGCCAATATAAATTTGAGTAAAAAAGTTCAATATTTATTAAATTCATGCTTCCGAAAGCAGTTTAACAATCACCGTCTACCATGGAATCTGGAACCTACTATAGAGTGGTCCATGCATCTAATGGTTCTGAATATGCTGCTGGAAGCATAATTTTGAAGTTTGCTGCCCACTTGGTTCCGGATAATTTTTACATGATTGGAAATACAAACATGACTGACCATATTTTCCGGAACCAGTTCTACGGAAATGGTCATACATCTGAAGATTTCTAACGAATCTTAATGCGTTCATCGGCATTCAACTTCCAATAAATTCTAGTTTCAAGAAAATTTGTAAACATCTATACAACTTCACATCACTAAAAAAATACAAGCAACAGAAAAAATGTCATTTGGACATGATCTCGGAATATTCGGAACATCTCCGGTATCCCTAGGTCAATTTGCATGGTCAAGCATGTTCCTGAAACTAGATCAAATTTGCAGTCGACTGATTCTGGATGCATCCAATTTCATCCACTTTTCAAAAAGTTATAAGCATTTCAGTTTAGGCAAAATTTTGCCTATCTCAATCATTTTGCCTATCCCCTGTATTACCGCATCTCTGGCGGTGATTTTCAAAATACCTAAAGCATTCGCAGCTTTCGGGAATTATTGGCCGTAGTAAACTGCTTCAACGCTTTTTCTTAAATCATCAGCATTATATTATCATATATATCGTGATGAAATATGTTAAAGTTTTGCACTCTACGAATTAAGATTCAGTTTGGACTTATGAATCAAAATCCGTACAACACAATAATCCTCCCAAACAGTTATTGTACTATTCAGAAAAAGCATTTACTCCTGCAGAATCACAAATACTCACTATAAGAAGTCATCATAATCAACAGTTGGTTCAGTACACTTTTTTATATTAAACTTTGGGAGGGATTATTAGAGTATGTTTAAAGCTACAAATGAACTTTAACACTTCACTTTTTGCAAAAAAAATAAAATACTTAAATCACTAAGGTGAGCAAATACCTTTAAACTCTAATATGTGTTGCTTATCTTGACAGATAGGCCTATTTCGTCTGCGACTTACAGACTTCTTCAGTGTCGAGTGCTCGACTTGTCGACTATGTCGAGCACTCGACACTGAAGAAGTCTGTAAGTCGCAGACGAAATAGGCCTATCTGTCAAGATAAGCAACACATATTAGAGTTTAAAGGTATTTGCTCACCTTAGTGATTTTAGTATTTTATTTTTTTGCAAAAAGTGAAGTGTTAAAGTTCATTTGTATTTAGTTGGTTCAGAAAAAGTGCGAATTTGACTATTAATATGTTGGAAACTATACTCACTCTTCTTAGCAAATCACTAAGAAGGCACACAAACCAATCATCACAATGATGAGCAGTCACATTTTGATTTTTCATAATTTTCAAATCATGGCCTACTTGTACTTGTTTAGGCATGAACAACAACTTAAGACTTATTGTAATTAGATGTGTAATTTTAAATCTATATATTTATGCATTTCAATACTAAAATATTGAAAATTCAATCAAGTATACGGATTCTGGTCCCATACGGTGCATCACAAGTTGCGTCAGAAATTCATGCATGTTTTTCTCTGCTTCGAATTCCAGTATTGTACACGAAATATCCACAAACAGTGTTTTATCTATATTTGTTGAATATTTGCTTTCGAATGTTCAGTGAAAACTGATGAAAAACCAAGGAAATACAAATACTTTCTAAACTAGCATAGCAATAAAGAAAGTTGCGGAGGAATATTAAGCAAAATAACTGAGAAGGTCGATCCCGGCTATAATTCTAAAATGTGTAATGATTTTTCTAAAGCATTTCTGAATATTTTTTCCTAGAGGCTTTCTGGCACAAATTTTGAAGAATCCAGAATTCCAGGGAAGGATTCTATTAAATTTCTAGGAGAATTTCTTAAAAAAAATCTGCTGGAAAACATCTTTGGCAATGTTTTTTTTTTTTAAGAAAACGCTTCCAAACTTAAAACTTTCACTGGCACCCCTATTACTTAAATTTTGCAAATTCCTAAGAGTACCAAAATTGTTAAAAATAGTTCCACCATAAAAGGTTCGTTTGGAATTTCCGCAAGAAGAAAATTTTTCCTGTTACTATCAATTCGCCAGAGTATTAATCAGGAAACTTCAGAAAGTTTACTACATACAATTTTAGATTCAAATACCTTTAGAAAAATGACCAGAAAGACCTGATGGTTAAATGGTCTGAATTAATAAACTAAACCTTTAATAAAAAATCGGTCCGTATAAACGCCAATGTTTCATAATAAAAGACAAAGGAAAAACATTTATATCTGTAGTAAGTTCTACAAACATTGCTTCAGTTTTTCTGTTAGACATATCGGTTAGAATTTTGTGGAGAAACTCCAGAAATTCTAAAGCAAATTATTGAGCTTCACTTTAACTTTGGAGAAATTATTAGATATTAGATATGTATATAAAAAAAAACTAAAATAGCTTTTATATGAATTATTGTATTATCCGTAGGAATTTAGTATTTTTTAACGAATTCGATTTCAGCTGGAGTTCCTTGCCGAATTATCCAACAAATTTCCTTTGCGAGAACAAACCTATTTCTACTCATCTGAGTGCAACAACATCTATCCACAATCGATTCGAAATTTGAGCGGAATCTCAGGTGCTGAAAGACCTGAAGAGTGTTTTATCCGGGGCTAGCGAAACAAGCCGCAAGCCGTGAAATCAACAGTTGGTGAATTAAAAAAGTTCCAAAATTTCCTCTCTGAATAGCTGGACTCCTTACTCGGCGAGATCAAACTGGTGAAAGATGCGCAATCTATTGTGAGGAAAGACGTTCAACATTTGCGTGGGAAACAACAAGCGACATCGGACACAGTGGACCAGCTGGAGCTAGAAATCGGTCGGCTGAAAAGGGCATCACTATCGAAGAACGCTGTTCTTCTCGGAATCCATCGAAACGATGGTAAAGTATCATCTATCAAAGTGTGTTTCAAAGAACAGCTTTTTAGCAAGAAGCAGAATTATGGATCACTCTTGGCATAACAGTTGATCCTCTGTTTGCCACATCAACAGCAAAAATAATTATTCGATACGAACTAACACCATACGGAATGGAGTTGTTTTTTTTCACATTTATTTGGAAGGCTCAAGAGCCCTGAGGCATAACGGAGTCGAAGTCGTCAATTCAAATATACAAATGTATTTATTTCTATTTGATATGGGTAAAAATACTATTGTGTGCGAGAATTCTTCTTGGGTGGTGTACGCATAAGCTCTTTCACTAAATTTGCCTGTCGTTGTAATGATGCATCCCTTCTGTGTTTCTCCTGGCGACTTCTTCTCTCTGCTTCACATTTTACCCAGTGCTCCATTCGTTCTTTCTCCATTGCTCTTAACCCTTCCTGGTAGCGCCACAGCATCGATTTTTCATTCTTCCGATATAACTCCAGTCGTTTCCTTTTCTCTACCTCAGAAAATTTTCTTCTTAATTCTTAATTAAGAATTTCTTCTTAATTCCGCTCGTATTCGCTTTGGTATACAACAGATTCCGTTTCTTTCGTCTGTTCCTGAATTCAGTTTTGTCCGCTTTTCGTTTGAGTAGTCTCCAACTAAATCTCTTCTATTATGTCCACTTCCACAGCTTCTATCGTTTCCAGGACATCCGATATGACTTCCGTTTGCTTCACTTCACCAGCATAGGTATTCGATGATTTTCGTTCTGATTTCCTTTTCGCTTGTCGATTCCTTTGCGGATATCTGCTTTTTTTTGTGCCCCTCCAATTGGCACAGAAAACGTTTGTTACTGAGCTCCTCATAAAATACCTTCGCTCTCCAGTGAGGCACATCAACCGTTGAAGGTATTGCCTGCTCAATATCGATGTTCACACCTCGCACACCATTGAAGATGTGGCCGATACCTAAATCCGATGAAAATTTTTAGACAAGAAGTTTGTCTATAAATATTGTTGACCATACACAGATAAAAATATTTAAATTTCAATAAGCGTAAACAGGAGAAGATAGTAAAAGTTAATCAAATTCATCTATTGCTACAGCATCTCGTTTAATTTTCAAATAAGGATGCTTGAATGTTACATGATCGTGTAAATTTAAAATGTATTCGCTTGGAATATAAGCGATTTGTCGTTGACATTTCAGTTTATTTTGATGCTCCAAATATGTGCATGAAAATTTACAACATATTTTTAGCTGTGTAGACGTCTGAATGAACGCTTTTCTAGCACAATTTATTAGACCAGGCACTGTCTTTCAGAGAACACTTGGAGAAATGAATGAGATCTGTTCAGCCTTCAATGATCACATTTATCACATTGGAAGAAATCTTTCCGCATCGATTCCTGGTAACCGGAACATGGTACGTTTTGATAACACAATCATCATCAATGTACTTGCATCCCGCAACAGTCAATGAAACCATCATTTTGATCAATAATCTTGACACAAAAAAGTCATCCGGATCAGGTCAAATCACATCGTCATTTGTCAAAGAACAATACTTGTTCTTTGCAGTATTGATGACAGATGTGTTCAATGAAATCATACAGACTGGACATTATCCTGAATTCTTAAAAATTGCTCGTGTTGTTCCAATCTTCAAATCTGGCGATCCAAAAATATTAAGCAATTAACGGCCAATCTCTTGCCTGTCCATCATTGACAAGATAATAGAAAAGCTTCTTGTAACTCGTATCAACGGTTACGTCAAACGCTTCAAGTTACTGTATACTCTATATACTCTATATACTGTATATTATCGACCTAAAAGAAGCCTTCGATACTATTGATCACGGTATCTTGCTGGAAAAGTGGATCAGTTGGGCATAAGAGGGTTTACGAAGTCTCTTATACAAAGTTACCTTAATAACCAACAATATGTCCAAATTGGAAAACATAAGGGTGAGTTTGAACCATATTTCGTTCGGTGCACTGAAAGGCAGCAACCTGGGGCCTATTCCGTTCCTACTCTTCATCAATGATATATCTAAACTTCAGCTGAAGCTAAACACTTGAGGAAGCCTTGAAGAATTATTTCTTTAACTAGTGGTCCCGGCAAACTTCGTCTTGCCATCAAGTAGGCTGTTGAGAAACGCTTTTGATCGTCCCATGTAAAATGACAGTTTCGTTCGCGCACGTTTTTTTTTTTCAACTTTCCCGGTGAATATCCTCGGATTTTTATACACACAAACACGTCGGAACCCTTGGCGAACAAAACTGAGAAAGAATCATTCAAATCCGTTGACTCGTTCGTAAGCCATTTCGTGACATACAAACACCATTCCATTTTATTTATTTAGATAGATTGAATTATGTTTAACTACTGTTAAAAAAACCTTGTGAAATATTGAAAGTCTGTCGATTCCTTCTGGAGAGAAGTGTTTTATGATTTTTTGACGAAAATCCTGGTGCTTTTCAACTGAAAAGTTTTAAAACTTTCCTTAAAGAATTTACGAAAGAAATTTTAAGATAAACTTAAGAAAGAACCTCAAAGGCAGCATTGGAATTTTTTAAGTGAACTATGTGAATAATTTGCGACAAAAAAACAATCCTGTAGACAATTTTGATGAGACTCTTAAAATGTCTAGTATTATTTATTCGAAAAACCTTTAGTATTTTTTAGTAGACAGAAGATTCTAAACAAATTATTGGAATAATGACTGGATGATATTTTTAACTAACAAATGGAATTTTATGTTGTACGTCCGTAAAGGGCCTTCCTGGAGATATTTTTTAGAGAGCTTCTCAGGCATTTTCTGGCGAAATCTTTCAAAAGATTTTTTATCAATCTGATAGAAATTGGTTGAAAAATATTCTGATGAGATCAGGAAGCCAAACAAAATTATAGAAAAATTTGTTAATGTAAATTTGAATATAAGAATTCGCTGTTTTGCAGCGATATGGGACAGAATTACATATAAATCAAATCACTAAAAATCTGTACAATCTACGAAATTTGTAAAAATCGTGGAAAACACACAAATATCTGCTTACTAGCCTTGGCGCATGGCAATCGGAGGTGCAAGGACGTTTTGTTTTTCTTTCAACTTTTTTTCCCCTATCGAAAAGCGCCCAGTTGTTAATGGGTTCTGCCACCCGCAGTGGAAACTAGCTCAAACTCGTGTTTCTCTTTGAAAATAAAAAAAAAAACCTGTGGATTGTTGTTTCACCCCACGACATTCACCCAGAAAAAAACTTTTTCTACTATTTGTGCTACCGGAAAGTGGTTACAAATTTCCCATCAGATAAACGACAGCCTAATGGGTTTTGGAGAGTTTGTTTGTTTTGTCCTGTTTGCTGTCTAAAACAATGGTTCAAATTAAAGTCCATATGTTTGGTTGATATTAATTGTTACAATTAATTGCTGCTTATGCAGATTTTTTCTCATTATCACAAAAAGGCCCTATTTTTTGGTGTTCCTCATTCAGACGAAAATTTAAAGAAGGGACAGTAGTCAAACCGCTCAAATATACGAAAATAGTGTGAAGATATCAAATTAAAACAAAATACGTTAGAATAATCCATTGGTAAACTGGTCGGAACCTTCCTTAGCCGAGTGGTTAGAGTCCACGCAACAAAGCAAAGACATGCTGAAAATGTCGATTCCCGGTCGGTCCAGGATCTTTTCGTAATGGAAATTTCCTTGACTTCCCTGGACATAATCGTACCTGCCACATGACATACGAATGCGAAAATGGCAACTTCGGCGAACAAATCTCTCAGTTAATAATTGTGGAAGTGCTCATAAGAACAATAAGCTGAGAAGCAGGCTCTGTCCCAGTGAGAACGTAATGCCAAGAAAAAGAAGAAAGGGGCCATTATTAGTTCTGCACATCTGTTTGTCTGCATCAAAAGAATTTAATTTACGTGAAAATAAAAATCAGAAGTAGTTTCAACTGCCAATTAAAATGACCATGCAGATTTGGTGACAAAAGAGCAGAGCGTCCAGTGTTCTTAACTAGCATCATCAAGGGACCCATTGGAATGCACATTGCAAACTTATCTCTCAGTCTCGCTGTTTGACCCCCTTTTGTTGTCTTCCCGTTTGAAGCGGAGTCAATTTCGGCGTCCGAATTGCTGCTACACGGAGCAAACAGTCTCATTAAGTGAAACAGTTCTCGTTAAGTTTGATGCCTCCCCCAAGAAATGTTTCATCTTCTGGTGACTGTCGGGCGATGCTGGGTGACCAGCAATTTAGGTAAACTAAAGCACATGAACACAAAAAATCAAGCTCTCATCTTTTCACCCTATTTATGCGCTACCCATCTGATGAAATCAACGCTCTGATGGTACGACATCAGCATAAGTGAACCACCAACCGCAACAACTTTATCTCGTTAGGGTGCTGCTTCCCGTAGGTGGGTATCTATGATACCTACACGATGTTATCAAGATCATTATCGTAAGGAGCAACTACCTACACCTTTCAGCTTCTGCATCGCGACCGAGCTGAGCTGCTAGATAGTGCGTTAACTGCGTCACCGTTGTTACCCCCTCTAGCTAAATGTGGTTAAAAGTTTTCCGAAAGACTCATACCGTATATCGCATAGTGGCGCGCAAACTACTGTACTCATTTGCATAAACCGTTTGCCGACGTTACTGGTTCGTTACATGGATCCTAACCACGCCAGTCAACATCACAGTGAACTAACTCGATGCATCGCCACGGCGGAAGTTACGTGCAAGAATTTCAATCCCCCGTGGGGAGAAATGTTCTCCATCAGCTCGTTTTCTTTCGGTTGGTTTGGTTTGAACGTTTTCTCCACGATGTAATTGAATCAAGAAAGATGGCACTTACCTCGAAATTCCGCTTCAGAATCTGGCCCGCTTGGGCTATGTACAGTGTGGAGGCCCCGTCAAAGGTTAAAGATCTCGGTTCTTTCTTGACCACAACGGTCTCCGTCTCGACGCAATTATTATAGAACACTACCTGATTGTTGAGCACCTTGAAGATCAATTTGATCCACGACTTGGTATACGGGATCTGAAAGGACACCAACGGCTGGCTGACCCGTTCCACATTGGCATCCGTGTAGATCAGCGTGATGTTCCACTGATCGGTCGCCAGAATCGGTTCCAGCAGCAGCCCCAGCTGGACCACAGTGTCCAGCGGATTGACCACGCTAAAAACGTAGCCACCGGAGCGGGAGCCGGGCCGAACCGTCGCGATGATCGTGAACTCGGTCAGCTTCTCCGGCAGGATGGTCCGGTAGGGGGATTTGATGTCCGCATGCGGGGCCACGCCAAAAGCCGGAAACCCGTCCGATCCGTCCACGAACGTGATGCCGTCCTCCGGGGGGATTTTGATCGCCAACAGCAGGTCGAACTCCGCGAAGACATCTGGGAATAGGAGATGAAAGAGACGGGAGGAGAGATTTGAGTGTGGTATGTGAGAAATTTGTTCTAAAGTGATGCAGTGGAGCTTGCGCAAAAGAGATGTGAGCATATGAAGCTTCGGTGGGATGCTGTGCCGGTAGCATACTTGAAGGCAGTGAATGCGATCTTTTCAACGTAGGTACTGTTCATAGGAGCGAACGGTGAAGCTTCGTGAGAGAAGGGAACGCATGGTACTTTAGATGAGACATTGTTATGATGATCGATGTCTGTTGGTTGAACTTGCGATCACATCCAGTGTGACAAAAAGGCATATTTAAGGGCCATACTCATTGCGCCGTGCCGGGCCGGGGCCAGGACTTGTCCGCACGGATGCCAGGTGATTTTTTCCAATGTCTTCCAATTGCATGGAAAAATGTCTTCCCATGTCTTCCACTTAAAACTTTTCAATTGTCATGGCAACTTTATAAAGTCCAAAACATTGGGTGTTTTTTTATTTGTTGATTTTAATGAAGAAACTGCTTTTTCAGTTGTGACATTTGCTCCATTTAGTTAAGCCTGGTATGTCAGAAAATCAGGCTCTTCTTTATCATGTTTGACATTATTGTTGAAGAATTTATTCAAAGAAACCCTCCACAGCTAATTCCTGTAGCATATTATTTTAAAACCATGCTTGTCAGGCAATAGCTGCCCTGTGCATGGTTTAATTTTCAACCAGAATTCAATTTATTCGGAAGTTCCCTTGGTTATGAATAATTATTCTTGTCTCGGGCAGCAAATCTTTTAAATAAAGGTTTCTATCTATGTAAATATTCTTGAAAATTCATCAGGCGTTCATCCAGAAACTCGTCTTAGAATACCTTAACAGATTGCTACATGACCCCTAAAAATATATCTGTATATATTTATTCACGGAATTCTCCAGTTATGTTACATGAAATGTATCTAAAAGAATATCGAAAGATACTTCCAAGATAATATGAATGTATTCCTCTAAGCATTGCAAAAAGAAGGACTTGAATAAACAATTCAATTAATAAAATGTCTAGCAGAATACTTCTTTACGAATTCCTTCAGAAATTTTCTATGATATTCCTAGCCAATCATCGAGAAACTTTTTGTTCTTCGTTCAAGAATTTCTTCAAATGTTTAATCAGGGATTTCTGCAATAATTTATCCCGGAATTTCACAAGGCATTTCTCCAGGAATTTCTCCAGAAATTTTTATACACTTTTTCCTCCAGCAATTTCCAGAAATTCTAGCAAAAATATAAAAAAAATCATGGTTTTATTCAGACTCTTTAGCAAATTTCTCAATCTCATGTACTTCTTTTTGAATTCTTCTCGCGATCTTAAAAAAATCGTAAACAGTTTTCAAACAAGTTACCCTAGAACTCCTTTTGGCATTCTTTAGAAACCATATGTACTATTAACTTCAGGGAATCTTCCCTGAATTTCCTGCCATAGATTCAACCAAGGATTGTATTCGTTAGAGATTTCTCTGCAGGTTCCTGATTAAAAGCATTGAGGGATTTTCCACAGATAATGTTTGCAATATCCCTGAAAATTCTTTTATTTTTTTACACTTCAATCGTCTCGCCGTTGTTTATTGTACAACACTGTTGAAAATACCTCGCTTTTTTCCGGAAGAACTGCCTGTTCGCGCACGTGTAGGACCAATTATCTGTTGTGCTATATCGGTAATACATAAAACGGAGTATGTCGACATGTTGCCATTGCAATGGTCAATCTTTAACTCACTTTATCGTCCTTAAGGACTGTTCATTTTATAAAGTGGACACTTTGGACATGCAATATCTTTTTAATTTATCAATGAAATCGAAATCGGTTTTCTGTACATCGTTCGACTAATATTGTACAATGCTGTGGTAATAAAAAAGTTACCAAAATAATATGTTTTCATACTAATAAGGCACAACGTTTAGAACGGTCGATTTTTGGAGGTTATCAAAATCAAGGATTAAGGTACAGTGGGGGAAGTGTATCAGTGGGGTAAGTGGATCATTTTGCTATATAAACTAGAATAAGTTGAAATTTGAGCTTTCAAACATACCGTGATGTAGTTTCAAATCATATTAAGGACTTAGCACCACTACCACAATACACTCTGTATTGCACACACACTACCACATTCAAAATCTTGAAACGTCAAAACCGATTTCGTGAAAAGTTGATTTCAGTGTTTACATTACGGGTTGTGAATCGTTCGGACCATAATTATTATCAATAATTTCTATTCACAGGTAAGTTATACAATCCTTGCAATTAGATTGATATGGAATATTATGGCTGTGGGTGGTGAAAGTGGAAAAAAATAAGCATGGTACACTTTCCCCCAGTTTTGCAACCGGTGGGGCAAGTGGATCATCATTTTTCTCTCGCAATTTATTCTTTGTTAACTATCTTCTTTTGGAAAGTTTTATATTATTTCGCTTCTAATATCATTGCCAAGATTAATGCATACATTATTCTTTTTTCATTTTAGCGGAAATGGCCCGTTTCTACGTGAAAAAACGAGCAGTTGCTGTGTATTCTCGGAGTACCTTGGAAACCGCGATTCAAGCCGTAAAAAGCAAACGTATGACCTTGTCCAGGGCCGCCAGGAGCTATGGCATTCCAAGATCAACACTGCAGAAGCGGGTCAATGGGCAACGAGGCGTGAAAAGTACTACGGGAGGAAGATGTACAGCTTTACCGTTTGATGTAGAAGCCCGAATGGCCGAATGCATAAAGACTATGGAAAGGTGGGGTTTCGGTTTGTCCAAGCGAGAAATCTCACTTGCTATCGCGCGGTACTTGAAGGAGAAAGATATATCGAATCCGTTCACAGACTCGATTCCAGGAAACGATTACTTTCGTAACTTCAAAAAACGCCACGGATTGTCTCAGAAGAAACCCCAAGCGGTTGAGGTCGCTCGGAAGAGGAGTGTGAACCCATTCGTTATGGCTAACTATTTTGAGCTTCTGCGAAAAACCACTGTAGGATTGTCGCCAGATTGTATTTACAACGTGGACGAGACAAGTTTTTGTCTTGATCCAACACGTGTAAAGGTCGTTGGTGAAAGAGGTAAAGCTGCACATCGTGTAACAGCAGGACCAGCGAAGGAGAATATTACCGTGCTCATGGGAGCAAATGCTGTTGGAGCAAAACTACCTCCATTGATCGTTTTTAAAGGAAAGAACGTCTGGACCAGTTGGGTGGCACCTCAAGAGAAGGAATTTACTGGAACAGGCTACGCCGCCACAACCAACGGATACCGAAACTTTCACCAACTACTTTTGCCGGCAATTTCTAAGATGGATTCCGAAACAGCGCCCTGTTGTCCTAATTTATGACGGGCATTGTTCCCATGTAAGTCTCGAGCTTGTTGAAAAAGCATTACAGGAGCAAGTAGTGATTTTGAAACTACCTCCTCACACAAGCCATCTTCTACAACCTATGGACCTGACGGTTTTCAAACCCCTGAAGCTAAAGTTCGACGAACTGTTGATTGCTTGGCAGCGCAAAAATTACGGTGTGAGAGCATCAAAAGCCGTGTTTTCCACATCGATTTCACAGGCCTGGCGTCAACTAAACAGAACCAACATCATCAGCGGTTTCAAAAAAGCAGGTATTGTCCCCTTCTCTGACAAGGTCATTCCAGACGAGAAATATGATCCGGAAGCACTGGAAACATTTCGGAGTGCACCAACGTCCAGTATCAGTCAATCATCACAATCACTAAGTGTACAGGACGCTTGTGTGCAGGTCAATTCTTCTTCAGCTGGTGGATCGTTTGAGAAAATTCTTTTGCAACACGTTAAGCAGAACACGGTCACCACGAGAGCGAAACGCAGGAAGATTTGTTCCGGAGCTGAAATCGTTACATCATCTGATGCTGTTCAAACTCTCAAGAATGCAAAAAAAGCAGCCAAAACTCCGGCAAGAAAGCGTTAACGTTGACCTATCACATGTTTTTTAAGTGGTAATCTGGTAACAAGCAAATGAACTTGAAAGGAATTGGTTTTGTTACCTAATTGTTATTTTTTGTTTATTCTCTTATATAAAAACACTGAATTCGTTCAATAAATAAATGTTCAGATTGAAGGAATGATATTTTATGCTTTAATTTTTTTCCTGATTATTTATTTCAGGTACAATTCCAACATATTCAAAAATGATCCACTTACCCCACACCAGTGGGGTAAGTGGATCAATTGCATATATTATTGAAATAGTTTATAGTAACTATTCAATAATCAAGAATTATGAAACCAATGCACAGCTTACGTATAATAGTCTATAAATAATAGTTCATATAGTTGGATTGAAGAAATTTGATGTTGAATAGCTTTTTTGACAAATTATGTTTCACTATTGATTTTCTTGTATCCACTTACCCCACGGTACCTTATTAAAAATCGGCAGGAAAATTCGACAATTTATATTTTTTATTTTCAAAAAATGGTTGTACTTAGAAAGCATCATCAATTAGAAGCTTGCTAAAAAATATCAAGTTATTTTTGGAGAAGCAATTTTGCAGATATCATAAAATCATTTTTTATCAATTTTTTTTAAAGAAAAATATCTTAAATTTAAATGGAACTGATATGAGTAGAATTTTAAGGTTTAAAGTACGTCCAGACGGAAGTAATAATATAGTATTTATAATAAAAATAACTTACGCCTTCATAGAGTTGCTGATTTAGTCCCCACGTCATATTTTAAGCACAATAGAAAAACAAATAATTTATTTTCAGAAGACCACTCAAAGCACAATGACAATCATCAAGATTGGGAACACTGCTTGAATTAAATCAAATTTATTTTGCATGTAATATTTTCAGAATGTGTTATTCTGAGACTACCTATCAAAATATTTTGAGAAAAACGCTTACAATTTGCTCTAGATCGATAAACATGCGTATATAATTTTAAAAGTATGGGATTTTTCAATAAAACGACCATAAAGAGTAAATTTGGTACCCAAGAATGCGGTTAAAACTCAAGATTTTGCTATTTTTTATACATATATAGTTTCTTTAGTAATCTAAACCAGTTTTGAACACGCTTATTACTTTACTTTTTTGCTGGTAGTAAAAAGATGGTGTATCAGCAAATTTGACCATTAGGAATAGATCACTAAAGTGACTCAGCGTCAGGAACTGATGGAATATTATTGATGTTTTTAAAAACTCTACCTTAAGTTCAATAGTAAAGGATACCAACATACAATTTGTTCATTAAATTTAGGATTTTTTTCATGCGAAAAATAATGCTTAAACTTGACGAACATTTTTTCTTAGGAGTTTTTGCAAAAACTATTTAGTTCTTCAACCGAAAGCATTTTGTAAATTTCTGTATTTTCAAAACATTGTAGAATAAAAGTTGAACGATACACAGAAAACCGATAAATAAAAAAGATATAGCATAAACAAGGTGTCCACTTTATAAAATGAACTGTCCTTAAGCAGTCTACATTTACACAGTCAAATACAGAGGCAGAGAATTACACATATTTGTGCAAAGAATACTGCCAATAAATTTCAGGTGGAGCTCCAGATGAGCTTTGGAAGAATTGCTAGAAAAACTCTGGAGAAATTCCCAGATCAATTGTGAAGGAATTTCCTACGTAACTGTGGAGTATTTCCGGAGGAACTCTGGAATTAGTCCCGGTGGAAGACTGAAGGAATATTCAGAGAAACTCCAGAGGAATTCTTGGAGGAAACCCGGAAAAAAATCTGGAGGAACTACGAAGAAAAGCAAGGAATCCGTAGTGATTTCAGATGGAACTCTGAAGGGATTCTAGGAGACATTTGTAAGAAATTTCTGGACGAATTTTGGAGATTTTTTTAGAGAAACCCTGGAGGATTTCCCGAGTAATTACTGGTGGATTCCTTGGAAAACTTCGATTAAATTCATGGAGGAACTATGGCAATAATCCGAAAATATTCCCGATGGAGCTAACAAAGAATTTCTGTAGGAGCTCCTAGTGGAGCTTGAATGGAATTCCCGATTGAGCCGTCCAGAAATTCCTCGGGAGATTTTTTACAAGAATTTCCCCGGAGATCCCTCTAAGAACTCCTCCGGGATTTTCTTCTAGAATTTCTTATGTGATTTCCAATAGCAAATCCTCTGTGGATTTCGTTTACGATTTGCACCAGGAATTCCTCAAAGTATTTCGGATATCAATTTCTGCGGGGATTTGGTCCAGGATTTTCTCTGGGGATGTCGTCCAGAAATTCATTAAGGAATTCCTCTGAGGATTTTCTCCAGAAAATTTTTCGGGGATTTTTCCAGAGAATTTTTCAGGAGTTTTCCTCAAGGAATTTCTCTAAGGATTAAACCAGGAACTTCTCCGATTATTTTCTCCAGGAATTCATCTGAGACTTCCTTCGGGGATTTCATGGATTCCTCCGGCGATATCCCTAGGCACCCCTCCGGAAATTTTCTCCAGGAATTTCTCAGTGGATTTAAAAAAGCTATTACTCTAGGGATTTTGTCCAGAATTTCTTCCGGGGATTTCCTTCAAGAATTTCTCTGGGGATTTCCTCAAGAAGCACTTCCGAGGATTTTCTCTAGGGGTTTTTCTGGGGATTTCATCCAGAAATTTCTCCAGGGATTTTACCAAGGAATTCCTCTGAGAATTTCCTTCAGAAACTGGCAATTTGCCCCAGGTATTCCTGCGGAGATTTCCTCCAGAAATTTCTACGGAGATTTTTTCCAAGAATTCATCCAGTGATTTCTCTCAAGAACTTCTCCGGGATTTTCTCTAGAAATTTTCAAGGAGATTTAGAACAGCAAAACTTTCGAGGATTTTTCCAGGAATTCCTCTGTAGATTTCATCCAGAAATTCTTCCCAGTTTGTACTCTAGAAGTAACTCCAAAGATTTCATTAGATTAAGAATTTCCCCAGGGTTTAGTTCAGAAATTTACCGAGAAATTCCTTCGGGGATTTTTCAAAGAATTTCTCCTGAGATTTCTTCTGGGAACTCCTCCAGATATTCCTCCGGGGAATTCATCCACGAATTCCTCCGAAGATATCATCTGGCGATTTGCTTTAGAAAATCCTGAAAGAATTCCTCCGGGGATTTTCCTCAAGAACTCCTCCGGGGGTTTTCTTCAGAAATTCCTCAGGGGATCTAAAATAGCAATTCCTCCGGAGATTTACTCCAGAAATAAATCGCCGGATGACTTCAAGGGGATTTTCTCCATAAATTTATCCAGCATATCCTCCGAAGTTCCTCCAAATTTTTGCGCAGTTCTTTAGGGAATTCTTCCAGGATTTTTTTTTCCGGATTTTCCCCATGAATTCCTTTTCGAGTACTCCAGCAATTCTTCTGGTATTCCTTCAGCAATTCCTTCGGAGCTCTTCCTGGTGCTTTGGAGGAGCTTCGGAGGATATGCTGGAAAAAATCCATACGAGTTACTGGAAGAACTCCGGAGGAATTACCGGTGAAGCTCCGAAGGAATTCTCGAAGGAACTCTAAAGGAATTCCTGCAAAAACTCTGGACAAAATCCTAGAGAAACTCCAGAGTAATTCTTGGAGGAATTCTAGAGGCGTTTCTAGAGCAACTCCGGGGAAATCGCTCGACGAACTCCGGAGAAATTCCTGGAGAAACTAAGGGAGATATTCGAAGCATTTCCACTGTTAGGAAGGAACATCGGAGGAACCTTCCAGGAATTACAGGGGAACTACAAAGGAATTTCTGGAAAAAATCTTGGAGAATAACCTGTAGAAATCCGGAGGACATTCCGACGAATTGCTGGACAAAATCCAGAGGAATTGCCACAGAAAATCCGAAATAATTTCTTGAAGGACTTCAAAACACTTGGAAGAACTCTGGATGTATTGCTGGAGGAAGTCTAAAGAAATTCCCGGAGATTTTTTTTAAGGAATTCTGGAGGAGTTTCAGAAGAAACCAGTGAAAAAAAAAATCTTGACAGATATCCAAAAGATGCCTGGGATAATTTCAGAAGCAACAATTGTAGCAAACTCAAGAAAAAATCATATAATAATCCGTTTACTTTTTTTATGAATTCGTTAAAAAAACACGAGAAACACTGAAACAGTCTTCCTTGTAAGAATCCTTGAATAATTTCGATGGTTCTATGGAATAATATTTAAATACATTGCTAGAATGTCTTGATAAATATCTGCAAGAGTTCCTAGAAGAAACTCTGGAAAAATGTTTGTCAGAATTCTCAGATCAATATCAGAAGGAATCCTTGGAGAATTGAACTTGAGCTTGATTGGCTGCCCGTGGTTGCTACTCCAGTATCGCCAGATCAGCTGCACTTACACAAGGAACCAACCGAATGACTGCACGCTCAAAAAAGTGTTCTGGAAAACGTGAACTGTCAAAAATACACCGTGAACTACCATCATTGGTCACAGATAGAGTAAAGTGGGGCAAAAGTTCGAGTGGGGTAAGAGTTTCTTTTTAAGATTTCTAGCTCAATTCAAAACAAATCTTATAAATATCATAGTGGTTCGAATGCTATTCAAGTAAGAGACTTTCACTCCAAATATCATACAAATCGATTGAGATTTGGAAAAGTTATGGCTATTTGTTGTTTTCCGACGTAAATATTGTAATTTTTGGTCAAACTTTCGTTGCATGGAACCAATTGAAGATAAAATCTTTTTCAATATTTTATGTAAGGGCGTTTCTAGGCCTATCATAAGGATGCTTTGAGGTGTATTAGTTTTTGCATAAATGCTTGAAAACAATTTTTGGCCCATAGTGGGGCAAAAGTTCGAATCAGCGGGGCAAAAGTTCGACCCATGTATAAAATCACGGAAAAATTTGCAAATTGCCTAAAATCCACATATTATCTTCAAATTTAGTTAAATTTGTCTGATCATGTGAAAATTGTCACCAAAGTTTTATATTTCCACTTATTTTGCGAAAAACTGCTATTTTTGAGTATATTACAATTAACTCGGTTTTGGGCAATTTTTTGATGAAAATTTAGTGTGTATTTTTCGTTAAACTTAAGTTTACGGCTGGTGTAAGGCATGCCTGTCATAAAAGGATCGATATTTTGTGTTTTAGCCAGCGAACTTTTGCCCCACACTAGATTCGAACTCTTGCCCCACTGGTGGGGCAAAAGTTCGAATAAGACAATCAATTTTGAAACTGTTATAACTAAAAATGAGAAAATATTTTGACACAAGTTTGTTCAGCAAAATTATAGCCAATATGTTGAAGATTCACTGTATGGTATTTGTTTTGTTTCAACTGCTATTGTTTTCCTGGAAACTTTGATTATACCACTAACGTCGAACTTTTGCCCCACCTTACTCTACATGATCTAGTTCACGGTGTATTTTTGCTTATTGACGAGTTCACGTCTGCTGTTCACGGATACGAGAACGGATTTTTTTCTGTGTGCTTGGGACCAACAGACACCCTCAGTGTATAAGTGCTGGTGATCTTATATTTTTAGGCAACAATGGCGCCTGTCACGTCAGAATGCAGACCAATGAGGAAAAGGGGAAGGAACTGATGATTCATTAAACTTGCTCCCGCGTAGACCGTACCACTGCGTCTACGTCAGTTCTTGCGGGCAAAGATGGTTAAAAGGAAAAAGATGATCGACTCTTCATTTTGCCATATATTTTGCCGGCGACACGATATTCAAGTAACACTACTACCATCTGTTGAGTTAAAAGCGCATAAATATAATATTCAGCTAAATTTAAATTATCGTGCAATGAAAAAAACGAAAAGTGGAAGAAATCAAAACAACAACGCTTAAAAACTGTTACACGGAAGTGAGAACGACTCACATAACATCAGGCTTTTGCGAACCAACACAAAGTTTGAGTAATTTTATACATACTAAAAAATGTTCATGTGCTGTTTTTTCTTCTTTTTCTCACATTTTATGCCATTTAGAGATGATTGGCAATATCGGACATCCCCGTTTCAGTTGTGTACCTTTTTTCAAGCGTGAATCTCACAAACGAACATTGCAACATCTGGTGGTCATTAGGAGAACGATGCATATTAGTTAGCTTTTGACTTACCAGAGCAGCGCAATTCATGTCGCCTAGAAAAGACGGGAGTCGGTTTTCTTTTTCCTTCTAACCATCTTTGATGCGGGAGTGTATGGGTTGGGGCAAAGGCATGGCAGAGAGGTTTGCTCTTTGGTTAGCAAAATGCCTATGTATCAGGCGTAAGGAAAGGCGTGCTATAATGAAGATAGAGTGTCCGTCTCTGGTTCTAGCGTTTGCTATGAACGGATAGGGTGTGAGTGTTTAAAATTGAGAGTGAAAGATACAACTACAAAGTACGAGGAAAGGTACGGGCCTGGGATTGAACCCATAACCTTCTGCATATGAAGCAGAAGCGGTAGCCATTAGACCACCAACCCCGTCATCTGAAGGAATCCTTGGAGAATTTTCAACGAAATTTGGAGAGGGATCGCTATAGTTTGATCTAGACGTGCAATAATCTTTTAGAAGGGGTTCTTGTAATTTCCAACTCATATGTTTTTTTTTAATCAAGGAATTTTAAAAATGCTAATAATTTAAATTGTATTCCAAATGTCTTCAAAACTTCTGAAAATTCTTCCAAAAATCTTCCGTCTTCCAAATTTCTTCCAACCTGACATCCCTGGTTGTGAGTTCTTTTTGCATTACCAAAATGAAAAGAGGTGACAGATTTGTTTTTACTTCAAGCGTGTGTTAGAATAAGGGCGTTAGTCGCATGATCGATTTCTTTTCATCGATCCTCTCTTCTGTGAATAAAAGTGACAAGATGCAAGTTTGTTATTTAAGGTGAAGGTGAATAGAAGCCAAAGTTCAAATTTTCAAGAGCACGGATCTGGAGAACCAATTTTCCGATTAAGCTGAAAACTTAATCGATTGGTCACTAGCTGGTGGTGACCAATCGATTAGGTTTTCAACTCAAACGGATGTTTGGTTCTCCAGATCCGTGCTCTTGAAAATTTGAACTTTGGCTTCGATTCATCTTCACCTTAAGGAACATTCCCAGAGTCCACCAAATTTTCAAAATCTTCCATGCACTCTCCAAATTAATCACCTTCAAGAATATCTCAAGATTTTCTATAAAAATACTCTTGAAGCATGTTTTTAGTGGTGGTTTAATTTTGGGAATACATCATGCTAATACCCGGAACGAATTTCTTGTCAAATTCTTAGCTTTTCTATTTAATTTTTGGATGCGAATTATGGATATCCATGGATAAACAGTAGCTTGCTTGAGTGACTGTTGTAAATTCCATGAGAATGTACTTGATACGGGGCGTTTGAAGATTAGCTGCGGGGTTATCGATTCTGGGAATTCTTTGGCCTTTGTTCGACCATCTCGATCTCAGGTAATGCTTTCGAAAAATTGTGGTCGAGACTAACGGAATTCCTTTTGTGCTTTAATTTTTTTAGGGATTCCTCCAGAAGTTACTTTAGGGATTCCTCCTGAGGTTCATCGTGAAATTTATCCAGGGATTCTTCAAGAAATTCCTCCAGGGATTCTGGAAGGAATTTCTCAGGGATTTATAAAAAAATTCTTCCATGATTTCGTTAATGAATTCCTATAGAGATTCCTTCAAGGAGTTTCTTCAGGAATTCATCCAGGAGTTTCTTCAGAAATTCCTCAAAAAGTTCCTTCAGGAATTTCTCCAGGAGTTCTTTTAGGAATTCCTCCTCCAAGAGTTCTTTCAATAAGTGATCCAGGAGTTCCTTTAAAAATTCCTTTAGGAGTTCCTCCAGGAATTACTCCTCGATTTCCTCCAGGAGTTCCTTCAGGAATTCATCCAGGAGTATCTTTAAGAAATCCTTCAGGAATGGCTCCAGGAATTCATACAGAAGTTCTTTCATGCATTCCTCCAGGAGTTTTTTTTTAGGAATCCCCCAAGGAGTTCTTTCAGTAATTCTTCCAGGAGTTTTTTTTCGGGAATATCTCCAAGAGTGTCGTCAAGAGTTCCTCCAAGAATTCGTTCAGAAGTTTCTCTAGGAGATCTTTCAGGAAATCCTCCGGACTTTACTTCAAGAATTCCACTAAGAATTCCTTCAGGAATTTCTCTATGAATGCCTTCGAGAATTCTTCTAGGAGTTCCTTCAGGAATTACTCAAGAAAAGCATTCAGGAAACCTTCGAGGATTTAATTCAGGAATTTATTCAGGAGTTACTCTATAGTTTCCTTCAAGAATCCCCCCCAGATATTCTTCCAGGAATTCCTCCAAGAGTTTCTCTAGGAAACCCTTAAGGAATTTCTCAAGGAGTTCTTTCAGGAATTCCTCCAGGTGTTACTTCATGAATTCCTCCTTGAGTCTCTTGAGGAGTTCTTCCAGGCGTTCTTTCAGGAAAACCTTCAGGAGTATCTTCAGGAATTCCTCTAACAGTTTCTTCAGAAATAACTCCTGAAGATCTTTCAGGATTTCCTCCAGGGTTTCCTTCAAGAATTTCCTCCTCAGGAATTCCTCCTTCAAGAGTTCTTTCAGGATGTGATCCAGGAGTTCCTTATAAAATTCCTTTAGGAGTTCCTCCAGGAATTACTTCTACACTTCCTCCAGGAGTTCCTTCAGGCATTCCTCCAGGAGTGTCTCTGAAAAATCCTCCAGAAATTGTTCCAGGAAACCCTCCAGGAGTTTCTAAGGGATTCCTCCAGGAATTCATACAGAATTTCGTTCATGAATTCCTCCAGGAGTTCTTTCAGTAATTCTTCCAGGAGTTTTTTTTTTGAAAATTTCTTCAGAAGTATCTTCATGAGTTCCTCCAAGAGCTCCTTCAGAAATTTCTCTAGGAGATCTTTGAAAAAATCCTCCAGAGTTTACTTCAAGAATTCTACTAGGAATTCCTTAAGGAATTTCTTTTTGAATTCCTTCGAGGAGTTCCTTCAGGAATTACTCCACAAAAGCTCTCAGGAAATCTTTGAGGATTTAATTCAAGAATTTCTTCAGGAGTTCCTTAGAGAGTTACTCCAGGGTTTCCCCCAGATATTCTGCCATGAGTTCCTTCAGGAATCCCTCCAAGAGTACCTCTAGGAAACTCTTAAGGAATTTCTCAAGGAGTTACTTCAGGAATTCCTCCAGGAGTTACTTCAGAAATTCCTCCATGAGTCTCTTAAGGAGTTCTTCCAGGAGTACCTTCAGAAACTCCTCTACCAGTTCTTTCAGAAATAACTCCTGGAGATCTTTCAATTTTTTTCCAGGGTTTCCTTCAAGAATTCTTCTAGGGGTCCCTTCAGGAATTCTACCAAGAATTAGTTCAAGAATTACTCCAGGAATTTCTCCAGGTGCTTCTTCAGTAATACCTCAAGCAGTTTCTTCAGGAATTCCTTTAGAAGTTTCTAAATGAATTCTTTCAGGAATTCTTCCAGGAGTTCCTACAGGAATTCCTCCCGGAGTTTCTCCAGAAATTCATCCAGGAGTTCCTTCAGTAATTACTCCAGGAGTTCCTCCAAGAATTCCTGTAAGAGTTTCTTCTGAGATTAGTCCAAGAGTTCCTCCAGGTATTCATCCCGGAATACCCTCAGCAGTATACTTCCAGGAATTGCTCCAAGAATTCTTTCAAGAAATTTTTTAAGTATTTCTTCCGAAATTCTTCCAAGAGTTCCTACAGGAATACCTTCCAGGAGTTCCTTCAGGACTGACACCAGGATCTCCAGGAATTCCACCAGGAGATCTTTCAGGAAATTCTTCATGGTTCCTTCTAACAATTCCTCCATGATTTCCTTCAAGAATTATTCCAGAAGTGTCCTCAGGAATTACTTCAGGAAATCTTCGAGGATTAACTTCAGTAATTCTACCACGTATTCCATCCGGAGTTCCTTCATGAGCTACTCCAGGGTTTTTCTATGGAATTCTCCCAGGAGTTCCTTAAGGAATTTCTCCAAGAGTTCTTCTATGAAACCCTTCAGGAGTTCCTTTAGGAATTTCTCCAGGAGATTCTTAGGGATTGCTACTAGGAATTCTACAGGATTTTTTCAGGAGTAATTTCAAAAATTCATCCTGGAGTTTCTTCTAGAATGACTTCAGGAATTCCTTCAGGAAAATCCTTCAGGAGTATTTTCAGGATTTTTTTTAAAGAGTTCATTCAAAAATTCTTTCAGGAACTTTACCAAGAGTTCTTTCAAGAATTCTTCCAGGATTATCTTCAGGAATTTCTTCAGGAGTTCCTTCAGTAATACTTCCAGGAGTTCCTTAAGGAATTCCTTCAGGAGTTCCTTGATGAATTCCTTCAGAATATCCTCCAGGAATTCTTTTAAATGTTCCTTCAGGAAATCTTCCAAGAGATCCTTCAGGAATCCCTCCAGAAGCATCGCCTGGAATTCATCCATGAATTCCTCTAGGAGTTTCTCCTGGGATTACTCCATCAGTTCTTCCAAGAATTCCTCTATATTTTCCGCCAGGAGTTCCTTCAGAAATACCCTCCAAGAGTGATTTTAGTACCGTCAAGCTACCATTCACCGTGCGCTTAAGAAAAATCTACACTTCAAAAAATTATATAACTTGTCCCAATAATTTAATGCGCACTAAAATACCACTACGTAGCGTGCAATTATATTATAATTCAGGGAAAAATCTAAAACTAGTGATGCATAACAAAAAATTACATAAAAATTATGTTTGAAAATGTCATATTAAGGTCGCCTCGTACCGTTCTATGTTACCATTTACCGTGCACACTAGTGCACCATTCACCGTGCGTATAGTTTTCTTCATGATTTTATTTCGTATCTTGAAGAAACGTTGTTGATGGAGTAACTATGTTGCTAGTAGCGTGCGCACTCATTTTTAAGAGTATTCAAATCTTCGTTTACAATAAAAGCCATACAAAGTTTAAAAATTGACTAAATTATTATTTTTTCATTAAAGTCGTTATAGGAGGTTTGACTGTATTGTCCAAACCATCCCATATTCACTCAAACATTAAATATAAAGTTGTTTAATCACGACATAACAATAAATCTAATATTATTGAATAATGTCATGCCTTTTAAACTAATGCACGGTAATAGGAACCATATATATTGAAAAGGGTCCATTCACCGTGCATTTGGGTTTCGACTGAGGCACAATAAAAAAATCTAATTCGCATTAAATCTCATTGCTCATATGATGAAATACATCTTACTAATAGTATCCGCAGTGAAAACTTGATGAATTTTACAAAATTCCATACTCTAACGTTAAAATGAAAAATGTGATTTTTTGGCGCTTCTACTAAAAGTGTTGAAAAATCTCATTATCGAACAGAATTCACATGATTTTGACTACATAAACTAGGTTCTTCAGAATGCTTTGTGACAAAAACTACTTCATTTTATCAGTTTTATCTTATTTTGCTGACAAAAGAATAATTTGTGAAAATTGTATGAATATTCTGTAGGAATTTGTATATGTGCACGGTGAATGGAGGCCGCACGGTGACTGGTGACTTAACGATACTTCCGTCAGGAGTTTCTTCTAGAATACCTCCAGGAATTCCTTCAGGAATTACTTCAGGAACGCTTTAAGAAGTTTTTTTTAGGAGTTCCTCCATGAGTTTCTTCAGAAATTACTCCAGTAGTTGCTTTAGGACTTTCTACAGGAGTTCCTCAGTAGTACCTCAAAGAGTTCCTTAGGGAATCCCTCCAGGAATTTCTACAAACATAAAAATAGAATGCCCTTCAGGAATTCTCCCAAGATTTCTTTCAGAAATTTCTCCAACAGTATTTCCTGGAATTTCTCCAGGAGTTTCTTCAGAAATACCTCAAGAATTCCTTCCGAAGCTCCTTCATGATTTTTTCCAAGAGTTTCTTCAGGAATTCCTCCATGAGTATCTCCAATTATGCGTCCAAGAGTACCTTCAGTTATAACTTCAGGAATTCTTTCAGGAATTTCTCTAAGAGGTCCTCCAGGAATTTTTCAGGAGATCGTTCAGGAATTCCTCCAGGAGTTCATTCAGGTATTCCTTCAAATTTTACTCCAAATATTACTCCAGGTGTTTCTTCAGGAATTTCTCCAGAATTATTTTTAGGAACTCCTCCAGCAGTTGCTTCAGGAGTTTCTACAAGAGTTTTTTTAGGAATTTCTCCAGGGATTCCTTCTGGAATTTATCCAGAAGTTCCTTCATGAATTGCTCCAGATGTTCCTTCAGGAATTCCTCCAAGAGATTCTTAGTGATTCCTTTTCGGAATTCTACAGGATTTTTTTTTCAGGAGTTCTTTCAAGAATTCCTCCTGTAGTTTCTTCAGGAATTTCTTCATGAGTTCCTTCAGGAAAATGTTCCAGGAGTATCTTCAGGAATTCCTTTAAGAGTTCGTTCGGAAATTCCTCCAAGAGTTTTTTTTCAGGAATTTTACCAAGAGTTGTTTCATGAATTACTCCAGGTGTTTCTTCAGGAATTTCTCCAGAATTATTTTTAGGAACTCCTCCAGCAGTTGCTTCAGGAGTTTCTACAAGAGTTTTTTTAGGAATTTCTCCAGGGATTCCTTCTGGAATTTATCCAGAAGTTCCTTCATGAATTGCTCCAGATGTTCCTTCAGGAATTCCTCCAAGAGATTCTTAGTGATTCCTTTTCGGAATTCTACAGGATTTTTTTTTCAGGAGTTCTTTCAAGAATTCCTCCTGTAGTTTCTTCAGGAATTTCTTCATGAGTTCCTTCAGGAAAATGTTCCAGGAGTATCTTCAGGAATTCCTTTAAGAGTTCGTTCGGAAATTCCTCCAAGAGTTTTTTTTCAGGAATTTTACCAAGAGTTGCTTCATGAATTCCTCCATGAGCATCTCCAGGAATTTTTTCAGGAGTTCTTCAGTAATACCTGCAGGAATTCCTTAAGGAACTGCTTCAGAATATCCTACAGGAATTCCTTCAGAAGTTCCCTCAAGAACTCTTCCAAAAGTTCCTTCAGGAATCCCTCCAGGTGTATCCCCAGGAATTTATTCAGAAGTTTTTTCAGTAATACCTCTAGGAGTTTTTCCTGGGATTACTCCAGGAGATCCTCCAGGTATTCCTCCAGGAATTACTCCAATTATTCCTCCATGAGTTCTTTCAAGAATTTTTCCAGGAATTTTTCCAGAAGATCCTTCAGGATTTTTTCCAAGAGTTCTTTCAGAAATACCCTCCAGGTGTTTTTTCAGGACTTACATCAGAAGTTTTTCCTTGAATACCATCGGGACTTCCTCCAAGAATTGCTTCAGGAACTCCTTCAGAAGTTCGTTCTGGAATTCCTCCAGAAGTTCTTTTGGAATTTCTTTGGAAGTTCCTTCAGGACTTTCTCTATGAGTTCCTTCAGGAATAACCCCAGTAGTTGCTGCACGAGTTCCTTGTCTTCTTTCTTCTTGTCTTCTTGTCTTCTTGTCTTCTTGTCTTCTTGTCTTCTTGTCTTCTTGTCTTCTTGTCTTCTTGTCTTCTTGTCTTCTTGTCTTCTTGTCTTCTTGTCTTCTTGTCTTCTTGTCTTCTTGTCTTCTTGTCTTCTTGTCTTCTTGTCTTCTTGTCTTCTTGTCTTCTTGTCTTCTTGTCTTCTTGTCTTCTGTCTTCTTGTCTTCTTGTCTTCTTGTCTTCTTGTCTTCTGTCTTCTTGTCTTCTTGTCTTCTTGTCTTCTTGTCTTCTTGTCTTCTTGTCTTCTTGTCTTCTTGTCTTCTGTCTTCTTGTCTTCTTGTCTTCTTGTCTTCTTGTCTTCTTGTCTTCTTGTCTTCTTGTCTTCTTGTCTTCTTGTCTTCTTGTCTTCTTGTCTTCTCTTCTTGTCTTCTTGTCTTCTTGTCTTCTTGTCTTCTTGTCTTCTTGTCTTCTTGTCTTCTTGTCTTCTTGTCTTCTTGTCTTCTTGTCTTCTTGTCTTCTTGTCTTCTTGTCTTCTTGTCTTCTTGTCTTCTTGTCTTCTTGTCTTCTTGTCTTCTTGTCTTCTTGTCTTCTTGTCTTCTTGTCTTCTTGTCTTCTTGTCTTCTTGTCTTCTTGTCTTCTTGTCTTCTTGTCTTCTTGTCTTCTTGTCTTCTTGTCTTCTTGTCTTCTGTCTTCTTGTCTTCTTGTCTTCTTGTCTTCTTGTCTCTGTCTTCTTGTCTTCTTGTCTTCTTGTCTTCTTGTCTTCTTGTCTTCTTGTCTTCTTGTCTTCTTGTCTTCTTGTCTTCTTGTCTTCTTGTCTTCTTGTCTTCTTGTCTTCTTGTCTTCTTGTCTCTTGTCTTCTTGTCTTCTTGTCTTCTTGTCTTCTTGTCTTCTTGTCTGTCTTCTTGTCTTTTGTCTTCTTGTCTTCTTGTCTTCTTGTCTTCTTGTCTTCTTGTCTTCTTGTCTTTTTGTCTTCTTGTCTTCTTGTCTTCTTGTCTTCTTGTATTCTTGTCTTCTTGTTGTCAATGTTTGAATTATATACTCAAATACAAATCTGACTCGTTCGACAAAGTCATCTAACATTCATATCCATCAGAAAAAAAACCAAGCTTTGCTAGAAAGAGTTGTGAAAACCCCACCTCCAAGAATGCTAGCTCGTTAGGAACCTCGGTTTCCAGTTTCCGCATAAACATATGCAAATTGGTGTTTCCGTTTCCTCCGAGTATGAGTCTGCGATTCAAATTCACAGAACTTTCCATACGATGCAAAGTATGTTTGAAGAGATGAATTCAAACGGCGATGCATGCATAACTTCTAGCCAGGAGCGTCAAAGTAACAGATTGTTACAAACCGAACAAAAAGTTTCGTTCGGTCGTTTGCCATTCGGTAATGGCTTTTTCCTGCTTATCAACCAACCGACATAACACGCTGATCAAAAGCCTGTCTTGTAGCGTGAGTGATTCCACTATGCTTGATTTTCTAAAGCGCAAACCATCTTTGTACACGCCACACACATGCACTCTTCAATTTCCACACTGTTGCATTTTTAATTTGCTAATAGCAGCGCTTAATTGTCACTTCCTAGACGCTTACTGTCATCAGCCATCGTCGTCGTCGTCGTTGTCCATGTTGGAACAAGTATCGCGCTAATCCCTATGTAAAGCATCATTAGAGATTCCCTTTCTCCTCAATAACGGAGCGGACAATTCTCTTACATCCATCGCGAGACAGCGAGGCGCCCACGGGATCCCCCACATCAGAATTCTTTTCTGTTTTCCCTTTGACTACTCTTGGCAAACACCAGCAGCAGCAAGCAAGCCAGCAGACAACGACGAACAAATGCACATCCGGCGAACAAGCAGAGTGTTTGGATGCACACATCTCGCAAGCAGTCCCGCCCGATTATCGCTCCACTCCACTATGGGCCAAAAATCAAAATTTCGTGACGAAATTCCATTCACTTCTATTATGATCAAAAACCAACCTACAACTAATACAAACCTAAATCGGAAATTGTTCTGTTATTGGAGAAACTATGGGAAAGCAGAAACATATGATACTTAATTCATTAAATATTTGATTTTAACGAATCAGTTGATAGGGGAATTTACTCTTGTCGAGAAATCTTGATTTATGGCACATAGTGCACTATCATACATTCGATCGTATTCATCGTTTTCCCCCCTTTGACTTTTATTGCGATTTGTGCATCTGATGAGCTTCTTTCCCAGCAGAATCGTCCTGGTCGTTTCCAAGTGCCAACCGTCGACACTCATGGTAATGGCCCCTTTCGACAAGCAGTCAGTGTTTGCCCCCGTCATATGGGCACACACATTGCCGCCACCCATCATGCACTCATAAGGTGCGATGGGATGGAATTGAGACATTATCCCAGTACATTCACATCTTCATCTTCTTGGCACTACGTCCCCACTGGGACAGAGCCTGCTTCACAGCTTAGTGTTCAGTGGGCACTTCTACAGTTATTAACTGAGAGCTTTCTATGCCAAACTTGCCATTTTCGCATTCGCATATCGTTTGGCGGGTACGACTATACTCTATGCCCAGAAAAGTGAAGGAAATTTCCATTACGAAAAGATCCTGGACCGTCCGGGATTCGAAGACAGACACCTTCAGCGTGGCTTCGCTTTAGAGATTACCACTCGACTAAGGAAGACCCCTACATTCTCATTATATGTGCGGTTCTTGGAACATTAAATGTGAGGCACTCTTCTTCCACGCTATTGGGTTCAGATGATTTGCGAAATGGAGTGATTTCGCATCTTCTTAGGGACGATTCAAATATGACGTCCATCGTTTTTAGGGATTTCTAGACCCTCCCTTCTCTGTCTCCCTTTTTCCAATACCTTATACACGTACTGTCACACTTTCGAAGACCCCCCTCCCCCAAATGATGAACGTTATAGCTGAATGACCCCATAAGCTGCATATTCAATAAGTTTGATGACACTTACCTCTGATCCCCTGACCACCAAACAGAGCCAGCTCCGATGCTGCTACGGACGATGATTGCACGTAGGTCAGCAGTAAGCACAGAAAGGGTATTCTTTCGAACCACCTGTAAGTAAAAGATAGGAAGAAAGGAAATTAGTGGATGGTAACACGTATTTCAATTTCTAAGACTTGAAGATTTATTCTCAAACATCATTATGTAATTCTGAGCATCAATTATCCTACAAAAACTCTTTAATCATCCTTCCATAGTCTCTAAGAAAAAGTTACAAAGTGTGACAGAGGGTCGTTTTCGACCCGAAAAGTCAAACAGCTTGCAAAAATCAGTGTGTTGACCCATTTCAGTACTGTTGGGTTTAAATTAAAGGCACACAGCTTCTAGCTTCAGAAATTCTCCCGTAGATCCGGAGTTGGTCATTGTGGCCACCGGGAACCTGCTGCATCTGTAAAAGTCCCTCTAGACGACTCTTACTTTTAAGACCGGTAGTTTTGTAGCCAAACAAGTAATCTGAACCGTCCTTCAGGTATTCACGTGGACTTGAATAGGGATTGTGTGCTTTTCGTCGTTGGCGATTTCTTGGAGATACCGATTTGGTTTTTTCGCTGCTGGTCTTTTTTCGTGCGCTCAACGACGAACCCAGTATCCAGAAGTTGTAAGTCCCAACCTGTCATTAGCACGATTCACTCCAAGCACCCCTTTCATGATCTCATCGTAGCTCAACTGCCTTCGTCTGCAATGTTACACTCTCCTCTAGAGCTTCCTGGGTCATCTTTTTCGGACCTCCGGCTCCGGAGCTGTTACACCTTTTCTGGCCACTTCGAGGACTCAGTCCCAAGTGGATCGTTCACAAAGTACCTTAAGCCAGCATTCAGATGACATCGCCGCCATACTGCCACATACCACTCCTTCTGCTCTTACGACAGGGCTTCCTAGGTTTAATGGATGAACGACCTTGGAGCTTCGACGCGCTGTTTTCTTAGCACCTAACCCAGGTGCCATTGCACCGATTGTTTTATTGCCGCCATAATCTGGCACCCCCGGGTTATCTTCCTTGGACATCCAGCCACTACTTACCAATACCTTGTTTTCCGAACACCTCAACCTCGACGGTTACGCTGCTGCCCTTACATTGGCATGCTCAGTTTCATTGCTTTTGGGTAACCACCACGGTTACCTCAACTTTTGAGTGTCCCGAGCACTTTAACCCAGAAGACAAGGATTATTGAAGGTTCCTCTCATCTTGTTCCGATGTAGTTCCCTCAACAAGCCTAATACCGCCTGCATCGTCAAGATCTCCGGAGCAGTGCCGGATTTGGGCTTCGGGGGCCCGGGTCAGATCTCATAAAGGGGGCCCCTTAATGCAGAATTCAGCACGTTTCGAGATTCCACAATTTAAAGTATTGAATTTGAGTTTTGAATGAGATGTTCGGTCTTAGCCCCAAACGCAAAGGGGCGTACGTTACATTTTGATCGGTTATTAGCAATATAAATTGCAAAAATTTCAACTTTTTTCAAGCCTCCCAAAAGTTTTTAGATGATTTTTCCGTCCAATGGGAAATATTTGATAATTTGAACAAGATTGGTCAGTTTTTTTGGCTTCTATATAATTTATATGGAGTGAAAAATTGCTGAGTAACTTGAAAGTCGTTTTTCAAAGCTTTCAACCCCTTTATGTAGAAAATTGCATTATGTCACTATTCTATTTTTTTTTTAGTTTAGGCAAAAGGAACAAAATAACTAGTTGATATAATGACAAACACGTTTTTCTAAATTGTATATGTAATGATCCTTTGTTCATTGAAATTTTAAAACACGAGCAAAAGTAGTATCAAGAATTCAACAATTTTGACTCAGACAGGGTAATGCTACTTTGGCACTACATAACTACAAAAAAACGCCCTTCTCTTCTCTAGACACTACATAACCAGGAGAGTCTCTGGCATTCATCATTATCGCAACATCGAAAGTTTCAAGATGCTAAACGAACCGATTATCTACTATGAAACCATGTAGGTTGTTGTGTACATTTTATATGGAATTTATAGATGGGCCAGTACAACCTCATCATCTACGGCATACAAAATAGAAACTAACTTAAAACTAACTATCGCGTCAATGTGTGTAAGTGTAAGGGAACACTTGAAGTTTCTTAAAGCATTCCAAATAAGTTGAAATTGTAGAGTTCGAATAGGAAACCAATAAACTCTTTGAATTAACGTTCAACGCTCCGTCATCGTAATCATCGCCATTATCAAAACTTCAAAAACAGTTTTTCTTTTCAAATCTCAAAATTATTCGATGAAAATGTATTAACTGTGTTTTGGTTGGAGAAAAGAATAAAGTGAACCCATTTTCCTGTAAATTTTCTTAATTTTAAACGAAAAAACTGCTTTTGAAAATTCCGAAATCAATGACGGATCCTGCCCCCTTAAACAGTATTTTCAGGGTTGGCTGTATTCTTAAGATCTTGTAATCACGTTAAGCGTAAAAATGCGCTTAACGTTTTTGCAGACACTAAAAAATAAATCATGAGATTTTATAAAATATTAAAGAATTTTATATGACTGAACGATACTGTGAGATTTATAGATCAGGAAAAGAAAAAAAAAATCTACTCAAATATTCTGATGTTGAATTCACCGTTAGAATTATATGTCCAAAGAGAAAACATTGAAAAGTATTTCACAACATTTTTTGTTTTGTTTTTTTTTTTGGTTCCTCGGGGGGCCCCTTTAATTGGGGGGCCCGGGGCATTTTCGGGCCTGCTCCGGAGTATCTCCAGGTCAAGACTTGCTAAATTGTTCCGCTCCCATGGGGAGGTATCATCCCCTTATTTCATTTCTGATCCCGGTTCCTCACACCAACTCTACCCGGTCTCACCAAGTTCTGCCTTCAGTGGAACATTAATGGCTTTTATCACAATCTGAGCAACCTAGAGCTTTTGACACACTTCAGTTCCCCCTGGGTTATTGCCCTGCAGGAGGTGAATCGTACGTCAACTACCGCTATAAACCGCTCATTCGGCGAACAATACAGATGGACAATGAAGAAAAACAGGAACGTGCCCTCGGCGTCTTGCTGAATGTCCCTTTGATAGAAATCGACAGTAAGGCTTCCCGACGATCATCCGGAGATAGAAGATAAACTAAGGTTTTGCCGATTCGTCAACATAAGATGCCGTTCACCATTAGGACGGCAAAGTGGTTATCATGGGAAGAATTTCTTGATTCTATGAATCCTTCCCAAAACTCGACAGATTTAAGGGAGGAAATTAACGCTTTTAGTGGTAAAAGGAAAATCATGCCATTGCCGAAGCACTAGGAAACTACTTTGGAAACCTAGTCAGTCTCGATGCATACGACCCAGTTTTCCGTCGTAAAATTACAAATAACCAATTCTGTTTATCCAATTTCGTGATTCCAGAGGACAATGACACCACTCCGATAAATTGCTCTTTCTCTATGCGAGAGCGTCGGGTCTAGTTCCAGTAAATCCGCCGGCCCTGATGGCATCGGCTACCCAATCATTAAAAACCTTCAACTCGGAGCCAAAATGGAACTGTTAGAGATAATAAATAGTATGTTGCACCAGCGCTTATTCCCGGACGAATGGAGAGAAAGTCTGGTCATCCCTATTCCCAAAAACAACGTAGCCTCTCGGAAAACATCCAAATCTTGGCCTATATATCTCACGTGCTGCCTCTCGAAGGTGGTCGAGAGGATGGTTAACCGAGCGGTTCAAAGAGCACACAATGGTCGGAAAAAAACGAAGTTTGGCCAAAACTCGTTTTATCGCCTTAATCGATGAAATATGTAATCTGAATATGTTATTTGACGTTTTTATTGTTTCAGAAGGGGTTATTCACATATTACGTAATTATTTTTTTAAGTTTTTTTTTTTATTAGAAATGCAATAAAATTTGGCTGAAAGCACAAATTTTGTTTGTATTTTAACGAGTTTGATTGAAATATGTTTGAAGAGTGGTTAAATATATTTTATTTCAACTTTGTATGAAAAATATCGTCAAAATGTATGAAAATATTGAATTATTCAAAAAGCTCCAACTTGCAAATCAGCAAATTTCTGCAAAAAATTTAAACGTTTTTTGTAAGATCTAAGGATACATTTTAAAGTGCAATATTCAAAATGGCGGCGACATGACGCGACAAGAGTTGTTTTTCATGTTCAAAATCATAAAAATTACTAAAGTGTAATATTGAACAATATTAAAGCTTCAACCAAATATTTTTTTCCATCTTCATGCTTGATACAAGTGTTGAACCATAAGCTTTCAGATAGTGCGTAACTCTAAGAAAATATTGCATTCCTTAAATATGCATTTTGTACTTTATTTTATTGTTACATTTTTCAATTTTTTGACTTATGTCAGTTTGACGTCATAAAAGTCAAAGAAATTTAAATTTTAGTTAAACTTCAACCAGGAATCATAATAATATAATACATGAGGTATATTTTAAAATGATAAAAACCATAAAAATCTCAAAAAGTGTTTGGGTAGTTTTGGCCGCTCCTTTATATGGAGCCCGACCATTGTGGAGCAGCTCGAAGCGGATGGTAGCCTCGGGCATTGACAGCATGCACAGAACAGATAGCAAAGATGACAACAAAAACAGCTGCCAAAATTAACGCGAACACTAGCGCACCTTGTGGCGGCGGGCAAGCTTTTTGACACAGTAAATTTTTCGAAAAATGTACTGAATTAGACAAGAAAACTCGTATATTTTTTTTTAGATTTTTACTCCAAGGTTGTTGGAAAAAAGGTAGTCTCCAGAAAGAGTTGAATATTTTCATTGAACCCATGATGACCATGAAATTTCAATCGCAATTCAGACATAACTTAAATTTTACTTATCTAAAAATTCACAATTTTTACACACATTTTTTTTAGTTATCGCAAATATCAAATTTTGCAAAAAAAAATCATTTTTCACTTTTAAAAAATTTTAAAAAGAAGCAGTTTTACTGAAAAAAGTTATACTACAACCCAAATTTATGATATTTGTTATATTGCACTTAATCAATTCATTTAAGAATGATTGCTTATTCAAAATATTGAAATTTTTGTCTAAAGCCTGAATACGTCTAAAGGAATTGCTAAAGAAATTTCTCACCGATTCCTTAAAGAAATTTTCTACAGCAACTCCCATTTGAACTGACAGTTCTTTTCAACTGCGTACTGCGATCAGAAAAAAGCGCCTTCTTGATCGATTCCTTGCAGAAATTTCCCATGCATCAAGATAGGCCGATAAATTACTTGTCAGCAGCGAATCAGGCTTAAATCTGAGTTTTGTTTTAACTCAAAATTTTGATTATGCAATGTTGGTAATATCCAACTGAGCTAGTTCAAAGTTTTTAGGGCGAATATTTTGTGCTCTCGCGTACGCAGCCAGAGAGCTTTCGCGTATGCGGCCAAGCAACTGGTACACGAGGTAAATAAATGAATGAATGAAAACGGAAACCTCTGAAAGTATGCAAAAAATGTAATAAAATGATACAGATAGTACTTCTCCGTATCAGACATATTCGTTTTGGTAGTTTTCATCCTTTTGAGGACTTGCAATTGCCACATTTGGATCCTTGTTTTATGATGATGAAATTCCTCATTTTGCGTCTCGAACCTGCGACACCCGTATTGTTGAGTTGTTGTCCTGCTCCTTTGCTCCTACGGCCACATAAGATGAATAGTATTGGAAAGAAAAGTAACCAATTTAAACCATCACTAAGGAATTTACTTATTTTTTCTGCTTTTGTAAAACGCGAGTCTGGTTGAACACCGGAATTCGGTAATCGTTTCTCCTCCTCAAACGTCAGCCATTGCACTGAGTTTTATTTCGTCCATTTCATGCGCATTTTGAATGGCGTTCAAACCGTTGATTTTAGCAATATAGTTTGTTTGGAGAAGTTTCTTGGTATATTAAAGCGCATCTCCTGATGAAAAAAGTTTTGTGATCAATCCACCTAGCAGTGAGATAGAAAAACTATGTTTTCAAAACATTTAGATAGACATATGGTGTCTTCGGCAAAGTTGTAGAATTGGCAATTTGAAACAACTTTGTCAAAGACATGATTTTTCTATCTCTTATACTTTTTGAGATATATGCCGTTGTATGTGAATGTCCCCTTAGAATCATATTTTTAATAATAACTTTTTTCCAAGAATTTTGCCATTTTTTGTGTTTTCTACAAAGTTACGCTATCTTTGGAAGTAACAAAGTTATTAATGAATTACTCTTTTTTCAAGGGGTAGTTTAGGCCCCTATAACTGCCTTCGGCGCAAAATGGCACAGATAACTCTTACAAATCATAAAAGAGCCATATCTTCCCTTTCGGCAGATAATTAAAACATTTGTCTATAAGCGTCTTTTCGTGAGTTCTAACTATTGAACAAACAAACCTTATTAAAACGTTTTCTACCGACAATTCCTTTACTTTAAGAGATAGAGAGGTGCAATGCTCAGCAAAAACACGCGTCTTAAGATAGGGGGAAATGGGGCAGTTTGGCCACCTTTAGAAAAAGTCTATAAAAGTGCTAAAAATGTTATGGAAACTTTGGGTTTTTGCGTGATTTCCAACAATTCTTAGATCAATACACTAGATCTGTATGATTTTCGTTGTCTTATAAAATTCCCGAATAAATGAGAGATTTTTCAAAATTTGTAATTTTTTGAGTGGATTTTTTACCGATGGGGTGAAATGAGCACCCTATTTTTGGTTGTATAATTACCTCATATAACCTAAAAAATCAACTATTTTTTTCACTACACTTGAAAGTTATTAATATTTATAAACAATCCGTGCAAAAAGATTGAATTTTAAAAATCATTCTAACAGCCAAATTTTATCATTCTAAAATGATGGATTTTGAAAGAGCCATTTGGGGCAATATGGGCAGTTTTTTAAACTTAATTTATTTCTTTTTCTTTGAGTTTAGAACACTGACTTGTAGCATGTCTATTGCTACATTTCTATGTAAGCTTTGGGCTTGCATGTTATTTCAGATGAAATTTCAAGAATTTAAGCAGTTTTCAAGGGGTGCTCATTCCACCCCATTGGCCAAACCACCCCGACTTCCCCTATCTAACAACATTGTAGAAGACATGCAAAATGTTATCATGTTGTCAACGACGAAATAAAACACAGTGCTGGAAAGTGGATCTGATACGCTATACAACGTGTTATGCCGGGCATTAAATCTAAGGACTAAGGACATCTCTAAGGACACTCGTCTAAAAATTTGAACATCAGACGGAGGTTTCTGCTTCATTTACATCATAGCAATCCTTTGGTGGAGAGCAATAAACAAAGCTCGATACATTGGGATTGAATATTGAGTCCATTCACTAATTTCACAACGCCGAAAATGGCCATTTCCGAACCCACCCACCCTCTTGTAACGCGTTTTGTATGAGTAATCTAAAAAATGTATGAGCAGTAACATCTTAACGACAACGAATTTATTTTAATATTGATTAAATATGTGAAAACACGGCAGATTGTAAATAAAAGACGACAGAGTGTAAATCATACTAAATCATACTGGCAACTGAAACGGTTCTACAAAAAATCACTAATACTGGATTTGTAGTGACGTTTTAAACTGGCTTTGAACAACGATCGATTATTCAGAGTTTTTAAACTTTCAGGAAGTGCATTATATTCCGTAGAAAGAAATTCTCATTTGGCCTAGACAAGTACTGGCTCGTGAGCGCAATAAGTTATTTGCATAACGAGTATTGTGTTCATGATTAGAAACAGTGAAGCTGATGTTCTGATGCATATTTGGTTTTTTTCAATATATCATACATAAACAAGCATGTTTGTAACTTACATAAGCCACGTAAAGGAAGGATGTTCTGCGAAACGTTGGAGTAGAGCTCAACAGTGGGAAATAGTTGCGGTAAATGAAAAATGATTTTGAGGCATCTATTCTGCAAAACTTGAATTTTTTGAAGGTTTGATTTGCTTGCATGACCCCAAACAATAATGAAGTACAACAGATGTGAGTGGATACAACCGTAATAAAAACTTAACAGTGTATGCTTCGGTACAAATGTTTTCACGCGATGCATTAGACCACAAAGGGAAGCAATTTTATTTCGAAGATGCTCTATATGCTCTTTCCAGGAAAGGGTGGCATCTAATATCAGACCAAGGTATTTGAAATTTTTCACTTTTTCAATCGCTGTTGTTCCCACAATAGGGTTGTTGTGTGATATCATTTTTTTCCTCGGTGAATGAAACAAAATGTATTTTGTTTTTGACAAATCAAGGGAGAGTAAATTTGTATCGTAATATCTTACAAGCAAAAGCATGTCGTGATTGATAAAATCTATAATGCATGAAGTTTCAAAATGAGGATAAAACAGTGCTGTGTCATCAGCAAACAGCCTTGGAGTGCCCTTCAGTGGCAAGTTTCCAATATCGTTTATGTATAAGAGAAACAAAAGTGGCCCAATGTTACTTCCTTGTGGAACCCCAATGTTAACAGTTTGAAGAGAACTTTGCGCATCTTGTAACATTACGAATTGTTGCCGATCACACAAGTAGGTTCGAATTATCTCCAACCCTCGTATGCCATAACTTTCCAGTTTTTGTAGAAGAATATCATGATTCAACGTGTCAAATGCTTTTTTCAGGTCGATGAATAAGCCTCCAACAGTGAATTTGTTATCGATTTTTCTGATCAAAAAATCAACAAGCTCTACAATGGCAGTAGACGTACTGCAGTCTTCTCTAAATCCAAATTGGAATTTATTTAAAACATTATATTTGTTCAAAAAATCTGTAACTCTGCTGACAAGCAACTTTTCAAAAACTTTACTAAATACGGACAACGTTGAAATAGGACGATAATTACAAGGATCAGATTTGTCACCGAATTTGAAAATAGGTGTAACTTTAGCCACTTTTGAACAATCTGGATATTTACCTTGTATAAGTATTTGATTGAAGAGTTCCATGAAGATATGTGAAAACTTGTTAGTATTATATTTAATGATACTGGAGGGAAAGTTATCTGGTCCACAGCTTTTTCCTTTACGATGCGCGGACTAAAGGACAGCATGCAGACCTCATTTCGCTGGATATCTCCAAGGCATTCAATAGAACATGGACGCCTTTGGTACTAAAACAACTAAAACATCGTGCGCATGCAACCATCTGCCGCTAAGCGAGTGCTTGCGCTTCAAAAACAGCTGGAAACGATAGGGTCGCTTTGTTTGATCAAGCAGATCGAATCCTCCGCGAGATTGCAAATTCCAGTCTTCTCCCTGTGGGTAGAGTCCGCTGGCATGGAGCGAGCACTTGGAAGCTTATTCAAGTTGCGGACGCGTATTCTTTATCCACCATCCGAAAGTTAAGGACTTCCGACGCTCGATAACGCTAAAAAATCATACAGAATGATTTATTTTGTATGGTCCAAGCTGGGTTATACTTCACTGAGGCCTTAAGTGTCAGTAATATGAATCAAAGCGGTACTCCCTCCAAACATAGACGAGCAGATACAAAAGACTTTTCGTAGTGGTTACGACTCCACGGTACTTAGAACGTCCGTACTGGAGCTCCTGTGGACTAAATACCCAGAACACATACACCGTTACACAGACGGCTCTCTTTCCCAGCGGGGAGTAGGTATTGGTATCTCCGGTGCTGATCTGACACTCTGTCAAAGTCTGCCAACTGAATGTTCGTTTTTCTCTGCCGAAGCAGCGGCCATCTTTTATGAAGCCATCTTACCAGCGAGTTCTCCAATCCTCATCCTCACTGATTCCGCCAGCGTCCTGTCAACCTTACAGTCTGATCGGCCGTCCCACCCGTGGATACAGGGTATACGTGCCCATACTCCTGGGACAGTCACTTTCACCTGGATTCCTGGGCATTGTGGTATTCAAGAAAATGTGGCGGCAGACTTATTAGCTGGTACAGGACATCAAATGTCTCTCTTTACCCTCGCTGTTCCACCCTTAGACGTAAAACGCTGGGTTGCTGAATCCATCAGAAATTACTAGGCCCAAGAATGGCATCAAAATACCTTGGCACAGCTTCGAAACATACAGAAAGTTACTTCTAGCTGGGAAAATAACTCCTCGTTCCGCGACCAGCAGATTATTTCACGCCTTAGGACCGGACATACCCGTTTTGCCTACAATTTTGATGGCAGATCTTTCCGTCAAGAATGTAATCTTTGCGGGGTACACAACTCAACAGAACACGCAATCTGCCACAGCCCTCTTTACGAACACAACAGAAAAACAAATAACTATTACGTTTTCGGCTTACAGAAGTCGTCGGCCCAGCGAAGGCGAACGTACCCTATTTAAAAGTGGTGTTGTCCATCGCCCAACGTCTAAGTTTGTTTGAAAGTTCATTTGTAACAGATCCGTCCTAGCCTTTTGCTAGCCGGCTTCCAAATTGCAGGCCATTCTTAGCAGTGTGTTTGTAAAATCATTTTAATTGTTAAAAACCCACAATGGTGAGTCCCCTCGGTAGGTCTCAACAGCTGACCCCTCTGGCCATCCTTCTCTACCCCATTTTCATGGGATGCCCATCCGGCATTCTCTTGGGGCACCCTTCCGGTGCTCCTAGTCAGGTGAAGAACTGGCCATATGTCAATGTGCTAAAATTCATCTTAATAAAGGAATGAAATAAAAAAGCTGGAAGGATACGCTGGGCAGGGCATGTTGCAACAATGCCGGACAACAGCTTTGCAAAGATGGTGTTCGCTTCGAATCCGGTCGGAAGAAGAAGGCGTGGGGTGCAGTGAGCTAGGTGTATTGAATAGGTGCATCAGGACCTGGAGAGCAGCCGAGGATGGGGAGAGGCGGCAATGAACCGAGTGAATTGGCGAAATATTGTTGGCGAGGTTTTATCAAATTGATTGATGTAGAATCAAATGAATAAATAATAAGAATCGTTCATTTGAAATTTAATTAGTCTTAAAAGAAGTTAAAACGCAATCAAAGTTTAAAAAATAGATATACGATTGAGAACCACTGCTCTCCCCGAGTGGATCACTCGTAACGCAAACGCTCAAGCATGTCGAAGATCAATCGAGCATCGTCGTTCGGTTTGCACAGTTGTCACTAAAACAACATACATATAAGCTCAATTTGTGTGTCCCCATAACCCCCTGTTGCGATGTGGATGAGCTCCGTCCAAATATTGGCACAATTATGAAAGAACCGAAAACCAACATCTCAATTAAGATTTGTTGTTCTGGTACACTGAAAACCGCGCGCGATTGTTATCTTTGCCGAATCGGCACAAGTGCTTTTTTCGCTCTCAAAGAGGTCAGTTTACTTGAGATGAGAGGAGTCGCGTGTTTTGTCACTTAACCCACTCAAACGAGCGAACGACACGAATGAATGCCAAGTGAATCTCTTCACCAACGTATATCTTCCATCATCCAATCGGATCTTGCTCATATTCTTAATTGCTTAGCGTAATTGTACATTAGCCGGTTCGTGTTTGTTTCGTTCATCAACTGATTTGAGTGGCTCAGATGAGATATGCGTCCCCGAAGCAGCTGGTACGTGTGAACGATCAACAAAACGGTTTGACATTTAAGGGCACTTCGGAAGGGTTAATTGACTTGGACAAGTTGATACTTGATCCGGTGTGGGCGAGATATGATTTCTGACTGTGCGATTATGATTGATGGGAACATTTCACTCAGAGTTTGTCAATTGTACCGTTTGACGGGGCTTCTTTTGACTCTATTTAGACGTTCTTCAACTTTGAGGTTTTGGGCTCTTGGAAGCCCTGTCTGACGGTATGTCAAATGTAGGCGAATTGAGGATGTAGATTTTAGAAGAGCTATTAATTTCCTAGATTGTTTTCGAAGATCATGAACGTGACTCAATTCTCGTTGCTCGATTCAGTACTCCATAGATCACACTTTCCGTACGTGATTCTCTTACTCAACTTCCACCTAAACGCTTAATCAAAATTTACAGCCTGTCTGAAATCGACCACACATTTTCCCGTTTACTCGCCCAGAATGTGCGTGTCCATTAAGATAGAAACCTAGAAACAGATGCCTTCTATTCTCTCAACTTTCGGCACTTGCTCAATTTTAAACTAAGCCCCAATGTTCCCCGCTTAGTCATAGATTGTGGGTAGCATAAATTTCAACTTCAACCACTACCACCAGAAGCAGCTCAATTTCATTTTCACAAAACCGAAACCAAATGGCCTTGACATAGGCGGGAGGGAAAATTTTTATTGTTTCCGCAGTTTTCCAGCTCCCAGTTTTCCCTCTGCAGTATCAATGGAACACAGCTGCGCGCAGTCGAAATAATTTAAACGGTTGTGACTAATGTGTCTGCAAGGCCTGTCCTCGTTGCCGTTCTGGTGGGAAGGAAATTGGTATCGTTTCGGAAACGGAGCTCTGGGAGCATTTATGAATGAGCCGGAGAAGTTTTCCGTCGACTCGCGGGTAATTGGAGGCATGGTGGGGGTTTGCAAATTTGGACGTAGATTTCCAACCGACAATGTCGGAGGATATTTAGGGGCAGACTGGTTCACTTGACAGTAATGTGAAACACAGACATAGCGAATTGGAAATCACTGCCCTTAAGCAGTGTGAACTTTTAGTACTAAAATGACTGTTAATCAATTTGCAATGAAATTGAACTCAAATGCCAAAATTCGCTTGATATTGTGAATGAAATGTTCCACTGTTGCAAAACATTGATTCACTTGTAAACATTCTCATATATTAAAAAATATTGGACTGTCCTTCAAGGTTTGTTCCAATATATGACTTTTTGAATCGAAAAAATATGTTGAGCTCTTTTCGTTTTTGGGTTCATAAATATTCAGCTCTGTACATGACTTCATAAAGGAATCTTAGTTATTCAAGCTCTAGATCTAGGATTCATGCGTCTGCGCCACACACTACTTCCGAGTTTCCCACCGAACATTGTCCGCAGCACTTTACGCTCAAAACAAATTCTTCAACAACTTCAAACACATCCCCATCAAACACTACCTCAGCACCTACACCACCAAGCCTGGCTCTATCTCTACCTGCAACGAATCTATGACAAAAGGTCGAAAGGACAGAAAGTCGAAAGACAAAAGGTAGAAGGCACAAAAGGTCGAAGAATAAAAAAGGAGAGATAAAAGGTCGAACGTTTCATGCAAAAATAAGGTTTTGACGGAAAAAAATGTATGGAAACTTTTTTTGGCACGGCCGTGTAAAAAAAATCCATACTTCGTTTTAGTAAAATCAATGATCAAGCTCGCTGTCTCCTTCTTCAGATGCACGAAGGCCTTCTCCACTAACCTGCGATCGATTTCGATAAGGTCGACCGTGTGATGATAGTGTCGTTTCTCTGCACCCCAGATCTCCTAACAGCACCCTTGAGTGCAATGTTGAACAGTAAATTTGAAAGTGCGTCTCCTTGCTTCAATCCGTTAAACGCTGCAAACGAGGTTGACACTTCATTTGCGATCCGAACACTTGATTTCGAACCATCCAGCGTTGCACGAATTAGCCTTATTAGTTTCACCGGAATGTTCAGACATTATCTGCCACCGTTCATTTCTCTCCACTGAATCGTACTCTGCCTAGAAATCAATGAACAGATGGTGGGTCCGTAAGTTATAATAACGAAATTTATCTAACATCATATGTTGTCGATCGGCCCTCACGAAAACCAGCATGGAATTCGCCGATGAAGAACTTCTCGAGCGGTCTCAGTCGGTTAACCTTCTTTGTGCATTGGGGTCATTTTTAGCCAATCTGCACGGTAAAGGAGCTGTGACTTTGTAGAGAAAAGAGATAAAAATCTAAAATATTCGGACTTTTCCTAACCTCTGAAAACAATCATTTTTATGCTAAAAGAAGCTTTCAGCATCCTCTAAGGTCAGCGCTACAAAAACATGACTTTGAAACGCTCTGATAAATCGTTTTTTTAGCTTTATATGAAACTCTTTCGAAGATTCATCCAGGGATTTTATCAGTAATTCCTCCAAAATAATCTGTTTCGTAATCTCTGGCGGTTTTCTCGAGATTTCTCCAGGAAGAACTTTTGTTCGCTACCAGATTCTCTTGGCCGGTTCCGATAGGGCTCCAGAAATACCTTCAGCCATAAGTTCAGGAATTTCCTCCAGGAGTTCTTCCTGGGATTCCCAAGGATTTTTCCTGGAATTTTTGCAAGGATATTTCTGTACCTATTTCGCCAGGAGTTACTGACGTATTTCTGCCAAAATGCCTCCAGTAATTTCACCAAAGATTCTCCAATAATATCTTTACTGAGATTTGCCCAGGAATTTATCCAAGGATTCCGCAGGCAACTTTTCCAGGATTTTTTGCAGAGATAACTTCAAGGACTGCTTCAGAGATTCTTCCAAAGATTCTTTATGCGATTTATCGTAATAAATCTCCAAAAAAATCCGGAAATATTTCTAAGGATTCTTCTAGGAAAATCTCTAGAGAGATTTCTGCAGAGATCTATTCAAGGCTTTCTCCAGATTACACTACGAAAATTTCTCAGAGGATTACTTCAGACATTCCTCCAAACATTTCTCCACTAATTTTTCAGGTAGTCCTCTCAAGATTGCTTCAAAAATTCTTTCCGAGATAACAAAAAACAGCTTCATAAATTCCTATAGAGATACTAATGATTTTTCCAGGTAATCATTCAGGGATACCTTTGAAATTACTCCAGAGATTCGTTCTGGGCTTCCAAATAATCTTACGGGTTTCGTCTAAAAATTTCTCCCTACATTCCTATAGAGATTCACTCATGAACTTCTCCAGGGATTTATTAAAAAAGAATAAGAAGTCCTTAAGCATTTTCACCACGAATTTTTTTTAGAGATTCTTTCAGCAGCTCCTTTTCTGAAGAAGTTTTTGTAAAAAAAAAACCTGGATAAGTTCCTGAAGAATTCTCGAAGTAAACCTTGAAGGAACCTCTTGCAAACATTTAGAGTAATCTCTAACGGTATCCCCGGTGAAATTCCTGGAAAAAAAAATCCTGGAGAAATTCTTGCAGGAGCCTATTTTGGGATCCCCGAGGTAATCTCTGGAGGAACCCATGAACAAATAATTGGAACATAAATATGCTTCTCGACTACGCAGTATTGATTTTTTCAATGACTGTTTTATAATGAAAACTGCATTGACTAAAAGCATATTTCATTAAAATATACAGTCGATTCTCTTCCAGCTCATCCTTGAAACAATTTCGAAAGGAATCCATTAGAGAATTTCTGAAATCTTTGGAGGAATTCTTAAATAAAAAGAACACAAATCTCTGCAGGAATTTATGAAGGATTATCTAAATTAATTACTGAAAAACTCCTCTATGGAGGAATACCTAGAGAATCGTTGGGGGTATCACAGGAAGAATCACCATAGGGATTTTGCTGATGGAATCCCTAGAGAAATCCCGGAAATATCCCTTGTAGAGATTTTTCTGAAGATTTTCCTTGAATTATCTTTGGAGGAATCTTTGGCGAAATTTCTGTAGAAATCTCAAGTGGAATCTCTGAAGGAACCTATGTAGAGATTTTCCAAAAGATGTTACTAGAGGAATTTGTGTATACATTTTCCCAATGTAATCCTAAGAGAAATTTTTAGCAGAATTTTTGCTGGAAATCTTGCAGGAATTCATCGGAAAATCTCTGGAAGAATTCCAAGAGGAGCTCTTGGTGGAATTGGTGGATGTATTTTTGGAGGGCCAGAACGAATATCTCGAGAAATTTCTGACGAATTCCTGTAGGATTATCTCGAATTATCCTTGCAGTCAGTCATGTAATGATTTTCTTGGTGATAATTCTGGGAGAGATCCTGGATGAAGTTCAAGTGAGGAATTCGTCAGTTGTAGAATACCTGGAGGAATTCATGATGAAATCCCTGGAGGAATTCATTGTAAAATCTCTGGAGCGAATCGTGGAAGAATTCCGAAAAAAAACTCGGGAATAGTTCCTGGACGAATCTTTGGAGAAATATCTTGAGTAATCTTTGAAGAGTCCTAATTTAAAAAAAATGAAAAATTCTCTACAGGAATCTCTACCAGGAAAAATCGCTTGAAAAAATTCAGAAAAAAATCTCCGTAAAAATATTGGAGTAGAGTAAAGTGGGGCAAAAGTTCGAGGGGCAAGAGTTTCTTTTTGAGATTTCTAGCTCAAATCAAAACTTAGAAATGTCATGGTGGTTCGAATGCTATTCAATTAAGAGACTTTCACTCCAAATATCATAAAAATCGATTGAGATTTGGAAAAGTTATGGCTATTTGTTGTTTTTCGACGTAAATATTGTAATATTTGGTCAAACTTTCGATGCATGGAACCAAATGAAGATAAAATATTTTTCAATATTTTATGTAAGGGCGTTTCTAGGCCTATCATAAGGATGCTTTGACGTGGATTAGTTTTTCCATAAATAGTTGGAATCAACTTTTGGCCCGTAGCGGGGCAAAAGTTCGACCCATGTATAAACCCACGGAAAATTTTTCAAATTTCCTGAAATCTACATATTATCTTCAAATTTAGCGAAATTTGCCTGATCGTGCGAAAAATGTCACAAAAATTTTACATTTCCCTTAGTTTTGCGAAAAACGGTTATTTTTTGGGTGTATTACAATTAACACGGTTTTGGGCATTTTTTGATGAAAATTTAGTGTGTATTTTTCGGCAAACATAAGTTTACGGCTGGTAGAAAGTATGCCTGGCATAAAAGTATTGATATTTTGTGTTTTAGCCAACGAACTTTTGCCCCACACTAGATTCGAACTTTTGCCCCACCGGTGGGGCAAAAGTTCGAATAAGACAATACATTTTGAAACTGTTATAACTAAAAATGGGTAAATATTTTGACACAAGTTTGTTCAGCAAAGTTATAGCCAATATGATGAAGGTTCGCTGCATGGTATTTGTTTTGTTTCATCTGCTATGATTTTCCTGGAAACTTTGATTATACCACTAAGGTCGAACTTTTGCCCCACCTTACTCTATTCCTAGAATTATTTCTAAATTAAATCCACAAATCCAAGGAAAGATTTGACTGAAGGAATCTAGGAAATAATCAATGGAGACTTTCCTGCAGGTAATCCTTGCGAAACCTCCAAATAAATGAATATCTGTAAAAATATCCCTGCAAAAAAAACCTTCGAGGAATTCCTGGAGGGACTCCTATGCGACTTGCTCAAGATATTCCTGGAGCGCTATCTGAAACGGTCTAAAACGTCTTATAACGAACAAAAGTTCTTCCTGGAGAAATCTCTGGCGAAACCCTTTATGGAATTCCTGGAGACTCAAACGTTTATATCATTGGAGTCCAACGGCTTTCTAGGGTTATGTTCTAGGGTGTGTTGATCTGGAAACCTAGAGATCAACACACGTAACCAGTAATTTCTTGGTCAACAAGGCTCATACACTTATGGTAAACTCAGTTTAACATTTTCCGGTAATGACTGAACTCCTTTGAGGAAAGGTCTTTGGATCTACCAGTTAATGTGTGTGTGTTTTACAGCCAAACAGGTTCTATAAATATATCCCACTAAGTTTCAAAATCAAAGATTTTTACGGTTCCAAAAACGCTTATCAAAATCTTGAGTTAGTGAAAGCTTTCGTACCTACAGATGTAATTGAAGATCTTTCAAATGAGCTTATACTGGTATAGATCTTATTCATAAATCCAAGAAAGGTCACTGTTTACGCTTGTAGGTCTTAAGGCCTGTGATCGAGATGTTTTCTAAACTTGACGAAACATGAGTTCACGAGCCTATTTGTGTATAAATGTTGTCTATAAACCTTCTAAAAATCAAAGGAGGTTTAGGATGACCTTCATTAGTCGCTGAACCCAAAACTTGATAAACCTAATTATATGAACTCTTCAATTTCAAGGTTTTGAAAGGTTACTCATTGTACTTATAGATAAACTGTACTCAAGTAGTTCTTGAATAACTTCATATAGTCGTTAACTCAAATCTTGGCAGAGAAGAATTGTATAAGCCCGTATAGATATCGCCCACATTAATCCTCCGAAAGATCACTGATTAAGCTCGAAAATCTGTAGGTCTTTACTCAAAGAAAGGGCTTGTTGTATAACCTTGAACGGTCGTTGAACTCAAAACTTGGCGAAGTATATGTTCGTAAATCAATATAAGTATAGATCTTGTTCATAAACCTTCGAAAGATCACTGGTTACGCTTGTAGAATTTAATGTGGTTTTAGATAACCTTGACAAGCTGTTGAACTCAAAACATGGTACAGCCTATAGCTGTATGGATATCATCCTAGCTTGAAAGATTCTGAAAGATCACTCTTTACGCTTGCTGATCTGATGACCTATACATCAAGTAGTTTTTTGGTAACCTTAAATAGTCATTAAACACAAATTCTGGGATTGTGCAATTATTTAAGCTCGTATTGGTATTAACCTGGCTCCCAATTCTTCGAAAGGTCACTGGTTGCGCCTGAAGATCTGTAGGCCTGAATTCCATGGAGTTCTTGGCTGACCTAGATCACCAAGGCAAATCAGCATACTGATGATACACAAACTCAATCAAACAAATCTTGCTTGTAGTCCGTTTAATAATTGTATAAGAAATTTCGTATAAATGAATTATCTTGAGGACTTGAATTTCATTTACGTAACAATAACTCAATTTACAATACGTACACCTGAATTTTATACATACGCTTGACCCGTACTGATACACCCGGAGATCACCACAGCAGACAGAATCACAAATCGACCACGTTCTGATTGATGGACGGCACTTCTCCGACATTATCGACGTCAGGACCTATCGTGGCGCTAACATTGACTCTGACGACTATCTGCGCCCAAAACTCTCCGTTGTTAACAACCTACGGTGCCGACGGCCGCCCCGTTATGACCTAGAGCGACTTAAGCAACCGGATGTCGAAACTGCGTACGCGTATAACCTCGAGGCTGCATTACCGGAAGATGGTGAGCTGGATGAAGCCACTCATGAGGGCTGCTGGAGAACAGTGAAAGCAGCCATCAACGATGCAGCTGAGAAGAGCAGCATCGTGTAATTGGAGTCGACGGAACAATTGGCTCGACGAAGAATCAAAGCAGATTCTGGAGATGAAGAAAGCAGCGCGCGCGGTCATGTGGCAGCAAGGGACCCAGCGGAACTCGGAACGTTATAGACAGAAACGACAACAGCAGACCCGCCTCTTTCAAGAAAAAAAAACGCAACCTGGAGGAGACAGAGTGCGAGGAGATGGAAAAGCTGTTCTAGTCTCAAGAAACGAGGGAGTTCTTTCAGTAGCACATCGCATCCAGCAACGGCTTCGTGCTACGAGCCGAGATGTACAGAGACAAGTATGAGAGTTTGACGGATGAGCGTGAAGTGATCGAAAGGTGGAAGCAGCACTTCGACGAACACCTGAATGGCGCTAAGAGCACAGTCAATGCAGGTTGAGACAACGAATGTAATGCATTCGTCAGTACTGCATATGATGGAAACAAGATTAAGGAGATTAAGGATGCCGTTCACCAGCTCAAGAACAACAAAGCTGCTGGTAAGGATGATATTGAAGCTGAACTCATAATGATGGGCCCGGAAGCAGTGCTACGATCTGCCTTGGATCCTTGCTGACGGCTGATAATGACGTTAGACGTGCAATACGACGGCGCATCAACAGTGGAAGTCGGAACTGCTATGGCCACTACTAAATGTACCATGTACAAAACGCTCATAAGATCGGTAGTCCTCTAAGGGCATGGAACGTGGACGATGCTTGCGAAGGACCTGCAAGCTCTTGAATTCTTCCATTACTCCAGGAATTTCTCTATGGACATTTTCTATAACGATTTCTCCTAAAATTCTTCCGGACGCTTCTCCGTAAATTCCTGCAGAATATTTTCTACAGGGCTTTTCCCACAGCTTTGTACAGATGTTTCTCGAGACATTTGGCATTTACTCCCAGGGATTTCTCTAGGAGTGCCTACAGCCTCTACAGCGATAAGAGTCTCCAGAAATTCCTCTAAAGATGGCTCCACAGATGCCTCTGAGGATTCCTACATCAATTTACCCAGGTAATCCTTCAGAGATTCCATCAGATGTTTTTCCAAAGACTTCATATAAGAAAACCTTTACAAGGATTTTTCCTGAGATTTCTTAAGCATTTTTTCCAGTTTTTTTTAAGGAATTTCTCCAGAAAACTCTCTTTGTGGGTTCTGAACAGCTTCAGAAAAAAGAGATTTCCCCGAGTATTCTTCTATAGTCTCTGATTTTTTTCCAGTGCTTCTTTCAGACATTTAAGTAGAGATTCTCCCAGAAGTTCCTCTAAGGGTTACTTAAAGATTACTCCATGAAATCCTACATGAATTTCTCCATATTATTTTTCTAGAGGTCTAGGTAGGCTCTAGGCAGGGAATGTCCCAGGAATCCATTCATTTATGTTTCCAGGAATCCATTCAGGTATTTTTTTCAGGGATTTATCCAGGTATCTCTCCAACAAAAGCTTCAGAAGAAAAGTGTCTGGAAAACATCTTGGAGGAATCTCTGCATGAAATCTCGTGGTTATTTCTGATGTGATTACTGTTGGAATTTATGAGGAATTAGAGTACTCTATCCTTCGAGGTATCCACGGAAAAAAATATGTTTAAACCAATTTTCTAGAAAAATGGAAAATCCTCGGAGTAATTCCTATAGCGATTTTGAGAAGGTATCTCTCGGAAAATTCATGGGGGAGACTCTAGGGTAATTAGTGAAGTAATTGCATGTATAATCCTTGGAGAAATTCCTACAGGAATTCCTGGAGACATCTCCAAAACTATTCCTGGAGTAATTTAGGGAGTTTTACCTGCAAAAAACTCTGCAATTATCCTTGAATGAATTTTTTGAGAAATAACTTCAATAAGCCAAGAAGCAGTTGTAGCAATTCCTGAAGAATTCTTTTTTGGCAACTCTGCAAGAATCCTTGTAGAGATTTTTCGAGAGGAACCCTTCGAGTAGTCTCCAGAAGAATTTCAGGAGAAATCTGAATAAATCACTGGAAGAATTTCAGAAGAAATCTGAAATATCACTGGAAGACTCTATGGAGAAATACCTGTACCAGCTGCTGAAGGAACTCTTGGAGTGATCTCATTAAAAATATTGCCGAAGCAAACTATGGAGGAATCACTGCCTGGAGGTATTCCTACAGAAATTCCTCCTTTTTGGAATTATTATTTGATAAAATCCTGGAGAAACTTCTAGAAGAATTCCTAGAGGAATTGCTAAAGGTACTCCTGGATCCTTATATGAGAACTCTATGACAAAATCCCTGGTGGAATTCCTGAAAAAATCACTTTTTGCGTCACTGTAAGAATTATCTTGGAGGAAGTTCTGGTAGAACCTCTGCAGAAATCTTCGATAAAAATCCTGGAGAAATTATTTTCCAACACCAATGTTTTTATTAAACAATTTGACCAAGGAAAATGAACGATTCGGGTAACTTTCGTACTACACAACTTTCTTTGGTTGCCAGTAGTTCTCTATAGGCATGAAACGTGGACGATGCTCGAGAAGGACTTGCAAGCACTTGGAGTCTTCGAACGTCGAGTGCTTAGGACGATGGCGGTTTGTAGGAGATGTCTGCGAAGGATGAACCACAAGCCTTCTGCGGTGAACCCAGTATCGAGAAGGTGGCCAAAGCTGGAAGGATACGTTGGGCAGGGCATGTTGCGAGAATTCTGGTGTTCACTTTAGATCCGGTTGGTACAAGAAGGCGTGAAGCGCATTGAGCTAGGTAGGTGGATCAAAGGTACAGCGATTTGGCGAGCGGGCAGAACCGAGGATTGAGAAATGCGACCACCAACCGAGCATTGTGGAGTGAAATCGTTGATTTAGTGCTATCTGTTTAGATGTTAACTGAATAAATAAAATAAAGCATTAGTTCGCACAAACTTATTAATATTTGAAAATCTCAGAACAATAAAACTTGTGAATGATTCAAGGGAACACATTAATGGTTATATTCTTCGTACTGCTACATATGTCTAAGATATTTCTACTCGAGCTCACGTTAGAGTATAGGCCTAGATAAATAGATCAGTAATCAATGGTTTCCGGGAGCTTCGTTAATATTATTCAAACTCAAGAAGAATCAAATAACTACGATCCACAAAAGATTGAATTCTGACCATACCTAAGGCTATCAAAGAACACATTTGAATGTAGGCCTTCAGATCTACACGAGTCATTGGATACCTTTCTGATGTTAACAAATAAAGTCAATACCCAAAAAGGCTTTGTGAAGTATGTCCTATGAAGCTCTAAATTCATAGTTTTCTTGCGGTAATTCAAATATTTTCTTGCGTGCATGGCTTTGAATCTGCGAGCATAATTAGTAATTTCTTCAACAAATTTGAGTGAGGTTCATAACCAAGTTGACTCTAACAAATCATAATTCATCAAGTCTTGCGTCCAATAACTATCTTAAATTGTTCGAGAACTTAGTTGTGTACAGGACTTCGAACCAAATAAGTCAGCCTTGTTTCTATGGCATGGTGCATGCAGTGATTTAAGTTTTCAAGTGAGTCTGTCGTTGGGTCTATTACGTGCCAGTGTTTGGATTTTGATCCGAATAAGTCTATCGAATCATATTCGAAGAGTGTAACAGTTCGCGAACCATAAAAATTCGTGGAACATCGCATTCGGAGAGCCCTATGAATGTAAACATTCACTCTCTCGTTTGGTACGTGGAACGAGAGCATTCAAGAGCAGCAACCCACACAGACTTCAGCAGTATCGAGCCATTCGGGTGATTTATGTTTTGCATAAAATTGGTAATTACTTTCATATTTTATGGAATGCAGCCTTTAACAACCTAATTATAATGTATTAGATCATTGAACACCTTTTTAGTAGCAAACACAGCACGGGAAATTGAAAATATTCGCCTCTGTTTCTTGATCAGAATGAGAGTGGGTCAGCGAATGTTACAATTGTTGACACACAGTGATCGGTGACAAACAGTGGGTAGTATTTGTCTGTATTGTTTTCGTTCATGGCTCGTTGTCTTCCACGATAAATGTCATGCGTGTTGCAGGCGGATCAATGGGATGAAATTATGGCTCGTGTGTCAATGATCGTTAAATTTTCCTTGCTTGAAATATTTTCGGCACTGCAGTCTTACAACAGCAACATCGGATGAAATAAACCTGGAATATACTTACCGGTCCATTGCATACATGCCTCACCTGTCGAATCGCATCGACAAGGAAATAAGGAAAAACTATAAAAACATACGACTAGCAACATACAACTGGAAATCGGTAAGGAGTCTGTTCTCAAAAGTCAATGGTCCGATACCTGAAGAATAACAGACCGATGTCATCTACTCCATTCCATGCAACAACTGTCCAGCCTGTTACATAGGAATGATCACAAACAGGCTTAAAACAAGGATCAGCGGTCACAAAACCCACTACAACATCCTAGTTCGATTACAGCAAAACGGAGTAAGCAGCTCGGATCCACAAATCACCCAACTTCAAGAAAAAACAGCCTAACTGGAACACACCATCGTCGAACATCACCGTTTCAACCTAGAAAACACGAAAATATTAGACAAAACAAACAAATCACATACACTACCTTATCTAGAGATGTGTCACATCGTGAATAAATCTAACTGCATCAATCGAAGAACAGACACTGAAGGCCTAAATGCAATATATGCAGAAATACTCTACAAAGTAAGAAACATGCGAAGGAGAATCACAAAAAAAAACACACAGGAAACACAACGAACACGGATAATACACATACACACAATGTAATTGAAACACCACTCACACAAAGTTAACATAGCAGTATCAGTCTTGCAAGCGCGGTGATAAACCGTAACCGAAAGCGTAGAAAGGAAAAATTAGTTTAGATAGTTCTAAAACAAGCTTTTGTGCGATTAAGCTTTTATAGCTTCAAAACACAGTGCCGTACGAACAAATCGCGACGCATGCAGTAAGCAATGAAAAACAGTAAATTGTAAAAATCTTTAATTTTAAACTGCAATCTGTTTATAGCCATAGAGGACGCCATAACACCAAATTACAGACAACCAAATGTAGGACATTCAACACAATAACAAAAACACAAAATCCTGTAAGTAAAGTAGAGTGGGGCAAAATAAGAAGAAAGGGAAAACCGGAAATTAACATTTTGTAAATTTAAAAATTTTAGATCCCTTTGAAGAAGGTTAAATAAAATAACCAAAACGTCGGACGTAGGAGCAACACACGTGTTAGCTTTTTTTTAAGACTGCAGTGCCGAAAATATTTCAAGCAAGTTAAACCGTCCAGTCGTTAACAATAACCGTTAAATTTTACAGAGCCTACAACGTGCTTACTGAGGTTCCTCAGTGGAACGTGACAATGCATTAGAGATTATTTGGATAAGTGATTGCTCTGATGTGAAGAGGATCTTTTGTCTAGAAGATTTTTGCTAAAAAAAAACTGCGAATTTTATGTATGTACTCTTTAACGGTCCATAGCTTGATGGTTGCATGACAGCACGGGTAGCAAATACAAAAAATGATTTTTTATTTTCTAAACCTCTTGCAGAAATAAATTTGGATTCAGGTGATCAGCAAATATTTGCAATAAACTACGAGTTACTCTACGTGATTAGAAAAACGACAGTAAAGTAAACATTTGATGACATTGAGTCTAATGAAGACAGGAACACTTCAATCCAAGTTCAACGTCCTCAAAGTCAAACAACGGAGGAACATTTATCGATGATTTATTGATGTAGGAAATCGCATACTGTACGAAAGCAAACTGAGATTGAAATGCAACGTCAGAGTAGAGGTTTATTGTCAATCGCTAGCAGTGTGGTACACCAAAGAGGGCTTCTAAATGGTTTAAAATGGACACATGCCACTCACTGTACAATTTGCTCCAGCTACACCTCTGATCGCCGCTCCGGACTCCGGAAGGATGGGTAGCAGTGCGGAACACCTGTGACCGTAATCCATTCTCCGCCGGTCGCTGTAGTGTGTAGTCACTTATGCAAATCCAATAATTCTCAGCTCCCAGTCATCATCATCAACATCGTCCGTCAGCCAGCAAACGATTTGTGAGCCTTCTGAACAAACAATGCGAGAATATTCTGCATTCTGTGGGGGTCTCATGAATCGGGGACAGGATCCAGGAGGAAGACCACCCGGCAGAAGGAACTGACAGCATTTATGGCATTGAGCACACAAGTTTGTATGACTGCACCCCATACATGTTGCGGACGAACAAACACGGGATGGCTATTATTGCTTTTCTTCGGGGAAGATTGGCGAACCGTACTCGGAGTGGGTTTGCTGATTGTACCTTGAAAACCTTACTCGTGCTTCAGTGCAGCCTCTGCTAGGTCATGAAATAATAGGTATGACGCCAGGTCACATATTGCTCATCGGCAGCTCAGAATAATTATGACTAATTTAATAACGACCACATAATGCTGGATAAACCTTAGCAACAGACTCAGACCGCTATGAGAACAAACTAACGGTCGTATATCATGGAGCATATACTGCCGTGAATCGCAAGTCAGTCCCATCTGTAAAAAGTAGGCATTGAGAAAATGGCCTTAGTTTCGAAATTCGTTTTCCATACAAATATTCAAAAAATTCCAGAGGATTGAAGCATGTGCAAATTTTAATGAAACTCTCACAATTTGCTTTTCACTACAATATCTTTCCGAGAAAAATATCCAGATGATCAAAACACGGTTCAGTTTTGTGTTATACGGTACGGAAATCTGTAGTAGGACTGACATGCGGTTACTTTTCATTATGAGACTACCGTTTTGTCTCAAATTCCGAACAGACTCATATTCCGAACACTCGGTTTTTGTATGGCGATGAGGTTGAAATGTTTCGCTGAAATATATCATCAAATTACCAGAAGATGGCAGTCAATTGCAGTTCAATTTTAACGTCTTCAATCTATTTTCTACCTCGGGAGTAGTGATGATTCTCTAGTCCGAGACCAGTAAAAGAAGCTCAGAAAAATTTTTTTGCGAAATTATTCATTTGAATACGATTTATTCGTGCTGTTCGGAATTTGAATCAAGGTGTTCGGAATATGAGACAGAATGAACACAGTGTTCGGCATTTGAATCAAAATGTTGTTCCATTCTTTTACGTAAAACGAATACTAAACAAAGGAGATTGGGCAAATCTGGGCCCGGAATGTACACAGATGACTCATATGTCATTTGAAAGATCTGAATGATACAAGAAAAAGTTGGTATGAGGTCAAAAATATCCGTCGTGGGAGAAAAAAGTTATTCCGCATGGTTTGAGATGGATTTTCTATGTATTTTATTATATTTTTGCTATATTTTTTATCGATTAAAAATGAAAACATATATTTTTCTGCACCAATTAGGACTTTGATTCAAAGATGAAAAACATTACATGTTAGACCATAATATCATTAAAAATCATTTTAAAATACATATGTTTATTCAGTAAAGTTTTCTGCCAGACCCTGCTATCCACATTATACCAATCACAATTCCTAACTGTTTTTTAACCGACCTATACAATATTTTTTGTTCGTAATAAGGTAATATTACGACTTGTATTCTAAAAAAAAGTCAGCCTTATTCGATGAAAAGTAATTGGGAAACAGTGGTGAAAGAAAAGTGTGTGGTGTCTTATAAAAGAACTGACTGTTTTGTTTTTGCTGATGTAAATATTTCTCCAGGACGAATTTCACGAAGAGATCAATAAAACCATCAGCTCAACCCACTCAACCTCAATGAACAACATCATCAGCATCAAAAAACGTTAAATGTGAGTTGAAATGCTTATTGCTAAATGCTACGCAGTAACATATGCGTAGTTTTAGGATTTCATGTGTTTAAATCAATGGCAATCTAGCTCACTAGTATAAGCCATCTCGCGCTGTGTACCGCATACGTGGATGTTTAGTATCACCTGAGCTCCTACATTATTCAACCAGTCTTAAGTTAAAATGTCAATCATTATCGTTTTACGAATTGGTATACGAATGCCGTGGAGTCCAATGAACTTTTTTTTTCTAATGAGTGCATATCTTATATTATCTCCTATCTCTCTCCGTCTGTTACCCTCCAGTAACTTGTGTACAAGCCCTTGACAATATTTATGCAAGTTTTACAGATAGAAGAAAAGACAGATAGATAAGCACTAACGTTTTCTGTAGGCAGAGTATTTAACCCCTTGGCTCTACTCTTATTGCAGATGTTATAACTGCCAGGTTCTTAAGAATAGTAATTAATATCAGCCGATGCAAACAAGCGATCCACTTTTTCGGGATCATCTTGATGAGTTCCACTCATATACCATCCTCAACAATTGCTGTGTTATTCTTGAGCTGTTGAACGTCATCCTTAACTTCACTCAAAGTGGGATCTGGTTGGCTGCTTTTGTCCAACATTCGAACGTTGAAATGCTCTCCTTTGCCTTGAACCTTCGGTCCTGTGTCATCAACACAAGTCTGCTGCTTCCGCTTCTGTGTATGGTGCTTCACGTTTTTTTCCTCTAGAATAATTCTAAACTCTTCAGCAAACCAATCGTACCATAAACTACGTTCAACGCACAATGACTCCACCTGTGCGTTGATGGCTATTTTTAATGTAGTACAATAGCCAAGAAGGGTTTCAGCAAGCAAAACCTATTCCGATTACAATTGCTAGAGATGTAGAACGATGCTGTGGCGACATCCGTGTAATTCAGACGCTGAAGGTCATGCTGAGGCGGGCGTCGGTACCGTTCATTGTTAACGACAGGAAGTTTGAAGCGCATTTTTATAATTATCAGGTAGTGGTTAGAATATTAGCACCACGATAGATTTTGACGTTGATTATGTCGGAGATGTGCAATCTATCAAGCAATACCTGACCGATTCGAGATCTCATTTGCTGTGGATAACTACCGATCACCATTGGTACGGAAGGTTATCTTGGAAGTAGGTGATACACCATAATAACCATATTCTTAGAGGCGGCAAAACAGACAAGCATTGGACATTCATGTTTGCCAGTCCGACAGCACTGATCTTCCCAATCGTCCATCTCAATTCCTTATCTTGGCGTTCTGATCTCCTAAAATGATCTTAACGTGGAAACATGGGTGGCGGTCCTACTTGCGTTCCAGCTGCGTCTTTGTCATCCGTTGATCGACCGTTGATCCTCAACATGCACACTGATTGACCACCATCCGATCTCATGTTTTTGCATGTCGTTCATCACGATGAAAGCTGTTCCCAGCTCAAGTGTGTCACGCAGCTCTGGAAGATGGTATGATTACTTCTAAACATTCACATTATTGACATCCTCATGAGTATTTAGCGTTCTTTGCGAAGCATTTGTGGAGCCACATGTGCTCAGGCGTCGCCAATGGAGCTGACATTGATAGCAAACCAAAATGGTTCTGCTCGAATTATTGGCAGTTTGTTCACAGCAAACAGTCAAACACTACAGTTACTACTAGTTCAAATGATCTCCTTCTCTGAGAAACAATAGCATGCTAGTATAATGTTATTGATATCAAAGATATTAGTAAGGAAACTGACGCGCGGATTTTCAGCACGCTGAAGCTATGTACGAGAAGCGAGGTATTTCTTCCAGTGTAGTACAGAATACAACAACACAACCACTGTAATGATAAAACGGATATTGTCTGGAAAATCCTTCCTGAGTAAACCGTCGTTTTATACAAACATATTGCTAGAACACTGAAATAGGATAATACGATTTGATATTTGTGTCCAACTGTTACGTGAAATGACGTGTTTGTGAAACGCTCATACCTATATCTTTATTTTTTTATCACCGTATGTTTTAGGTATTCACATTTCAGCAACTCAAAACGTTCTGAAATCTGTGTCAAATCACAACATTTTTGAAATATTTACAATTAAGATAAAAACATACCTAAGCACATACATAGGCACGAATTCAAAACATTTGCGCAAGTAAATATTATTCAATAGGAACTGTCCAAAACATAGCTCTCCTTACACTATTCCAGCACAAATAACTTTTTTCTCCCACGACGAATATTTTTGGCCCCATATCAACTTTTTTTTGTCTCATTTAGATCTTTCAAATGATATATAAGTCATCCGTGTACATTCCGGGACCAAACTCCATACATTTTTGCCCAATCTCCTTTATATAAATATTTTTATCGGTACACCCAACAGCTAACAGTATGACATTGCGAAGAAACAAAAAAATTCATTAATATCAGCTAATTTGTGCCCACCAGGTGCATTTGAATTCACTGTTGGCCTTAAGTGTTCGGAATATGAGTCAAAACGGTATTTGACTTGCTGTTTTTTCTTAATTTTTCCGAACAAATCATAGTATCTCATTAGTGCAACTGGAAGAGCATTGGAAGATATGGTGAAAACTGAACTAAACTCAATTTTGACGAAAATTCAGATGGGACAGACTTGCGATTCACGGCAGTATAGGTTCTCAAACTTGTTGGTTCACTCATAGATGTTGAGTATCATTCAAACAAACGTGAACAAAAGAGCGTTAAACTCTCAATTGAATTCATAAAACTCGAATTGAAAAGAGCTTTTCTGAAATACATCTGAATAATAAGCAACTTATGATTTGTGGACTTCGTGCGGTTAGTGTTACCAAGCATTTAGCTGTATCGAGCCAAGGGGTGTGGGTTCGATTCCCTCTTCAGTCCGGAAAACTTTTCACCCGAAATGTATTCCGACTGTGCCACTGGGCGTTGCATGCTAGTCCGTTGTCTAGTGTGGTGCTTCCTTCAAAGGGCAAATCGTCCAGAAGTTTTAACGTGTCGCTGTCATTAAAAAAAAAATGAACAATATAACAGCCTACTTTTTGTACCAAATGAAACAGTGCTGCAAAGTGCACTTTTCAGCACTATTTATGGAACGATGATGATTTAAATTATATCATACAATATTATACAAGGGACCTTCCTTAGCCAAGTGGCTAGAGTGCGCGGCTACAAAGCAAAGCCATGCTGAAGGTGTCTGTGTTTGGTTCCCGGTTGTTCCAGGATTTTTTCATAATGGAAATTTTCTTGATTTACCTGGATAAAGAATATCATCGTACCTGGCACATGATAAACGATTGCGAAAATGGCAACGTTTGCAAAGAAAGCTCTCATTTAATAACTGTGGAACTGCTCACAAGAACACTTAAGCTGAGAGGCAGGCTCCGTCCCAGTGAGGACGTAATGCCAAGATTTATACAATGTTTCCACATCTGACTTCTGAGTTACCTCAGGGATGTCAAAAAACTTTGATTACAGTTGACATGCGTTTCATCTGTAGTAGTTTGCAAAACGGTTTGGATACAACTCGATATTGTACTAAAAAGTGCAAATTGTTCAAATCGAAGAAAAATCAATCATCGTGTGTAACCGTAGTCCCTCAATGGCTCGTTTCAATCCTTGCCATGCATACAAAGCCTGCACCCAAAGCTGGTAGTGCCCGAGATTGTTTACTGCCACCCAGTGCAGTCAGCAGTGCAGAGCAACTATGACACGTTGTCATAAAAACAAATTCATAAGCACAAATCCTCCTTTGATCTTCATCTAACTCTGTCCTTCCTCACCAGCCAACACAACTAACGACTAACTAAGCATCAGCAGCTGAAAACACAACCGGAGATCTCTCGACGACTTTGAACTGGGGAGTCGACCACCACTCACTCGTATACTGCTGCATGCCCGAGGTGGGAAACATGCCAAACGGAAACCATATCATGGTATTGAAATTATACGAGCATATTACAGTATGTTCTTCATAAAAGGGTAATACGGGGCAAAATATTGATAATCTTACATTGGTAGCTGAATGGATGGGTAAACTCTGAAAAGAGGCTGTATGAACAGCATTTTATCTGTATGAGCTCTTATTCAACTATCAATGTTACTTGGAAAGATTCTTCAAAACACACCTACACAATAACAAACCAATCAGAAATTATATCGAAATGCATTCATCATTATTATGCAATTACTGAAAATTGTTGAGTAATGATTCAATATGCAATTCACAACAGATGCGTTATAAAAAAGCGTTGCGTAATAGTCATGACACAACTGATTTCAGTTGCAATGGCTGTTTCGACACTGCATAATCAAGTGCATGAAAGTAGGCCATTTCAATACATTTTGTCGTGGTGAAAAACAGCTGATTACGATGAGAAATTGCAAAAAGATGACAAACGTTCCGATACAATCCGTCTGATGTACGGGATCGGATTAGTGAGCCGAGGAGGACCAGCATCTCTGTAGACCCTCGCCCCGGCATTTGTCACCAGTCCGATAAATTCGGTAATGGCTGAAGCGGTCCTTTCGACTTCTTAGCAACATACCGTTTTGATTCATATTACGGACACTTAAGACCTCAGTGAAGTATAACCCAGCATAGAGCATACAAAATAAGTCATTATGAATGATTCTTTAGCGTTATCAAGCATCGGTAGTCCTTAACTTTCGAATGGTGGGTAAAGAATACGATTCCGCAACATGAATAATTTTAAATAAATCAAAATATTCAAAATGTTTCTAGGGATTACAACAGGAGTTCTTCTGGGGATAATATAAGGTTTTTTTTCTAGGGATTTCATCAGGAGTTCCTCTAGGAGTTCCTTCAATGATTCCGCTTGGAATTCCTACACAAATTCATCCAGAAGATTCTCTAGTGATTCCATCAGAAGTTCCTTCAGGGATTTCACCTGGAGCTTCTCTAGGGACTCCATCAGGAGTTCCTCTAGCAATTCCAGCGGAAGTTTCTATGATTCCATCAGGAGTTCATTCAAAGATTCCACCCGCAATTCCTCCAGAGGATTCTATAATGAGTTCCTATAGGGATTCCATCAGAAGATCTTCTAGGGATTACATAAGGAGTTCCTCCAGGGATTCCATCAGGAGTTCCTCAAATAATATCTGTAGGAATTCCTCCAAGGATTCTAAGGTTCCTCAAAGGATTCCATCAAGAGTTCCTTCAGAGATTCCACCTGGAGTTCTTCCAGGGACTATATTAGGAGTTCTTCAAAAGATTACATCAGGATCTTCTAGGTATATCAAAAGCAGTTCCTCTAAATATTCTATCAGGAATTCCATCAGGAATTATTCCTGGGATTTCATCAGAAGTTCCTATAGATATTACATCAAGAGTTTCTCTAGAGATATCACCAGAAGTTCCTTCAGAGATTCCACCTGGAATTTCTCCAGATATTATATCAGGAGTTACTCAAAGATTTCTTTTAGGTATTTCATAAGGAGTTGCTCCAGAGATTCCATCAGGAGTTCTTTCAGGAATCTTACCAGGAATTTCAATAGGAGTTGCTACCAGGAACTCCATCAGGAGTTTTTCTAGAAATTCCATTCGGAATACCTCCAGAAATTACATCAGAAGTTCTTTTAAGGATTACATCAGGGATTATTCTGGGGATTAAAACAGGAGAGCTTCTCCAGGGGTTCCACCAGGTGTTCCTTCAGAGATTACATTTGGAACTTTTAAAAGGGGTTCCATTGAGAGTTTCCACCTGGAATTGCTCCAGACATTATATCAGGAGTTCCTTCATGAATATCTTAAGGAGATCCTCCAGCTATTCTATGAGTAGCTTCTCCAAGGAGTCGATCAAAAGATCCCTTAGAGATTCCACCTGGAATTCCTCCAGGGATTATATCAGTAGTTCTTCAAAAGATTACATCAGGAGTTCATCAAGGAATTCTATTACGATTTCTTCTTGGGATATCGTAAGGAGTTCTTCGATCAATTTTTCAGGATTTCCATCAGGAAACTTGTTAGGAAATCCTCAAGAGATTTAATCAAGAGTTCCTATAGGGATTACATAAGGAGTTATCTCTGTCATCAGAAGTTCCTTCAGAAATTCCACCTGGAATTTCTCCAGGGAATTAAATCAAGAGTTCCTCAAGGAAATGCTTCAAGGTTGCTTTTAGGGATTTCATAAGGAGTTGCTCCATAGATTCTATCAGGAATCTTATCAGGAATTTCTCCCGAAATTTCAGTAGAAGTTCCTATAGGGATTCCATCAGGAAATCTTTTGTCTTTCCACCTGGATCACCTCCATGATTTACATAAGAAGTTCTGCTAGGGATTACATCAGGAGTTCTTCAGGAGAAAACAACAGGAGATTTTCCACTGGGAGATTCACCAGTAATTAGGAAATCCACCAGTATATCCTCAAGTGATTCTATCAGAGATTCCAACAGGGATTCAAAAAAGAATTCCTTAAGAGATTCCTCCAAGAATTCATACAGTAATTCCACCAAGAATTCCTTCAAAAATTCCGTTAGGATTTTTCTAAGGATTCCAACTAAAATTCCCTACATAAACCCTCCAAGGATTTCTCTTTGAATTCGACCAGAGGGTTCTCCTTGAATTTCATCTAGAATTCGCCAAGATGATTCCCCTGGATTTTCTCCAAGGTTTTGTGCTGAAATTTTCATAGGGATCCCACATTCTGTCAGAAACTCCAAAAACAATTTTTCTATAATTTTACCGGGAATTTTAAAAATCTTCTAGAGGTTCTTCCAAAACATTTTTGAGAAAAATCCCCCGAGAATTCCGCACAGATTTTATCCAAGGGTCATTTAACAAATTTCTCAAGGGATTCGACCACAATTTTCTATAAAGATTACACCAGTTATTCCTTCACAGACTTCACCAGTTTTTTTTAATTATTTTACCATTAAATTCTCAAGAGAGAAATTTTTTGAGGAATTTTTCTTGGAGTTTTATCGGGATCAACACTTGGAATATCACCAAAGTTTTGCTAGAATTTCATCCAGAAAAATCGACCAGATTTTCGTCAGAAGTTCTAACAGAAAATACGTCAAGTATTTTACTAAGAATCCACAAGATATTTTTTCTGAATAACCAACAATATTTTCGCGAAAGAAAAATATTGCTTAATATATTCGGCGGATTCCATGGAAAATTCGAGCAAGAAATACTGGAAGAAATCCATGGACAAATCCCTTAAAAATCCTCTAAGAAATTTCTGGTAGATTCATGAAGTAATTTCGGAAAAAAATATCTAAGAACGAATGCCCCGCAAGCACCCTTCAGAGATACCAGGAATAATCTTTGAAGGAAACACTGGAGGAATTTATAAAATAACTTATTGAAGATTCCCTAGAAGGATCTCCGGAGGATAACCTGGGGAACCTCTCAAATTGTGGTATCTGTTGGGGAATCTCTGAAGGCTTCCTCGTGAAATCGTTGGATAAATTTTTAGTGGAATCCCTGGGAAAATTATTTGATGAATCCTTGGAGTAATTCTTGGGCAGAATCACTGTGAGAATTACTGGAGTAAATCTCTGCATGTATTTCTGAAGGAATTTTTGATGAAATTTCTATAGAAAATCGTGTAGGAATCCCTGAAGAATTTCTTGGAAAAATGTTTGGATTTTTCCAAGAAAAAGATCAACTGAGATATCATAGCCCAGTTCGACATAAACTGCCCATACTCGCATAACAGTCCCATTTGATTTTTCGCCACTTTTGAGTTAGCTTCATGAATAGTATTAATTTTTGGTGTGCTTTCTAAAATAAAAATCCAAATTGTATCTTTGTATGGATAAAATGTGAAAAAAATACCAAACAATGTGCGTCCCATATTGAAAGTACCCGCAAAACAGTCCCATTTGATGATTATGAAGAAATTCAGCTAAACCTATTCCTGTGATGATTTCTGAAAGCTTGCATTGTAAATTATTTCCTTATAGAAACAATTAAACAAATCAGGAAAGTACAACTCAACTATAATTAAGAAAAACTCTTATTTTTGTTTAAAAAAGGTTTTGCCATAACGACTTCTTCTGTTCTTCGATTAATATTAACACTACATCAGGCTAGCTGCCTGTAAACTAAAATAAAGCAAAATAGTTTTCTTTAGGCTATTCTACTGCTCCACTTTTCCTGCGGCCAATCATGATCAGAATCTCCGGCAGGCTAAAGTCCAACAGCGAGAAGTGAGAAGCTTGTTTGGCCGCCGCAAGATTACGCACATCGTCGCTTGCATCGTCGCCAGTGTTTACATGGTCAAACTAAGTGTTTGCAGCACCAAATGCCGAGAAATAGGAAAGCTCCTGGCACCCATCAGGATTATCTATATCTTGAGAACCATCAAGTGGACTAAAACATGTTCTATTCACCTTTCTTTGATAGTTTTCAAATCCTTCACGCGTCACGTGCTGTGATTTCAGCAAGCCTTCCATATGGCCGACCGCAACGGTTAATTTGAATTCAGGAAGTCTTCATAATTTTCTCAATTATATATCACCACTGTACAGCTTAAGAACTTCAAGGGACATTATTACTATTGAAAGATAGTTGATAACTGAAAGCTGCAAAAAAGTACATTGCAATCGATCGTAAACTCGAACAACAATGTGTCAAGGTGAACGATAACAAAGTAAGCGAATCCCCAGTAATGGGACTGGTATGCGGGTATTCAAGCGTTTAGCGAGAGAAATACTCGGACAACGAGTCCCATCTGTAATAACCCTAATTTTGATAGGAAAAAACAACCAGTTTTACTAAATTTAAATTATTAACGGTTTTTGCACATTGCAATGATAGTATATTGAGCAATGCCACCGGCATTTACTACTTCCAGCAGCAGAAGAACGAAAAAGGAGGGTTTTATGTTTAGAAGCGTTTTTCTCGACATCGTGATTTTCCTAATGGGACTGTATTGCGAGTATGGGCAGTAAAGTGATTGTTATATTCTTGTCATGCTCTTCCGATCGGGCATGCAGTGGCAATCGGATCCGGAATGCATCGCCGCAGCGCACCAGAGCCAGAGAAAGAGTCACTTCAAAGCAGAAAGAGCAAATCGTTAGAAAGATTAATTTTTGAACTGGGGAACAGAAGGAGGGCATTCGAGGGGACCACTTGTTTTCTAATTTGGAACGATTTGTTTTTGGACGCACAAACACTGACTTGGTTATATGATTGCCGCGGGGCTGCGAATAGAAAAACTGAAACTAGTTTTTGATTGATATTTTATGATGTTATGCTATGATAAATTAATTGAAAAACTTTGGGGAAGTCGAAATGCATACTGTTTTATTACTTTTTATAGAGTTTTTGCTAACGTAACTGTTGACGAGGGGACGAATTAGAACTCAGCCGACTGGTCGAGGAAGGTTTTAGAGAAAGCGTATACATGGGCCCGATCTGGAAGTGCCTGGCCGAAGCACTCTAGAAGTTCTGGTGACTTGTGAACGGATTGTCGGAAGTCATCCAAGGAAATGGCTCCATCTCGATCAACGTCCATTCGACGGATAAGAATTTCGACCATGTCCTTAACCGATTCTTCGACTTCCTCTTCTTGGTGCTTGATGAAACAACTCCGCAACAATATCATCATGTGTTCTCTCCGAAGTAACTCTTCTCCGCCGATATCATAAGCTCGGAAACAGTGCTCGATCTTCTCGTCGAATGTTCCTTTCAAGAACAACGACAACATTTTGACCCACGATTCCATACTCATAAAGGTCGTGACACTTTTGTCCAGCGCCGTACAAATCCTTCCAACAGTTTCGCTATCAGATATCCCGAAAACGCTATCAAACAGGACGTCCAACTGATGCCGGGAAACATGCCCCTTGTTGTCCTCCTCATCCTTGGTCAGTTTGTAGTAGATCAACAGACAAACCTCCAACTCCCGGTGCGTGAAATGGGTTTTCTTCTCCAAACGCCGCACCAAACGACTAACTTTGTTCAGGAAACGCATCTCCTCGCCCGCGTCCAGGGTCAAATCCAAAGACATTTTTTTCACTTCAAAAAAGTTCCACAATGTCGACAAAGAATTTCCACATCCAAAATCTCAGCGATTACTGGGATCGTTTCAAACGTAGAATTTTTCTCACCTCTTTCAACCACCCCGCATAATCCACTTTGCGCCATCTCCTTCGCAGATCGTAAATTCACGGCAAGCATTCCGACCATCTGAATCACATATTGCGAATGGTAACACCCTTTCCCTCACTTCCTTCCTAATCCGCCCAGAAATCATCCATAAATTTTAATAATTTCATTATCTCCCAACCCATAATTCACCGAAGCTGAATGGCAGTTAGTGGTTGCTTATGTGGTGCATGGTTCTTCGTGTATTTTTCGCTCTCTCGCAACCGCTGCAGCGAGATGGCATTCCTCAAGCACCGACTCCCTTCCCCAGTCATGCAGTTGGTGCAGTATTGTCGCGCAGAGCATCGGAATCATAACGGCGAGCTTGACATCACGCCAACATATATTCTCATAACCCGTTGAGGAAGAGCGACTGGGTAGGGCTCTGCAAGGGCAAACATCAGCTCGGAAACACTATGGGCAGTTTTCATGCAGACTGGTGGACACAAATATAATTTATTTATTTTTTCTACCTTACTAATGAGATTATTAGCCCTGGGCTAGTTCACCTCGGGATCAGCAGCTTCACTTCCCTTTCGAAGGAAGACATCAGTATAACTTTTAACGTCATAAATGACTATCTCGCTCGACCATTGGGGAAGGAACAGAGAGGGCCTGGACCCCTCCAGAATCATCTAGGCCCACCCCAGAATTTGTGATGATAACAAAAATTAATATTAAAAAAAAACAATTAAACATCTTCTGAATCAATGAACATGACTCTGTTGTTGACGAAAATCACTTCAGTAGTTACGTTATTTTATATTGTACAACTATAATGGAACGACCTGGAATACAGACAAGCATCAGCGTAACGGTTCTGACTCAGTGAATCGCGCGGCAATTAAAAGCTTAACCGTCTGGCTGTTGATCAATTGGTTACTGTTAGAACTAGTTTTTTTTTGTATGCGATAAGCGCAATTTTTCGACACCTCCGTAGTACAAAAAAGCGTCAACATCCTGGAAGTTCGATTCCCAAAATTTGTTTTTCTAAATAATCCAAATAATGCTGTTTCAGCTTAAAGCAGCATATGCAATGCATTCTGATTTCTCATGTTTTTGGAGGAAACCCTGCTCGAGGTGTCCGGTGATGATGATTTCTCTTATTAGAATTCACCAAAGAAATCCATACTTTAATTTCAACTCGTATAATGTCCAAAAAATAATTTAAAAAATAGACAAAAATACTCAGATAATACAAAGCGGGATTCTTTTGTCAAAAAATAAGGTGCATGACCGATATAGCCATAAACAAAAGTAATATAAGGCTTAACTTTCAACGAATTTCGGCATGGCCAAGTTTTCTTCAGATGAATGTCAGAAATTTAACTTGGAGTGAAAAAATGTAACAAAATCGACCTTTTCGTTTCGACCGTTTCGAATATTGAAGGGTGGCTTCAGAACTTAGGAAAATCTCTTGGAAATCAGTCAAATAATGTCGTGGGACTTGTTAATACTTTCAAAGCGAACTCCTTCTAGTGGACATCCATTCCTTTTATGTATATTTCTTATTAGCAAATTGATTCCGGAAAATATTCTCGGATTTACCTAAAAAATGTTACTTAATCTTTAAATAGTTCAGTTTTCCCTCGGAATTCCTCGAAAAAATCATTAATTCTGTGAAATCTAATACACTAAAACCTCAATTTTCAAAGTCTTTTTTTACGCTACCTCAATTTAAGTCACTTTTTTACGAAGTAAACTCAATCTAAGTCACTTTTTTACGCAGTGCGTAAATTGAGTTTTGACAATTCTGTGGGAAATCATTGACATCCGGTTTGGGAAAACCGTTGAAAACCCATACAATAGGAGTATTTTTGGAACGGGCACGACTAGGGGATAACGAAAATCGATGTCCGACGCCATTTTAGAATCCAAGATGGCGACCTCTGGTTTGGGAAAATCGTTGGAAACCCATACAATATGGGTATTTTCGGAACGGGCACGATGAGGAGATGACGAAAATCGATGTCCGACGCCATTTTGAAATCCAAGATGGTGACCTCCGGTTGGATAAAATCATTGGAAACCCATGCAATATGGGTATTTCCAGAACGGGCACGACGAGGGGATGACGAAAATCGATGCCTGACGCAATTTTGGAATCCAAGATGGTGACCTCTGAGTTGAGAAAACCGTTGGAAACCCATACAATATGGGTATTTTCGGAACGGGCACGACGAGGAGATGACGAAAATCGATGTCCGATGCCATTTTGGAATCCAATATGGCGACCTCCGGTTTCAGAAAATCGTTTGAAATTCATGCAATATAGATATTTTCGGAACGGGCACTGCGAGTGGATGACGAAAATCGATGTCCGACGCAATTTTTAAATTAAATTCACCTAAACCTCAATCAACGTAGTCTGCTTTTACGCAAATTCAATAGACGTCACTTGTTTAACGAAGTAAATTCATGAACATCAGTACAGATCAGTACATTTGCTTATATTAAGGCGAAGTAGGCGTCATTGAAATTTGTAGTGGACATCGATGATTGTGGCCGAACCGTCTCACGATTGCGAATTAAAGAAACTCAATAGGTTTTGCACTGACATTGCTGAAAATGTATCAGCATATTTTCTATATGTAAGCTCAAGTAGTGATACTTTTATGAATCAATATTACTTAAGATGACTGAGTTTTATCACTTCGAAATTGCAATCTGGAAAATCAACAAGGCTAGCAAACCGAATGACGGGCTACTTAGCCTTAAGAGTTAATAGTTTATGCTATAAATAAGTATAATCAATGTACAACTACTTAAGTTTGTAGATACTCAGGTCTATATATCGTGGAGTCTTCGGAAGTACAAAAATATCGACACAACTCAATACAACACTTCGTTTGCAAATATGGACAGTAAGAGGCCTTTGCAATATTGAAGAACTATCTATTGATGATTAGTTACGCTTGTTTATCCTAATGCTCATATTCGATAGAGATTATTGAGGACCAAGGACATCCGCACAAATTCATACAATAAACCGTTTACTCACAGAAATGGTAAAGGGCCTTTGGAGTATTTGAAAACTATTTTCTAATCACTTATTATGGCCGTAGATCCAAAGGCTTTTATTCAATGGAGTCCTTGGAGTACCAAAAACATCCGTATAAATTAATAAAATATTCCGTTGACTTAAATGAATGGTTAAGAGACTGTGCCATATTAAAAAACTACCTATAGACCATTGATCACGTTTGTAGATTCAAAGGCCTCTATTCAATGAAGTCTTTGGTGGACCTAGGATATCGGTACAAATTATAACAATACTCATTTTACTGCTACATATAGATAAGGGCCTGTGCCATATCAAAAAAGCATCTATTGATAATTGGTTACGCTTGTAGATCCTAAGACCTATATTCGATATAGATCTTGGAGGACCTAGGACATCCACACAAATTATTATAATACACCATTTACTCAGATGAATGGTTAGGGGCTTGTGGAGTAAATGAAAATTAACCTCTAATCTCTTATAACGGTCGTAGATCCCAAGGCCTATATTCAATGGTGTCCTTGGAGGACCTAGGACATCCTCACAATTTATAACAATGCACCGTTTACTCACATGGATGGTTAGGGGCCTGTGGAGTAATTGAAAAGTAACCTCTAATATCTTATAATGGTCGTAGATCCCAAGGTCTATTTTCAATGGAGTTCTTGGAGGACCTAGGACATCGGCACAAATTACAAAAATACTCATTTTATTACTATGAATAGATAAGGGCCTGTGCCATATCAGAAAAATATCAAAGGATCGCTAAATATGCCAGTACATTGCAGGTATATATTCCAGGAAGTTTTTGGATGAACTAGAGCACATCACTACTCACTTAACCCTTCCATTACCAACCCCCCTAAACGAGTGTTGGAAAAAACACGTTTTGGGCTGTAACTTTTTTGTTTTTTGATATTTTTAAACCAAATTTTGACACAAGAAGCGCATATCCTTCTTATTTGGGGGCTTGGACAGAATTTTAGGATTGGTCACCTGGTTCCGGAGTTATTCCGGAATCAAAATGGGTGTTTCGAAATGACCACTTTCGAAAAAGTGAATTTGCAATATGAAATCAGCTGATTTTTTACAATGATCAGCTCTATAACGATGAGGACGGATGTCTACAAGGCCATCATGGTCACTGCATGTCGCGGATCACAATTTCCGTATGTTCCGGGGAACCGGTTCCGGAGCCATTTTTGGAAGCGAGTAAATACTATCATGCGACACATCAAACTTCATGATTTTTCAAATAATTGCATTCTATGACTGAGCTGCATAGTTCAGAACCCATTTGGCCACTTTGGAACCGGTATCCGGGTTTCCGAGGAACCGGTATCCGGGTTTCCGAGGAACCGGTTCCGGGGTCAATTATTAAAAATCAGTTGTGATCTGTTGTGATCGAAAAGCGAGGGTTTTTCACCAGTGTTGCACAAAATACAACAGCGCGACGACTGAAGTGTTAAAAGAACAGCCTATAATCAAAAAATGGAAAAATCTCTTATAAAAATTTGAGCGAGTGTAATACAGATAATCTTTATATCAGTATAACTACCAAAAACTGCCCATGATTTGAATAAGGACCGGGATGAGCCAGCCTCGGGCTGCAGATCTCTTTAATAAAGATAATAATAGTAATTGAAGAAGGAAAAATTCACAAACAAGATATAAGTTAAACCATTACCAATTGTAATCAAACCGGTATAACTCAACAGAATAGCCTATGTTTAAGAGAAGAAAAAAATGTGATGAAATCATTAAATACACTTAAAACCCTTGCACTTCGTTGGTAACTCAGAGACAAATCAACTATCAGCTTAGAGTCTTGACGCGACATTTGGGAGCTCTCGAATTCATCCTGAATTAACGGGTACATTTTACCATTTCTTTATAAACAAACATGACATCTCGTCACATACAAAAATCGTCAAATCAATAAGCTGATCAGTTATTGGGCAAAACATATGAATCCTACTCATCAGCGTTGTCGCAATTTTATTATGTTTTGTTCATAATTCGGCCAAATGGCCGGACACCCCTGCAATCACAGTTTGCTGCAGCTCCTCACTCAGCATACAGGCAGATGAAAGCTGAGAGAAAAAGAGTGCACTCGAATAATTCATTTCATGGCGAGTTTCTCTCTCTTTCGCTGTTTAAAAAAAACTTAAAAACAATAGTACCAGTACTTGTTTTACAAGATTCATCTTTTTTTAAACGGGTATCGTAGTTTGCATAGTTTTTTTTTAGTTTCTCAACAAGCTCACTCATATATATATAAAATGAGTTTTTATCCATTTTGCTGCATATCAGTGTTAATTGTAACAACTACGGAGAATATCAATTCTATGTAAAATGCAGTCAAAAAAAAAACAAGATATTTTCCAAAGATGAGCTCACGAGAAATATACCTTCGAGATTTTTTCCAAAGAGTTCACGGGATATATCCCTTGTGATTCTTCCATGAACTTTTCAGATATTAAACCTTGTGCTTTGAAGATATTTTTCTGAGAATTCACACGAAGATTTCTTCATTTACTATTTCCGTACTTATTAAGTGTTTTCTCCAAAAAATCCGTTACCAGTTTTCTCTAAGCTCCTTGTACGGGGATAATCCAGCCTCGGGCTGAATTTCCCCATAATAAAGAGTCAATTTATTTTAATCTAATTTCTTCCTGGGATTCCTACGGAAAATCATTCCCGAGATAAGAAGTCATAGTTCAACAGGTTTTCTCCTTATGCTTTCTGATCTTACCATAACATTTGTCGAAGAATCGGTATCAAACTACTCAAAAGAATATATGTATATGTATATGTATACTGTTTAAAAGAATCTCGTGAAGAATCCCGAATTTTATACATTTCTCTATGCAGGTAATCTGCGTACTCCAATTCCAATTGTTAGATTAAAATATCATCCAATTGTACACTAATAGTTTGTTCAGCATGAATTAATTAGTATTTCTACAAGATATGGTATAAGAAATTCTAGGATTCTCATCAAAATTGGATTTTTTTTTTTAAATTCTTCAAAGAGTGCATCAATATTTTTGTCTTTGTCCTCTCTCTTCATATTCCTTCAACAAATCTTTCAGAAAATTTCTCCGAAATTCTTCGAGGATTGCTTGAAAAATTCACAGCTGAAATTATCCAAGACATGCCGCAAAAAAAAATCTTCACAATTCCCAAGATTTTCATTCACAATTAAACAAGATTCAAATGGGAAAATGTTCTTAGTGATTTTTCAGAGAAGTTCTTGTTTATATTTATTCGTATTTTGAAATGGACAATGATTCACGTTAAAACGGTTGGAATTTTTGGCTGAACGTATTTGTATCTTACATCTTAGATAAAGTTTTGCATGAACTCCGAAGTTTCATGAAACTATGGCGAATAGATTAACCTAATAACAATTTTTTCCTACTCAGGCTAGATAGAAACTTCTCTGCGATGCAAAAATGTGGCGATTTTACCGTTTTTCTGAGCATAAAAAAACTGAACTCAAAATTTTTAACACAGATCCTCAAGCGATTCGAGTGAGAGTGCAAAAAAAAATGCGAGGATTTTTTTCAGGTACTCACACTCTCTCTCTTGTTGCGATGCTCACCTTTACCCACACTTCAAAAGTGTGCCGCCCGAACAAGACAGTCCTCGGGGAGTTGTGATGGTATTTTACTCAGTTGTGTTTTGTGCTGCATCTTTCTCGCTCATTTTTCGTTGGCTCTCTGCCTATCATTTTTTTCGCTCCCTCACAAAGAGGCAAAGGCAGAATGCTAGAATATGTCACCGAGCACTGCGAATGTAGAGGAGTATTATCAAGCCTGTTCGTACTAGCTAAAATTCCAAACAAGCTTTTTTGAAGGGACCTTTTTTAAACTATTGTGGTAGAACTGTAGAAGGTTAACGAGAAAATATTAGCGGCACGTTATAAGCACATTAAGAAAGATGTCTTATGGTAAAATTTCAAGATTTTAACGAATTAAATCTTGGATAAAATATTTGCACTACTTTGAAAATTTATAGAGGAATTCTTGATGTACTTCAAAAAGTCATGACCTATACGTATGAGAATTCTTCAATTTTAAATTTTTCAAAACACCTAGACTTGTGTAGTTGGTAAGAAAGCGTCTTGCGAAGGAACGAGAACAACAAAATGTTGAAGCAGGTAGAAACAACAGATGGGTAACGAAACAACTAAAGATAAATGATTATCTCTTTTCTAGAGGTGAATGACTACAGTAGAATTCTTTCTTTGATATATGGTTTCCCTTAAATTCTGTCAGAAAGCCTCTAAGATTTCTGCCTAGAATTGCACAAAAAATCAATTCCAGAATATGGATAATTGGAACAATAAAATAATAAAAATAAATCCCTGCTCAGTTATTTTGCTAAATGCTTCTCTGTATGCTAAGTTTGGTTGCAGAAGTATAACTGGGGAGAAGATATCAGCATGTGCTAAAGGTCCAAAGCCCTGATGAAGGCGGAAGGTTGTGATGGCTATGACCGTGGTCATTATGTAAATTACAACCGGATAATACTGTATCGTTTCAGCACCGAGGAGGCAGCCCCTCTAGAACGATGTTGGTAGCGCAACCCTGGTTAGGTGGCCTATCGAAGACTCTTCACCAACCAAGGGAGGCAAAAGTAGAGCAAACGGATTGATTTTACGGCAACAGACCCGGTAACGAATAAAGGACAACGATTGGAAAGTTGGATCTTGTAACGTGAGAGCTTTGAATGAACCCGTGTTAAGCTCCTGACGGAATGTCAGCGTAAACGTGGCACCTATTCAGGAAATACGCTGGCCGAGAACCGGAGAACGTAAACTCCGAGCAGTGGACGCCATCGCCAACACTTCATTCAAGTACCACATCTACTACAGTGGTGGCGACAGAGCAGAACGTGGAGTTGGCTTCATAGTGATTGGGAAGCAGATGAAGCGAATTATTCGGTGGAAACCGGCAAGCGACCGAATCTGTGTGTTGAGAATGAAGGGCAAGTTCTTCAACTACAGCCTGATCAGCATATATGCGCCAACGAACAATAAGCCCGATGACATGATGGATGAGTTCTATGAGAGCCTGGCTAAGGCCTAAGGAGAGTGCCTAAAACAAGATGTCAAGATAGTCATCGGCGACGCAAATGCGCAGATCGGGAAAGAAGATTTCTTCCGACCCGTCATTGGAACGGAAAGCCTCCATTCCGTTACTAATGGTAATGGCCTGTGGCTAGTAACCTTCGCTGCTGCTAGAGGGATGGCATTCAGCTGTACGATTCTACCCCATTACCCCGAATGCCATCGCCCCGAAATCCAAAACCACGAACGACCCATAACCCCTAATGACATTACCCCGAACTCCAATATCGTTGAGAAATGTCATCAATGTCATCATGGCAACACAATTGTAAATTCGGGGAATGTTGGTGATGAATTTCGGGGTAATAGTATATTCGGAGTAATGGAATTCAGGGAGATGGCATTCGGCGTAATGGGATTCGGGGTAATGGAGTAGAATCTGACTCGGCGACGATTAAACAGAACGCTGCGCTGCATTTTGACTCATATTCCGAACACTTAAGGCCAACAGTGACTTTAAATGCATCTGATAGGCATAAATTAGCTGTTATGTGTGATAATTTTTTTTCTGCACAAAGTCTAACTGTTAGCTGTTGGGTTTGCTGAAAAAATTGTTGATTTAAACTTGTTTAGTATTATTTTTACGTTAAAGTATAGAACAACTTTTTGATTCAAATGCCGAACTATGTGTTCGTTCTGTCTTATATTCCGAACATCTTGATTCAAATTCCGAACAGCACAAATTAATCATATTCAAATGAATAATTTCGCAAATAAATTCATCTGAGCTAGTTCTACTGGTCTTAAACTAGAGAAACATCACTACTCCCAAAGTATAAAATAGATTGAAAGACGTTTAAATTGAATTGCAATTGACTGCCATTTCCTGGTAATTTGATGATATATTTCAGCGAAACATTTCAACCAAATCGTCATACAAAAACTGAGTGTTCGGAATATGAGCCTGTTCGGAATTTGAGACAAAACGGTACAACGTTTGTCGACTGATGGGGTAGCTGCACAGTACCGCCAAGAGCTAGACGAGCAGTTGGGAAGAATCAACGTTGCTGGAGACGTTGCTGTGGGACATTATCCACAAAGCTGTGACAACAACGGCGCGGAAAGTGATTTGCACTTGTCAACGACGAAGACAAAACGACTGGTTCGATGCAGAGTGCCAAAGAGTGACAGACATGAAGAATGTCGCCAGAAGCCGTATGCTTGTGGCCGGTACCCGACAGAACAGAGAGCGGTACAGGGCAGCGAGAGCCGAAGAAAAGTGAATCCACCGTAGAAAGAAAAGGCAGCACGAAGAAAGTGTGGTAGCTGACGCTCAAGAAAGCATGAACCGGAATGATATGGGTAGATTCTATTGAACCGTCAATGGTGCGCGGCACAATAACGTACCAGTGCCCGCCATGTGGATCGAGAAGGGAACTTGCTGACCGATAAAACGGTGGTGGCTGCCAGGTGGAAGGAGCACTTTCAGCAATTGTTGAACGGTGAAAATGAAAATGTAGCGAGGAACAGGATGACGATCAAGCTGTGAACCCACCAACCATAGGAGGAGTTAAAAAGGCTATCGGCGAGCTGAAGATCTGTAAGGCTGCTAGGAAGGATGAGATCCAGATCGAGCTTCTCAAACACGGAAGTGAGCAGCTTCATCAGTCGTTCCACCGAGTACTTCTGAAGGTATGTGAGGACGAAGAATTGCCCACCGGCTGGTTGGATGGCCTCATACGCCCAATCTAAAAGAAAGGGCACAGACTGGAGTGTGCCAATTACAGAGGAATGCTGAATTCGGCCTACAAAATTCGGTCGCGCATCCTGTTTAAGAGACTGAGACTGCTCGAGGAGTCCTTCATCGGTCAATACCAAGCTGGTTTTCGTGAGGGCCGTTCGACAACGAACCAGATGTTTAGCTTGCGAATGATTCTAGATAAATTCCGGGAGTATAACTTGCAGACTCACAATCTGTTTATTGATTTCAAGGCGGCGTACGACTCAGTGAAAAGAAATGGCCTGTGGCATATAATGCCTGAACATGGTTTTTCGGCAAACGCGTATTTCGACTACCCCTTGTAGCATTCTACAGTGTCAGCTACTCGTATCCAGTCAGTGCAAATGCAATTGATAATTTATTTTTCGTATGAACAAAAGATATTGCTTTGATATTCCAAAAAAGTATTTATGGAATTATGAACAAAAACAACCTTTCAGTACAAGTTTTTTTTTCCAAATTTTGACCTCTCGATCGCCCGTAGTGCAAACTGCAGCAAGAGTCATAAATGCTCCACCAGACTCGGCGCGCGAAGACGAATAAGTTTCGGTTTTGGTCGGGCCAATATAAATAAATAATTTATGCTCGCGCGCCGCTCTGCGCTTCAAACCCGGATGATCTGCTGTTGTTCGGCTGGCTTAACTTAGTAGCTTGGACTATGACTTGGAGGGCGCGCTCACGCTTTGCTGTGTAGCTATACGTCGTGCTGATGGTGGTCGCCCATAAAGTTTTGTCAACTTAGCAAGTTAAGGCATTCTGATGGAGGCTCCCGGGAGCAATATGGTCAACTGCAAGTAACAACGCTTTAGCTCTAGTTGGGAGCAGCATCGCGGAATGGCCCGGCAGAACAAGGCAGTTCAGCATCGTGTGTGTATGCAAATGGAGAAACCTCACAGAAGCCTTGAATGTGCCATTTGGTTGTCTCACCTCATAAATTCGAATGAGTTGTACCAACAAGTACCTGTGTTTCAGATGTATGAAAGAATAATACATGCAAGTAGCATTGCCCGTCGACATGAACTGACCCAATGAACTCAATTATATGCACCATTTGGTACTCAATGTAACAGAGACAATGATCATTTAGTAAAAAATATAATGTATAGCTTCTGTTGTACTACAGTGACTCATGCAATCCATTTTATAAATATTGTAGCTACCGATTCTATCAAAGGTGACAGGTAATTAGAATTCTTAAGGAAACTGGGAGGTCTGCAAAATTAATTGGCACTTGACTTAAGGAATTTATCCCATTCCTCCGAAAGCAAATTGCCCGAATGATGAATGTGAAAACATTCATTCGAATGCTTTCGAAATCCAGAGTAACTTTTAATTGGACTGGTGAAACCTGAATTGAAATTGAACGCGCTTTCGAAATGTATAGCAAGTTTTTAAGCTTTCTTCACAGTTCACAGTCAGCCAACTCTCTGACTCAATATTTTATTACACGATATCGAGTTAGAGAACCATAGCTAGAAGTTGGTTTATTTTACTTCACATTCTTGTGTTGCAACATCAAGTTTTGTTTCCAAAGAAATGTTAGCATCAAGATTACTATCGAAGTATGTTTTGTCTAGTAATGCTTTTCACATAAGGATAGTGAAAACATTCAGAGATTAACTGATCAAAGAGCCAAATTATAAAATGTTTTCAACCAGATACTGTCTCAGTTGACATTGTCACTGATTTCTATTCAGGAGATGAGCAATACCTTAATAATCCTTCTGCTCTGTAATCATCAACCAGCTGCGACAACAATAGATAATGATCAGTTAATACCAAACTCAGTGCTGTCCCCTTCATCAGTTGAATCATCCGCGGATTTCCTAAACAATAGGTGATTAACAGCTTTTTCTTGCCGCGTAAAAATATTGCCTCATATAGAATTCAACACACGTGAGTCATTAGACTGGAGAACGGTTTGAGTCCTTGCCATCACCCTGGCCTACATTCATCTACTTCTACACACAGTAACAGCACAGCCACCACCACATCGGCGCATAGTCGGACAAAATCTCATAGAATGATGTTCTTATAATAGCCTTTTTTTTTTTCAATAAGTTTTTGACTCACAACAGTTTTGCTTGCCCCAGAAGGAGAAAATTGAACATGATCGTAGCCAAAAAAGGATCGTGTTACATAATTCTACTGGAATAACATTTTCATTAGAAAGTTGAATTTGTGTCTTTGTTTTTGATTTCTGTACAGTTTAATGTATAGACGTTTTTAACTGAATTGTTGAAAAACGTCATCTGAACTATATAGGTACATCGGTTCTCCGACATTACCCGGAAAACCATTACCCGGAATGCAATTCACCGGAAGACCATTACCCGGAAAACCATTTGCCGGAATGAACCATTTACCGGAAAACCATTACCCGGAAGGACCATTTACCGGAAAATTATATCACCATTTCTCTACTTGTTTCATTACCGTCCTTGTATCCGTTTTACGGTCATTCAGGTCAGTATGTTAACTTAAAAATATTTAAAATGACTAGGGTAGGTGTATCAGTTATGGCCATAGTTGTTCCCTATTTCGCCATACGTGATATCTTGAATCCCTTCACATTTTGAAAAATCTGTTGTGTTTTAGCAGTAAAATAAAGGATAAATCTTGATGTTAAAACATTCAAAAAGATTGAAAATGTAAAACTTATCCAAATTTTGCATATGGCCAAATAGGGAACCACTATGGCCATAACTGGTACACTTTCCCTACCAACGATAAGCACCAGAGAGAAGTCTTAGATATCGTCATACTTGATCATGTCAATATGCACCATCTTCATATATTTGCATTTCATAAATGATTCACCCTTCTTTTAAAAATAAACTGTTCTTTCAACTTATATTTTCAGCTTGCCTTGGCTGAACTGGCTAAATTTGGCTACAACTATGTAGCTTTACGTTTAATATTCCACCGTCGATTCTCCAAGTGTCCAAATGTTAATAAATAAGCAATGATTAAAATTTTTTTATACTTTTTGCCAAGCGTCAATTAGCCGAATGTCGTTTCCGCAAACAACAATCAACCGATTGTAAATCGCCCGTGTATCCCTTTTTCTAGAATGACCTATTTCGGGTCATCTGTTATGCACCCTTTTTTAGTTGGTTGGCGGTTCTTTCGAGTTCCACCGATCTCGACATTTTTTGCAAAATGTGTTTAGTCGAAAATAACCAAATATCTTATTGTTTTGATTGCTTATTGTTCTTTCTTGTTTATTACACTGACATTGAATTCGGGGTACAGATATGCAGACATGGAAATGTAGATCGATTGAGGTTCCAAAGATGGGCGTTACAATGGCGAATAGTGTCCCTACTCTAAATCACCAAGGCACTCCTAGTTTTCGTCTTGATTTTTTTAGCTTCCCCCAAACCATAAAGCTGACATGAGAATTGAACTGTTGTATATTGCTTCCCTCTTAAGATAAGTGTTTTTTTTTAATTTTGATACAATATTGAAATTGGATTGTGATCTGTTTTAACGTAAGGAAATAAGAAAACCATCAAAACGCCAAACATTTTTAAATCCTGGGATGTTCCATTTACTCAAATGCAACCTACCTTATTTGTTAGGCTTTTTTTGATTTCGATTTATAATTATGATACCTTCCAAGTGGTCTCAGACATAAAAGAAAATAAAAAATTCTTTTCATTTTTTCTGTCCTTGCCTACACGTAATGTTTAGTTTTATAGCCTAAATTTGAAGACATAGTTTTCCGATCTATATCAGGCGATTCTTTTATAATTAGGTCGCCAACAAAATGACATGGTCAAATTTTGGTATCGTGATATTCGTTAATAGTTTAAGGCTTACGTTGCGGCAAAGTGAAGTTATTCAGAAAGATCAAGCTGAGGTTGGTGGAATTGAATATCGCCGGTTCAAAATTATTTCTGGTTGACATATTTGACAACGTTTCAGAGCTAGAGCTAACATACTTGTCAAACTATGAACGAATGCAAAAATGGTCGGTTGACATAGGCTCTTAGCTAATAACTGTAGAAATGCTCCTAGAATAGCTGAGAAGCAGGTTTTGTCCCAGTTGAGTCGTAACGCCGGCAAGAAGAAAAACATATTTGGTCCATAGCTGTTTGGAGATGTACAGTACTGGACAGAATGAAGTACGCATTGGCCGTTTTCCCATACAAAATGGTCAAGTTTGGAGATCTGAATCTCAGCTTTTAGTGTTCCGATTGATCTGAAATTTTCACCACAGCCTAGATATAACATAGATTTTACTCAATTAAAATATCACTGCATTTTAAACACAATCTTTTAAATTATTGAACATCTCTCAATTTGCAAAAAATTGCAAAATTAATTTTGAAAATATTTTGAAAACAATCAGTTTTACCGAAAAATGATGTTCTACAAATTCGTGTGTCTTATCAAATTGTACATTTTTGCAGAAGGACATTTCGCTCTAAATATTTTCATTTAAAAATTATTTTTACTCTAAAATTTTGTCATTTTTATCAAAATTTGAGATTTGCGATAACTTAAAAGTTCGTTAATGAAAAACTATGAATTTCTAGCCTAGCAAATTTGAGGTTACTTTCAAACTGCGGTGAAAATTGCAGGTCAATCGGACCACTAGAAACCGAGATATAAGATTCCAAACTTGATCATTTTGTATGGAAAAACGGCCAATGCGTACTTTATTCTGTCCAGTACTGTATATTGAAATAGTGTTTTTGCAATTCCGTTGCAAATCAATCCACTCTGAGTCTCTTCATACGCGATTCTTCTGAGGTGCTGTCCACAAATTATGTAACGCTCGAAGGGGGGAGAGGTAGGCTCTAGCGTTACAACTCATACAATATTTTCAAACTTTCCATACAAAAAGCAGTAGCCAGGGGGGCAAAATCTATGGATTTCTATTAAGCTTTAAACTATACATTTGCTGGGGATCCGGACCTTGCTACGTTCTTTCTGATATGAAATCGGAACGTTTAGTGGACATTGTGAAGAGTCAGTTTTTTTAGTCTGAAGTTTCACGCGACCATTCGGTAAGCATTTTGGCACATCAAAAGCAACAGTACAATATTATTCAGAATTACTTTTGGCTTCTTACCTGGTCTGTCCTCGAATAGGAATAGCCTAGGAGCATAGCATTTCAATCAGTATGGTATCGATGCAGGTGTGAAAATTTGTGACAGTCATACCACCACCTCCACCTCACAGCCTACGTGATCGAAAATTTTTGAGACGATACTACGCAAGGATACGCAAGGATACGCAAGGATAGCCACGTGGATACTCTTGAAATATGTTTATGCTAATAGAAATAATCCAACACGGCATTTTTCGTAATAGCAAAAAATGTTGTATGCAACTCGTTGCAGAACTCGATTTTTTCAACTCTCGTCGTATTTATCAAACTCGGCAAGCCTCGTTGGATAAATGTACGACTCGTGCTGAAAATATCTTCATTTTGCAACTTGTTGCTTAAATAACTATTATGAAACCGAGGGAGTCGAGTATGTCCATGGTTAGCGTGACATAATTTGTACTGCGCATCAATGAAAGGTCATCGAAAATGGAAGATTTGGCGTTCCGGGTAATGGTGCATTCCGGTAAATGGTACATCCGGGTAAATGGTTTTCCGGTAAATGGTCTTCCGGTAAATTGCATTCCGGGTAATGGTATTCCGGGTAATGGTATAGAATCGGTACATCAGCAACATTTTTTTTTATTTCCATAAAAAAAAAACAAGTAAAGTTGGTAGTACTAATCGATTTGGCCCTCTTCAGAGGTTTTGTCCGACCTTCGAATGAAGGCGAGCCACTGTGACAGTACCTAATCATAATCGCGCCAAACAACACACGTCCAGCCGATAAATTTATTGCTCTTTGATAGACTGCTAATCGATCGCTGGAAACGGTACCAACGTCCACCTACGCTCTCACCGAACAGTATGGCTCACAAAAAATGCTAAAATTGTACAAATTATACATTGATTGTTCCGTAGGTTTTTAATATTTTCGTGGATTAATGTAACTTCTTATGACTGATGTATTGTTTTTTAAAACATTTTAATAGCCCAGTGATGTGCTCAAACAAAAAAGTTAAAAATGTTTGTTCTCAAAAAGCCAGAAAATAACTGATTATCGGAGCATACGATGGTGATAGATTTTCCACCATCAAAATCGCATTCAATTGTTGAAGATATAAATTTGCGCTCATCGATCAAACGATTTCATCCCCAATTTAGTGCAGGTGTGTTGTAATCTATATAGATAAACAACTTTGTTTGTAACCTGTTATGCGGCATCTGGTTGTCTAGGTTGTCAAAATAGCATGGATATGTAAAAAATCTTGTTGTTTAGTAAGGAAATAGTAGAAAACAATTGAAAGCAAACAATAGGATCCTAAAGCCCTGTCCCAATTTTAGTGCCAAACGTTTAAGTTTAGGTCAAAAACATATGTTTACTCAATTTTTTAATATTTTCTGATGATTTTAGGTGTTTTTTTTTAATTTTGTCACACCCCTTGGTTTAAACTCAAATTTTGGGTGTATTTTGTTTTCCGTGTCAAATCCGAAATGTCAGAAAGGAACATCCCCGGTGTTAAAAAGTTGAACCCCTGAGGTATTTTTAGCATAGCATAGCATAGACTGACTGTACATGTCAATGGTTGCTACTCCGTGATTGATCGGAACTGGTAAGAATTGCACTACGATCCAAAAGAATAAGGGATAGGAGTTTCCGCTTACTCTCGAAGTGCAATTTTAGCAGATCTAATATTATTGATCAATAACGGCGCCGGACAAGTCCTTACAGTCAGTTGGGATGGGGAAGGAATGTTAGGGTGTAATGATTGTTGCTTCTAGAGACCGAGAATACCTCTACATCTCCACAATCACCACGGGAAGGGTGTTTATTAGTGAGGGAGGAAAAGATCTGGGAGTCACCTCTGGTCGATGATGCGATCCATGGACAAGGGGGAAATATACGACTTATATTTAAAGCTAGTGTTGTATTTTTGTCTCGAGAAGTTTTTGGTAGAAGCTTAAAAAAATACGTCAACATCTATAATGTCGAACAATTCAAAAAATGTTTCTATTAATGACGAAAACTGAAAATTACATGTATATATTTTAAATTATATGAAACAGGAATAATGTCGACACTTGTAGTGACGAACTATACAAAGTTTGTTTGAAAATTACATATGAGTATTACTGTGCATTTTGTCTCGATATGGTAGAAGTTTTAAAAAATACGTCAACATTCACAATGTCGAACAATTCAAAAGATAATTTTTAATAATGTCAAAAAGAGACAAATATATGTCTATTGAAATTGTATAAGAAAAAAGCATAATGCCGACACTTATAGTGACGAACCATACAAAGTTTGTTTTAAAATTACTTAAAAGTTACGCTTTCAAGAAAATATGTGTTATCACAAGCATGAAACGAACTCACCAGTTGGTAATCCATCCTCGACTGAATACAAAACTGACACTGACAGCAAAACTTCTTGGCGTCCCGAAAACAAACCGTCTTGCTTGTGTCTTCCAAATACCTACCCAGCAAGACGCTCTAAAACAGAAAAAAAAAATCTCCAGCGACGAAAACACGCGCGAAACCGTGAGCTAAATCTATCGGACGACGCAAAACCGAACTGTCCTGCTTGGGCTTCACGAAGCACTACCTGTTAAAAAGTTGAACCCCTGAGGTATTTTTGTCGACTAAGCGAACGTCAAACATGATCTCAAGTGTCAAGGTTCATTTATGGATCCAATTTTTAAATTAATGTTTTAATATGATATATCCGTTATTTGAGCGGGAAAAATGCTAAAGTAGTTGCAGTAACATGCTCTTTCATTTTATTAAATGAAAACAAGATTTCATTAAACATTTTAGGACCCTATTGTTTGCTCCGTTGCACAAGTAATAGTGATACATTTCTATAATAGCGAGTCTTATGAGTTATCCATGTAAACCACTATTATAGCAACAAAAGTTCGCAAATTTCACTATTTTATGCTTCTACCACCGGTTTGGGCAACCTAAGAGAAAACCACCATAAAACATGATGTGATGAATTTCACCATTTTTATAGTCCATACTGTAGGCTCAACTCCTAACTCTGCGAGCGCTATGATGATGGATGCCCAATTGATTGGCTGCTGATTGGAAAGGAGAAGCTATCAGGCGAAAAATGGTCGTCGGAGCCTTTGGCCGCCGACACGACGATAATGGCGAATTAGCTGACTGGAAGATTAGCATTCGATTATTTCGTTGATTGGCGTGGAAGAAGTTTACCGACTGCACGTTTGTACGGTGACATTTTTGTCTGGATTGAATTGAAAGAAGGCTTATGTTTTGCATAATTCCATTAAATCTAATTGTTATTGTTATGATCGGAGGGAAAGCCAATCAGTAACTATTGTTTGACGATTTGAAGTGCCGCTTCGTCAACTATATGAACGGAAACTCAGTTGGATGGATAGGCGCCAGTTAATACACACAGTCTTAGACTACGTAAAAGGACAAGATATGAGGCAGATGTGCAAACGTGTAATTTCTTTTAGAGTTGTACAGCACATCTACTATTATCCATATTTAGTTTCAAAGCCTATTGAGCGCTAGAAGAAGAACGCTGCCTAAGGAGCCTTCCTTAGCCGAGTGGTTGGAGTCCGTTGCTACAAAGCAAAGCCATGCTAAAGGTGTCTGGGTTCGATTCCCGGTCGGTCGGTCAAGGATCTTTTCGTAATGGAAATTTCCTTGACTTCCCTGGGCATAGAGTATCATCGTACCTGCCACACGATATACGAATGCGAAAAGAGCAACATTGATAAAGAAAGCTCTCGGTTAATAACTGTGAAAGTGCTCATAAGAACACTGAGCTGAGAACGCAGAATCTCGAACAACAAATACAACATACGTTTTCATGTCGCTCCTAAAGAACATTGTAATCAAAACATGAAGAAAATGAAAATTACATGGTTCGCTTTTTTACTATGGAGAGAAAACCACTTTATTAGCCAACGGTGTCAATAATCCCATAACAATTTTGTTGCCATAACAGTATTACCCCGATCATCTCTCCGGAAAGTAGGGGAAGATGGTTCAAAAAGCCAATTTAGGCTCAATTAGATTTGAACGGAATTAAACAGAACAAAATGAGTTAACACGTTGGGACAGTAAAGGCCCAAACGCAATGATAGCGGAACTGGTTCTGCTAGAATGGATCACACATTCTCGACCGAGCTGTAAACGAACTGACAGACAATTAGTCGACAAGCATGACAAGATTTGCATTTGCGTTTGGGCCTTAAGGCAACTGTGCCATTTAGTGAACTAAGGACTAACAACTAAGGAAAAAAACAATGGTATGCTGATAGTATGATAATAGTAGTTTACGAAACAAGTTGCAGAATGATGATTTTTACAGCACGAGTCGTAAATTTATCCTACGAGGCTTGCCGAGTACGATAATTACGACGAGTGCTGTAAAAATCGAGTTCTGCAACGAGTTACGTACAACATTTTTTGCAATTTCGTAGAAGACCACTTGAGGGTATCAGAAGTGATATCGGAATGCATTCACCATCATTTTACAATTTCTGAATATATGTTGTGTTATGATTCATTACGCAACTCAAAACAGTTGCGTAATGAGAAAGCGTTGCGTAATGAATCATTACAGCACTGGTTTTAATTGCGTAATGACTTTTCCCGCACTGCATACTTCAGTGCAGGAAAGTAGGCCGTTTCATGACAGCTTGACGTGATGAAAAACAGCCTATTACGATGAGAAATTGCAAAAAACTTCTTTTATCATTTGAACGACATTTCGTTTTACGAAAATTGTTTTGGATGACTAAAATCTAGTCTAGTAACCTTTGATAATTGGCATATCGACATACGGAAAAAAAAATCGGGATTGAAACTTACATCGAGATAGGGATATATCGATATATGGAGAGAGAAAATGTATGCAGAATGAAGGAACCAAAAACATCATCGACATAGGAAAAGATATCGGGAAGTAGAACATCGAGATGTGGAGAGTCTGTCTGATAGGCTGTATAAAATAGACCCCTCAAAAATATCTACCATTGAGGGGTCTATTTTATATGTCATTCAGATTCATGTGACTCGTCTGTGATCACTTTCGATTAAAGTCAGCATGCATATTTCACATATCATTCGTCGACTCCCATAGCAATCCAGTCACATAGAGTGACAACTGTCAATGAATTCGAGTGACAGAGCCTAGTCGAGAAAATTTTTTGATCGAAAGTGATTCTAGTCGAGCCATTTTGATCGACTTCGAAATGATTCGACTGGAATCACTGTCGATCCAAAATGTTATGCTGTCTTTGATCGAAAGTGACTACAGACGAGTCACATGAATCTGTACGATTTGTAAAATAGGGCCCTTAATTTTATCGATCGACTGTCGAAAAATCAAGTCGACACGACGTTGTTAGTTGACTTTTTTGGCAGATGTCACTCACCTGTTTACTATGGGAGTCGATAGGTGGCTTCTTAAATATTAGGGCCCTATTTTATAAGTCGAGTCGATCAAAAACGACTCGACTGGAGTCACTGTCGGCCAAAAACTTCGCTCGACTTGGCTCTGTCACTCGAGTTTATCGACAACTCTATGTGACTATGTCACTCTATGTGACTGGATTACTATGGGAGTCGACGGGTGACATCTGAAATATGCGTGCTTGCGTGAATTCGCTCGAATTACAAAATAGACCCCTTAAGGCTCAAGAATCCATCATTCAATCATCAGCAATCATTGCCAACCAAAAACCAGTTTTTTTGCTCAAATTAGAAGCAATCCTCATGAAAATCTATCATTGCATTACAGGTTACAAGTGTAATGCAATGATAGATTTTCATGAACATTCCTTTGATTTTGAGCAATAAAACTGGTTTTGAAAATTTGTAAAACGATGATGGTTATTTTCCTCTTAATGTGCACTTTGATCGACAATGACTGGAGCCCATTTAGACGTTCCCTATGACTTAGTGAGCAAATCGCATAATATGTGATTTGAAAACATTTTTAAGGAATTCATTTTCAAATTGTAAATAAAACATGCACGAAAAAAAGAAAAATATCATTCATATTGTGAAGTATGTTCATTTTGTAAACCCTCAATCAATGACTGCAAGCCTGAACAACTCAAACCAATTTGATCCAACTTTAAGGTCAACTAAAACAATGAAATATTTTACACCCCAAATTGAAAAAAAAAAATCCTGTAGATCGACTGTTGTTGGCAAACAACAACAAACAAGGATATATAGAGTTGCTAAAAAATCTAGGGGTGAGTATATTGAAATAACACTTTCTTCAGTTTAAAATGTGTCTGGTTTGGAAATCCATAAATCAAAACCATGAAATTCAACTACTGAAAGTTATTGGTGATTTTCAGTCACAAGGGTATTATATAAACCATTGTCGCTTGGTTCCTCGTGGTTATCAAGGGATTCCTATAGGATCCCAGGTTTTCAGAGTTTTATTTTTGTCAATTGTTCCTGTGGGCTTCGTGGCCGTGCGGTTAGTGTCGTCAGGCAGTTGATCGCATCGTGTCATGAGGTGTGGGTTCGATTCCCGCTGCAGCCATTGAATCTTTTCGTCAGGAATGTTTCTCGGCTGTGCCATTGGAGCATGCTTGTCCGTTGTCTAGTGCAAATTATGATTGCTAAAATTTTCAAATATTTTTGGTTTGGAATACTTGAAAGAATTTTAATATTTTTGAAAGAATTTCTGGCGAGATGTTGAAGTAATTCTTGGAGAAACCCCTGAAAAAAAAATATCAACAAATTATTGGAGGAATAACACCTAGTAGTTTTCTCGATAATTTCCCGGAGAAGTCCCTTAACATATGATAGTATAATGTCGAAAGAAACCTCTGAAAAAGTTCTGGAGGATCTAGAAAAATTTTGGCATTATTTCAAATTTAGTAAGCTTAATGGAACCTAATCGTATTATTTTGAAAGAATTCCTAGATAATGACGTAGCGCAATTTATGGAAACAACACTGGAAAATTTTGTGGATGAATAAATTAAAGGAATATATCTGAGATCTCAGAGTTCATAGAGAAAATCCTTGTTGAAGCAAAAAAAAAATCCTGAAGTAATTCTTAGAGTGTTTTTTTGACGATTTTCTGAAAGTTATTTGAGATATTACCGAGAAAATCTTGTGGTAGTTTTTGTAGGAATCCAGAGAAAACTTCCTTAGACTGCCTGAATAATTTAACAGTAATACTAAAAAATATGGTTGGTAAATGATTGGGCATGGCGTACCATTGATACCTCGCGTACCTGAAGGAATAAAATAGACCCCTCTTAGCCTCTTGCCCAGCAACTCCTATCCCAACCTCCTCGCGGTACTGGTACTGGCCGGGCTTCGAGTAACTTTAGGGAAGATCGGGTAACCAACCCCCGGTGGGAACTTTGGTCGTATGCTGACAGAGAAGGGGGGGTTTGCTTTTGCTTTTGCTTCTGCAAACCTTGAGCGTCTGTACCCCATGTTAGGAGCGGCTCACAACAGCGTTCGTTCCCCATGTCAGGGGTGGCTGATCATCGTCCGAGTGCCAGAGAAGGACTCTAAGCTAAACTGACTGTGCACTATGGACCAGATCTTTACTCTACGGCAAATCCTCCAACAATGTCGTGAATACCAGGTCCCAACGCATCACCTTTTCATCGATTTCAAGGCGTCAGTCGACAGAGCTATGGAAAATCATGGACGAGAACAGCTTTCCCGGGAAGCTCACGAGACTGATAAGAGCGACGATGGAAGGTGTGCAAAATTGTGTGAAGGTTTCAGGCGAACACTCCAGTTCGTTTGGATCCCACCGGGGACTACGACAAGGTGATGGACTTTCGTGCCTGTTGTTCAATATTGCGCTAGAAGGTGTTATGCGGAGAGCCAGGCTTAACAGCCGAGGTACGATTTTTACGAGATCCAGTCAATTTGTTTGCTTCGCGGATGATATGGACATTATCAGATGAACATTTGAAAAGGTCGCCAACCTATACACCCGCCTGAAAAGCAAGGCAGCGAAAGTTGGACTGTTGGTGAATGCGACCAAGACAAAGTACATGCTAGCTGGTGGGGCCGAGCGCGACAGGGCTCGCCTAGGTAGCAGTGTAACGATTGACGGGGATACGTTCGAGGTGGTCGACGAGTTCGTCTACCTTGGATCCTTGCTGACGGGCATGAAACGTGGACGATGCTCGAGGAGGACCTGCAAGCACTTGGAGTCTTCGAACGTCGGGTGCTTAGGACGATCTTCGGCGATGTGCAGGAGAACGGTGTGTGGCGGCGAAGGATGAACCACGAGCTCGCCCAACTCTACGGCGAACCCAGTATCCAGAAGGTGGCCAAAGCTGGAAGAATACGATGGGCAGGGCATGTTGCAAGAATGCCGGACAGCAACCCTGCAAAAATGGTGTTCGCTTCGGATCCGGTTGGTACAAGAAGGTGTAGAGCGCAGCGAGCTAGGTGGGCGGATCAAGTGCATATCGATTTGGCGAGCGTGGGGCAGAACCGAGGATGAAGAGATGCGGCCTCGAACTGAGTATTGTGGCGTGAAATTGTTGATTCAGTGTTATCTGTGTAGATGTTAACGAAATAAATGAAAAAAAAAACTAAAAAAAATCTTCCAAAAATACTTTTATGCTTATTTGCCTAGAATCATATTTCATAAAATTTCTCTTTAAAAAAAATCTTGACTCTTGTTGAAAAGTTTATGAGGGGACGCGAATTGAAATTTACATAGGAAATCTCATTTACCCTTACTTTTTTTCTGAGATCACCAGTTTTCATACTGGAATTTTAAACCCAACAATGCAGTCATTTCAATTTGTTTATACCAATCAGATGCATTTGAAGTCACTGTTGGCCTTAAGTGTTCGTAATATGAGTCAAAACGGTATACCCCTGCATCTACGCCAGTTTATGGGGGGAAGGTTGAAGTGGTAAATTTATGGTAGAGAGCCTTGCTATTTGTTCATCAGGCTACCTATGTATCAAGCTAACGAAAGGCGTGCCATAATTATGAAGAATGGAAGCGTAGGAAAAAGGTTTTTTAGTCCATCTCTGCTTCTAAAAAATATTATGAACTGTGATAGATCAACTGTGATATATTGAGAATGGAAGATAGAAACAAGTGAAAGATACAACTACAATGTACAAGGAAAGGGATGGTCCTGTGATTGGACCAATGACCTTCTGCTTATGAAGCAGAAGCGGTAGTCATTTGACCACCAACCTCGTCTCGAATGATTTTATTTACATACTATATAAGATATACTTCACTTTCTTAAGTGTCCATTATATGAATTGAAACCTTATTTTATTTGATAATTTTATTTCAAAAAAACGGCACCAAGCAAACCAAGCAAAAACGACAAATCATCTTTGGAGCAAGATGGTGAAGTGTAAATAAGGACAATAGTACAATAATTGATTGTGAAAAAAAAACTTATGTCTGGATCTGTGTTTCATACGAGTTCACCGAAAGCTATAATTATTTTGTAATAATATTCCGTTAGGGTAGAATAGCCAGAGATTAACTATAGGAACTATATAATACTACCGATAGAGTGATTTCATGTATTTCCTGCCCGATATATACGGTAAATATGATTATCTTCATTTATATGTTAACTACTTCATTAGAGCATTTTGAACCCCTTCCCCTTATGCAACCGATTCTTCAAAATGCATGCAAACAACCCATCAAACTGTCCAAAGTCATAATCTCTCTTAACATCGAAGCCCCCTCTCCAGATACCAACAGAGGGCCATAAGTCATCAACATAAACAGATTACCACCTGCTGAATTAATTTTCCACATCTCGTCACGATCAACACAGCATCCATAAATATTAGCGAGAGCGCGGCACAAACATCTCACGGAGATTTATCATAAACGGTTCTTGGAGTGACGAAGGGGGATAGAGACCACGTGGACACATGTGAAGCGTTCCGTTTAGTTAGTCAATGGTCGTAAATTCCTCAAACAGAGGGAAAAGAAGAGGGAAAAAAACCGACATGATCCGACAACAATGTTTGGCAACTTGCTCTTTATGTTTATGAGCACAAACTTGGTCCCTGTTAGTTTGTGGTACTTTCGGCCGAGGGGATTAGGGAAGCTCACCGTAACCGGTGAAAGGCACTATAGGTATAAAGCGGTGGGGAGACATCTTATGTTGACGCAAAAAAACGTAAAAAATGGATATGATACTGTCAATGACATAAGAACGTAAATTCCAGTAGAATCAAATGATATAGAAGCTCAAGTATAGCTTTCATTTACTTTAAAAGGAATGTAGCTTATTCGTTATTATAGTATAAGATCTTCATGAAAACATCATACATATTCATATGATAGCAAAAGGTTAATGAAAATTGGTATGATAGCTCACTTTAGTAGTGATTGTTATAAGCTTGCTTTTTTCTTCTGATCGGGAAATGCTCGTTGGCCTCCATCGCAACGCAACGGAAGGACAGATTCCTACTAGACAATCCAGCCAGGCCGGGCCATTCAGTGAGGCTCTAAGTTATGAACGGGAAAAGTTGTAATCTTCCAAGACTTGGTGACGATGGCGATGAGTATGATGATGATGATTATGACGACTTTTCTGTACTTAACCTCTGCCTATTTGCATCCGTGACAGTGTAACTTAATAGCTTGTTTCAGTGCAATTATGCGGCTTGGCAGGGATCAGAAGAAGGTCTTAACTTTCCAAAAGAATGAATGGGTGCACGGTTACGCGGCACTACTTCATCTCAAGTTGTTCGCAAGCCATCTCTGGGACAAAGTAGGACTAATTTAAAATCATAGAATAAGAAAATGCAGTATTTCTTGTGTATAGAGGTTATTTTGGTCCACCTTGAAATTTAACTAGGCTGAATCTTTCGATTTGAATAAGAGATAGCTTTATATATGAAACATTCACATTATAAAAGATTTATATTCTTTGGAATGCGATTAATATAAAAACGATGGCACATGTATAGAGGTTAACTGAAATAATAATAATAAACTCTGAATATTATAATTTTTGTGACAATAATCCTAATTTTGTGGAATCGCGAATTCTGTTCATGCAATCGTGATATCCAATTGAAACGAAACGTGACAACTTCTCCGTCGACAGTGATGACAACGGCACGGACCGCGATACAGATTGTTTGCTCGTCGCAGTCCTAATCGCTAGCGGACGACAATGTTTGCATTCTAATGAGCCATTAATATTTCAATTTAGCAGTCTCCGCGTCCGTGCGTTCGGTTTGCGAAAGGCACGCATCTTGTCTGTGGTACCCAGCCCAGCTCAGGTCCAGTGATTTATCTCGAAAGAGGACGGACACGCTCTGCGGATCACCACCAGAGACTTTCGAGTGCCGACAGTAGTGGGTCAACCGATTCCGTTGAGGTGAGTCACGTTTTCCCGGAGAGCTCTTCTAATCCGGATTCCCGGACCATTCGCAAAGAGATTCATTCATGATTTGTCGTTTGCCGATAGGCAGGTAAATTAAGAAGCGTTTAAAGAAGGGGTTAATTATGTGTTTTATCAAAAAGTAGTCAAATAAATAATTAGTCAGATATTATGATTTGATATTGTTAAGCAATAAAAATTATAAATAACACTACAAACAAGTTTTTTGAATGATTTTTTTTTCTATTTGGCGCTTATTTTCAATTTTTATTGTTTTTCTTTTTGTTTAGATGTTGATTTTTACGATGTTTTCGGCGACTAGTAGGGGAACTTCGTATTCTTGGCAGCAGCTAAACTTCTAAGAAGGCAACTATACACAACAATAAAGCACAGCAATTTGCAGGAGACACCTGAACTACACTTGAACAATCTTCGTTTATTGGTTATTATACACAAAATACTATTTTGTTCTCTAAATCATCTATTTTTCCTCACCAAAGTTACGAGGCACTTGTTCTTTCATCGGCAAAGCAATTACTATTGACGGCAACTAAAATGTTCTCTTCTGCAATCTTAAACTGTGGAAAACCTAGGTTATGTATTTGCAAATTTTCGTATTTGTTGACCATGCCTGAAATTAAATGTCACTCATTATGTTCTACTCGTTGAAAGGGCCAATGCAAAAAATTACAGACTACACTGAGAACAGCGTTGCAGTTATAAATAGAATAGCAGAGATTCAAATTGAATACGCAACGCCACTAAATTTGTGCAGACTAAGGCGCCGGCCACAAATTACGTAACGCTCTGGGGGGAAGGGGAAAAGGCTCAAGCGTTGCGACTCATACCCATTTTTTTTCTTACAAAACACTTTACGTAGGGAGGAAGGGGGTAGAAAATTGTACATTTTAGCGTTACGTCATAAACGGACGCTGCCTTATTTTGTTTTCATTTATTTCATCGAATGTTTTTTGCCATGTAATGTTTATAAACTTGCAGCAGGCAGGCTTGATTATACTTCTCATCATCATCAGAGTTTGGTGAGATACTCTAGAGCAGCGTGCTCTCTTTGCCTCATTGCGAAGGAGCGAAAAAATGCTAAGCAGAGATGCAACAAAATTTGAACGAGGAAGATGCAGCACAAAACACACCAGAGTAAAATTCCATCAAAAAAGATTGCCATCATAACTCCCCGAGGACTGTCAAGTTCGGGCGGGACGCTCAAGAGTTCTTTTGAAATGTGAGTAAAGGTGAGCATCGCAAAAAGAGAGAAAGAGAACTAGAAAAAATCCTCGTATTTTTTTGCACTCTCACTCGGATCGCTTGAGGATCTGTGTTTAATTTTTTCTCCTCAGAAAAACCGCAAAATCGCCTCTTCTTTGCATCGCAGAGGATTTTCTATCCATTCTGGCAGCAGGTGCGAACCCAACCAAGAACCAACCAACCAACCAAGAAGCAGCGTGACATCATTGCTATTTGGTTTATAATATTGTGCTCTGCATGAAAAATCCATAGAACGCGATTGTCGGATTACTTGAGATTCAGAGTTGCTTTTGAATTGCGCGTAATATTGTCTGCACGTTACTGCCGCCGCTGGATGTGGATGTAGAATGAGCGGCGCAATATTATCCCTTTTATCCGCTCCTGGTTCACACCATCCGTCCGCATTCAAACAACACGCATGACTTTTGACGTTAGCGGAAAAAAAATCACGATAGAGAAAAAGAAAGACACACCGTCCTTTGGTTGGTGCCGACGACTGCAAGTCACCACTTGCTGGACACTGGTTTCCTCGCCATTGGAAGAACTGAAAACAATGGCGCCAGTGCCCCTGTCAAAGTTTACAGATATTGCCGTCGGGGATGACATTGTTCCAAATTGTAATCTGAAATATCTCAGCAAGAATTGGGAATATTAATATAAAACTTTAATGTAGTATTCCTCGAAGTTATCTACAACTATAGTCGAATTTCGTTCGTTGCACTATCTTTAAGTGGGCTACGTTTGAATTTGGCTCCTGTTAGTTGGGCTATTGCCTACCTAAACCGAAGGCAAACGTCATTTTCTGACATAAGAAGCAATTTATCAATGTTGGTAGTGCTATTTTTCTTTTGTTCTATGTTATTTGACAGCTTGAAATTCAGCCCGATTAGTGAAAGTCTTTCACTAAATGAGCTACAGGTTTAGTGCAACGAACGAAAATTGACTGTACCATCAGATTCATTGAGAGATTCATGAACTAGTAGTTTATTTTTAGTAAATCATGAGCATGAGCATGATTGACCGCCCGCAGATGCTACTCCGTTATTGCAAGAACAGCTGTACTTACACAGGGAACCAACAGACACTACTCGGGATCAGTAGCATCCTCAATGTGTAAGTACTGGTGCTCTCATTATTATAACAAACAATAACGGCGCCGGCTGCGTCCGAATGCAGGTCAATTTAGGGATGTGAGGGAAATGTTGACGTGTTACTAGCTTTACGGAAGCCGAGGGGTCCTCTGCACTTCCAGAAGATGACACTGGGAGTTTGGATATGGGAAAGGTTTGGGTAAAGAATTCGTTTTGGTAAACGATAAATATATAATTTGAAATTAATGCACCTAACCGGATTCGCGATATTACTCGATAAAAGCATTGAACGCCGAGCAAGTGTTCGTCGCTCGCCCCACAGGTGCAAGCGACAAGATCAAAGGATCAGACACTACTAACGCAATCCGCGATACTATTCCACCGTGGTTCGCGAACGACACGCGACATGTTTGATCCTGCCCTCGTCGCTCGCCCCCGTAGGAGCAAGCAACCAGGTCGAAGGATCAAACAATACTCATGGAACTAGTAGTTTATTTTTAGTAAATCATCGAAAAAAGCTTGAAAAGGAACTTTTTAAATTGTCACTTTTGAGGTTTTATAGATAATCTCGCTTTTAGGTGGACGAATACTATTTTGAAATCTCACATTCATGTCCATCATATCAATTGTTATAGGAAAGCTCTAGAAAACTTGAGAGGAACACGATTCTCTTGATTTGTTCTTATCCAGCGAACTGGACTATATAAATTCATACATTTTGTCTTAAGAAAGATGACACGATTATTGCAATACGAACGCTTTATGTATCGTTTTAGCATCACCTCACATCAAGGCGTCGATAGACGAGGGGTGTGCGCAAGAGCCTATCGATTGCAAGGTTCTTGGTTCGATTCCAGGTTGCCGCAGAAACTATTTTTGTTGTAAAATTTCGGTTTAATAAAGTAAATTTATGAATTTCAATTCTCTTTCCTTTTACAGTCGAAGCTCGTTATAGCGACATCGCAAGGGACCGTCGGTATACGGAGATGTCGCTATAAAATCGTCGTTATAAAGAGATTGGATGTCGTCATGGAGCATGTAGGAATTAAACGAACATAATATGTATTAAAATAGCTAAACGAATGTCGTTATATTGAGTGACTATTGAATATAACACTAATGTCGCAATAGAGAACGGTCGAAACAGAGAAATGTCGCTTTAAAAGTTGAAATTAGTATGGGAATTTGAAGGGACCATTGAAAATGACGTTATAGAGAGATTAGTCGTAATAAAAGTTGTCGTTATAACGAGCTTCGACTGTAGATGAATTTCAATCTGATCCGTTTAAAAATAAACGATTTTTGGCTAAATCGCACCAACAAGCGACACTACTTGCACAGTTGTTTTCAAATTCCTTTAAATGTGTAAGGTAAACAATTTCACCGTGAATATGGTTCTAAAACCTTATCTAAATTGCCAAGCACTTAAGATCTGGCCAAAGTACATGTTCACTCAATTTTTAATGTTTTTTGTTTGTTTAAGTCCAAAAAACATTTTTTTTATTTTTTTTTTAGATTTTGTCACACTCTTTGAAATAAACTCAAATTTAGTGTGTATTTTGTTTTCCGTGTCTCCTCCGAAATGCCATATAGGAACAACCCCAGTGTTAAAACTCTGTGGTGTTTTTGTCGACTAAGCGAACGTCAAACATGAGCAAAAGTGTCAAGGTTCTTTTATGGACCCAATTTTCAAATAAAAGTTTAAATATGAAATAGCCGTTATTTGAGCGGGAAAAAATGCTAAAGTAGTTGCAGTAACATTCTCTTTCGTGTTATTGAATAAAAATAAGATTTCATAAATCATTTAAGGACCCTATTGAACTATTCGTTGATACGCTCTATCATCAAGTTATTACCGAGAGAATGAATGGCAGCATTAAAAAAAAAAATGCGATTGTGATGTACCACGATTTTTTTTTTTTTTGGTTTATGAATAGTACTCTCCGAATATGGTCCGATCGGCTCATTCGGATCAAAATTCAAACTTTGACAGAAACATTTATTTACATAAATATTATTTTCAGTGTATGAGAAAGCCAGAATAGGCCCTTTGCAAATCAATTCTCTTATGATTTGACACAAATACATTATCCTCTGATTGCCTGTAGAACGACAGAAGTGTTGCCAAAATAGTTAACCTATTGAAAGACGTATATTTTATATGTTTCTCGGTTTATTGAATTTTATGCGCTACAATCTTCAGATAAGCAAAGTATTGAAAGGATCAATTTTTACCAGGCAGAAACCATTTCCAAATTTCCATCAATTCCAAAATTTTGTTTCTCAATCATCTTCAAACAAAATTCAGTGGATCAATCACAAATTCCTCTATTTTGTAGAACCGCAGTCATCGATTTGGAAATAACTATGGTTCCGAGGAAACCAAGTCTAAAAGAGGGTGGTTCAAAAGTTTTCAGTTAATTCGGCTACATGACGGGTTATTCCGAATACCAGGTTCACCAGAAGTATGTATGAGGCATTTTTCAAAGAATCCCTCCTGTGATTCTTCTGGCAAATTATCCAGAATTTTAGTAGTACTTCCTTGAGTACTAGTACTACTATTTCCACGAATTTGCACAGCGATTCTTCCGGGAATTTCAAGCAATCTACTATAAATTTCTCGAGAGTAAATCGAGGTAAAAATCTCTTATTTAAGAGATCTTACATGGATATTGCTAAGCATTCTTCCAACGTTTTCTCCAGAGATTCTTATCCGGATCGCTTCTAAAAATCTTTCTTGAATGATTCCATGGATTCCTGCTATAGTTGTCTAAGCAATGTCTACAATAATTTCTACATGGTAGAGAATTCACTAGATATTCCATTTCCTATTCCATGTGGGAAAATACTTCTAATGTTCCCTGCCAGTTTCTTCAATGATTTTTGCATATCATTCTTCAAAAACATCAAAATTTCAAAGATTCTTTCTATGATTCCTCTTGTAAAGTTGAATTTCTATGAAAAGACCTGCATGAAATCGTGTACGTATCCCTCAATGTGCACCTAACGTATTTGTTTCAATAAAGAAGTATCCCATGGAAAATAACTGGAGGAATTCATGAAGAAATCTAAGAAAAATAGCTGGAAGAATCTCTTAAGGAATTCCTGAAAAAAGTGTGTTCTTTTTTTAAATTATATGATACTTGGTAGAATCCTTAGAGGAATTTCTGAAGTGATCTACTAATTAAAGAAACCCTTGACAAACCACTGGATGATTTCTCAAAAATTAAAAGAAGGATTCATAAAGAAATCTTTGGATGAAATCTTGGAGAAACCCCAAACAGCATTCCTGGAGAATATAAGAGAAACAACTGGAAGAATTCTTGATAGAATCCCTTAAAGAATCTTCGGATTAAATTATGAAGTAACGTTTAAAAGAATCTCTCGAAGAAATTCCAAAAGGAATAGCACATATCCTAGAACACTGTTTCTCAACCTTGCTGACCAAGAAAAAACAGCTCGCTGCAAGGTGCTTGATTCAGCGAGCTTTTCATATACTCGGAGGTCCATGGACCCTGTATTGGGATTTATAAGAAAAATCTCTGTTGAAAGTGCTGTTTGAATTGAATTCCTGGAGAAACCCGTGGTGAAATTGCTAATTAGTTTCTTGTTAGAAATATTGAAGAAAAACCTAGTGAAAATCCTGGATTAACCATGGGTCAAATACTTAAAGAAATCCCCTGTGAGATCGCAAGAGAACTTCTTGGAGGAATCCTTGGTTTGAATGAACCAGGCAATAAGTTTATTGGTCCTGAACTCTTGTTTGTTTTCGAATTAGGGTACATCATAAGTAATGTTCTTGTTCCACCTTACACCACACTTTATAGACAAGTGTTAATTTACCGTTTTTCATCTAAGTCGAATGAAGGTACCGGGCAGAAACCGCGTTTGATCTCAAAATCGCAAAACATTAATTTTGGCATAACCATCTTATCTTCACTTGTACCATTTCATGACATTCTACACTCTTTCTCTCCCTTCTAATGATCAACTTCAAATGAAAAGCGATTTTACCCACACACAAACTGAGCGTGCGTGCTCTGCGGGATGAAGAGTTTACACGTTTGTGTTCGTTTATTTTCATTCCCACAATGGTAAAGAGTTTGCTTTGACCACCTCAGTGCTTCAAAGAGAAAGAGATTATTTTCTTCCTTTCTCAGTTAGAGGGAGAGCATTTTTCCCATTTCTCAGTTCGGGAAGAGCATATCCAGAATGTTCTTCGTTGCCTCTTAGCTTACGAATGACGATAATTTTGTAAGCATTTACTTCATTTAATGATAAAATCCATGTTATATAATATTTTTGTGCAAGATGAGATTTACATGGAAGATTATAGTTCAAGGAATATATTGAGTACATTGAAGGTAAATCTTCTGGATAAATTTTAACAAGGACGATAAGTTAGTTCTGCCAAAAATACCCTCAGGGTGCCATAGCATTTACCCTGTATTCTTAAACACTATTTTGGAATGTTGATTGCTAACTTTTTTTTTTTTCTTTTCTAGCTGTCATCTGGCTTAGACCTATCGATCCATTCAGCCAAGTCTTGTGAAGTGTTGCCATTTATATTAATTGAGAATTTAACGAACTCGAGATTTTGATTCACCTCTTTTGAATAGTTATTGCACTGTTAACTAGCGTTAAGAATAACTTTTAGTATGTAAACAGTTATAAAAGCTAATTTTGAAAGATCTCAAACATTTTGTTTTATTGCTTTCAAGTATTGGACTATTGCCATATATTCAGCTTCATTTTTTTTAGCTAGAATTAATTGAATAGGGGTTTTATTTATCAAATTTGGATAGCCGATTCTGATTGCATTGTATTTTGGACAGTCATATAGTAGATGCGATATGTCTTCAGTTTCAGAACATAGGTCACAACGGTCATTAGGTGTCAATTTCCATTTTGCTAACCTGTCTTTCGTGATCATATGACCGGATCTGATGCGGGATAGCATGATGGTGTCTAAAGTTTCAAAATGCATATTTTTAAACCATGGTTTTGATGAAATTTGTTTAGAGTGTTCAAAATGAAACTTCCCTTTTTCAGTTGAAATAAGTGAGTATTGTTCTTGCCATATATTGAGAGTCTCGTTTTTAAGGATATTTAACAAATCTGGCAAGGTATAATTAATTTGCTCTATAGCATTACGGGTAGTTCCCAACTTAGCTGCATTGTCTGCTCTGTCATTACCTAGTAAGTTAATGTGTCCCGGTATGCATTGGATGTAAACTGTTTCTATTGATGATTCCTCTACTGTGTTAATCAATTGTGTGATCAAGTAATTCTCTTCTTGTTTTGGGTTATTTAACAAAGTGCAAGCACTTTGCGAATCTGTTAATATGGTCAATTTCTTTATTTTTCTAGTATCTGCATATTCTATTGCTCTTATAATTGCTATTATTTCTGTGTTCATAATTGTAAACCCTGTTTTCAATCTGTGACTGTATGATATTTTTTCTATGGGATCATAAATACCAAAACCCGGAATGGAATTTAGCAGTGAACCGTCTGTGTATATGAGGTAAGTATTTGTATATTTTGACTCGATTAATTCTAATACTATTTGTTTTTGAATTTCTATTGAAAGATATGATTTTTTTAAGTTTTCTATTTTATCGTTAATTATGAGCTTTTTTCCTAAGACATTTTGGTCAACCAGTTCTAGATTGTGTGCAAGTTGTGAATAATGGAAGTTGTTTATTGAAGCTATTTTTTCTAAGTATGATATATGTTTAGGTAGATAATCGAGTTGCATTAGTTCTGAAATATATTTAATTATAGGATTGTTTCCATAGAAAATTATTTTGGCTATTTCTTTGGTAGCTAAGATCTCTGCTCTTAACTTTAATGGTATTTCACCTGATTCAAACAGTACAACGTTGTTTGGGGTTGAATTTAGAAATCGCATGGAAGTTCTTAGTGCTAAAAGATAAACTGTCTCTAATTTTTCAAAGTTTGTTTTGGCTGCAGCAGCTATTATTGATATTCCATATTCTAAAATAGGTCTTACTATTGATTTTGTTATTTTCAGCATTTGTTCAGGGTGGGCTCCACTACGTTTTCTTGAAATCATTTTTAGAATATTGATTTTTTGTTTGCCTTTACTTGTAGTATGTTCGATATGAGATTTAAATGAAAGCCTGTGGTCAATATGAATACCTAAGAATCTGTGAATGTCTTTAATTGAAACTGAGTTATTATTTATTTGTATGTTAATATTCGGATTAAATTTATTAGTAAATGCCATAGCTGCAGATTTTTGTGGATTGAGATCAAACCCCAATTTTTTGAATTCTGTACTAAGTTTAGTTAAAAAACGGTTCATTTTATTCGAAGCTACTGCTATGCTGAAACTTAAAACTATTGCCGTGAAATCATCTGCAAATTGTATTAGTGTTTCGTCTTCCTGAGCAATTTTGTGTACAATTTTTGTATAGATATTAAATAAAATAGGAGAGAGTGGACATCCTTGCGGAAGTCCACTGTTTGTTATTTGAGTTAATTCAGTTCCGTCATTTAATGTTAAAATTGTTTCTCTATGTTTTAAATAATGGAATATCCAGTTAATTATGTGAATGGGAATTTTTTCTTCTCTAAGTGTTTCTAAAAGTTTATTTACGTTTACATTATCAAAGGCTTTTGATAGATCTATGAATGTGGCTACCATGACCATACCTTCTCGTTTTGAGTGTTGGACCATAGAGACTAAGTAATTAACACAATTTACAGCAGACGTATGTTTTTTGAAACCAAAGGAATTGAGAGGAAGGATATCGTTTTTCGTTATATATAATGTTAGTTCTCTCTTAACTATACAGTTTATAAGCTTTAGTAATACATTCATCATTGCTAAGGGTCTATATGAATTGGGATCGTTTGGATCTTTACCTGATTTCAATAATGGTACTATTTTAATTTTCCTCCACTCATCCGGGATATTACCAGAGTTTAAAACTTCTTCCATCAATTCAGTTAGTCTTATTTGCAAATTTAAATTGATTCGTTTCAATATATAAAAAGATAGAAGGTCAGGTCCTGGGGTAGAATGATCTTTTTTTGAATAAATGATTTGTCGTATTTCTCTAAAATCTACTTTAATGATTTGCTGGGTTGTAACTGGTGTGAAGGAAAGTTCTTTAGTAATTTTGGGAAAGTTGATATTCATAAATTGGGTTGCTAACTGTTCATTGTTAAGCAAACTAAAATTATTTTTAGATGGACGTCCTCCTCCAATCATTTTAACTGTGTTCCATAATTCTTTTTGAGACATATCCGGATTTATAGAGTTGATCAATTCTTTCCTTTTTTTTCTCTTTTCGCTTCTAATTTTTCTTTTCAGTATTGCTCTTTCTCTCTTAAAATCATTAAAATTATTTATGGTTTGGTTTTGATAAAAAAGTTTTAATTTATTGTTTTTTGAGTCCAGTAATTGTTCTATTTCTTTTGTCCACCATGGCTTTGGTATTTTCTTAACTTTTCCTTTATTAAGATTGTATTTTGAGGAGTTTATCTGTTCTGCGAAAATTGGAGAAACATCATCTGGAGTATGAATCATTTGAGGTTGAATTTGATTAATTTTATCTATTGCTTGATTTTTGTTAAAAAACTTTGATTGGGTGTTGAAGCTACGTATTGAATTATCTATTTCTAATTTGATTATTTTGTGATTACTGAAAAAATCTTGATTAAGCACTGTCCATTCTGATTTGCATGCGATCTCTGGAGAAGCAAAAGTAAGATCTATTGCCGAAGGGGTGGTGTCTGGTGGTTTTATTAATGTATTTGATCCATCGTTTAATAATACTAAACTACTGTTCTCAAGCAAATGATCAAGTAATTCGCCTCTTGGACAATTAGAGTGAAAAGGGTTCCATAATTTATTATGTGCATTGAAATCTCCAGCTAGGATTGTTGGTTTATTGTATTGTTCTATTATGTCTAGGAGTTTTTTAAGTGGATTTTTAATATCATTGTTATTTATAGGCATGGGTGGTATATAGATTGATATTATGAGTATATTGGGTGTAGTATTTAGAGTTTCTATAGCTACAGCTTCTATTGGGTTAAGTGTTGGTAGTTCAAATTTTTTGAATGTTAAGTTATTATTTATAAGGAAGCCGACACCTCCATAACCTAAGGGTCTGACTTCCTTAACAAATTTATAGCCTGGGAATTTAAAATTTTCTTCTGGTTTAATCCAAATTTCACTGAGTATTGCTACATCTATGGATTCTTTATTAGGGAAATTTTTAATCAGCTCTCTTGTGTCCAACGGTCGTATGCTGGTTACATTATTTTGAATTATCTTCAATTTTCTATATTGTGTCAGTTCCATTTTGTGAATTTGTGCTGGATATGGATTCAGCTCTTGTTTCGTAAAATATTTCCGGGTTTATTATTGTATCTAACTGGTTACTTATGTTGATTAGAAGTAGATCTTGCTCTATTGTTTCTGTCTTGTCTGTATTTTTGAGAATTGTGTTTTGAATGGCCTGGATTTTTTCAACTATTCCTGTCAGATTAAAGTGTGCTATTAATTCTTTTTTGATTTGATGGACGAGTTTTTCTATGTCAGTGGCTGTGAAAGGGTTTGGTTTGAAAACATGGGGTGCCTCTTCGTACTGCTCAGGTTCAGGGAATTTGTTTTTCTGGTAACTGATTTGTTTCTTATCTCTCTTCTTTTTCTCTAATTTACCTCTCAACAGACTGTGAGCTCCGTGATTATTCAGTTCTGTACTCTCGTTGTCCGAATCTATATCTGGCAGTTTAGGAAAATCTCTGTTCAAGTTTAACCTACTCTGGACCGACTTCTGTTGCTTTGGATATTTTTGCTGTGCCTCAAAATACGACAGTTTGTTTTTTGTGCATTTTTGTGCATGTCCATATCTCCAGCATTTGTAGCAAATTCTCAGAGGGAAGATATACGGTTCACAGAGAGCATTTACTCCATATATCTCAACTGATCTCGGTAGATACTGACCTTTGGCATAAATCTTAATTGAGAATGTGGGAACCAACTTTTTTTCGGCTGTCATTTTCATTATTCTTTCTACCTTCTCAATTTTAATGTTGCCGCTGTTCATGTTATCCATAATTTCTTGTTCTGACAAAGTTTTAGCAACATCCCTAACCACTCCTATCGTTTGTTTGAACATTGTTGGTACATACACTTTATACCTAAATTCCTCTGTCAAAAGCTTCGAATTAATCAGCTGTTCTGCGTCCCTGGGCTTGATGAATGTTAGCTGAAAACGGCCTCTACCTACCGATTTCATTTGTTTGTAATTGTTTACCTTGATGTTTGCAAGCATTTTGGCTACCTCCATTGGATGGGGGTAAGTAACTTTATTGCTGCCTTGATTAGTTTCATTATTCAGTCGTTCAATAATAAATGTTGTGTAATCCGTGTTTTTTATCCACTCATCTTTGTATTCCGCATCAGTCCTATCTCTATTTTGTCGATCTGTTTGTTTATTTTTTTCTGTCAGTGTTTTTTTCCGTGCACCTTTCGTCTGTTCTGTGTGTGTGAGTCGTACTTTGAGTTTCGGTTCTATTCCGTTTGACGCCATTTTGTTCTTGTACTGAGTCCATAGTCATGTCATGTACAGTACAGTCCTGTTTCGCTTGCTGTCGATGCCATTTTCGTATTCATATTTGTTCATGTAGTCCGATCTGAGTTTTCTTTTGTATTCAGTCACAACTGGTGGCAATCCATTTTCCAACGGATCGTCACCGTTCCGTCCGTCCTCGTCGTCTGTCGCCATTTGCACCTACGGCATTAGCTGCCCTCCCCACAATCAGCCTCAGCCTCCAAATTTTCCCCACTTACCGACAAAGTTTTTACTCTAAGCAATAAAAAATGGAGATATTTTCACTAAATTAATAAAACTTAACACTAATATATGTACAGATCACTATTTACACTTTTAGGATTATCAAAATCTATTTATATACAGCAATAAAAAAACGACGCGATCAAAATCACAAGACTTGTTTCACTTCTCGATCTTATCTTCTCGAAGGATGAACAGCCAATGTGGATTGCTAACTTATATGGAATTACTCTTTGATTCGAGTTATTTTATTGACAGTGTTTGGATAAATAAGTGATGATTATCCTGTTTCTAGGGCATGATAATATATTCCCACTTTGCCGAAATGTTTCGCTTTGATGTTTTCGCGGTCCCATTCCGCGCGCCCTGAATAATGTCCGATGGTCGAAATTTGTTTTGACTGCACGAACTACCCGCACGAGAGATGTTGAATAACAATCAACAGGGCCCTCCCACCTTCGGGGATGACAGTTTCATTGATGCTATCTCGCAGCAGGGTGCCCATAAACATGGCTCTTCCGATGCGTGTAATCGGTTTGATTTAGCGCACCGCGGGAGATATATGCTTCAGGAATGGCGCGAACTTTTCCCGCGAGTCAGTGCTGTTTGGGCGCATTATTCTACATCAGTGTTTCGCAAACTTTTCAGACTTTCTCCTCCTTGAAGAAGTAACTTTTCAAAAGGAGCTATTTAACATTGGGATGCTCTTTTTATTTTCTCTTTTCTGAGTTGCATTTTTTTTATGAAACACTAGTCGAGCAATGTCTTGAGTAACCATGATTATGACAGTGCAATAATGAAGCTTTTGGAAAAAACTTTTTCACTATAGATCGTAAAACAATATCCTTGGTTAGCGATTCGTACTAAAAGCGCATCGGAAGATTTGAAAGTGTCTTAGATATTGATAAACAAAGAGTAAACCAAGAGAGGCTCTCAATGTTAGATAAGGTCTTTTCGAAAATTTCAGTGAGAATCCGGCCTTTTTGGAATCACTGCTCCACTACACGGAATGGAATGCAGTGAACGAAACTCGGTCAAATTGAGTCACTACCATGGCGAGGGGGGGGGGACAAATTACCTATGTCGAACCCCACAGGGGCAATGTTTTCTCCAAAATGCAGCGGAAAAAAACTATTAAAACCAACCTCCCAACAACCGAAAATTAAAGCCCATCAATAACGCGTGCGGGCAGAACAGCAAGTGTTTGCCCAATCCATGTTTTCTGATCGGATGTGCGAAAGGATGGGAATTCGGGGCATTGCAAGCATGGCTCGTGATATAAAAGCTCATAAATCAGTAACACGAGGAGCGAAACGAGCACCGCGAAATGGAACATCTCCTGTGCTATTATTATTATGATTACCAAAACACACACACTCTCGCTCGCACTCTCGAGTTTCAGCGGTCGGGGTGTTGATCGGCATCATCGCATCGGGGCAATTACCGGCGCCGCAATCGATCTGCTTGTTCTGCTGAGGATGGGGACGTCGCTTCCGGAGATGAAACAACTCAATTATTGGGATATTCGGATGCATCGATTGTCGGAAATTTTGTGCATATAGGTTTGTGCTTACAGGCACGGCTATACAAACCTCGGTTTATTAATTTATATTAATATTCAGCTAACAAAATATCGGGTTGCGATTCGAAATTTACTAATTGATACTCGGAATTAATTCCCTGAAACATCTTTGAATATATTTGGTGAAGAGTCGTCTGTGCAGCTTCGGAGAAAATTTACCATGTTTAAGGATCCTTAATTAAGTGTGTAGCTCGCAAATGGAAATTGCTTCAGTAACTATGAAACATTTTTTTTTTTCAAGTAAATGATGCACGCGTTATGCTGGGCAATGCTTCGTCAAAGCTCAAGCAGAAGGTTTTTTTTTGTATTTACGACACTACACCAGAAGGATGTATTCGTGTCGGCAAAGGTGGACATGCATCGAGGACGGACCTTAAATTTTCAGGAGGACAAGTCTGGAAAGCCGTATGGTAACTGATGATAACCAATCGATCAGGTTTTCAGCATGAACCGCTGTCTGATTCTCTAGACTTGTGCTCTTGAGGGTTTGAGTTTTGGCTTCGTTTCATCTTTACCAGAAAAATCGTTTTTTTTTCTTTGCGTCGTCGCGCCGACAGACTTCTTTTTCTCGTCGCACGAGTGTAATTCGCGTCGCCGAAGTGATATTTTGCCCTTGTGAAATAAACTTGCTTCTTAAAGTATCTACAGCAGCTCAATCAAGGATGGATTATAATTTTGGTGAGCTCGTTTCATGCTTTTATTTTAAATTTACAATTTATTATGTAACGTATTTTTATCATGACAACGGTGGGAATGTTGCTTAAATGAATTGATTTAAAAAAAAATATGAACAGTTCGTCACTTTAAGTATCGACATGGACACTTGCACATTAACATTAAAACCCCATACCTTTCCTTTAACCTGTTTTTTTCATCACAAAAATAAGCTTTGAATGGTTCGAAGCTAAAAGTGTCGACTTAACGTATGTTCACGTTGTCTTCATTGTACTGATAGGTGATTTTTTGTACTGAGGTGCATGAATCGCATCACTTACCAAGGTGAATCCTGATCATGCAGCTATGATCCTTGCCACTAACAAAACTCCTTCCCGTGACAACCATGGAGATGCAGAGGTGATCTCGGTCTCTAGTAACAATGGATGTCACACTAACGTTCTTTCCCTTCCACGATGACCGTAAGGACGTGGCCGGCGCCGTTATTGATTTTTTAATGTTTGGAGTTCTTGAAGATGTCTGTAGCCTGAGATATATACGTGGGTTATGGCTACGCGTCGTTCCCCCAAGGAATTTCGAAATATCTTCGAATCCAGATGATCAATTATCAATATCGACACAGATTCTAAAATAAGAGTTTTTTTGAGAATTTATTGAAAAATGGTGTAAAAATACCGACAAATAAAAAAGTTATCGTGATTTGAATATAATTTTGACGGTAAAAAATGTAGCTGTCGGTAGAGGAGTTAATCAACCAACTTTATCAATTTTAATAATTATACAACCCTCGACAATATCGTTCACAATGGTATTGAGCATTATGTTTGTCATTCTGGGTTCAATTGAACATGATGCACAATTTTCTGGAACTAAACAGTAAAAGATGTGCTGTTTTTCATGTTTTTGAGCTTGAAATTCAACATTAACTTATACACTTTTCGACATATTTCTTAATGACACTCTTAATTACCCATTTCAAATTCCTTGGGGAAAAGTGTTCAATAAAAGAGGTGAGAGAATTTGATGGCCATAAATGATTTCGAATGTTAAAGGCTCTAGTGAAATCGTAGCAAATATCAGACATGAAAAAGCAGTTTTCTCCATAACAGCCAACAAATAAAAAAAATCACAAGGAGCCGTTTTATAGTAAATCTTCGAGCTGTTTATAATGGAATACCTATAAAAAATGAACTTCCAAATTTAGTACTACACTGTAACCTCCATTCATGAACTTGATTGGTGGTTTGTCAATTGAATCAGTTCGTAAAACGAGGTTTTGCCTTTTGGAGTCTACCTGTACGGAATACATTTATGTTGTTTCAAAAAATTATGCTTTTTAAGTGTGCCAAGCATATTACTGATTTGTATGGTACTCAATCATAAACATGTTGTTCAAACAATTTGTTTCACTTTGAGCATATGCTTCTACATTCGTAAATAAACGTGCTTATCGTTTCGAAAAGCGGTTCCACAGAAAATGACGACTTTTTATAAAATATATATAAAAATTTCATTTTATATTTTTTGATATGGATGAAATTTTGCACATGCTTTCTTTATGTCCAAAAATGTCTTTTTGCATCATCGGCTCTCCATTTTGACACTAGCCTTACTTGTGAGAAGGGCCTAAGTAAAATTCCTTAATAATTTTCAAAAAAATATTGCTTAGAAACGGTTTGTCCGATCAGTTTGGTGTCTTCCGCAAAGTTTTAGGTTATTGTTGGGACTATCTGGAAAAAAATACACTGTAAAATCAAATGTTGTAAGTTTTTATAATTCGAAATTAAAGCTTGAAAATCAAATTTCTCAAAAATCGTATTTTTGATTTTTTTTAATTTTTTATATGTTAAAGTAGACAAAAAATGAAGTCTTTTGCATAGTGGGTCAAGATGGAGAAATCATGGACAAAAAAGTAAATGATTTAAAAAAAAAGGTGAATTTTTGAAAATGGTCATTATAAACTTTTTAAATGTTTTTCAACTCGATTTTATGAAGGTACGCAAAATTTACCACAAAAAACCTTATACTGGAAAATCAGGCTAACTTTTACCGTTTTAAAGATACAGCGATTTTAATACAAAATTATGATATAATTTGCAATTTTCGGTCATTTTCGAATGTTTTTCGAGGCTCATAAGCCTAGAAATTTGTTCATTGTCTGAAAGAGATAATTTTTGACTAAAATGTTTGAAAAAATATTGATTTGGTAATTTTCCATGGTATGAGGCGAAATAAAAAATGTGCCCTGTAAAAATGATTTATTTATTTTTTTAACGAAACACAACTTCAACATTGTGATATTTTGATATGTAATTATCAAGAAAATATGTAACAAAATGATAAAAGTTAAGATATAACAAAATAACGAATATAGAGCAATCAATACGTGAAATGCATTTATATCTATTTAAGATAATGAAATATTTCCATTCGAAAACAAAAGCTTTATGAGTAGAGGAGTAACGTGCCCAGTTGTCTCACACAAATATACCTGATGTTTATTTAAAGTACAGCACGTTGGTATATTTTTGTGGTCGGACAGAAACGTACCTAATAGTTGATTCAAGTACCCATGTTGGTATAAAAAAGAGCTGATGCAGCAAAGACACAAGCAAGTGTTTTCAAAAAAGATCTCACCGGAAAGTAATATTGCCAAATTAGTTGAACTAGGATTTGCAGATGAAAATCAGCTTAATAAACAATTTAAAATTTGCGATTCGTGTCGCATACAATTGGCCAAAAGAACTGCATTATCAAGCAGTGATGACTTATCAAGTAGTGAAGAGGAAGATGTTTGCATGGAAGAGGAAACAATAGAAGCATCAGCATCAGCAACTTCAATACAGTCAACGGATTCCAATATGAATATTCCTAGTCAGGAATCATTGGAAGCAACGTCAGCAACTTCAATTGAATCAACGAACTCCAACTTTAATGTTTCTAGTAAGGAGACATTAGAAGCAACGTCAGCAACATCGATTGAGACAACGGATTCCAACGTCCCTGAATACATCCAAAAATTTGTAAACATTATGAAAAAGTAAGAAATATGTATCAAAATAGGACGCTCCATCATTGTATAAGAACATGAAATAAAATGCTTTCAGAAAAAAATATTCTTTATTTTATCAACTCGAAAAACATCCAAAAACAACCAAAAGTTGTGAATTTTCAGTAAATATATTTTTTTAAATCGCTGTATCTTGGAAACGGTAGCAATTAGCAAAATTCTCTCATATACCTTTTTTGTTGCAAATTTTGCGTACTTTCATAGAAATCAACTCTTTAAAAATATATATATAACTTTTTTGTCCATGATTTCTCCATCTTGACCCACTGTGCAAAAGACTCCATTTTTTGTCTTAATATAAAATATAAAAAAAATGAAAAAAAAACGATTATTGAGAAAATGGATTTTTAAGCTTTATTTTCGAAACAAAAAATATACAACATTTTTTTTACAGTGTATATTTTTTCCAGATAGTTCCAACAATAACCTAAAACTTTGCGGAAGACACCAAACCGATCAGACAAATAGTTTCTGAGTTTTATTTTTTTAAAATTGTTAAGGCTTTTTTTCTTAGGCTCTTCTCAAAAGTAACGCTAGGGTAAAAATGGCGAACCGATGATGCAAATAGGCATTTTTGGGTATAAAGAAAGCATATGCCAAATTTCAGCCAAATAAAAAAATACAAAAGTAAACCGACATTCGAATTCAAATGGAACCGCTCAAGTATAAGAATATATCGTTATTGTTATTGAGATTGTTCTATTTTGCCAAAATGCTTAATCATTTATACCGTAGCTTGGTGAGCGCAAAAGATGTTCTTTGAGTAGATGAAAAACCGAATTTAATACTATACCATTTAATTCCACTAGAGTTAGTATCCTTTGACAGATATGCGTATTTGGACCTCAACTGTAAAGCTGTCTTCAGTGTTGTGTATTAGACTCGACTTCTGATAATCTTTGTCATCTAAAAACTAAAAACACAGCATAACAAAAATACATTTTTGCGTGTCTAAACAATAAAATTATGTGTTCGTAGTCAATTTGAGGTTGCTGAATCTTATTCCGTTCTCAGAAATCTTCCAGCACGTCACAATTTTAAGCTACAGGTCGCCAAAGTTGACATTTAAAGTATGATTTATCAAATATTTTTGAGTTCCAAGCTACGATGCATGCAAAATAGGACTTATACTTTCATTTCAGACACAATTTGGTGGAAATTCTATTTCAACTTGTTCAATTTGTATTTGTTAAATTTTGAATAAATCATTTTTTTCAATGTGCTTGCAATCTTCGTACAAAAGTTTTGATTTCTTATGTATCGCTATATACAATACTTCTCTAAACCATCAAAAACTAACTTTTAAACTTCTAAAGTATTATGAACATTATGGATAAGTATTGTTAAACACATGAAGTTTAAATTCTTTGGCAAATTAAGCAAATAAATTTCCATACATGCCGGTAAACTTGCATGCAAGTTGGTTTAAATAATCAAATATTATTTTTTCAACATTTAATATCATAAAAACTAGAAAATGGCAATGGATTCAGCAATAAGTTATGTTACTGAACGATAGCCATAAAAGTCACAAAAGTAACGGAGTATTCTTTTGACTAATGCCGATGTTCTTAAAACTCAATCAAGTATAGGCCCAAATATCATCAAACGCAAATGGTTGTATATTGATAGTTTTGAATTATGGTATATACTCATAACCCTTCGCACAATTATACCGAGTTCAATTCTATTGGTACGGATGTCCTTGGTCCCACGAGGACCTCATGGAAACTACAAAGGAGCAACATACGTAACTAGTGACCTATTCAAAGTTTTTGGTTGTTTTACAGTCCTTTAACCATTTATTTGAGTAAACTAAGTATTGAATTGATTTGTCCTGATACGGTCCTTCAATAATTCTATGGAATATTTTTCTTAGGATTTACAAGCGTAAGCAGTTGTATATTAAATAAATTTTATTTCATTGAATTGAACAAGAGCGGTTCTTGAACTCAACAATTCATCTAGCTTAATATCATTAGACTTTTGAACGTGTACTGCTTATAAAACAATCCGTCATTATACTGGTAGTTTTTATGGACTATCTGTCTGAACGTTCTTGAATGATTAAGAACTTCTATTGGATTCAATTCCTCAAACATTTTTGGGCATGTACGAGACACAATATTCTTCAATAAGTTACAAATCATGCTGGTAGATTTGATGATCTACATTTCGAAAAGATTTTGGATGATCCAGGTTGAGCATGAGCATGAGCAAGAGCATAGATGACCTACAATTTGTAGTTGTTACTCCGTGATTGACCAGAACAATCGAAGTTGCACAGGGAATTAATGAATGGGGCTTGAGATTAGCTTACCATTCTTCAATGTGCACAAATCGTGAGCTCAAATTTTAAAAGTCAATAATGGCGCCGGCCACGTCCTCATGGTCATCGGGGAAGGGAAGGAATGTTAGTGTGATTACCGTTGTTACTAGAGACCGAGATCACCTCTGCATCTCCACGGTTATCATGGAAAGGATATTGGGTTAGTTAGATAAGATAGAGATCTGGGAGTCACCAATGGTTGGTGATGCGGTCCATGATATAATCACGGCTAATCGGATTCGCGATATAACTCAATAATCGCATTGTACGCCGAACAAGTGTTCGTCCCTCGCCCACGCAGGAGCAAGCGACGCAATTAATAGATCAAACACTACTAACGATTCGCGGCGCTTTTTCATTTCACTAAGCGAACAACGCGCGTCATGTTTGATCCTGCCCTCATCGCCCGCCCCCGCTAGAGAACACTACTCGAGAAGTTTTTGGATGATGCAGGTTGTCCACAAACAATTGGCAACTATTACGAATGATGTGAACAATATTTGGAAGCCTCCTTCAGTTCAGATTTTGACGCAAAAGCATAGTCATCATGCACTGATTATATACACCATTTGAAAAGCATACTTGTTGTACATAGTATACACGTGATATTATTTTCTTGGCCCTTTGCGACTGATCAAGAGTGCAAATGTGCAACTTTAAAAAAATACTATATTGTAAGTAGCAGATTTCGATTGCAGTATCCTTTCGAGTGAGTTTAGTTTTTAAACTTCTTGAACAAAGAATTCAATTTTGGTTACCACAGTTACCAAGTTAAAAAATGGAAGTTCTTATATATTACTATGTTGAAATCATTGTTATCACAGTTGAAATGTTATGTCAGGAATAAATAGAAAAAGAGAAGATGAATGATACATATCAAATATTAACAGTAGTAAGGTTCGTAAATGAACTGCAAGCCTTTTTTGGATCATGGCACTCAATGCTTTTTTTTTCGAAACCACCATACTAGCGATTTTACCCACATACAAACTGAGCGTACGTACTCTGCGGGATGAAGAGTTTGCACGTTTATGTTTGCTTATTGCCCATTGCACGCGGACGTCATCAGAAAAACGCTCTCTTTCCTGCTTCGTGAAATCTGAAAACAACGCTGCCAGTACCTGTCAAAGTTTACAAGTATTGGCACAATTGTTTTCAAGCTTTGCTGAAGAGCAAAAGAGAGAGGATTTCGCAGTGAAATGCCTAATGACAATTCACACGGTTGCAAAGAGTTTGTTCTGGCAACCTCAGTTGAAGCACTGAGCTCGGGAAAGTGCATTTCCAGACAGATCTTCGTTGCCTCTTAGCAGCTCTTTGCCAAAGGGGCAAAGAGGAATGCGAAAATATCCTTTTTTGAATGACGTTGTCTGGCGGGCGCTCATTGTTATTGTTCGAAAAACTAGTATCACATTTGAAAAGCGCTAGTCACATTTTTGTTGATGATGATGTTCCCGCCTCTTTCTGGGTAAGTTTCTAACCAGCAGATGAAATAAGTTCTTCCCTGCTTACTGATTTCAATTTTATTTGAGAAGAATGAAAAGCTCGTTGCACGCCATTATTCAATGAGATGTGTTCCAAATGTGGCGCTACGAGAAACGTAAATAAATGGGCCCACCCGAAAGTTTCAAAGTTGTTAAATAAGCTAAAATCATATGATTCGAAACGTCTCATAAATGGTTCATGATGAGGTGTTTGCAGAGCTTTACAATAAGCGAGAGCTGTCAAAAATGTAAGATGCGCATTTGGCTACGAGGAGCCACAAATCAATCCAACTTTGATTTCTTTTGACGCAATTCGGCCCTTTCGTGGGATAACCCAAATTTGGGATAACTGACTGCTCTTCGCTCTCTGACAACAATAGAAAGAGCGAATGAAATAGAGAGGGAAAAATAACTCAAAAATAAGTTTAAAAAATACTCAGATATAGGTATTTTCGTTTTATCCGTGTAAACTCGAAAGAACCCAAATTTGCTTCATTCTATTAAACATCGACACTGGGTCGGTGCGTCTCTCTCTGTTTTTGACAACATTGCTGTTGCGAGAGAGACGAAACAACCGTGTAGAGCAGTGAATCAAATTGTCATCAAAGGAGTAGAAAAACAAACAACAAAGCAATCGTTTATCCCAGCTTTTGTGGATTGGAATACAATCAAAAGCAAATTTGTCCTAACAATTACAGGGCGCAACATTGTTGGAACCAACTCGCGATCAATCAGTTATTTGAAACACAAAATCAAATTTGTTTTATAAATGCTGTTTGATAATGAGCCAATGTTTACCAAAACAGAGAACGTATTCGAGTGATTCCAAGCAACAGCACCAAAATTTGGTAAATTTTTTAATTCATTTTTTTCTATTGAGCTGAAACTTTGCACAGTTTTCCAGTTCCATCTAAATCGTAATTTTCCGATATCAAATCTTCAAGTTGAGTCACGACTAACTTTTCAAAAGGGTGTATGTGAAAATGGTTCAAAAATATTCAAAAAGCTGCACAGCAAAAACGGTTCGTTCGATTGTTAGACAACTAAAGAAACAAAGTTAGACAACTAAATAAAGATTCCAAAAAAAATACACACAGTCAAAAAAAATTTTTTGCATTAAAAAACATCATTTTTGTCACAAAAACTCAAATATCTCAAAACCCTATCGGAATACCAACGTAATTTTTTGAGGGAAAACGGTCCATTATATTAGCTATCTACCATAAAAATTTGGTGATGGTAAACCAATAAACAAAAAAGTTATGACATTTCAAACATGTCACAATTTTCACATTTAGTAGAAAAAAATTTTTTTTTCGGTGTAAATTATTACGGGAACCGCAGTTTGTTGCTGATTTTATTGTTAAGGGCCTTGCGTGAATTAAACAAGTCGTTTTCATGTATTCATTAGTATTATGTATATTATATGTATAAATATTATGTATATGTATAAATATTATATGTATATGTATATATGTATAAATTAAAATGAATTAACAGATTACACGAAAATAAATTTTTTTTTTAGAGTATGATCGATGAGTTTCTAAATGTTATATATAAACTTTAAAAGTTTTGGATTTGGGTATGCGTTATGAGATCATGAAAGCATTTTATTAATACTTATTTATTTATTTATTGTTATTCAATTTTTTTACAATATCGAACACTTTTGCATCATTATCAGTACAGTTCGAGTATAGTTTTGCTTTAATTTCATTTTCTGACAATGGAATAAAACAGTGAAATTTTTGGGTTCCTTGGATCGTTTTCGCGTTATTATATTGCTCGCTGAGCTCTGATGCCGTTAATTCGTACTCTTCAGTAGTAGTAAAACAAAATGATAATTTTGTTAAATCTTCTTCTTTTCTGCGATTCGCCCAATCAAATAGTTCTTTTGCAGTTTTAATTGGATGCTCACGTTCTTTGGCTAAACTTGCTCTTGTGGCCATGCGCTTTATGGTTCCTCCAATAGCATCACAAGGACCTTTGCCATGTGACGTAGCAAAGAAATGCCATTCTGCATCAATTCCGTACTTTGATTTAAATTGACATAGGCTCGAAAAATTCTTACGGTTTTTGTACTGCGATGCTGCTCCATCAGACATGAAATATATCTTTCTGATTTCTTTATCCTTATCAACGCGTAAAAAGTTAATCATTTTGGCAATGAACAAATTTACAGATACTGAGTCGTGTCTTAAATCTTCGTAAATTACAATAAAACTAAAATGTTCAATTTGCGTACTTCCATTGAAATAAATAACGAATGGATGAATTGTAGCTTGTTGTACGTTCCAGTGATGGGACTGCACTTCATCTTGCAATACAAAGCTATAGTTTTCAGAAAAATCACAAATGACTCAAAATTCACCATCTTGTAATGTATTTTTCGTATTTTTTAAAAAGTGGGATTGCTCTGTTTTAATAAAGTCGTGAGGAATTAAACTTTCTAATTTCAAGCAAAAAAATGACACAAACTCATCTACAGGTTTTACAATAGTTTCTAAGTCGCACCTATCCGTGGTCACCCATTGCTCAAATGATAACTGATCAATATAATTTTCTTCTAACTCAGCGAATAAAGTATTTTCCAATGATGAAGAATCTGGACAATCCGAACAAGATCGTAGATAGCAATTTGATGTTGTATTTTCACACAAAAGACTACCAGTTAACATTTTAATATCCTTTGATAAATTGATTCTTTTCAAACTATGTAAGATTAGGTTAATATTTTCGTGTGTTGTGCACACACAAACATTATGTGTTTCTGAATTGGATAGAAGCTTGCATTGCCTTGGACGAAGGCTTGCAAATGAGGAAAAACCTACCTTAATATTTTCGTTAATTTCCTTGAAGCGTGTATACGCTTCTTTCAAAGTAGTCATCATTAATCGTTTTTGGATTGCTTGACGCTTTCCATCTTTTTTTACAGATACATTATCTTTTTGGCCAGGCATAGCTCTACTTACTTCATCGTCTTCAAAATATTGAATTATTTTTTCTTTTGTCTCATCTGTTAATGAAGTACTCGACCTAGCATTTTTGGTTGCAAGACAGTTATTTTTGAAATGTTTTGCCTCTTTTGCTGTATTTCTATTGGTTTTGAACTCATCAATGGCGTCTTGAATAGACCACGAGCTTGGCAGCATCGACAAAATCAATAATTTTTCTTTCCTTGTCGTGGCTAGATTTGAGAACCTTTCCTTCATATTCATAATTACCTCATCGTAGTCTGTATTTTCCACATCCTCAGGTCCTAATTTGAAGAGGTTTCTTCGTACAGCTTCGTTGATTTCACGGTATTTTTTCTCGGGATAATTGACGTAACCCATCTTCGCCCATTTAATCGGAGTCACTTTTATTCCAGCTATCCCTTCGTTGAAGCGTTCGATGTTGACCTTCTGGATGCACTCATCTTCTGATTGATTTGTTGAAACAGATGTCGCTGATGGTACCGTGGCAAGACTATCTGCACTTGGTACTTCTGGTAACTCCTCAGTTGTTGTCGGTGCATCTAGTAATTCCTCAGTTGTTGTTGTTTTCGAACTTCCTGCAACCTGATCCACCGATGATGTACAGATTGCCCGTTTGTCAACGTTTAAACGGCAGGACGTACAAATGCGTAAATTTGTATTCAATGTAGACATTGGAGCATAACCAGCAGCTTTCAGTTTATCTATGGTGCTTTCGGTGAGATTTCGTAGCTCTTTCGAACACTTTTTTTCTGCAAACGGCCTGCAACAGTTGAGAAAGCGACTACTCATGTTGCTCGTTAGATTTTAATAAACAAAATCACTTTTAAGTTTTTACTGACTAGTTTGGTGTCGTTTGCTTGACTGAAGAAAAATTTTACAATTAAATCTTTTATAACCATATATATTTTTAGCTTTTTCGTGAGTATGTTCATGGTATGTACCTATCATGTTTTTGATGTTGTTGAAGTTACTCGCTTTCTCCCAAATATGATTAACAAAGTCTATTCTCTACCAAGGCGGGTCTATACCCAGGTGTAATCAGATTTTAACTTTGTGGAGAAAACCAGCGCCGAGAAAACCGACCTGCTTTACGTATACTAGATCACCTGGGACACTATCAAGACTTTAGATCACAACACTGGATCGCGTCTAACTTTCTATTGGATGCTATAATAGTTATGAATAATTAAATAAAATATCATGAAAACAACTTGTTAACCTCATGTGGTACCCTTAACAAAAAAATCAGCAACAAACTGCGGTCCTAAAAAAAATTAACAATGCAAAAAAAAAAATTTTTTTTCTGTGTGTTTTTTTTTTGGAATCTTTATTTAGTTGTCTAACTTTGTTTCTTTAGTTGTCTAACAATCGAACGAACCGTTTTTGCTGTGCAGCTTTTTGAATATTTTTGAACCATTTTCACATACACCCTTTTGAAAAGTTAGTCGTGACTCAACTTGAAGATTTGATATCGGAAAATGACGATTTAGATGGAACTGAAAAGCTGTGCAATGTTTCAGATATTTTTGAAATGGTCGATCAGAATCGACTTGCATGCCTCCGTGGAATCCCTCATTCGAAAATTGCAATGCGAAGTCGCTATGCACGTGATGATCAATCATTGTCATATTCTGTGCAACTTATGTTGTGGAATTAAATTGTTGCAACAAGAATAGAAGATGACAATGTTTTTGTTGTTGCGTGTTAGGTCATAATTGATTCACTGGGCTAGAGCCAACGTTCCTATCCACTCTATCAGCCACGGATTTTTCAATGAACTGACTTATAATTGTTCTGAGCGTACAACTTCACTCCATCTATCCGATCAAAATGAGTAAAATAAAGCCTGATTCCACCAAACGTTGTACCACGTGGGCTTAATGTCCATGCGGCTAGCGGCGTCGGTAGTTTAGGCGTATTGTGCCACGTGGTGTGGGTTCGATTCCCGTTCAACTCGTCTTATCGTCAAATGAAAAATTTAGCACTCGTGTGGCAAATACGAACATACTGTATGCCTTAGAAAGTCGAAAAAACTTCCTACCCGAAAAGATCCTGGACCGTTGGTATTTGAACTCAAACGCAAAGATAAAAACGAATTTCAAAAACAAATATACTACGGTTGCCTTCCATTATCTTAAAAAAAAGAATCATTAACGTCAGTTCTGAATATATAGGGTACTAGTTATGGACATACATTGGCGTAGCTAGGATTTTTTTCTGGAGGGGGCCTAGGGGGGGGCCTAGCAAATACTTGTTTTACAGAAGTAAAGTCGGTCGCAATAATCAAGATTTTCACAAATTTCGTAATTTTAACAGATTTTTATTGTTTTATTTATTTGTCTCATTTCGTGGTACATCATTTATATTTGTGAATTTCAATTTTCGCTACGGAAAAGATTCATTATTGCTGAAATCCAGTTTAAAATCCTTTAAGAATTCTAACAAAAAAAAACTCTCAAAGAATGTCCTTTGTGATGCTTCCACGATTTTTTCAGGTATTCTACCATGTGCTTTGAAAAGATTCCTCTGTGAATTCCTTCACTGAATTCGCCTGGGATTCCCACAGAAAATTATTCCCAGACTTTCTGATAACCATAAAATTTGTCAAAGATTCTCTATCGAATTGCTTAAAAATCTGTTGAAAAATTCCACCAGCAATTCGTTAGAAATTCTTTTAATATTTTAGACTGGAAGGTCCTCTACGTACTTGTTACAATTTACTTTTTATCAATTGTTACTTTAAAGTATCCTCCAGTTGTTCATTATTAATTTGTTAATGATTTTCAGAAATTACTGAGGATTTCTCCAAACAAAATAGTATACTAAATTCTAGAAGTCTCACCCAAAATGTCATATCACCAAGTAACGATTCATTCCACGAATTCTTCAAAGAGTTTACCAAAAGTTTTTCCAACTTTGGTTTTGAACTTCGTTAGCATTCCTGTGAAAAAATCGTAGAAAAAATTATCCAGACTTCCTGCAAAAAAAAAAAATAAAAGATTCTTCCAAGTGTTAATCCAAGGATTCCTTGTAAAATCCACAAATATTTCATGAGTAATTAAAAGGAATTCGATTGGGAACATGTTTCTCAAAGAAGTTGTCCGCAGATCTATCAGCGTTTTTTCACAGATAATTATTTTTTTAGATTTCTCTAACATCAATGAGCAACATCCTGCATTCCTTCAAAATTCTCTCGAAAACCCTGACTAAGAAATATTTATAGAATTCTTATTCTCCTATAAAATTTCTTTTAAGGGTTTAAGGTTCTTTCTTCTTTAAAATTTCTAGCCTAAACAGTTCTTTCGAAAACTCTTCTGTGAAAATACTCAAAGATTTCTGGAGTAATTTGTTCAGGGATTTCTTAGAAAACTACACTATTGTTTCCTAAAATTCTCCCGAAAAATTTACCAGAGATTTATCTAAGTATTTTCCAGTAAATTTCAAATCACACTAACGATTCTTTTGGGAATTTTTGAAGAAATTTTCCATCAAATTCACTAAGATTTCGCAATTCATTCTTGAATTTCTTCAAAAAAATCTCCAGAACTTTCGTCAAGAATTCTATCAGGTTCAATAAATAAGCCCAATGGTAATCTCAGGATTCTTCCATAAATACATGTATTATTTAAAAATGTATACACTCCTTATTTTTTGGTTCAAAAACTACTCCAGGAAATTATCAATATTTTTAGGGATTGCTTTACAAATTCCTCTACGAATCACTCCATACCAGATTTCCAGGGAAACACATGTAAAAAAAATAAAAGAATTTTGTTGGTAAATTTGTTGAAGTTTCATGAACATATTGATGTAGAAAGAACCATACCTTTAGAAATTTCAAACAAACTTTTTCAAAGTGTTTATTACCGATCATTTTGTAGTACTGTAGAAGTTCAACGCGAAAATATTGCCGTTTTTTTTAAGAACATTACCAAAGATGTATTGAGATTATATTTGTAGTGTAAGATGTTAATGAATTTAAATCTTAGGAGAAACTTTTGCATTACTTTGCAAAATTGTTGAGGAATTCCTGATGAACTTTAGAAAAACAGGAACCATACTATTAGAAATCGGTAATTTTTCAAAACTGCCATAATTTAGCTTATTTTTAATTCTTTAAAATGATGCTTTTTGAAGTATGGAAAGCTTTTTGTACAAGGTTTCTCCAAGTGTCATGCGAAGGAAGGAGAAGCAACGAAATGTTGAAGCTGGGAGAACAAAAGGTAACAATGAAAAATAATTTATAATCTTTTCTCTAGAGGTAAATTACATGACTGTTAAACCTCTGTAATGAATTTACAAATAAAACAATTTCCTCAAGAAGTTCTATCAGAATCTTTTTGAGAATTTATCCTTGAAATCGATCCTTCCTTGACCGCTGGTTTTTAAAATCCTGCCAGAAAGCCTCTAGAAATTCTGCCCTCGTATCGCACAAAAATTCAAACCAAGAATATGGATTCTGACAATAATTGGTAACATTATTTCTAGAGAAGTGTTTTAAGGAAGATCAATACAAATTTCTTTATGAATAAGTTAATAAATCGTTTCCCTCTTCCCAGTTATTTCGGTACACGTTTCTCTACAGATTCCTTTACCGCTATGCTAATTTCAGAAGCAAAAGTTTTCCTGGGGGTTTTCAACAAATTTTCCCTGAAGATTCGAAGGCAAGAGACATTTAAAAAAAAATTCTTTAAAATTTTTGAATAAACCTGAAAAAAACAAAAAAATTAGACATAGTTGGAATGGATGTCCACTAGGAGGAATTGAAGCTTTGAAAGTATGAACATGTCCCACAATATTATTTGACTAAGTTCCAAGAGATTTGCAAAACTTCTAAAGCCACCTTTCAATATTCCTTGAGGATTTTGATTATACTTAAATTCTATTGAGAATATCGAAAAGTTTTATGACAAAATTTTGCTACAAATCTGCTGAAAATCATTCAAATAATCTATTAAATTTTTTTTTTTTTAAATTGAGTTGAGCAATAAATTTTTTCTTGCGAAAATACTTCAAACATTGAAATGAAAAGAATTTATCGTTGAAATAAAACACTATGGTCGATTTTGCTACACTTTTTTTTTTCGCACCAGGTTAAATTACTGCCATTTATCTGAAGAAAACTTGGCCATGTCGAAATTCCTTGAAGGTTAAGCCTCATTTTTCAACAAAAATTCCCGCTATGTATTGTCTAAAAAATTCCTTTAGTAGTTTTGTCTAAATTTTCGGACATTTTACTAGTTGAAGTTAATGTTCTTGTATTTGTAATCTAAGTAATATATATTCTTCAGTGAATTCTCATAGGGGAAACCATCATCATCGAACACATGAGAAACACAATGCAGTGAATATGCTGCTTAATGCTCAAACAGCATTATTTGGATTATTCAGAAAAAATAATTTTAGAAATCAAATTTCCAGGATATTGACGCTTTTTTGTACCACGGTATTTTAGCAACGGAGATGTCGAAAAAAAATGCGCTAATCGCATACAATAAGAAGCTACTACCAACAGTAACTAATCGATCGACAGCCGGACGATTAAGCTTTTGGTTGTCGCGCGATTCACCGAAGTCAGAACCGCCACACTGATGTTGTGTAAGACAAGCGAGGTTTTCTCTAAAATAACGTAACTACTTACAGAAGAGATTTTTGTCAATAACAAGAGCCATGTACATTGATTCAAAAGTTTTTGGTTCGTCTTATGTTGTTATTTTTTTAAATTCAATTTTTATTATTATCAAAAATTCCGGGGGGGGGGGGCCTGGATGATCCAGGAGGGGGCCAGGCCCCCCTGGCCCCCCCTGTTCCTACGCCAATGTGGACATAGTGGTTCCCTATTTCGCCATATGTGATTACTTTATTTTGAAAACTTTTGTTTGTTGTAGTAGTAAAGTTTATGATATATCTTGATGTTAGAATATTCAAAAAGATTTAAAATGTGGCCAAATAGGGAACCACTATGGCTTTCCCGATGACATTTTGAAGTAATATTACATGTTTTAGTTTTTTTTTTGATTTTTTTTTTTGGTTCGACCATACTGGACGACTTTCCATCAAAGACATTTGCTTGCGTCCGTTTTCGAGCAATTTCCTCTGCAAGCGCCTCCAAAGCAAATACGGTCCGCGAAAGGGCGCTCATCACTCAACGGCAATCCAATGATGAAGAAGACGACTCAAAAAAGAGGAAACGAACTGAAGCAGAAAATGATTCCGATACAAGCTCAACTAGTGGTGTGTTCCCAAGCAACGACTCTACAATGTCTACATATAGATATCATCTTCATGACCTCCCATCGCCGTCGCCCACGCAAAGTCATTCTGATGCAAGACTAGCTAAGTCCGATCGCGAAAGGCCTGAGAAGCAGAAAAGTATTGAGAAAGAACGAATGCAGACGACCGACGCGACGTATGGGAACTACTTTTGGGGTAAACCGAGCGGCAATTAAATGAATCGTTGCGGTCTAGCTGGATAGAATTGCTGCGCTGCACAGTGTTGTTTTTTTTTGCAGATTTCGTGGTCGAAATAGAATAGCTTTAAAAGAAATCAATTCTATCAATAAAGTACGTTCAGATAAGTGTCTTGATTTTTATGCGCTTGTTTTGGCTCACTTGGAAATGTTTTTTTTTACGAATTGAGATATATTAACAAGCGATATTTTTTTTATAAACAGGTGAATCCAATTTACTGTAAAAAATCTGAGATGCTACGGCGAACCTAATGTATTATGTTGTTAACTAAATGTTATTAACATGTTAAATGGATTTAACCAAATTAGAATGATAGTGTTAGCTAAATGAATGTATTGTATAAAATGATACTAGGCAAAAACAAATAAAAATGTTGTTAAAATAAACACCATGTACAGTAGATATAAACCTTAGGCAGATTTGTATCGGATGTTTTCCCAAGATGCTTTATAAAAACATTGAACTTATTGTTTTGAACGTAACCAAAAATTGCAAGTTACTTGTGAATAATTCTTTCAAACAACAATTTTGGTTATTACATTTTTAACATTTTTATTTTTATCAACAAAGTTTTTTGTTATCTACATAGAAAACAATTCTATTGTTACTAAACGCTACCTCTTTGATTTAACCCATTTTCGGGAGCTATTCTCTTTAGATCACGAAACCAGCGAAGAAAAAAACACTGTACGCTGGCTGTTAATGGTTCGGTGATGAAAGATGGATCGTCCGGAGATAGATTTGTTGGATACTTTATGGCGCGCGGTTTCATAATCGGTCGATCATCAGAAGGGAAGTGTCGAAAGATTTTTCCGGAATTCATCGGTTCGAGTGAGTTGTTAAGCTGAAATTGCATTTCTGGATTAACGGGTTGAATTGAGTTTATTTATATCAGTCAAACAACAATCTGATGTACTATCGAATGTCTCGAAAAATCCTCAATATAAATCTTCAGACTCATGTCCCGACGGAAGATAACTCAATCTCAAAATTCTTCTCCCGATCTGATCTGACTGCGATGTAATCTGAAATTTCTGAACCCGCTGTGGAACCAATCAAGCGTGCAATTCTCGTTCCGATGCCACAGCAGCGACAGGAAAACCGCGATAGCTGATTAAAATCAACGTAAATCAATTCATTTTGGCGCAGAATGCAAACTTTGCAGATAGCTTCCAGAAGCGCATTTTTGGGAACATTGTGACTGGAGCATGTTATTATCACCGCCACCGCTATCGTCGTCATGGCTTGTTTGCATGGAACATGGAACGGATAACGCGGAAAGCTGAAAAGCGATTAATCATTCGAGCGGAAATTTATCATCGCCGCCGTTTGACTCTTCGGGAAGGCTGTGGTCGTTCTGGCTACGTTAAAAATCACATACATTTTTAAATTTTGTGTCGTTAAAAGTCTCGAGGGTGGAGGGACGTTTCTCAAAGACTACCACTCCGAGAGACTGACATCGATGTGCAAGGGGCTAGGATGTTCCAGATGAATTGGTGAACTCGTTCAATTTTTTGACTTGATTTTCGATACGATACGATTAAAGATTATGCATTATTTCCAAACTAGCAGGATTGTTCATATCTATATTCAAAAACTTTTAATGCGTAAATGGAATTTGAATGCTTTGTATTTACGCAGCGTTTGTTGTACACATTTTAATATATGTTTTATTAACTCGGAACATTAAATCGATTGCTAATATAAAAATATATCGGAGTTAACTCACAACCCCTTGGGATATACGGCCATTTTACGCATATTTGTCCCGCGATCCATAAAGTTTACATAGAACATGGGACAAGTAGGCGTAAAAGGACAGTCTAGGTATTCAGATTGATGAAGGTATCCGATCAGTGGATTACTACAGTTGTAACACAATTTCATCTGCACTAAACAAAATTGAAACAAGGAATTTTAACAAAAATTGAACTCGCACATGTATGAGAAATTGCTCTCAGATTTTTATAACAAATTGTGTAACAATAATTATGTTTCAAATTGAAAAATAAATTGGTTCTGCATTGGTTATTATAACTTATTTAATAATGTTATAATTTCTTCGATCAACTCAAAGTGCTTCCAACATAAATGAAACAAAATTTGTTATTTGTAACAAATTCTTATAGATTACAACAATCTATTGGTCAGGTAACAAGTAATTATCGGAAGTCTTGCATTACTTACTAATGATCTTAATTAAAATTTTAATTGTTATTCAAATCAAAATTACGTTCAGCTCTGTAGGTTCTTGGGAGCTTGATCCTATTAAATAGTGCTTTGGAAAAAAAATGTTTTTAGCTCAACGCCACATCGATTAATGGATCCTAGTTCAGAATTTTAATATCCTCCCGAAATTTTCGCTCATTTGGTGAAAACAGTACAATCCCTTTAAAATTTGTGTGGGCATGTTCTATGGGACAACCAAGTTAATCGATCAATCAGTTTAAGTTATTGCCCATGTTAGCACTATTCTGATACAGTTATATTCATCGAATAAATCATTGTCGAAGACCGTTTTCAAATCGGACGTCTGTATCTAGTACTAACCCTCTAGGACACATGGGCAAAAGCTATGACAAATTGAATGATTTGCTTGGCTTTCGCATAGCATACACACTTTGAACGGCTGTTACAATCCCAGTTTTCATCCAAATAAGCTAAAACTTTGGGACGACAATCATTTGACCTGAGCATAAATGATATTTGGAATCTCCCTAATGGATATCTAAGTACTCTTCTAAATACAGAACATCATATCTACACCGTGTCCAATATATTCTCATACACTTTTTCTTTTCCTTGGTATAACTTTACTGAATGTAGGATAATCCAATGTTGTAGTATTTCAATGTAGTCTGGTAGAATTATACTAACGTAGAATAGCTTGTTTTATGAATAAGAAAAAATAATTGCTATGATAAGAGATGAAAAGTCCATTGAAGTCGTGTTTTGCACTTAAAATGAATTTTTGTTCATATTGGTCTGGTTAACAGAGTGAAAATCAGAGCATTCACAAAAATGTTTCAGAAACTTTAAGTTAATCATATTGCGTTTTGAATAGATAAATATTGATAAAATTTGATAAATATATGTGCGATAACTGCAGATTGAAATTGGGCTCTGCCTATGAGCGTGCCGCTGGAAATATTTTTCGTAAATTCTTAAGTTGATAAAATAAGTTTATAATTCAAATATTTCCAAAATATTTCCTGTAGTGAATCAGTATTATAACCACTTTCAAAAAATATTATCACCAATGATGTCAGTTAAACAAGCGCAAAGTAATGTTATCTCGAAATTGTATGAGAATATACTGGACACGGTGTACACAAAAAGCCAGTTACCTCTCTGACGTCACTACATTAATTTCGAACTCAAATGTTTGATTTTAGCTATCTAGAAACATATTTGAGTAAAGGCCTTCGAAGAATTAAGGGTTGTCAAAAACGAATCGTACCAATATCGAACGGTCGTTTTATGGTGCATCTAATCGTGAATGTTATTAGAAAGTCATCATACAAAATTGAGTTTAATTGAACTGTATCTTTACTGATGATAACTGGCGAAAATTAACATTTGTTTCCAAAACCGTTAAATTTTGGCACAGTGCTGATAACAATTTGTAGTAAGGTTTTCCGTCTCCTGTTTCGATCCCTGGCTCAAAAAACAGACGGCTTTAGCGCCACCTCCGAAGAGGACCGTCTGTTGAGTTATGTTTGCCCGGTAAGAAACCTAACCTCAGGGCGGATTTGTTTTATAAGAGTCCAGTAAGGATCGAGATTCCTCAGTTATAGAGGTCGCCTTAAGCGATTCTAAAAATATAGTTGATGCTGACCGTCGTTCTACCGACACAAAAAGACATCACTCACGAGTATCATCACTGGAAGAACTCAAATTAAAAGATCAAATTAAAAAATGAACCTCGATAGTTTGCATGAGGTATCATTCAAATTAGCAGGCATGCACGGTACCACGGTAGCACAATAATATCTGAACTATTGAACAATGCCGTTTTTTTTGGTTTGATACCCTAGTATGGTATGCACAGACAGGTGAGTGATATTCGTTCCTGCACGGTTATCCGTTATTCGATTATCCTGCAAAGTTTAAGTCCGTTACTACAAAGCAAAGCCATGTCTGGAATCGAATCCCGGTCGGCCCAGAACTTTTTCGTAATGGAAATTTCCTTGACTAGAATGGGCATGAAGTTTCGTCGTACATACCTCACGATATACGAATGCTGAATTGGCATCTTTTAAAAAGAAAGCTTTCGATTAATGAAACTGTTGAATTTTCATAACAACAATAAGCTGAGAAGAAGGAACGGTACCAGTAAGGACGTAATGCCAAGACGAATAAGAAGACGGCAGCAATTCAGAGTTTGGATTTTCAAGAGCAGTAACTCTCATAGACGACATCGATATCGAGTCATTCGGGAGATTTATAAATTATTTTGAATTGGTGACAACTTCTATGTTTTCTTGTAATGCAGCCCTAAGCAACATAATTATAATCTAGAGTAAGGTGGGGCAAAAGTTCGACCTTAGTGGTATAATCAAAGTTTCCAGGAAAACAATAGCAGTTAAAACAAAACAAATACCATACAGTGAATAAAAATATAGAATTTTTCTTCAAAATTCAACATCTATCATTTAACTACATCTGTTTTGTTTGTCTCGGTTAGGAGCGAATTTTTGTTTTGTCTCATTGAAGAGTTTTGTTTTGCCCACGAAGGAGCAGTTTTTGTCCCCGAGACGGAGGAAACATTCCGTTTTACCTGACGTGAAGGCAGACTACCTCCGTCTCGGGGACAAAAACTGCTCCTTCGTGGGCAAAACAAAACTCTTCAATGAGACAAATTGAAGAGTTTCTCAAAAATTAGCTCCTAACCGAAACAAACAAAACAGATGTAGTTAAATGATAGATGTTGAATTTTGAAGAAAAATTCTATATTTTTAAGAAAAGGCGTGAATCAAACGAAGACAGGAGAGCGAGGCAACTACTTGCTGACACAACCCGGCGTACACGGACTGGGTTTGAAACAGGTCTCCTGTGGAGGGTTGAAGATCCGTTGTTCCCAGATACGTACCCCATGGCGATTCGGAGAATGAAGTCACTAGAGAAGAAGTTCTGTACAAATCCAGCGATGATGCAACGAATCAGCGAACAAATCCACGAGTTTGAACGAAAAGGGTACATTGACCTTACAGCCAATCTGAGGTAGCTACAATCGACTCACGGAAGACTTGGTTCCTTCCCTTAGGAGTGGTCGTCAACCCTAAAAACCAGGAAAAATACGACTGATTTGGGACACTGCAGCCAAAGTAGACGGAGTTTCGTTCAATTCTTATTTATTGAAGGGTCCGGACTTACTTACTCCTTTGCCGAGAGTGCTGAGTGGCTTTCGTTTATTTCCGGTGGCTGTATCAGGAGACATCAGAGAGATGTTTTTGCAGATCAAGTTGCAAAAAGGTGATAGAAACACTCAAATGTTTGTGTTCCATCACAATCCCGCCGAACCAGTGCAGATCTACGCAATTGAGGTCACAATGTTCGGTTCTACCTGCTCATCTTCCTCCGCTCATTTTGTTAAGAATGCAAATGCCGAACAATATGCTCTTCATTACCCTCGGGCAGCTGCCGCAATCAAGGAGCACCATTATGTTGACGACTACCTGGACAGCTTTAGGACAATCGAAGAGGCAATACAAATGGTGAATGACGTGAAGTTGATGCACGCAAAAGGAGGTTTCGAAATTCGAATCTTTCTGTCGAACGAAAATGAAGTTTTAAAGCAAACTGGAGAGGGCGAGCGAAGCTCGTCCAAAGATTTTGCTCTTACCCGTGCTGAATCAGTAGAATCAGTTCTGGGCCTACAATGGATCCCAGACGACGATGTCTTCACATACACGTTCGCCATGCGCGGTGACTTACAGCCTATTTTGCACGAAGACCATGTCCCAACGAAGCGCGAAGTCTTGAAAGTGGTCATGAGTCTCTTCGACCCTTTGGGATTCGTCTCATTCTTTTTGGTACACGGCAAAGTGCTAATGCAAGACATCTGGGCCTCGGGAATCAATTGGGATGAGCATATCAGCGAGCATATCCACGTCCGTTGGCGACAATGGATTACTTATTTCCCCCGACTGGACACCTTGCGTATACCTCGCTGTTATTTCAGTTCTCCGTTCCCTAAAAACTTCAGCCCACTGGAGCTTCATGTGTTTGTTGATGCCAGCGACTCTGCTTACGCCTGCGTAGCTTACTATCGGCTGGAAACGGAGAATGGCGTCCAAGTATCACTAATCTGCTCCAAATCCAAAGTAGCACCGCTCAAAGTGCTATCTGTCCCCCGATTGGAGTTGAAGGCGGCGGTTCTCGGAGTTCGGATAATAGAATCCATCGAAGGTTACCACACTTATGCTATTAGCCGTCGATTTCTGTGGAGTGATTCTAGCACCGTACTGGCCTGGATTCGATCGGAGCATCGCCGGTACAATAAGTTCGTGGCAGTCCGTATTGGCGAAATCCTCACCGTAACCGACGTAAAGGAATGGAGATGGGTACCATCCGGGATAAATACTGCTGACCTTGCTACCAAGTGGAAAAGTGGGCCAGATTTCAACCACGGTAATCCTTGGTTTAACGGGCCATCGTTTCTGTACCAATCGCAAGAATTTTGGCCTCAACAAGCCCATGTCACCACAACGTGCGAAGAACTTCGTCCAAGTCACTCTCATGCTATGGTTTTGCCGTTGATTGATGCGTCGCGTTTCAGTCGGTGGTCCCGTCTTCAACGGTCGATGGCGTTCGTGTTCCGATTCATCGATAATTTACGTCGCAAGCGGAATGGTTCAGCTCTACGGATGGGTGTATTCAACCGAGACGAGCTAAGTAGAGCGGAAGTGGCCCTCTGGAAGATAGCACAGGCTGAAACTTATCCTGAGGAAATCGCTGTTCTGTTGGAAACTCAAGGGAGCTCTGATGGTCGTCATCGTCGTGTCGCTAAATCTAGTCCGATATACAAAAACCAGCCTTACCTTGACGAAATGGGTGTAATACGAAGAAGCAAAATATCCCGCAATCCTGCCGCAACAACACCGAGTAACCTACCTGATCATGGACTGGTACCACCGTCGTTTCCGCCATGCTAATCGAGAAACGATCACCAATGAAATGCGGCAACGCTTTGAAATTGCCAAACTACGTTCTCTGGTGTCAAAGGTTGCGAGGAACTGCATGATGTGTCGAATAAGGCAAGCTCTACCAAGTGCTCCAACAATGGCGCCACTACCTGCAGCCCGACTACAGCCTTTCGTCCGACCATTTACATTTGTTGGAGTGGACTATTTCGGACCAATATTGGTTAAAGTGAGAAGGAGCTGCGTAAAACGATGGGGAGCCTTGTTTACTTGTCTAACCGTTCGCGCGGTTCATCTGGAGGTAGTCTACAGCCTGTCCACCGAGTCCTGCATTATGGCAGTGCGACGGTTCATAGCACGCCGTGGGTTTTCGGCTGAGTTCTACTCGGACAATGGAACTTGTTTCCAAGGTGCCAGTAAGGAATTGAAAAGGGAAATGGAAAATCGCAACAAGTCTTTAGCTACAGCGTTCACGACTGCTAAAACACGCTGGTGCTTCAATCCACCGTCTGCCCCACACATGGGAGGGGTATGGGAACGCCTCGTGCGTTCCGTTATGGTAGCCATAGGTACCATAGCAGACGCCTCACGTAAACCGGACGACGAAGTCTTCAAGACGATTTTACTTGAGGCCGAAGCTTTAATAAACACTCGACCACTTACGTACTTCTTCTTCTTTCTTCTTTTCTGGCGTTACGTCCCCACTGGGACAGAGCCTGCTTCTCAGCTTGTGTTCTTATGAGCACTTCCACAGTTATTAACTGAGAGCTTACTATGCCAATGACCATTTTTGCATGCGTATATCGTGTGGCAGGTACGAAGATACTCTATGCCCTGGGAAGTCGAGAAAATTTCCAACCCGAAAAGATCCTCGACCGGTGGGATTCGAACCCACGACCCTCAGCTTGGTCTTGCTGAATAGCTGCGCGTTTACCGCTACGGCTATTTGGGCCCCTGACCACTTACGTACATTCCACTTGAATCAGCAGATGAAGAAGCCCTAACACCCAACCATTTTCTCTTGGGAACTTCAAACGGAGATAAGTTGCCACCAACCGAACCTGTCGATGCATCAGTGATACTGCGAAGTAGCTGGAGATTGGCACAGGCCATTACTCAACGATTTTGGGCACGCTGGGTAAAAGAATATTTGCCAGTGATCACGCGTAGGTCCAAGTGGTTCAAAGATGTTCAAGATATAAAGGTTGGAGATTTGGTGTTGGTAGTAGGTGGGACATCGAAGGATCAGTGGACTTGAGGACGAGTGGAGGCGGTGATCCCTGGGCGCGATGGAAGAGTCCGTCAGGCTCTGGTCCGAACAGCATCTGGCATTCACCGACGACCAGCAGTTAAGTTGGCAGTACTCGACGTTCTTGTAAGAAGTGAACCTAAGAAGGAAGTATCAGATGAACAGGAAGTTACTAAGGTCCACGGGAGGGGGATGTCACGTCACCCCCCTGCAACAGTTCAACTGTGGGCGATGAATACTGTGGACCCCACAGCGGTCGTCTGTATCGACCAATACAGTGACCGTTGGAACGATGATAGCTAACGTAAAGAAGCATATGTATGATCAAAACAATGACTAATGGATTTAGTGTACACAAATGAAGTTCACATGCAATTCTTATCCTACCGTAAAATTGATTAAACTACTAGTGAATTTAACTTAATTAGGCTTTATACTACTTGAACTTGAATTAATTGTTTATCCTATATATAACAAGTAAAAGTGAATTAAAATATCAAGAACTACGAAGCAAAATCAGCGTTCATATATGCATGCAAAGGTAAAACGCAATTTTTAATTAATTGTATGATATATGTAACCTAAAATAGACCCTTTCAGTTGGACGGAAAGATCCGGGTGACAGCGTAGGCATATAGCACAAATAAGCCTTAAGTATTGGACCAAACAGTAAGAAATTATACCTTACATTCTAAACATGCAATTTGATAAACTTATAATTATAGTACGGATAGCGTTGTGTCAAGGCCTGAAAAGTTGAGATAAGATACCTCTCCAACATAGAAGTTCACCAAAATTTGTAAGAAATTTGTTACCCTATTATATAAAATGCTAATAAACATTCGTTTTAGCTTTAAGCTAACCATTCATAAAAACTGGTTTGCTATTCAGGACTTTGGACGACTTCCCCACAACAGTGAATCATGAACTTATTGGCTATAATTTTGCTGAACAAACCTGTGTCAAAATATTTACCCATTTTTAGTTATAACAGTTTCAAAATTGATTGGCTTATTCGAAGTTTTGCCCCACCGGTGGGGCAAGAGTTCTAATCTAGTGTGGGGCAAAAGTTCGCTGGCTAAACACAAAATATCGATCCTTTTATGACAGCCATACTTTATACCAGCCGTAAACTTAAGTTTGACGAAAAATACACACTAAATTTTCATAAAAAATGGCCGAAAACCGGGTTAATTGTAATATACTCAAAAATAGCAGTTTTTCGCAAAACTAAGAGGAAACGTAAAATTTTGGTGTCAATTTTCACACGATCAGACAAATTTAACTAAATTTGAAGATAATATGTGGATTCAGGCAATTTGCCATTTTTTCCGTGATTTTATACATGGGTCAAACTTTTGCCCCGCTGATTCGAACTTTTGCCCCACTATTGGCCAAAAATTGTTTTCAAGCATTTATGCAAAAACTAATACACCTCAAAGCAACCTTATGATAGGCCTAGAAACGCCCTTACATAAAATATTGAAAAATATTTTATCTTCATTTGGTTCCATGCATCGAAAGTTTGACCAAATATTACAATATTTACGTCGAAAAACAACAAATAGCCATAACTTTTCCAAATCTCAATCGATTTTTATGATATTTGAAGTGAAAGTCTCTTACTTGAATAGCATTCGAACTACCATGACATTTCTAAGTTTTGATTTGATTTGAGATAGAAATCTTAAAAAGAAACTCTTGTCCCACTCGAACTTTTGCCCCACTTTACTCTACAACAGCACGACAGCCCGAAGGTTAATAAAACTGTTGAAATTTTCATAACAACAATAAGCTGAGAAGAAGGAACCTTACCAGTAAGGACGTAATGCCAAGAAGAATAAGAAGACGGAAGCAATTCAGAGTTTGGATTTTGATCCGAATATGCCGATCGAAGCATGTTCAGAAACTGTAACAGTTCGTGGATCATAATAGTTCTTGGCACATCGCATTCGGAAAGCCCTATAAATGTTAGTATTCACTCTGTCGTATGATGCGTTATGAGAGAGTTTTCAAGAGCAATAACTCTAATAGACGACATCGATATCGAGTCATTCGGGAGATTTATGTTTTATTTTGAATTAATGATAACTTCTATGTTTTCTTGTACTACAGCCCTAAGCAACATAATAATAATCTATTGGTTTATATAGCAACCCTTTTGTCGAAAACATTGTTTAGAAAATAGAATATGTTCGCTTATGTTTCCTGATCAGAATGCGAGAGTATCAACGAATGTAACATGTGGTGACACACAGTGATCGGCACCAAACAGAGGACAATGTGTGTTTTTTTCTCTATCGTGTCGAGACTCATTATCTTCCACGAACGTGTGTCAATGTACGACGAATTTTGCAAAGCCTGCAACAGTTGTAAGAGTTTAATAAATGGTTCAAACTTCAGCGCATTACAGAGGTTTTCTGGATATACAGAATGTATGTCAAATATATCATCGATCCCGTAGATTTTAATTCAAAATTCTTGTGTGCAGACATAAATATAAATCATGCCACATGGTTCTGTTATTTTCAATTTTAAATAATGGGATAGAGTTTTTCGAAGTTATTGTTGAATTAGCTGAAATTGACGGGGTTGGTGGTCCCAATGGCTACCGCTTCTGCTTCATAAGCAGAAGATCATGGGTTCAATCCGAGGCCCGTCCCTTTCCTCGTATTTTTGCATGGAAATTTGCGTTTTGTTAAGTTCTAAAAGTCTTTTATAGACCGCTTTGACGAGAAATCTGAAATAAGAAAGATAGGGTTCTAAAACTATTTTGAAGATTTTCATGGTATGTATTTCTTTATTATTTTGCATTTTGAGCATGAAAATGAAATTTTAGACAAAAATGATCTTCTACAAAATTGTTTCTAAAAATGTAAGCTTTCATACTGTGTCATTTGAAACTAGGGTGGTCCACAATATCACACATATCATATAATCAACTTTTTTATTTGCAAAAATACTGGTATATGCTCTTAGGAAAAGCGGTGGAACTTGAAATTTTGATCAACTTTGCCAAAAAAAGTTTTTCTGTAGCTCAAAATTTGACCAATCTAGAGCATTTTTTCCTAATCATCGCAGGGTGGTCCAACAAAAATAAGTTTTTTAACTCTAGTTTTTTAATATTATTTTCTCGTCAAAGTCGTCTATGAACGACTTTTAGAACTGAACAAAACGCAAATTTTTATGCAAAAAGATTTTTATTATCTGTTTTAGTTCAAAAGTTATTAAAGTTTTTGTGATAAAAAATGTTTGACTTTGAAAGTTATTAGAGTTACAAAAATAACACATCTTTAATTTTTTGATTTAATATACAATTTTATTTTGTCTTTCGAACGTCGTCAAAAGATATTTTTTATGTTTGTCCCAATCAGAGAAATTCACAATCGAAGTAGGCATGTTTTTGGAAGAAAAACAACAATAACTCCTAAACGGAAGGAGATAGCAAGTTTCTTCCCTCACCAAATTACGCATTTTTTAAAGCTCTAAAAGTGTTTCATAGACTACTTTGATGAGAAATTTGAATTGAAAACTCTAGAGCCAGAAAACCAGTTTTGTTCGGACCACCCTATGTCACTGCAGGAAAAAAGCTCTAAATCGGTCAATTTAAGGTGATTATAAAACGAAGCCAAACTATGAATTTTCAAGTGCACAAGACTGAAGAATCTGACAACAGTTCGCGTTGAAAACCAATCAAATTGCTTGCTTGCTGGTGGTGACCAATGGGATAAATTTTCAACGCGGAGCTCTGTTTGGTTCTTAAGTCTTGTGCTCTTGAAAATTTGAGGTGTGGCTTCGTTCTATAATCACCTTAAGAGATACAAAAAAACTTTTTTGGTAAAATTGCTTGAAATTGAATGGTTTATGACTTATCTGAAGCATGTATAATATAATTTCTACAAATAAGAAAATGTGGTCCATCCTAATTTTCAATAACACCAAACAAAGGGCTCAACTAATACAAACAACTTTGTAGAAGACCGTTTTTGTCTAATGTTTCATTCTAAAGCTCAGAATGCATCTTTCCGCGTAAAACTGATTCCTGGACCATAGTGCATTGGTCTACATTCTACATGTCGCCTAAAAATAGAAGATCACCAGCATTTATACACTGAGGGTGTCTGTTAGTCCCAAGCAGTCATCTGGTTGGTTCTTTGTGTAAATGTAGCTGATCTGGCGATACTGGAGTAGCAACCACCGGCGGCCAATCAAGCTCAAACTCAAGTTATTGATGTATCAGCTGAAATTATTTGCTCCTGAAATGGTATGAAATATTTATAAATGACTAGTGGTCCCGGCAAACTTCGTCTTGCCATCAAGTAGGCTGTTGAAAAACGCTTTTGATCGTCCCATATAAAATGGCTGTTTCATTCGCGCTCGTTTTTTGAACTTTCCCGGTGGATTTTTATGCACACAAACACGTCGGAACCCTTGACGAACAAAACTGAGAAAGAATAATTCAAATCCGTTGACCCGTTCGTAAGCCATTTCGTGACATATAAACACCATTCCATTTTTATTTATATAGATTGATCAATAACTCCGAGTTATTGAACAAAAGCAAGTTATTTTATCGAGAACATTGTTTCTCATTACAGTGAACTCTCCATGATCGGAAGTTGTGTATCGCAAGTTGTAACAAGTCTGATAAACAGGAGCAGCGAACGAGAGTCTCAAAGAGAGAGCGATGATAAAATCCATTATTCTCGCTTGTTTACCGTTGAGGGTAGGTGTTTTACTTTACTGGCACGATAAACAATCCCCAAACTTCCGATAGCAATAGTGTCCCCAAGTTTGGAGCTTATTTAGAGGAGTTTTATCATGCACTGCTGTTCCCCCGATCTGATCAAAGTTGTAGCAGTATACGATAAACAGTCTATCATAATGTGCTGCAAATTATGATAGTTACAGAGAGCGATACGTGAGAGATTCTCTCAATTTTCTCAGGATTCAATCCCTGCTCGAGACCAAAGGGATGATCGAGTAAGAGAGGTATCGAGCTTCAGAACACAAAGCCAGCGCTACTGAGATTCAAGAGACCATCGAGTGTTGTAAACATTCGACATTTTGCGCGACATTTCGTTGCCATGGCCAGCACTCATTTTATTTGTCTGCATTTATCTACTACCGTCTCCTCTCACACACAGCACGTGCTGTATAATGAATATTTGGAAACACAAAAAGCTGTCAATTGAATTTCGTTCAACACGATGGCTTTTGCATAAATCATAACTTTTGCATAGAATTCAGTTATATCCAGGCATTGCAGAATTCGCTCTCATTTGAGTATGAAGCACGATCAAAGCAAGCAAAGAAAAACATCCCAACTGTTGCGGTCCACGATCGTCATTGTATCGCAAGGTGTAACAAGTCTGATAAATGGAAGCAGCGAGCGAGAGCCCCAAAGAGAGAGCGATGATAAAATCCATTTTTCTCGCTTGTTTATCGTTGAGGCTAGGTGTTTTTCTTTACTGGTACGATAAACAATCCACGAAATTTTAATAGCAATAGTGTCGCCCAGGTTTGGAGCATGTTTAGAGGGGTTTTATCATGCACTACTATCCCCCCAATCTGATCAAAGTTGTAGCAGTATAGGACAAAAAGTCTCTCATAATGTGCAGCAAGTTATGAGCGATACGTGAGAGATTCTCTCAATTTTCTCAGGATTCAATCCCTGGTTATATCGGATCATGGTCAATACGACTAGTTTGATCTTGCTTGTTATGTTAAATGTGACACACATACAGTGAAAGCAGCGTCTATTACAAAAATGATAGAATCGAACAAAACCGCGGTGAAATTATCGTGGTCAAGGCATTTATTTGACATTTCTCTTTTCGACATTTGTTTGATCGCTCGTGTTGTGAATGTTTAAGGGAGGCAGTGCTGAATATCAGCAAAAACGTGTCGACTACCGTGATTGCTTACTACACTGTAGCCATGAAATCTAACTTCTACTATGAATCTCTTACTCGAAATCGAGATACAAAGTATCGAGTAAGGGAGAGTTGTACGGTGTAATTTTCCTCTATTCTGGTTATGAAACAAGCACAGATTCATGTATTTTTATGGATCAATACAATGGATATCTGTAAGAATTTAAGATACCCATGAACATAAGCATGTAGTCCAACTTATTTATTTGGAACATTGGAATATTTCGTTCACTGAAACCAAGCGAATATTGGTTGTTGCATGCAATGCCCCATTTGAAATTTGTTTATGGTATGGCCATTTTTATGAATTGGTTCTCCTTGTATTCTACCGACTAATGGTAAAATTTGGTCCCGTTAGAGCAAAAATTTGCAGTTGGCCCCTCCTTTATTTGCTATTAGATCGATAAAAATTGGGATGATAGACACCATTAGCCACTCGTCTTTGCAACAAACCGTACGTCATCCATTAATTCATTACGTACATATCAAGGTATGAACAGTATAGTCAGTAGCAACTACTATTGTGCATTCGTGGAACGTTCATAAACTATGTAGACACAATTCGAATGTTTTTTTTTTCAAATTTGAAAGGTTTTGTATGAAAAAAATATTCATAGACTATTTAGAAAAATGCATATGAAATTAAGGATTTCCTAAAAATTCAAATTTAATTTTTGATCCACCCCTAAGTAGAGATCAAGCAGTGAGTGTGGACTGGATACTCATAAATCATTTAGCCATAATGCGTGCTGATGCCGGTTCATTGTTAGTTTAAACTCTCTGTCCGTTCCTCAGAAGCTGCGAGGAAAATCTTCTTTTGTGATCATGCCCCCGGGGGAGTTGAACAAAAATGCATTAACGAAAGATGCATCCTCTTTCTCTCTCGTTTTGTGCACGAGGGTTATATGAGGGCTGATGATGATGCTGGCCATGATGACGATGGGGATTGTTTGCTGCCAACATCACGGAGACGTTGTCTGATTCTGTTGTGAAGCAATTGCTAGGTAAACGATGTGCAAATTGATACACAAGAAGGAGAGATCCAAGGGACGAACATGGGGAATTTGGTTGAGTTTGTATTGGCTTGTTTGGGATCCTCGACGGGATAAGGGGCAGGAAAGCGACGCGAAACGAGACTCAACATTTCGCTCATTCGATAGGAAATTGGTAAACAAAGATCTTTGTTTCGTTGGCAGACAGTCGTGGTGCCCGATGAGCGTCGTTTAAAGGGGAAATATTATTGTTCCATCTTTGGATGAGAGAAGTGTAAATGTAGGAGGACATTCTCTAGAACATTGTCTTGTCTATGTAGATTTAAATAAGAAACCAGTGGAACATACATTGTTAGAATAATCCAAAGATATCTGTCGAATCGTTCAATCCAGGTCAATTATCAAAACTCCAGTAAGACTTCCTTAAAGAGCTGGTGTTCCTCAAGGCAGCATTTTGGGACCAATAGAATACAATATTTTAACATCTGACATACCTGCGTTATCTCAGGTATGACAAAAATCTTTGTTTTCGGATGACACAGGCCTCTCCGCTAAAGGACGTAGACTGCGTTTCATATGTAGTAGATTGCAATAAAGTTTGGATAGTTTTTCTTCGTATTTGCAAAAACGGAAGATTTCATCAAATGCTACCAAAACTCAACCAAAAGCTGTCTATTTCAAACAACCTTTAAGTAGACATGTTATCACGGTGAGAGAAGTTCCAATAAATTGGTCAGATTAAGTGAAGTGGGCCCATGCTAAATAAACATCAACTTCTCAAAAATCACATTGAGGGCATTCAAGCCAAATGTCACAAATATGTTAAATGCCTATATCCACTTATCAACAGAAAATCGAAACTTTGTTCTCAAAACAAGCTTTTGTTATTCAAACAATTTTTCAGGTGGACCATGTTATATGATAAACCAATATGGACTAGCTTTCGTAGTACAAAAAAAAAAAGATATACAAAGGATTCAAAATAAAATTTTGAAAATAATTCTGTAACTCCCTTTCTGATATAACATTGATGAACTACAAAGGATACTCAATGTTGATTAAAAATATTTTTACTTAAAGACAAAAATCTTCGCAATCTTCTACTGTCATGATATGGCTGTGCCAAATCTCATGAAAAGAAAATCATTTTAAGAATCTGTTGATTTGAGAAGGTATTCCTAGAATTGACTTCACTCGTTACACCTTCCTCATCGTCATTACCCACCAGAGCAAATCCTAAATAACTGCACCGAACATAGACAGTGTCTGATTACTCTCCTAATGACTGGAGTTGTCGATGCTCGAGTTTTTTTTTTCTGGTACTTCTTTCTTACAACTCTTATTCAGAACTTGCTCACAGTGAATGGAATCCAAGAAAACGTAAACTACACATCTTTGTCAGAATGTTATCCTTCGTATTTTCCATTCTGGAAAAATCCAATTTGGCAAGTTGAAAACAAAGCATTTATTTGGGAAAATAATGTGTTTATGTTGAATTAAAGAATAAAGATTATTTCTCTGTAAACTATCACACATAAAATCTGAAATTGCGGTAATTGGGTGTACTTCATTGATGACATAAAATGTAAAATTATGGTTAAACTATGGTAACGAAATAGACGAAATGAGACCAACAATAATTTGGAAAAGTTGTTGTACAAAATCATTATTTAAAAAATAGATTTTTACGCTGAAATTGAAGACTTTAACAGAAAGATTTAATCACCGTTAGGAGAATGAATCAGGATTGTCAGTTGAACTTCCAGCTTTTTTACCACTCTTCCATTGAATTTCCCTCCCATCCCCTTTAAAACCTGAACCTGTCCACCTCTCTCTCTCGCAACGGAACACATTAGCAAATGTGATAAGTTGCAATTAAGGCAAAGTGAGAAATGATTACCCCGGGGAAGGACCATCTCGTCGTCGCCGTCGTCTTCGTCGGTTTGGCGTCTTGAATTCAAGCAGAAAAGAAACCCTCGAAAAAAGGAAGAAGTATTTCTCTCCGACCGACGAAATGCAGTTATTCATCCCGAAATGACCCCGGGCGGTGCAATCTTTGTACACACGTAAAACAATGATTAATTTGTCGAAGAAGGTTGCATATCGCGGTGTCGATGAGTGAGGAAGCAACAAGCGCGAAGAAGAACGCATCAAGGAGCCACTTATTGAGGGTGTGAAATGATGAATCATTTCGGGAGTGATGGATCAGCCTGCTGAGCGTTGAGGGGAGATAATGCGTTTTGGTTGGGGGCTACACAGTGGTTCAGATTTGAAGAAAATCCTGACAAAAATCACGCAATTTTGATATTTTACTGTTTTTGTTAATGAAAACTGTTTTGAAACATTATTGTAGGCTTGTAGATCCAATTTTGCACACTGTTATCATTCCTTGGATTTCATAGATCAAAATTTGAAAAAAAAAAAACAAATGCTTTTCATGCATGTTAAGACCCATATTTTTTTTCTGTACCAATCTCTAAAGTAAACTTTGGAAAAATAAAAAGAATTGGAGAAATTTCTGTAGGATTTCTTGGATGAATCCCTACAGAAATTCAAAGAGGAATCCTTATAAAAATCCCTGAAGGAATTCTTATTTAATGTCATTTAAGCCACTTGAAGCAATTTTGAGTTATTTTTAACCATTTGAAGCCATGTCCAGCAAACCATGTTACGCTATTTTTAGCAATTTTTCAGACCAATTATAGCAATTTGTTTTTTGCAAATTTGACTCTTTTGGAACCATTGTAAGTCATCAATAGCCATTTGAAGCCTTTTGAAGTCAATTTAGGCTATTTTGGGTAAAACAAAATAAGTATTCGGACAAGCGCACCTGTTTGAGGTCCAAACATGGGACAAAACATTTTTTTAAATTTTCGTACATAACCTTATTAATATGACATGGTGGATTAATGTCAAAATTCTTTGCACACTTACAAATCTTGTTTGGAACTTGGAGTTTTTGCCAGCCATTCATAAATTGGACCACTGTGAGCCGCAATGAAAGCTCTGTCAGAGAGCTGGTTTCGAAGAATGGATTGGCGTGCTGGATTGATGTACGAAAATGTGGCTCCGTATTGTTATTTCTACCATTTTTTTTTTTCTTGAGGCAGCTCATCGGGTAATGCGCGGTGCAATTTGGATGTAACGTCAATAACCGGAGCGCGGTACAAAAAACTGACGACGACGGCCGGCCATTAATCAGTTGTCGGTTGCGGTTTCATTGACTGCTGACAGGTCAGAAATGGTTAAGTGGTTTGCAGCGATATATGTAAAGACTCAAAGTCAATCGCTTCGAGGAGTGATAGTATAATTCTGTTCGTGGAATTTGACATAACTGGAGTGACAGTTGCGAATCAGTTCTGTAATGTCAGTTTGGAAATAATTTTTAATTACATTGCAAACTTCTTCCTCAGATCTGCAAACGCAATTAGACATTGACATTACTGACAGCAATCTGTCAATTGGTAATGAATGCAGTTGTTCTCCGAATTTGTTGAGTTAAATCAAATTAACACATGCAAGTTATACTTTTATCCATTCATTATGAGAAGTAGGATAATTGATACATTAAAAGCAAACTCGAAAGTTTCGAACTCAAATTTCGAAACTCAAAACTAGAACTCAAAGCTCAAAATTAAAAAATTGAATAAATTTAAATAAGTGAAAAAAATTAAAAAAAATCAAATGTTTAGATTGTTTAAAAAATTTAACAAAATCATAAACTCAAAAAAATCAAAAATTTAAGAAATTCAAAAACAATTTAAAAAGCCCAAAAAATTCAAAATAGGGTGCAGAGTAGGCCGTCCCTTATTTTTCGAAAATGCGAAATGTTATAAGTTCGTCATTGTAAAGTGCTCGTTTTGGTAAGAAAAAAATCAGGTAAAATTTTGAAGTCCGTACGTGGACGCTAAGTGGTCCCCCAACGGCCTTAAAGGTATTAGACGTAGATAACCCCGTGCGCAAAATCAAGCTCGCTGCTCTAGTGCACGCAACATGAGTACGAAAAGCCACCAGTAACAAATTTTCCAGCGCGCGTTGATAATCAGCATAGAAGTTTGTTTTCTTTGGGATGATCCAAATATTACGTAACGCAGAATTTGCCAATTTTAGACCCCCTTCTTACCCCACGTAAGAGCTTTTGTATGAAAAAATTGAATTTTTGGTATGGACGGTAACATTACGGAAGACCCCCTCCCTCCCCCTGTTGCGTTACGTAATATTTGAACGATACCTTTGTAGTTCTGAATTGTATGTCAGCGTGCAGTGTTATGAAGATATCCATAGTACAATATATCATTTTACTTAAAATTTTATGCTGATTATCAATTTGTTACTAGTGGCTTTTCGTGCTCATGTTGCGTACACTAGAGCAGCGAGCTAGATTTGGCGCACGGGGGTCATCTACGCCTAATACCTTTAGGGTCGTTGGGGGACCACTTAGCGTCCACGTACGGACTTCAAATTTTTACCTAATTTTTTTCTTACCAAAACGAGCACTTTACAATGACGAACTTATAATATTTCGCATTTTCGAAAAATAAGGGACGGCCTAGTGCAGAGCTACTTAGGCACTTCTATGATTCACTTTGGCATGGGGGGTTTTTATCGTCCGAATCGTCTGAAACTTTGCAATAAGAAGCACTTCCATAAGACGCATATTGTGGCCAAATATGAGCTAAGTAGCTTCCAAAAAAAACCCACTGCCGAAGTGAATCAAAAGTGCCAAGAATAGAATCCGGCTCCCTATTAAAAAATTAAAAAAATTGAAATAAATCAAAACATTCAAGGAATTCAAAAAAATCAAACATTTTAAAAATAATAAAAAAATTCAAAAAATTAAAAAGGGATAAACAATTTGAAAAGTTTAAAAATAAATAATTTTAAATAATTCACAAAATTAACTAAAAATAATAAAAAATTTAAAAAAAAAATTAATTAATTCAAGAATTCAAAAATATTAAAAAATGTAAAAAGTTAAAAAAATATTTTTTTTTCATATTTTTAAACATTAAGAAAATTAGAAAAATTCTAAAAATTTTCCAAAAAAATTCTATTTAAAAAATTCTAACAATTCTAAAAACTGTAAATCCCGTTTTTACTCATATTTTGAACATTTAAGGACAACAGTGACTTCATATGCATCTGATTGGTATAAATTGGATGATATTTGTGTATATTTTAATTTCTTCGCAAAGCTTATTTGGTGTAAAACTAATAATGTTGATTAAATAAGTTTAAGTATTTTTCTAACGTAAAAGTATGGAACAACATTTTGATTCAAATGCCGAACACTGTGTTCATTCTGTCTCATATTCCGAACACCTTGATTCAAATTCGGAACAGCACGAGTAAATCGTATCCAAATGAATAATTTCGCAATTAAATTTATCTGAGCTTGCTCTACTGGTTTCAAACTAGAGAATCATCACTACTCCCGCTGTATAAATTATATTGGAGACGTCAAAATTGAATTGCAATTGACTTCCATTTCCTTGATATTTGGTGACATATTTCAGCGAAACATTTCAACCAAATCGTCATACAACAACTGAGTGTTTGGAATATGATTCTGAACGGAATTTGAGACAAAACGGTATTCTTAAAATTTTGAAAATTTGATAAAATTTCAAAAACTCTAAAAACTTAAAAAATAAAAAAAAATCAGAAAAATACAATAAATTGAAAAAAATCAACTCATTCAAAAAGTTTAAAAATATCATAAATGAAATCAAATAATTCAAAAACATCAATAAAAGAAGAAGATTGAAAAAATTAAAAAAGTTTGAATAAATTCAAAAAATACAAAATATTAATAAAAATAAAAATCTGGAAAAAAAAAAGAAAAATGCTAACTTCCAAACTTCGAATTCCAACCACCAACTTCCAAATGCCAAATTGTTGCCTAAAATGGCCTGACATGGCGTAGTATTTGCTTGATATGACTCAGAAATGTCTTAAACTTGCCTTATTCCTTAAAACGGCCAAAAATGGCTTGAAATAGCTAAAAATCGCAAAAACGGCTAAAATTTGCTCTGAATGGTTTAATATGGCTGAAAAGTCTAAAACGGCTCAAAAACAGCTTAAAAAAGTTTAAATAGCTAAAATATGGTCCAAAAATAGCTTATAAAAGCTTCAATTTGCTAAAAATGCGTCGAAATTGTTTCAATTGGCTTAAAATTGCTTAAAATAGCTAAATAGCTTTAAAATGGCTAAAATGGCTAAAAATGGCTTTAAAAAGCTTCAAGTTGCTTTAAATGGCGTTAAATGGCTTAAATGGCTTAATATAACTGGAAAGGTTTAAAATGGTTTCAAATGGTTTCAAATAGCTAAAAGTGGCAAATAAAAGTTTAAAATAGCTTATAATGGCTTAAAAAGGATACAAGATAACGTTATTTTTTTCAAATAGATAGTGTCGAATATCTTATGTTATATATAATATAATATAATATATAATATAATATAATATAATATAATATAATATAATATAATATAATATAATATAATATAATATAATATAATATAATATAATATAATATAATATAATATAATATAATATAATATAATATAATATAATATAATGTTTAATATAGTATATGTGCTAAGAAAATTCTTTTTAAAATTGTCTTCATGATTGTATATGGCTGAGATTGGCTTGAAAAATCTAGGACTGGCGCAAAATGGCATCAAATTGCATGTAGCTTAAAAAATGGTTAAAAATTGATTTAAAAATTCTTGAAATAGAATAAAATGCCGTATGTTGGTACAGAAAAGTTTTTAAAGGCCCCCGTTGTTAACGGCATCAAAAAAAAAATCAAAAGATTCAAAAAATTCAAAAAGGTTTTAATAATTTCAAACAAATAAAAATTCCAAATTCCAACTTTTAACCTCTAAATTCCAAATTCCAAATTCCAAATTCCAAATTCCAAATTCTAAATTCCAAATAACAAATTCCAAATAACAAATTCCAAAAATGCTAAAGATGGCTTTAAATGCCTTATATTGATTTAAAAATGTCTTTTAATGATTTAAATTGGCTTCAAAAACCTCTCTAATGACTCAAAGTGGCTTAAATAGGCTCAAAATGGCATTAAATGGCTTAGAATGACTTTAAATTGGCTTAACATGGCTAAAATTTGTTTAAAATTACTAAAAATGGCTTAAAATGGCGTAAATTGGCATAAAAGTGACTCTAAAAAGCGGCTCAAAATATCTCAAAATGGCTTATGTTGACTTAAATTGGCTCAAAATGGCGTAAAATAGCTTAAAATAGCTAAAAAATGGCTTGAAATTGCTAAAATGGCTTAACATGGCTTGAAATGGTTAAAATTGACTCTAATATGGCTTCAAATGGTTTAGATTGGTTTAAAAATGTCCCAAAATGGCACAAAACATGGCTTCATTGCTCCGCTTTGATTGCTTTTAATGGCTTAAAATGGGTTCAAATGGCTCATAAATAGCTTTAAATTGCTCAGAATTGGATCACAATGGCTTAATATGGCTCAGAAATGTCTCAAAATTGTCTAAAATGGCTCAAAAATGGCTACAAATGGCATAGAAAGGGCTTCAAATGTCTTAAATGGCTTCATTTTCCTTAAATGGCTTGATATGGACTCAAATGGCCTAAAATGGCTTCAAATGGCCTGGCTAAGAATGGCTTAAAATTAGTTTGAAGTGGCTTCAAAATGGCTTGAAATTGCCTTAAATAGCTAAAACACGGCCGAAAACATGCCTTTAAAATGGCCTAAAGCTGCTAAATTGCTTCAAATAGTTAAATGGCTTAAAACTGCTTATAATGGCTTAAAATGGCTTTAAATGGCTTAAAAACAGGTGCGTCCCTCTCGAGTTCAGATTGAGCACCACTTCTAGTATGTACTGCATTTGGTTCCTTGTACTGCAAAACGTACCCAAGTTTGACAGACGCAGTACACTTTTCAAGGCATTCTAGAGTTTGCTCTATCACCTTATGTGCCATAAAATTATGGGCAACTGCAAGTAACATGGAGGTCTTTATTTTGTCTCAGTTAAAATGGCTAAAATATGCTATAAATAATTCTAGAATAGCTCTTAGGTTGAGATAGGTTAAGTAAATTCAAAGCGTCTTATCAGGTAAAATCCACTCACCTGTAAAAATTCTGAACTGCTAAGGCAAATGAAATGTAATATGTTGTTAACAAAATGTTAATAACATCTTTAATTTGCTTTACCAAATTAGGATGATAGTTTTGTCTTGTAACACAGAACATCTAGATATAAGAAATTAATGTAATGTTTGGAATGATACTAATAAAAAAAATGGAATGGCTCAAAATGACTGAAATTGACTCAGGAATGTTTAAAAGTGGCCAAATTGCTCAAAAATGGCTAAAATGCCTAAAAATGTCCAAAAATGGCTTCAGTTTACTTAAAATGCTATAAAATGAACTCAAATGGCTTAAAATGGCTTACAGTAGCTGAAATGGATCATAATTGCTTTAAAGTGGCTTTAAAATGGCTTAAAATGGCTTGAAGTTTCTTAAAATGGCTTCAAACTACCTAAAATGGCTCAGAAATGTCTTAAAATCGAATGTCCTAAAATTGTTCAGCTTACTTAAAATGCTTTAAATTGGCTTAAAATGGACTCAAATGGTTTAAATGGCTTATAATGGCTAAAAATGGCTTATCTGGCATTGAAATAGCTTGAAATAGCTTAAAAAAGCTAAACATCAGCTCGAAACATGGCTTTAAATGGCTAAGAACGGCTTAAATAGCTAAACATGCCTTGAAAAGCATGAAAGTGACTTTAAAATTCCTACAATTAGCTTAACATGATTTCAAATGTCCACAAATGGCTAAAAATGGCTTTAAAAGGCTCAGAAATGTCTAGAAAAGGCTTCAGGTTTCATTACATGATTTAAATGGCTTAAAATGGACTCATATTTATGTCCCAAATGGCTTTTAATGGCTCAAAAATGGCTTAAAATGGCGTTGAATGGCTTAAAAGGGCTAAAAAAAATCTAAAAATGGTTTGTAATAGCTTAAAATGACACAGAATGGCTCAAAATAGCTTCAAAATGTTCAAAAAATGGCTTTAATTGCTCAAAACGCTTAAAATGGCTTTACGATGCCTTAAAATGGGTAAAAAAATGCATTAAATGCTTAAAATGGTTCAAAATAGCTTCAAATGACTCGAAAAATTACTAAAAGAGGCGTAAAATGGCTCAAATAAATTATATTGACTTTAAATTACCTAAAATGGTTTAAAATGGCCTCAAATGACTTTAGATAGTGTAAAATGTCTTAAAATGGCTCCGTAGGTTTCAATTTAGTAAATTTGCTTAGAATGGGTTAAAAACTATTAAAAATTGGCTTAATTATTGTAAATGGCCTAAAGTGGCTTGAGAAGATCAAATACAGATCGGACTCGATTGTCCGGAAATTCGATTATCCGGGGACTTGATTATCTGGGATTCGATTATCCGGAATTTGTTCCTTGATGTTCTTGTTTTTCAATTTTTATTTATAAATCTGAGATGATTAGCATATATATACAGTATGAATGGTTTTGCAGTTTACAACGTGTTTAAGAAAAAGGGGGGGGGGTGTGAAAAGTGTTTTTTTTAGTATGCCGGTCAAATCCTTTTTTTCTTGTAAAAAGACCCCTACTGTTCCTAGAAAAAAAAATTCTGGCTACGCTACTGCTTCATATAATTAAAATAACGAAAAAAGAAAATATTCAAGTTCTTTTGCCAAAGACTTCAATTTTTTTTCTTAGTGATTTGATTATCCGGAAGATTCGATTACCCGGAATGAAAAAAAATCGATACTCAGGATAATCGAATCCGACCTGTACAGGCTCAAAATGAAATCAAATTGCATGTGGCTTAATATGGCATAAATTGGTAAAAAATTGCTTTAAAAATTCTTGAAAAAGATTAAAATACCTTAAGTTGGCTTAGAATTGTTTTGAAAGGCCCGCATTGTTAACGGCATCAGAACCACAACAAGTTTAACAATCATTCGATAGAACTAATCATCCGTCCCGTTTAAAAACTTCTCTCGATCCTCACACACCCCAATTCTGGAATTTTTCACAAACCCCCATAGGCCCTTTTGCGGTATTTTTCGACCCGATTCGTGTGGTTCAGTTGAGAAACCCCGGAAAATCAGAAACTCATTTAAACCCGTGCCCCCACCCCCTTTCTCATTGTCGCCATTATTGGGCCCTCAAAACGTGTTACCCAGGTGCGGGTAGATGGGATCCAACCATAAAAGCCACAAAATAGCCATTTAATTACATTACGGCGTTTTTCTCGACGCAACCAGAACCATTGGTCTGACTGGCAGGCAGAGGGCTAACCGCCATGGCACGCAATTTCCTGCCGGCGTTTGTTTGCTCGCGGTTTGCGGGAAAAATCAGCGGCCAGTAAGTTAGCCACCACACAGAAGGGTAGCCCAATAGTTTTACTTGGGTGCTCAAGCTTCAAATGGTAACCAAGGTTGTTCCAAACACAATGTGTGAAACGACGTTCAGAGGTAAATGATATACCTGTAAGTAAATTAAAATCTATAATAGGCACTGTACCATTTAATTCCAACTTTAATTTGTATACTTCGACAGATATGCGTATTTCGACTTCAAGAAAAAAGTTGCCGAATATACCATATGCAATTTCAAGCTATCCAAGATTCACTTAGAGCAGAAATGTGATTTTGTTCAAATTTGTATGTTCCCATAAAACAAAGGATAACTTGAATACAAAATATCAGACTTTTATCAAAAATCTCCACGGGGCAACCTCTTAAAGTAATTTTTCTATAGCTTCCTCTATACAAAAGTATGTTTATAACATCCTTAGCTACCATTTGAAGATTGAGCCCCAACTTTTTCAACAAATTGAAATTATGGCTCACCCTAATCCGCAGAGTCTGGATGGAAAGTGCTGTTGCGGCCATTCGATCTACCCTTACAGCACCCACTGCCACCATGTTGCGGCGAATGGGGACGCCGTTGATAAGTTAACATTAAGGTGGCTCATTTTCATATAAATCAAATTCAAACTTTCGAATCTTACGTTTCATACCCAAAATTGTTCAATAGCACCCCTAAAAGCTAATATGGAAATTTGAGCGAAATCCATAAAGTCGACTTTATAAAGGAAGGCTCAATGAGAACAAAATTTGTATAGAGACAAACAAAATCAATTTTATGGGAAAGACAGTTTTTAAGGTTTCAATGCTAGTAATGGACCCCTTAGTAGCTGAAATTTATTCTTGACGCTTTTCCGCAATGATATATCGGACGCATATACGTTTTGTGGAGTCTAACAATAAGTTCAATGTTTTTACTTTATAGTGCGCCTATGAAACATACAAAATCATTCGATTTTTCCAGCGAAATACGCATTAGGAAAAATGTTGTCCGAATGCCTATTATGGACTCTCCCGGGGCATAACCGGCATCGACTTCCTATTAAATTGTCGGTCATAGATGGCACTGTAATCGTTTAGTTTCTTTCGTTTTTTGTTTCATCATTCTTCAATCAATGGAAAAGGGACTGTCATATACTGGAAGTCTTTCTGTTTGGAAAAAAAACTAAAATGCTTATTCTTCCGAGGTGAAACGGACAACTTCTATGGAAAAAGTTATTTTCAAACATTCTATTTATTGTAGCTTCTTCTTTTTTTGGTTGGGGAATGTTCAAGTTACCAAAACCAGAGATTTATCAATTCTTGGGGTCTGCATAAACAAATTTGACGGATGTTATTGAAGATTTTTACACGTTTAAGATTATGGATCACCCTAATGTACATCAACGGCGCGAGTTGGAACCATTTTTTCGGGAGGAAACAATGACGGATTTTGGAACATAAAATTGCAGCAATTGAATCGAGCGAGAGACAGAGGGATATTCGAATCTCTGCACTGTGGAGTGGAATGTTACAATGAAAAAATTGGCCACAGCTATCGGGGAAAGTGGTCATAGTGGCTGGAACTTGTTTGATTTATTTACAAATCCATTCGCTGGAAACTGGATGAGATGCCATGTTGTCCTGGTTGGCGTTTTTTTTTACAACAGAGCAATGTACGAATTTTTCACTCCATTTGCTGTGTGCTGAAATCAGAGAAATGCTTGTTGTTGAATGGGGGCAATTATAAAATTAAAACAATGGATTGCAGATCTTTAATTCGCTCGCAGATGTTCAGATACTGTTCGCCCATGATTGCTTACTATGGAAGTATGTCCGAAAGTGCTAGAAATCATTAAAAATATGAGTTTCAGATCAAAGACTCTGATAAAGATGGATGTGACATAGTCCTCAAGAAGAAAAAAAAAACAAACGATAATGCAATGCTACATCGCGTAAGCATTGAGGACTTATTATATATTTTACACGCCAAAATAGGTCTCGGTTTGTCCCAAACTCCGAACATGGCTCATATTACGAATACTACACGTTTTATAGTGATTTTTCAATAAAAGTCTTCTACATTTAAAAGTTGTGAACAAATCAATTCTTAGCTTAGGAATCGCTGATAACGGAACGGCTTTATTTCAAATGCCGAACCGTAATCATTGTGTCTCATATTCTGACCATCTTTATTCTAAATCCAAACAACATGAACAAAGAATAGTTTAATAGCTTATTAGAAAATAGGTAAACCTTTTACATTGTATGATTAGGTACCTCACGTGAGGTCAAGCAGAGTGGGCAAATCGTATTAGAATAAATAATTTCGGAAATACATTCAATTAGAGAATCATCACATTAAACTGCAGTTGACTGCTATTTCCTGGAAATTCAATGACTTATTTCAATTAATTGTATCAACCCAATCCAATCGTCATACAGAATCCGAGTGTTCGGAATATTAGTCGGTTCGGAATTTGAGACAAAACATCTTGCGCCTATGGATGATAAGCCTGATAATATAAGATGACGAGGATGATGAGTTTCGCGAGAGCCTACGGAGATCATACCCGTAACGCGGGAAGATCACCTTTTCGTGGTGCGATTTGAACCCTAGTCTCATCTTATTTGGCGGGCTAGGGTAATGTGTTCTGGTAATTTAAGGATTCGCGGAACAAAGTCCTTATTACTCACTACAGTTTCTGAAATTGAATCTAGTTTACCTAGCAGATGGTTAAGGACTCGGTGTTTGTCAGTCCCGTGACTACACATGAAGCCAGGATAAAAATCATGAGTAGGACCAGGATCGTTAATTACTGGTTATTTTAGGACTCACGTGAATGCTGATTACTAAACAAATTGTTTGGCATAATTCGGTTTTGCAGCTAGTACAGAGCCCTTTTTTCTAGTATTATTCTGGGACTAAACTAAAAGTGAAACAAAGATGGAACTAGAGTTCCGTTGCATGTCAAATATCAGTAGTACCAATTTGGTTCCTCAGAAATAAAATTGATTATGTTTGCTAAGGGGTGCGCCTTCGCTGAGATGTAAGTCTCTATGAAGGGTATAAAAAGCGTAACCTTTTCATCACATTCGATTTCCATCAATCTCTAAGGACCAAAAAAAGACCTGTACAGAAATCAATGCTTCATTACCAATCAATAAAAATAGAGTAATGCGACATGCACAATATACTAAGGATACGGGTAATGCCACAATAGATCTAAATAATGGTCGTAGTGGCGTATCCGAACGGAAAAAAAGTTCAAATCAAGATGTAAGTACATGAAAGAACAGAACGAAGACTTTCAACACAGACAAACAGACGTAACACTGACGAAATTTCCATCGCCCATTCATTTAACGACCGTTCCAAATTCGCTATGTTACAAATCTCACAACCAGAGGCGCGCACATCGTTTTTCTTTGCGTTTGACGTTTCACACTACCGCCATCTGCCGGTCTTGTTGCACGAAACATCTTTTCGTGCAACATGCTCACCAGATGATGATGGTGTAAACTGGGCGATGGATTTTGAAGAAATTTGTTCTAAGTGTTACGTCTGTTTGTCTGTGCTTTCAATATCCAATGCTTAGAGACGAATAGTACTACCAGCAGTTTGGAAGAATCAACGTTTCTGGATATGTCAACAACCTGTAGAACCCTATCCACGTAGCGGCGACCACAACGGCACGGAATGTGACTGGCACTGGTCAACGACAAAGTCGAAACGAATGGTTCAAAGAAGAGTGCCAAAGAGTGACAAACTTAAAGAATGGCACAAGGAGCCGTATTCTCGTGGTCGGTACTCGACAGAACAATGAGCGGTTCAGGGCAGAGGGGCTATTGTAAAGCGAATCCACCGTAGCAAGAGAAGACTGCACGGAGAAAGTGTGGTAGCTGAAGCAAAAGGTAGCACGAACCAGAACGATATGCGGAGATTTCTGGCAATGGTCAACGGCGCGCGGCACAATACCGTCCCGGCGTGGTGAAAACGGAAATGCAGCGAAAAACAGGGTATCAGCGAGTCATGTCAATCCGTTTTCGACTAGTGCCATCGTTGATTTCACAGAGAACAAATGGATTGAAACCTTCATTTTTATTATGCCCATTTGCCACAAGCTGTTGACCATTGGCGTAGCTAGATTTTTTTTCTGGAACGGGCCCAGGGCAACAAGTAATGTCGGTTGCAAAAATCACGATTTTCACAAATGTCATAGTTTGCATAGATTTGTATTGATTTTATTTGCTGGTGGGTGACGTTGTTGCATACCGCTGTACATCAGTAAATTGTAGATTTCAGTTTTCACTACGGAAAATATTCATTTGTTCTTATCCAGTAAAAACATTTTCAATAACTTTCCTAAGAAGCCTCAAGAAATATCCTTTGTGATTCTTCCAAAAACTTTGCAGGTATTCAACCATGTTTTTCAAAAATATTCTTCTAAGGACGGTTTCCATGTCAGACCGATCAGTCACAGAACTCGACCATCTTCGATTTGCACATGTTTTCGGTATGGTGGAATAAGTGTTTTCCATAGATAAATCAATCATTTTTACTTGAGAATAACTTTTGAAAATGGCCTATGGAATCCTAAAGGAATCGTTTGAACTGTGACAAAACAATATGTACTGAACAAATATTCCACGACAAATGAAAAATGATATATGTATAAATTTTGAATGATACACAACCCCTTTTTGTTTTATTTTTAATTTTCACTATGGAATCTTGACAGGAAACAGCTGTTTTGGACACAGCTTCATGATGGAGAAATTTTTAATAAAAATGTTTTTTTACAACAATTATTGTCTTCAAGATCTACTAGCAAGGTTTCCTTCATATGAACCATTATACTCAAGTCACCAGAAAGCACGATAATGCGGCACGGTAGCAGCATTATATGCGCATATAGCGTAATCATTTGATGCATGTCAGTTTTATATACGCATATAATGCCATTATAATGCCAGAAAAGGCGAAATAGCGTGCCATTATAGTGCCAAGAGGTAACCGTGCTTCTCTGCACCACTAATGCTGATATAAGACCACGTGAGAAACGTCAGTTGTTTCGCCAGGTTTTTAGGGCGAATATGTTGTGCTTTCGCGTACGCAGCCAGAGAGCTTTCGCGTATGCGGCCAATCAATTGGTACACGAGGTAAGTAAATGAATGAATGAAAACGGAAACCTTTAAAAGTATGCAAAAAATGTAATAAAATGATACAGATAGTACTTCTCCGTATCAGACATATTCATTTTGGTAGTTTTCATCCTTTTGAGGACTTGCAATTGCCACATTTGATCCTCGTTTTATGATGATGAAATTCCTCATTTTGCGTCTCGAACCTGCGAAACTCGATTGTTGAGTTATTGTCCTGCTCCTTTGCTCCTACGGCCACATAAGATGAATAGTATTGGAAAGAAAAGTGACCAATTTAAACCATCACTTTTCCTCGTCATTGTAGTAGTGAGAAGATTTTTGTTTGACTCCCTCTTACCACTATATGCAAACACAAAGCACATGGTATATCTATCAAAACATTGGATGCCATATAAACATGTCCTGTATTCGAATATAAAGCCAATATAGTGCTTATTTAATGCCTGTATGCATCAGGCTTAGAAGCATTAATGATGCAGTAATAGGGTTTCTATGCAGCGGAAGTGCTGTTATAAGGTGTGTAAGCATTTGTGGTGCTATTATAATGCATATACGCATCTATGATGCTGATTAAGGACTTATTATTAGTGCTTATGGTTACTTGGGTATGATACTTCAAGGTGTTACTTTAAGTTTTCCTTCTAATATGCCACATAATTTTCATGAGCAATTAAATATGATTCAACTGAGACAATGTCCCCAGGGATTTATCAAGGAACTTCTCCGTGGATGTATCTGCATTTTAAAAGAAAAAAACTACAAAAGTTCCTTTATATTTATCTTAAAATAATTTGTTGTTATTCCTCGCGTTCCATCAAAACTCTCTTGAAAAAAAAAAAATGCCTAGGTACTTAAAATATGTATATTAAAAATATTCCGCTAATGAAAAACATTTGTTTTAAAAACTTTTTAGCAAAGATACTCAAAAATTTCCATTTTGATTCGATCAGGGATTTCTTCAGATAACTATATAATTATTCAGTTGGGTCGTCATCCAAATATTTTCCAAAGATTTTTTTTTCTTTATACTGAGATCTGAGAAGTTTTGAAAAAAAATTTCAACAAGTACTTTTTAATGCCCACTGGAAGCATTAACGTGTACGTGTCTTTTTTTTAAAGTCATTTGGCATAATGGTCGTTTGGCATAATGGTCGTTTGGCATAATGGTCGTTTGGCATAATGGTCGTTTGGCATAATGAGTATGAAGCCATGGATTACTCAAGGAGACGTATGTTTTCACGTTTCTTTTGTGTCCCACTGACAACATCATGCCTGCTTTGGAATTAATTGGTACAAAATAACAATAATCCCGTGCTCTTGAATAACTCATTAATTACCGACTGCGGAGAATAGTATATTATTATTTACCCACAGATTGCCCTGCTTTCAAATATAAATTATTCTTTTGAGTTGCGCTATCGGAATAAATTTTGATACTGAAGATTTTGATACATTTATCAACTATCTACTTTTTTTCAAATATTGGTTGTTCTTTTGAATTATGATGTAACAATAATTATAGTTATTACAAGCGATAATTTAAATTTAAACAGATTTAACATTTTATTGACCATAGGTTGTTCTTTTGAGCTATATTGTTCCAATAATTATTGGTGTTGAAGCTGATATTGAACTTCTTGTTGAAATAAGGGTGACAAACGAATACATTATTCTACTCAAGTTATCAGCAATAAGAACAATCAATAGAGTAAATTGATTGCTGCAGTTACAACGATGGTACTGAACACATTTTTTTTTATTTTCCGTTTCCTTATTTTGTTTATGGTGTCCAAACTTCTATTCATTATTGACGGACATTCATTATTCATTATTCACGTTAAGACGGATGGTATTTCAACTGGATTATTTGTATCTAACTTCGAAGTTTCATGATGAACAGAATGATGGATCTGGAGAAATTCGAAACAAACTTTTTTTTATTTTGTGTTATTGTGTAAGAATTGTTTAAGTTCAACACGAAAATATTGAAGGTATTTTTTTTAAACATTGTCGAAAACGTGGTAAAATTTGTAATGTAAGATTTTACTGAATTTAAATCTCCTGGGAAATTTTTGCATTACTCTGAAAATTTGTCGAGGAACTTTTGATAGACTTTCAGGAATCAGGAATCATCTGTAACAAAATTCTGCAACTTGTCAAAACTCCTTGAATTTATCTATGATCTTTGGATTCTTTTAAGTGCTGTTTTTTTCAGTATGGAAATATTTCCTCAAGAAAGCGTCATGCGAAGGTAGGAGAACAAAAAAATGTTGAAGCGAGGAAACGAAAGATAAGTAATTATTTATAATCTTTTCTCAAGATGTGAATGATAACAGGATTACTAGAATCTTCTTCAGCAATTATCCTTGAAATGTAGTAGAATTCCTTCCTAGACTTGAATTGAATCCCAGAAGATTCTGCCAATAATTAATAAAAATATTTCCAAAGAAATGTTTAATGAAGATTTTTACAATTTTTAGAAATGTGTGCCAAAAAATCCCTTTCTTAGTTGTTTCGCTATATGTTGCTCAACAGATTGCTTTACAGCTATGCTGATTTTGCAACCAACAGTATTCCTGAAGCTTTTCGACAAATTTATTCTGAAGTTTCAATTAATGTTTGGAAAAATTGCAAGGGTAAGTCTTTGAAATTTTAAAAAACAGGGTATTTTTTAAATAGAAGCCGGGAACATATTCTGGAATTAATTACATTCATACCTCGATATACCGTAACCTCTTTATAACGTAACTCGATATAACGTAATTTTTACCTCGATATAACGTAACTTTTTTTGCTCCCATTTTTTCCAAATTTTATTACAAAAAAAATAGTTTATGAACTACAATAAACATTTTCAAGATTCAAACACCAACCAAAACTATATCAAAGTAATGGAAGCGTTTACTCTCAATAAATACAGTCATAAATCGATATCAAAATTTCTCCACGGATTTCAACTAGAATCATTCTGAGGATGCCTCCAGAGATTCCGCCAATAATTTCTCCATGGACTCTTCTTAAACTCTCCTGGTCTTCATGTGTGAAACTTAAAACATATTCTTTAAATAATTTCGACAGGCATATAATTGATGGTAAGTGGCGAACATTTCTGCTGAACTGGAACAAAAACAATTCCAAACACTCCCGAGCATCAGAGCGCTTGGTTTACTCACATCTGTCGTGCTCCCGAGTAACCGAATCTAAAGTGATGCGTGATCGTGTTCGGAGCAGGGCAGGAAAGAGTCAATGCAAATAGAGAGTGATTCCCTCACTGTCATCGGACGGCGAGACAATGACAGAGATTTTATTTTCAAATTCTCTTTCATTTTTCCGTCGCTACGGCTCGTGACGGAATCGCAAACTTGATAATTTTTAGTTTATTATCTAGTATGATTGTTATTTATAATGCTGAAAACGCGAAGGAATATCCACTTAACTTATAAAACACCTTTGCCTCCCGAAATTCATTTAAATGAGATACAAATTTTAATATCAAATCAACATTAAAGTTGCTCTCATGAAAGCTCCGTCATTGCGAATTGACGAAGTGAGCGCATGAAATATAGTTTCGTGAGAGTGAGAAGACTCGTTTTGTCAGTGTCGCAAGTCGGTCATGATACTTAACCGCCCTGGTTCGGAGCTGTTCAGAGTCATGTTGTGCTTTTGGCTCCCCTCCGAGATTTATGGTTTCCAAGGGTATTTGACTACAAACTAGAAGTTTACTGTCGATTTGATGGTTATATATTTGATGTGTCAGTCAAAACCATGATAAATCACACCTTGCTCGGTTACTCGCGAGTAAACGTTCTCGAACTTGTTGCTACTTTTGACATGCTCTCCCGAGCAGACGGGTGCGGTGGTATACACTCGTGAGCTGCTTCGTGATGCGAACTTTTCCACTACAGAGGCATATTCCAAAAATTCCACTAGTCAACCCTCCTTATAATCATGTTTAAAAACTTCTGAAATTTTCTTCAGAAATGATGCCAAGGATACCACAAGATTTAAAAAAGCGATTTCAGAGATTCTAAGAGTTTCTAGGAACATTTCATCAATATTGACTAAACGGATTCCCTTCTTGAAAATTCCTTGAGGAATTTCATCAGGAAGTTCGCATTCAATTTCACCAAGAAATGGTTCGAATATTCCTTCAGGAATTTCTCCAGAATACCTCCAAGAATTCCGGATTTCAGGAATATTAAATTCAACTATTTTGAGTATCCTCAAAGTTTTTTTTTTTAAATAGATCTATGAATTCTACTGTGCCTCTGTACAAAATTTCACCTAGTAATTTTTCCAGGATATAAAGTGGATTCAACTATGATTTTTTCAAACCATTCCGCATATGATACCTTATATTTTTTCAGAATCTAGAAATTCAATCCAGTTGAAGAACAATCCGGTTATAATTCATGGAATTATACGGGAAATTTTACAGTTATTCGTCCAAATACCTGAAAACAATTTTCTTGGCATTTCTCCAGCAATTTCTTGGTTCTATATCATTTCCCGGATACCCTATTTCCCAGAAAGACATTTCCCGGAATAACCCATTTCCCGGAAAGCTACTCAATGATAAACAAAATAAGTTATTACCGGTTCTATACCATTTTTTAAAGCAAAGTAATATCAGAATCATGAAAAAAATGTGTCAAACTCGTAGAATACTTTGTAAAGACCCACTAGATTATCATAGATTAGTTTTTCGACGTTCATACCAGAAACGAAATGCATCGAAAGAAAATTGCCCTTCTGGGGCCCAGATAGCCGTAGTGGTAATCACGCAGCTATTCAGCAAGACCAAGCTGAGGGTCGTGGGTTCGAATCCCACCGGTCGAGGATCTTTTCGGGTTGGAAATTTTCTCGATTTCCCAGGGCATAGAGTATCTTCGTACCTGCCACGCGATATATACATGCAAAAATGGTCATTGGCATAGTAAGCTCTCAGTTAATAACTGTGGAAGTGCTCATAAGAACACTACCCAAGTAACACCAAATACATCTTTTTGTGCAGCATTAATGATGTATTGTTATATTGCAGCTCTATTTGAGTATTATATAACATCGTGTGTTATATATGAGCTAAAGTACAGTATTCGAAAAACATGTCATGGGAGATCATGAATTAGAAATAAAATAAAGGGTCTAGGTATTATTATAGCTTCATGAGCGTTAATATAACTTTTATAAGATTTAAACCGCACAAGTGGAGGCTATCTAAGCACTTCGCACGACTTTTCCACACTTTTAAAATCAGACATACGATGCCACAAAAAATTGATGAAAATTAAAAAAAAAGTTTTCACCCGGTCTCGAACACGTGACTTTTGGATTTAGAAGTCAACACCTTATCACTACACCACCAAGTAATGCACAGTGGAGCCGAGATTGCTCACCAATATAAATGCAAGCAATCTATACAGCAGCACATGCTCTGTTCTTCTTTGAAGTCCATCGTCATCACAGCTGAGCTACAGCGATTGCATTCGATGCTATTCGAGATTAACATATGATGTGTTACAACAGTATTATAATCCTATTGAAAAACATCTTGTGGTGAAATACAGTCATTATAAGGTTTGATGATTACAAGTTGCCTCACAACGTTCAATCAAAAAAACATATGTTTCTGATACGTATTGAATATTAAAAATTAGTAAACGTCAGTAGCGCATTATAAACACCTGTGTGAGCCAACTTGATGGTTTGAGATGTATGCATGTTATTTTTACGTCTTAAAAACGTTGTTCAAACAAACTATACAAGTGCTTCAGTTGCCACGTGGCACGTACGAATGCGAAGTAAAAATTTGCCGGGGGCAACATTGACGGTTCAAAAAATTGCCACGGCACAGTATATAAAGTCGTTTGATTTATGCTGTACGAATGTTATTTTGAGAAGTGAGCGCAATAAACACACTGTGATTATTCACAAGTAGTGTGTTATTCAGGGTAGTTCGATTGATATTAATGTGGATGTTCTAAGTAACATGATTTTCATAAAATAGTTTAGAATATTTTATCGATAAACATCCGAACATTTTTTGACGGCACTGCAGGCTTCGCGAGGAAGACACCATTTTGTGTTTTTGACGTTGGGAATTGATCCGATGAAAAATTCTATGATGACACACATATTTTTAGGATAGTTTGTTTTGTTTTTCCATTTCATTGAGGCGCATGGATTTACAATTAATAAAATTGTGCATTTCACAATAAATCTGGAGCCGCATACAGTTTGATTACACTATTGGGAATCAACAGAAGAAAAGTTAATAATCACCATAAGCAATTCGCGAAGAGAAAAAAAAACATTCGCTTTCATTATTTTGATTTTGTTTTGAAATGATGCTATCAAAACAAAAATAGATTTAATTTGTAAAACAATACATCTTCTTAGCTTCAATATAACAAGTAAGTATTAGTGATGCTATGTAGTACACCTTTAACACATAATTGTATGTTCTAATGATGTATTGGGAAACATCTTCTATGACATGAAAAATGTTTTATAAGCCGCCATTTTTTGCGCTGTTTCGGTGATATAAGTGTACAAATAAAGTTATCCATATTCACCACAAAACATACCAATTTGTATGAATCAAGTATTTTATTCATTTATAAAACAAGTTGTGTTACTTGGGTAAGCTGAGAAGCAGGCTCTGTCCCAGTGGGGACGTAACGCCAAAAAGAAGAAGAAGAATTGCCCTTCTTTCATACATAGGCTGTTCTTTCGCATTATGCTATTCGAACAATTAACAATGTTCAAACTGATAAATAAATCCATCAACATGAAATTCGGCGTACAATATACCGTTAAGCATCCTGTTTAACAAACTGAGGCTGTTCGAGGAGTCTTTCGTTGGCGAATACCAAGTTGGTTTTCGTAAGGACCGCTTGACAACGGACCAGTATTTATCTTACAATGATTGAGAAAAATTCCGGTAGTATAACTTGCAGACACCACACCAGACAGACACTGTACTTGGGGCCCAGATAGCCGTAGCGGTAAACGCGCAGCTATTTAGCAAGATCAAGCTGAGGATCGTGGGTTCGAATCCCACCGGTCGGGGATCTTTTCGGGTTGGAAATTTTCTTGACTTCCCAGGGCATAAAGTATCATCGTACCTGCCACACGATATACGCATACAAAAAATGGTCATTGGCATAGTAAGCTCTCAGTTAATAACTGTGGAAGTGCTCATAAGAACACTAAGCTGAGAAGCAGGCTCTGTCCCAGTGGGGACGTAACGCCAGAAAGAAAAAGAAGAAGAACTTGCAGACACATCATCGGTTTATTGATTTCAAGGTAACTTTCGATTGAGTGATAAGCAATTAGCTGTGGCTGATAATGTCTGAACATGGTTTTCCGGCTAAATTAATAAGACTAATACATGCAACGTTGAATGGTTCGAAATCAAGTTTAGGAATGCTGACGAAGTGCTTATTACGATATCGAACTCATTAGAATCGAACGCAAGGCAATAGAGGAGACCTTCGTGCCTCTGAAGAAGGAGACAGTGGACGAATACGCTGACTGTATGCGGTGGTAGAGGACCTGGGAACCTTAAACTTTAGAAGCAACTTAAGAAGTATTGCCAAATACTGACGAAAATTGAGCTCTTAAATGGTGTGATTCTACGCTGTCGGATTGGGCAGAGCCAAGTCCTGCATTCCTGTCAATTATATTCCACATGTCAAGTTCTAGTAGCTGAAGTTCATCTCACGCTCCTGGGTCAACATACTGCTCTATGAGTGGATAGCTAATTGTAGCATTTATCCGCCTAGATTCCAAAGTTCCATATGGCTACCATAGTAACCATATAAAGGAGACATCCGAACGATTTCCCCGCACCCGTTGCGTTAATTAATTAAAATTTATTAGCATGCTTACACCCTGTCATAATTTCAATTTATTCATGTCGTTTCGCATTGGTCGATGCTAAATGGCTGCCATTGGACCCCAGATGGGACGACCGGTCGTAGGAAAGTGAAAATTGACCCGACCAGACTGCGCCGACGATGGCTTATTGACAGTTTTATTCCGGCTTAAAGTTGTCAATTAACACAAACTCGAAACATCGTTCTTGTTCTCGCGCTGTCGGCTCTGATTCCCCCCATTGGACGGCTATCCACCAATCCAATGGGTCGAAATGGAGCCTAGTTTATTGCCACCACCAGGCCGAAGTCGTACTCCACAGCTTCATTTCCAATGTGACAGCTTTACAGACTTTGACGCGTCGAACCGGTTGCATCGGAGTCCATCGGGGGGTGCAATAAATGCTCGCTGATGGTTCATTAAATTCTCACTTTATATGACTGGAATTCACTTTGTAGGACGCCCACTGGCTGAATGTAAATTTTCCGAAACAATTACCTAATCATTTCATAATGCACGGTTGGCAATTGAACACTGAACGGACTGCGGAATCGGACATGAGGTTTTATCTTTTTATCACACCCCAAACGAGCACCAATTAGCCAAAATACGATCGACTCAATGAAGCGAATTTTGATCAAACTATATAATGGGCATCCTTTATTGCCCCCTGATAGCGTTAGGAATTTATGATCCTATTTATCTATGCGATGTACGTCAATTTGAAATTAATTTATTAAGTACGCTGGGAGCGAAGCTATAAAATTGTACACAGGTCATGGTCAGGTCCAACATTATGTCGTTGAAGTTATTTAGGAAGGGGATGGCAATTAACTGACTTGACCGTGGCTGATTGGAATTTATTCGAAGAATTTCATCGTTGTGCGTTGATTTGGCTTTTTCAAATGAATCGTCTTCTTTTACATCACAGTTAATATTGGTAAATCACCTTGATTACCTGTTAACCGCCAAATCAGTTTCCCACGATCTTCCACCGAGATGAGTCTGATAAATTGCGACACTTAGCGCATAATGATGCGCTCCAGTTAATAGACTTCCCATGAACTGTTCGTTACTTTTTCTCCCTTCCATCGATTTCTATCCACCAGCCAGGCACACGTGGGGCACCATGACCCCGAGAGCTATTTATGTAGCAACCCAACCCTAATCTCCCGGCATCACCTTCTAGGCCCAATGCATTGCATGGCCCTTCGGATGACAGGCTGATTTCCTGATTGGCCCCTCAGCATCTGGCCCCAAGAGCCGACGACAGATGATAGCCTGGACAGTCCATTTTTCATTCAATCCGTCCCGGAGCCTAATCGTGAGCATCGAATCTCGCTCTGTGTTGGCTGTCCCTGATTTGCATTTTTACAACGGCACGAGATGCAAGTTGCCAGCTTTGGTCGTTTAGCAGCTGTTCAATTGAAAAAAGGTGCTAGGAAAAGGCGTGTTCCGATTTGACACTTTGGAGGATAAGATTGTGGAACGTGCTACCTTACTAGTAGAAGAAGGTTGAGCGTGGCGCAGCAGAGGGTCCCGTCTGTTCGAAGTCACACTCAACACAAGAACTACACTCCAGACAGTAGACAGTTACAATGTTTTCCTTATCTGGCTGGCGTCGGGATTGCCACGGTGTACGACGTCTGTTGAATATTAATTTTGAAATATTAGCTATTGATCGGAGATAATTGAGACACATTAGGGCTGATGCTCGGATACCGAGTTGGAAATCACAGAACATCTGCCACCGCTGCTCCCACATTGCATTTGAATGCACACGTTTTACCTTGTGGAGGCAGCAGTATTCCCGTGAATCATAGATTAACTCTGTAGAAGATTTATGATCTGTGTTCGACGGCGCCTGTAATATTACTGAGACGTATCACGAGTGCAGTGTATCATATATCTTCTAATAAATTTGAATGAATCATTTGAATGTTGAATAATTTCTAACTTCAATACTACAAGATTCAATTCCAATTTTTATTTCACAAAATAACCAAAAAAAAATTGGAGTGACCAAAATTTACGAAATTTTTCATGAAGCCGATTGTGATTGTTTTAATTTTCGAGTTGACAAAATCAAATGGGCACTGTATTCGCCAAATACATCTGTATTTTTTGAGAAATCTGTTAAAGCTCGGTAATCAATCATATAAGTATCGCCCTAACAAATTTTCAAATCTTCAAAAAATAATGTTGCAATCATCTCTGCCTAAAATAAAAGATTAAAAAACTCTACTAAGAGACTCAGTTGAAATTTGTCCAAAGAACAGCACACGTATGAAGAATCAACCAAGAACTCCATAAGTTTTGCCATTATTATCTCCAAGTCTCTGACAAAATGATCCAACGAATCCGTTAATTCTGTAAGAATCTTAAATAAAATAAAACAAATTCAATTTGACAATTTTACACAATTGCAAACCGAGAGAGTCCACGTTCAAAACCATGGGTAGGTCAAACGTTGGAAAATATTTTGTGTACAGTGAAGCTAGGAAAAATGTTAACCCTACGGAATCGTAGGCTGGGATTGAAAGTTACTATGCTTGAGGGGCTCAAATGCAAAAGGTATAAGTGACATTTTGATTGGTTTAATATTGAGTCAAGTTGAGGAAATGATTTTTCAACTCTACAGGAAAAATAACAGTTCCTAGAAGATTTGCTTGTTTTGGACTCTCATAAAATTTATATAGCATGAAAAACTGCTACAAAACTGCAAAGTAGGTTTGCTCAAAACTAGGTTTTTGCTACAAACACCTCTTTGCTTATAACCATTAAATTATAATGGTCAATCGGCAAAGATCTGAGCAGCAGGCTTTGTCCCAGTTGGGACGTAACGCCAGCAAGAAGAAGAAGAAGTATAAAAGTCATCCTTAATAAAAAAAAGGATCTCTGAAATAACTCCTGGACACTCGGGGAAACTGTAAAAGATTTTCTAGATAATTTGCTAAGATAATAAAAAAATACTTCTCGAAAAACATTAGACAGAATCTCTAGAAATGTGTGTGAGTATTATCTAACCAAGCATGGGGAATTTTACTCACTCACCCGAACGCTACCGATAAAATCATGCTGCCACCGAATGTGCACTGTGCAGTGACTGCCGAACGCTACTATGGTGAGCGCATTTCTGACGAATTCAGATTCAGATTCAGATAACCTGAAAATAAAAAGATTCACTGAGCGGAGAGAGCACCAATCCGCTCCTAAATAGGAGACACCAAAGAACGCGTTAGCCATTCAGTCACTGAATGCTTTCTGCGGAATGTACGAATTTCACGGTGGGTGGGACATTTCGCATAAAGACGTTTCGCATAAGGACGTTTCGCATACGGACGTTTAACATAATGAACATTTGGCGTAATCAGAATTATATGCCTTCTTTAAAATGCTACCTGTTCTTGTATAAGACTTCTTTAGGCGAAACGTCCTTATGCGAAACGTCTTTATGCGTAATGGGTCACCCCCGATTTCACGTTCACGCCGAGTGTATTCACAGTCAGTGAACGCTCATCAGCTCTCAAACACGAATGCCGCTCGTGTGGAATCGGAATGTGAAGAATCATTTGCTACAGCAATCGGATGCTTTCGGCACACGGAGTCGGTAGTGAAACATTCTGCTGTCGTTTATGTCTAACTTGAAGATCTTCGAACAAGTAGAAAGTGCATTGAAACGCTCAGCTTGGTTGGAGAAACGGCAACCTCGCTCTTGACTGCGTGTGGAAGTTAGCGAGAGGAACGAAATAATCGAGTGAATTTTTTTCCATGCTTATATCGGACGAACTATTGGGAAAATTACTGTAGTATTCAATGTTTTGAAAACTCGAATAAACTTTTTAATGCATGGGAATTTTTAAAATATTCTAATAATAGTTGAGTGAAATGCTGGAGAATTTACTAAGAAAAAAGATTTGTTCAAAGAGCCCCTCAATAAATTTTAAATTTCTGGGAGGAAACGTGGATGATTTCTTGAAGGAATCTACATGAACAGGCGGAGAAGTTCTTTCAGGATTTAAAAAAAGAACATGAGCTATTTTTTTTTTCTTTCAGAATATTTCTAATAAACCTTTGTGGATTTCTTAATAACATTGAAACTTTGTAGTAAACCTTGTGAAGCCTAATGAACCCGATATAGTTTTAAACGATTCTTTGGAGCCTCTACAACTTTGCATTAGGGTTCAATCAGGGTGGGTATACGGCTGTCAACTACGAGCAAAGCTTGCCTTACAATCATTTCTCACGTGGGCCGGCCAGAACGATTGTACCCCGTTTGGCATAAAGTCGTTTGGCATAAGGTCGTTTGGCATAAAGCCGTTTGGCATAAAGTCGTTTGGCATAATGATCGTTTGGCATAATGGCCGTTTGGCATAATGGTCATTTGGCATAATGGCCGTTTGGCATAATGATTGACTTAAAATAAATATCGGCATTTTTCAAGTTTTTACCAAGATCAACACCACCGAGCCCATAGCAACAATTTTTGGTAAATTCTTAACAAGCGTGGTGCTCGTTCAGCGATTATCCAAGCTAAGAATTCCAAAAATAGTTGTGACACAATAGAGCATTATTAAATAAAACTCGTGACGGGTCTCTATATCTCAGAACATAGAGTATTCTTGAGCTTGTTGCGATATACATATGTAAAAACAGTAAATTGACAAGGAAAGTTCGCAGTTATTCATCAAGGGAACGCTCATAGAATATTTCGCTGTAGATCAAGCTCTGTCCCAGTTTGGACGTAACACTTGATGAAAATTACTTGATAAAATAATGAAATTTGGTTCGCAAAATATCAAAAGCTCTAATCCAAAGACCTACAATGTGACTTAATGCGAAAGATTTTTCGTTTAAAATGTTTCAGACTCTAACGCATTTTTTTCACAGCTTAGCTTAAATGAGCAACACATCTTTAAAAGAAAATATTTGTGGCTAAACTTTTCAATACAAATTCTAATTTTGGAAGTGTACATCAAAACAACCGTCTATTATCGAGAGAAGGTTAAATTTGTGATTGGAATAATATATTTTCCAGCATATCTCGAAAGGAAATCACGCGTTTGCCCCAAAAAAGGTGTATGTTGAATATTGGCAGGTTCTAAAATAATGATCAGTTTGGCATGAAAATGGCGGTTTTCTTAAAAGTTCATCAAGCACTTTGCATTAACACAAAATGTTTGTCATTCCGAGGCATTTAGGGTGATATTTTCATGAAATTTTCAATAACAAACATCAAAAACAAAGTTTCTGCTCGTCGATATTGAATTTGATCCAAATTTAACAGGTGCTCACTTAAGGATTTCGGAACGATTTTTTTGTAAAAACATTAAAAATTACCCGTCTTTGCTTGAACAGCAATGTGAAAAATCAAAGATCGTTAAAAGGAAAAAGATGATCGACTCTTTATTGCATACATTTTGCCAACGACATGCTAATCATGTAACACTACTGCCATCTGTTGAGTGAAAAGCGCGTAAACATTATTTTCGACTAAATTTAAATCATCGTGCAATAACAAAACGATAATGAAACAGAAGAAATCAAAACAAACACGCTTACGAAAATTTACACAGGAATGAGTACAACTCACATAAAATCAGGCTCTTCTGGACCAATACAAAATTGGTGTAATTTTTACACATACTGAAAAAATGTTCCTGTGGTGTTTTTTTTTCTTTTTCTCTTACATTTTATGGCATTTATAAATGATTGGAAATATCGAACATCCCTATTTGATCAGTGTAGCTTTTCTTAAGCGTGAATGTCATAAACGAACACTTCAACATCTGGTGGTCACTAGGAGAACGTTACATATTAGTAAGCTTTTGACTCACCAGAGCGGCGCTATTCATGACGCCTAGAAAAGACAGGAGTCGATTATCTTTTTCCTTCTAACCATCTTTGGAAAAATGCATTAGTGAAGTGAAAAATTAGTTGTAATTCATTAGCTTTGAAATAAGGCCATAGTTCTGAAAATTGCGCTAGCGGCGTAAAACCGACCACTGTTGATGGGGTAAGACCGCCACCCCTAATTTATACCAAATAAAATGTCTAAACCATTTTTAAAGTTGTTACTAAGTTGTACATTAATATTCATGTGAAATGAAATCAATTTTGATAAAAATACAAGCCAAATCCGCATATTTTTCCACAAAATGGATGTCTCAAGGGGAATGATAAGTATATATCTAAGTTTTTTTTAATTAATTCACTCTAAAACTGATTCAATATCCACGTTAATCAATGTAGAATTCAAAAAACATTATTTCTATGAGAATCACAGGGAACTGATATGTTTTTTTGTAAAATTGTGTACAAAAATCGTGGTGGTCGCTTTTACCCCGTGGGTGGGCGGTTTTACCCCGTCGCTAAAAATTATCGTGATAAGACATCACTTTTTCAAGCTTCAAGATATAAATAAATTTGTACAAATATAACATCTGTGATATTTTGTTATCATACCTAAGGCTTCAAAAAACGACATGCTGCGCAGAAAAATGATTTATTGATTCTTGTTTCTGACATATGAATTTAATTGTTTAGGCGGGCGGTCTTACCCCGTCTTCCCCTACATGACAGCCAGCGGAGGTGTGGAAGGAGAGAGTTATTTGCCCAAAGAATGACAAATAAGAATGTAAGTACTATCGAGTGATCACTATTCATAGCGTTTCAGGTCATCTTCTGCCATCCATCGCCATGAATGTCACCACCTGCTAATCAATTTCATAGCGCCGTTAAGAGCCATGCAAAATTATGCGTTGCGTGGTAATGGAGTATTTCGTAGATTGCATACTGAAAACTGTCATGTTAGAAATTTTAGAACACTTATTCCAATTGCTCATGGAAAACTATTTTGGATCAAATAGTTATCCAAACGGAAGTCAGAGATGCAAAGGCATGAAAATTTCTATTGCCGGCCACGCCCATCTTCTCCGTTACGAGGAAAGGAAAAGAAAATGATGATATAAAACCTTCTCGAAGAGAGGCCAGCGACTCACCGACGCCCTCATAGATGTCAAGGAGTTGGATGATGGGAAGGGTAATGGTCTAGGATTCACTATAAGCGAGTGATGCGACCGGATTGAAATTGAGTGCATGTGTAGTTTAGTATACTTTTTGTAATTGAGTGTAAGTGTGAATGTAACGATTTAATCATCGTTGGGAGCGACGTTGCTAAGAAAGTTAAAGTCACTCCATGCGTGTTCGTCTTTCAGGGATGAGACACAGGTATTTCCACCTTGTGCCCTAGCTAAGAAGCTTTTGTTTGGGCGCCATTACTCGCTCTCTGGAACGAAAATATAAAATTACCCAACCCCATGCTACAGAAATAGCCTAGAATTGATAATAGCGGTTAAATTGGAACAAACTCTCCAAATCCGTCCATTTATCGAAACGCCGAGTAAAAACACGTTTTCTCAAAAACTGTTATATTAATCTGTTGGGAATTTGAATCGACATCCTCTGAATGGTTTCATATCTGAATTTGGTTCGAACTAATATCTGCGTAATTTGTGCGTATCATAATCATCAAAAGTGGCGTTCATACTTAACAAGTTTAAAAAAAGAAATTTAGAAAACATTAAATTAAAAATGATGAAAATCTCACAAACGTATGCTTTTTATCTAATTTTGTCAAAATCACACTTATTTCAAACGAAAAAAAACTGTCCGGGTCTTTGCATATAAAAATAACACTTAAATCACTGCACCATCAGCCAGTTTTATTGCAGCTGTTTATCACTGTACAAAGCACTACAACCCGGATTACGTTGCACCTCCTAATATCGGCGGATTCGGGAACAACGAGAACACAAAACATTTTGAAGGTGGCATAGCGCACTCAGCTGAATCTATTTTTCACCGTCCGAAACGCGGAACCGAAGTAAACGTGACAGAAAACTCAAAACGCATCCGCCCGCGCGCAAGGCTTGCTGCGATCTTCGTGAAGAGCCATGCAAAATTATGAACGAGAAAGGGATGCCCGAGATACTGTGTGAATATCTCGGGTGAGACTTCGGAAAGGTCTTTCCTGCCTCCTGTTGAACATTGCACTAGAAAGTGTTATGGAACAGCTGAGCTTTGATATGCGGGGCGCCAGCCTGTTCATCTGTTTCACTGACGATGTGGGCATTGTCGAAAGAACGTTTCAGGTAGTTGCTAGGCAGTATACCAGGCTGAAATGGCGTGCTTTCGATGGACTCCACAAGAGCTGTAAGACGCTGATAAGACTGGTAGTTCTCTACAGGTATGGGAGGTAGGTAATGCTCGAAGAGGATCTGCAAGTGCTAGGAGTTCTTGAACGAAGATACTTGACAGAATATATGAAAACGGCGAAGGAAGGGTGAATCAAGAGCTTGAACAACTCTATGATGAACTCAGTATCAATAAAGGTGCCAAAGACGACAATCCCGCATCCCGCAATTGTGTTCGCAACGCATACAGCTGGTACAAGACGAAGAGGAGTGCAGCGAGCAAAGTGGTTTGACAAAGTGAAGCCAGAACTTGAAAATGTGGAGCAATCGAGAAATGATGTTACATCGTGGAGCAGGTCCTGAAGGACGTAGCGCCAGAAAAAAGTACATGGTACCTACACATACAAATTATGCAATCGATTCAGTTAGCATCGATACATTCCAAAAATGTTAGAATCTACGAACACACATATGGAAGTCAGCACCTCATAGTTAGGTTCCAAAAGCATTCACAACGACTTTTATAATAATTAAATCAATTACCAAACCATTTAGCTTAGACGAATTCTGAAGTTTCTTTAAGAAATCTTGTAGAAAAGCATAGATTTAGAGTCTTTAAGAATCTTCTGCTGAGCAAGAATCAAACACTCTTCGCTTCGATTTTACTTACAATTTTCAATTGCTCAAGAGAAAGGATCTCTTTCTTTATAACTGTTCAATCTTCATCCGCCATTCCAGCGTCACACTTTTTTGCCTCCACGCACCATTCCGTCAAATGACCCGAAACACGACCACCATCGCCAAAGATGTGACGAGATGGCAAAAAAAAACTTTATCCATCGCCACTCGCGCGGAATTTCCGACAATCCGTGCCCGGAATAACCAATGGCGGATGATTCGAAGCCATTTCCACGTTCTGCCAAGTGTCATCATCGACGCCCCAACATTCAACAGCTGTCACTTACATTTTTGCGGTGGTCGATTGCGGAGCCGAGGTTAAAAGTTAAGAGCCAATTCGGGGGATGACACTTTGTATTGTCCGGAACATTGGGCCTCCGAAGTCATGCGAGACGGGAGGCTTACCGATATGTCTCGACTAGTGGAATCATCTCTGTATCGGGTGTTATTCTAAATGACTCAATCCATCCGACACGGTTCGTTTGGCAAGATGCTGCAAAACCGTCGGAAAATTGCTATGCAACCGCCTGCAATTTCATATCTCTACGGCATCTTTAACTCGCACATATGGTGGTTGATAAATTTTACGGGATCTTCAGAACATATCAGATATCGGCATCCCGAATAGTCAACCGAATTTGCATTGTTCCCTGTTTGATGTTCAACTTTTTTCCTCTTTGTCGGACACACAATACAAAAAGGGAAACATGAACTGATAATACTGTTCATCGCATAATGAGCTCGTATCGAAACAATGATCATCGTTCAATATTCTGTTTGTGATCAATTATGCTTCGGTTTTGTGAATGTGATACGATGCCTGCGAGGTAACGTCAGCTGGTGAAATATGATAATTTATTGGGATTGAGTCGGATTTCGGTGGTTGAAAAATGGCTTTAATTATCTGAAAAGGGAATTTTCCGCTTCAGATACAAGTGATTGGTTGAAATCGAATCAACTTTAATGTAACCATTATTGAACAAAATCGTTACCAGAAACGCTGAAATCGAATATAACGCTTAAACACTGTTAGAAGACATCATTTCCTTGATATCTATGAGAAGATGATATAGTTGCCAGGACGTGGCCAAGACAGCACTCGAATAATGTGGCAATCTTTTTTATGAATCTAAGATTTGATTTAAACCTCTTTTATGAGTAATTAACGGAAAGCAGGAGGTAGCGTTGTTATGTTTTACCTATGGTTTTGTGCAAATTCCTCAGTGATAATGCTACACACTGAAATAATTTAACGGATTTCTGTAAACAACAGCTAAACAGTTCGGTAAAATAAATTAACGAAGTACGGTAAATTTTTTCAGTGTTCGGTAACACAACTTTTCAAAATAGTAGCCTTCTGGACTCAATGGACTATTCTGCATTTCATTCGTTCATTCTACTTACCTCTCAAATGTCGGTAAATACCTGCAATGAAAAACAAAGAATATACATTATAAATAGAATCAATCAATCGGTACACTGCCCATAACTGCATATTTGTAACATTCGACAAAAGTAGACATTGAGTAAATGGGATACCAAGTTTGCATTTTATTGCACCCGAGATGAACTAGCCCAGGGCTAAAAATCTCGTTAATAAAGTCAAACCAACCAACCATTTTATTGCAGTATGGGAGGGAACTGATATTTCCAAAAATCACTAAGAATTCAAAAGTGCTTATTTGAGGCTGAAATTTTGTACAACTCATATCGCTTATTGGGTGAATAGTCAGAAAAAAAATCTGATAGAAATTTTGTTGCCACTGCATTATGAGGCTCATGTATAATCTCAATGTGACTGTTATGCGGTTACAATTGCCAATGTGACAAAACAACTTGGTATTTTTTTCGAATTTTCTAGAACAATCTCACAGATTTTAGTAAGTGGATCGAAAGTATTTGTTATTTGATTACTCTCCCCGGTATTAACTCGAAATTGTCACAAATGTTGAATGTGACTGTTATGCAGTTATGGGCAGTACAACCATGTCTCAAATACAGTTATTTCATATTCTCACGTCTATTAAAAACTAATTGATCACCCTTCACCAGAGCTGTTAAAATATTCCAATCTTATTCCACCGACCGACCAATCAATAAATGATCTTCCCTGGCACATTAAGTAATAATCAAATTCTCCGTTCCTCCACCCTGTTTCTAATTATGCCATACCAGACGCTGCACCAAACCGGTAGCATGGGTGCATTTTTACGAGCATATTTTAACGATGTTTCGATAATTTTACAGCCACTGCTGTCACGATGTTAAGCTCTTCTTTCCATCCAAATCTCACCTGTGTAAGACGGTAATGGATCCCACTGGATTGGATTTGGATTGGATTCGGATTGGATCATCTTGTCTTCTTGTCTTCTTGTCTTCTTGTCTTCTTGTCTTCTTGTCTTCTTGTCTTCTTGTCTTCTTGTCTTCTTCTCTTCTTGTCTTCTTGTCTTCTTGTCTTCTTGTCTTCTTGTCTTCTTGTCTTCTTGTCTTCTTGTCTTCTTGTCTTCTTGTCTTCTTGTCTTCTTGTCTTCTTGTCTTCTTGTCTTCTTGTCTTCTTGTCTTCTTGTCTTCTTTTCATTTAGTCTCCTAGTCTTTAATTGTTTCAATTCTGATTATTTTCTGTGCGACTTTTACAAGAACCACTCTGATGTTTACAGCTTCGACCGCTTGTGATTAATCTAATGAGTTATGATGAAGCTCATAGAGGAGTAACCACAACAAAACAACACGAAATCGGTGACGCCTTGTCGCGTCATGGATCAGTGACTAACAGTAGCGGTAGCTGTGGCGCCTGACTTGCTCAACACTATTTAGTTCCACTAAGTTTTCTGGGATGGAAGAGCCGGCGTCATCGTCGTCGGAAACTTCCAAACGAGGTCAGCTGATGATTAAGAGCAATTTAATGGGGGACCATGTTTAGTGACGGTTCATTTGCGCCGTTGTCACTGATGTGGAACCGGAAGTTTACACTTTAACGAACAAAATTCTTTCCCAGCTTCAGTTCAAAATCGAATTGGAAGAATTCTAAAATCTAGGTCATCGACATAAAAACGTGCATCCACTCCCTGCACCGGACTCGAATGCGATCAACGGATTTCATGAGGTATCGAGTTTCCATTCTCCGGATTCCTTAAAAGCAACTGCCACCGCTGCACTCATAATCCAAAGATCGAGTCGGAAGTCGTACAGCTGATTCCCGTAGCAATTTATTGCCACCAACTGGGACAACACTTCGGTGCAACAACATTCGGGCCAGTCGGTCGGTGGCATGCTACGCAACATGCTCTGTGTATTAATAGAATCGCGAGAATTCCATCGGAGAGTCTAAGATGTTGTTCACTCACGTGCTTCGTGCCACGGCAAATTCGAGACCCTCATCAAACGCTGTCGTCGCTGAGTGGATTGCCGCTGGGTGATAACACCGAGTAGGGAACATGGACTATGCTACGTTTAAACCTCGGATCGGTAAGAGAGACTAGTGAACGGGTGAAGTGAGATGCTGTCAAACGTTTTGACTGCGGATGGTTTGTTTAAGGATATTTGCACGCGGTGGGATACCGATTTTGAACTGGGTTTCTTGCAGTCTGTTATTCCGAGAAGTCTGTTTGATAGTAATTTTCACTATAAGAAGGAAATTGGATTGTTCAACATTTACTGCAGTCTCTGGGCCTTTGAAGCTTCTCACTTCACACACTTCAGAAGCTATTCGAATTCTTCTCTTGATATGCGAAAGAATGTTCAACTTTCAAAGTTGCTCGCTCGAAAGGAGTTCGACAAGACTCGCTTCGATTGATTTTCTTCATGGGCGTAGCGAGAGGGGTTCTTACAGGTTGCTCTTCAGTTATATTCATAAAATAATTTATGATAGGTTTTTTAACGAGTTTTGAAAGTCCACCAAACAATCAGTATTCTGACAAAGAACTTATTATTGATTATTCCACGGTTTTGTGTGCTGATTTGTCATATAATCCGTTCTGTTTTTTTTTCGGAATTTTCGCTTAGCACTCTTAGACTTTGGGTTTTACAAAAAACAACTTCAGGGCTTTTTCCCTAAACCGTTCCTGGAAGAACGAAGATTTTTTCCAGCGGATCCTCAAATAAACTTTAGGGTTTTTTTTAAATACTTGAAAGAAATCTTCCAGAAGTTCATCAATGAATTCCTTCGAGAACTTTTTTAGAAATTTTAACGAAAAACAGTCAACTCTCTCTTACTTGATATTCCGTATCTACATATTGAGTAAGAAAACCATATTGAAAATTGGTTTTCATGACTATATTGATGGTGCCTTGAATCGCAGTTGCACTGGTTTTGTGTTCTGTGAGTCAATGCTATCCTAACTCGATGGTCCCGTTAATAATGTGTTATGAACTGTAATTCTATGAAATACTAATGTATCTTTCTTGAAAAAAAAAAACACAAAAATGCTTTATGATTTTTAAGGAATTCCAGTGAAAGCGCATGCAAGGTCTAAAGATTTTTTCTACACTTTCTTCAAAAAATTTCTTGTAGGAACTCATCTATATTGATTAATTTATTTAAATAATTGATTAGTCAACATTTGAATTTCATTGAGGACTTTCTCCAATTATTTTTCAAGATAAACGTTTAACAAATGTATTCTCATAGGATTCTTGAGATTCTCCCATGCATAACTCCCATGCGAATCTCGTATTTAAAAATATTGTTCCAAAGGCAATCTGGGACTCATAAAATATCTATGGTTTGATACTTCTGAGCAGTCCTCTTTGAATTCTTTTGAAGATAACTTTGGACACTAGCAATTTTTCTACTGAAATCCAAAACTGCTAAAACGATCGAAGAATTCCTACAAAAATGAATTTCACTAAGAACATCTTTGAGCATTGCCTTTGGTAAGGATTCCGGAACAACTTCAAAGCATTGCTTCTAGAATAACATCAAAACTTAATCTAGGGGTTCTCTCTGTATATTGATTAAGGTACCGTTCTGATTAAAATTCCGAACAGCTCAAAATTTGACGTTCAAAAATTTCCGATTTGAAGGCTTGCTTTGATCGGCATTTTCCATAGTAATCAATGAAAAATTGTTTCTTGGTTTTACGCTTGATTACTCTCACCTTGCTTTTCATCTAAGACAAGACCTGCTAGGTCGAAGTGCAAAGATGAAACAAATTGCCTATCAAAATAAGACCACTTCTAATTGATCGTTTCGGCAAAGGCCTACTTCATCGTTTAGTTGAATTGAAACCAGGCACTTTGTTGGTACCCCAACAGTGTTGCCATTTCAAAAACTAGAGTCAAAATAAAAAGTTTTAAAATTTCTGATGAAATATTTTTAATTTGAATCTACTTGTTTTTGATGCTGCTCAGCCTGGAGGGTCCCCAAAAATTTGAAATAAATAAGGAATTTTCATTGAAGCATTACAATTGAAATTGTGTTCATATTCTCAAAACAAAAATTGCTAATCTATATAAATAAAAATGGAGTGGTGTTTGCATGTCACGAAATAATTTATGAACGGGTCCACGGATTTGGATGATTCTCTCTCCGCTACGTTCGACAAGGGTTCCGACGTGTTTGTGTGTAGTAAAATCCAAGAATATTCAGCCTACATGATGGCAAGACAAAGTTTGCCGGGACCACTAGTTCTGAATAATAATCTGATTACCAAAATAGCTTGCATCCTTTAGTGCACTAATTGAATGGTACGTGGTCAGAGAACACCAAATAATGAGCCTCGGAATTCAAATTATTCATAAGATGTTTCTACAGGAGGAATTGGCAGCACTGGCTTCTATGTCGTTAGGATAATTGGGTGAAAAACAATAGGGCAATCAAAGCTGAACTGACATGTCCTGTCGTAGCTTTTCATGAGCTGTCCAGAATTCGAATTAAAGTGTTCGGAATAAGTAGCTAAAGTGAGCGGGTGTCCGCAACCAAAATAATAAAAAGGGCACCATTTGAAAGCATAGTTTCCCAAATTGTGGATCGCGACCGCACTATGGGCGATTTGGTGGCCAATAATCGAAAAAATGATTTGTTCTGATAGGTTCGTCTGGTATATCAATACATAGAAAACACTTATATTAAGATATTCCTAGAATGCTGAAGCAAGATCCTTTGTAGTTTCATTGACACAGTATGCCAAAGTTAGAGCTTTTAAGAAAAACAAAGAATTCAGTAAAAATACAAGGTAAACGTTGGACGGAATATACTGCATAATTGTAATATTTCATACATATCTTTAAACACTGTTCGAAAGCTTATTTAAGAAGTAATCTTAGCGAAATAAAAATTCGTATTTTAGCTCTGGTAAATGTGGGGATAACACTGAAAAAATATATTCGATTTTTTTACCGAAACTTTCAACATCCCATACTTTTTTGTCCCAAGTTGTCCCAGGCTAAAATTCATTTCCAAAGTTATTTAATGATGTAAAATAAAGGATCGTTAAGAATTTAGCTGCACATATTTGCACTTTTTTCAGTTAGGGCTGATTGATTTTTTTTTTCAATATTTTTGCCCTTTTTCTTCAAAATAAGCTTTCATTATTAAAAAAAGCATTTTTTCGTTATAAGCCCTGTTCAAAAGTTGGTCTAGAAAACTTGTTCATTGAAACAAAATACTAAATTTATATCACAAAACTCATAAATATGACATGAGACGCTAAAAATATTGTTGGCCTCTATTCTATATGGAAACCGCCCATAGTGGACCCCCAGGGGAGTCGTGAGCCTTTGTCAAAAAGGGCGCGAAAAAAATTCGTATTATATATTTTTACACACTTTTACTAAATCTATTCAATTTATTTTAAATGTTTCAGTAAAATCTCAGAGGATTTCAGTTATTTGTTATGATTATTATATAAAAGTCACTTCGTTTACAATTACTATTTAAATAGTAGTTGCTATCAAATAAGTGAGAAATGGGAAAAGAGTGTAACGCTTTGTGAAATCGTCCAAATTTGATCCCACTTTCAATGAGCTTTAAGGCTCTTCAGAAATTTGGTCTTTAGCTTCATGAATATTTATGATTTTTTTTTTTCTGTAAATTTTGTTTTCACTTCAATCTTTATGCAGTATTTCTGTTCAACGAATTGAAAACAAGCAAATCTAGAGAAAAATAAAAAAAACAAAAACAAAAATATTGTACTGTTACGAGATTGATATATTTTATTATCATGATTGTTTTTATTCATGAACTTTTAATTTACTTTCGAAAATAATTACAACATTTTACATAAAGATATGTACGTCTATACTCTAAATTTAAGAATTTTGTGATTTCTCATATATTTTAATTCGAGACTTCTGATATCTTCAAAATTGATTCAATTTTTAGATTTTTGAAATTTGAATTCTCCTCTTTCAACTCGATCATTGGTGAGAATTTCTTCTACTCATATCCTAATGGTTAAATTTAAATTCCAGACTTTTCCTGAAGACGAATCAGTAATCAGGGTTTGTCATAGCTTTAACAGAATGTCAATAATTTAAATAATTTTCTGATGATAAAACTAATTCTACTGCATGTGGAGTACGTCTTACTATTTTTTGTCTTGTTTTGGCAGAATAAAAAAAAAACAAATATCGAAAGCGGATCCACGGCATTTAGTGAATAAAATTTGAAAAATGGGGGGTGAATAGTGGGTTGCGAATAACAAGCCAGATGGATAAGTGGGTTGCGAATTCAAAAAGTTTGGGAACCCATTTGTAAAGGAATGTTTGGTAATGAGTTACAACTAATTAAAACATAGAGTGCCCATAATGTGAATCAAAACGGTAATTTGAGGGATTTCTGAGATTTCATTGTAGGTTTCTGCTAAAATTCAATCTAGGTATTCTTTCTCGAATCCTCCTAAGATTAGGGCTGTGCACAATATGCATTTATCGGTATCGGCGATAAAATGTTGATTCAATATCGGTATCGGCGATATATCGGATTTGAAATTATCGGTATTGAACCGATATCCGATAATTTTAAAAAGATGGGTGTAAAGCAAAATCGATAATTTTCCACATCAACTTTTGCATTACTTAGTGCATTTCTTTAATTTTGTGACTACGACATGCAATTCTCAGAGGACATCTAGAATTCCATTGAATCAGTTTAATTTCTTCAATATAATTAATGAAAATAATTCTGATTATCGGATCGGCAATTGTTTTATCGATATCGAAAAATATCGGGTCATGAGATATCGGATATAGTATCGATAATATAGGCCCGATAAAATCGATATTATCGATAATATCGATATTTGCACAGCCCTACCTAAGATGTAACGAACTTTAAACTCGAACATTCCTTGATTTAATCCATGAGTTTAATAAGAAAATATTGTTAAGGTATTCAACCAAAATCAGGAGTATTTCCTATACGAGAAACGACAACATTTTTTCTTGAACATACCGCATAGATTTCTAACGGAATCAACCTGCGATTTCTCTATACATACGAAAAGCAATTCTTCTAAAATACTTTAAGAAAAATTCAGAACGTATTTTTTAGGATTTCAGTTAACGCTTCCTTTATTGATGATCTTTGAATACTCCAATAATAATCTACGTAATTAGTTTAAAGAAATTTCTGAAAATATCACTTCTCGTATTCCACAAACAAGTGCAAGAAACATCCTGAACAAATCGTTGGTGAAGTTCCGTTGATTCATCTTCATCTTAAGAAACTTCTGCACGAATTCTATTGAATATTAAGGGAATTTCATGAAAACATCTCTGGAAAAGCTTCAAGAGGAATTCGATGATTGAGGGAAATCTAGAAGAGCTCTTGAGGATTGTTTTTTACATTTTTAAGAATTATTGTTATTGTTATTTCAGTATTTAATTGCTATGCTTTGATGATCTGTTCTATGTTCTTAGATTCCTGGAGTTGCTTTAAGTAATTATTTTGAAAGAATTACAAAATGTAAGAATTTCAGTGATCTGAGAGGTATTCATAGGTTCTTGAATTTGTGATGGTATCTGTTCCAATATATTATCAAAATGGATCCTGAAATAAAAAATGCAAAACAAACTTTTGGTGGGTTCCACAAAGACGTCTCTAACGTAAAAAAACGCGTTAATTAAAAAGTCAAATTGTTTTTCCATTCAAAACAAAGTTTCACATGATTCGTATGGTCATAAAACGTCGAAAAACACGAAGTCTTTTTAACGTAGTTTTTTTTATATCGCCGTTTTACGTCGTTTTTTGAATAAACGCAATTTTTACGCGTTTTTGTACCAGAGCGTAAAAAACCTTTAGTATATTTGAAAAATCGAAGCATGCATTTCATTCGAAATTTTCAAAGAAATTTCACACGAAAGAAAGAAAGCAGACAAATAAAGTTTTATTAAGTGATTTTGATGTCTAAGATATAAGATATAGCGTATCTGGAAATAATATCAAAAGTTTACTCATCGAATATCATTATTAATATATCATATTTAAATTTTGCAAGATCTTACCAATAACAGCAGGCTATATATTATATCTGCAATAATCAAATTCAGCTAGGAGGACGAAGAATTGCCCACCGGCTGGTTGGATGGCCTCATAGCCCAATCTACAAGAAAGGGCACTGTAACACGTAAAATACGGCTAAAGGTTTTCCGTCTCCTGTTTCGTTCCCTGGCTCAAGAAATAGACGGCTTTGGTGGTAGGTCATTTGGCATAAAGTCGTTTGGCATAAAGCCGTTTGGCATAAGGTCGTTTGGCATAATGGTCATTTGGCATAAAGTCGTTTGGCATAATGGTCGTTTGGCATAATGGTCGTTTGGCATAATAGTCGTTTGGCATAATGAGTCTGAAACCAAGAATTTCTTAAGATGACATTCGTTTTTACGTTTCTTTTGAATCTTTGTGATGATATCAAACTTGTTTTGGAGTCAATTGATACAAAATGACACTTTATTCAACAATCCTTTGTTCTTGCATAAACTTAAGCATGTTAGGAAAGTTATTGTATTTTATTATTTATCCAGAAATTACCCTTCTTTCAAATATAATTTTTTCTTTTGAGCTTCGCTATTGGAATATTTTTTGCGCTGAAGATTTTGCTATATTTATCACAAATTTACCCTTTTTTCAAACATACTAATTTTCTTTTCTAAATATGTAATCATAATTATAGGTATAAAGACTGTTAATTTAAAATTTAAATAAATTTCACCTTCTTTTATACATAGGCTGTTCTTTAGAGCTATATTTTTGAGATATTTTCTTGTTTCCAACTGACAAAAAGGCGGGGCAATCGATGACATTGATCTCCTCAAGTTATTGGCGAAAAAAGAAATCGACTACTGCAGTTACTTCGATGGGCTGTGCTACTTTTTCATGAATGTCGTTTCCCCGAACGCCAGTTTTCCGAATGCCAGTTCCCTGAATATCCCGTTTCCCGATTATCCCACTTCCCCGAAAAGTATTTGGCACTCATAATTGTCGTTACTTTACACATTTCAGGGTAGTGAACGAACTGACCATCTAATATGCACCCTTCTTTATTTAATTGGCGGTTCTTTCGAGTTTTACCATCCTCAGCATTTTTAAAAACATGTTGAATGACAGAATAACTCCTTCTTTTGATTGCTTTCGTTCTTTCTCGTTCATTATACAGCCACTGAGGTCAGGGAACCGATAATCGGAGAAACAAAATTCAGGGAAAAGTAGACCTCAACTCAAGACCTACGTGTATCTGTCAAAGTATACAAAATCTAGTGGAAATAAATGGTATAGTACAAAATTTGGTATTCCACAAAACAACTCGAAGATTTATTATAATAGCACAATCACTTCGATGATTCTGAACGCAATTTCTTATGTCTTTTCGTTTTATTAAGCCGCAATATTTTTTGCCGTCCAAACTTCTAATGGTTTAATCATAAATTTTGTCTTCTTTTAAAAATAGGCTGTTCTTTACATACCCGACCAGAACCAAATTACAAAATTATAACACATTTCTATCAGCAGCTGTTAAAAATAACAGAAGTTGATAAAATGTTGTTATCAAGATAGCTTTGTTCTCAACTTGTTATATATTTAGTAACAAATTTATAACAAAATTTATTATATTTTTTACATCGCATTTATAAGTTTGTTGCAAATAACATCCGATTTCATAAACAGTAACACAGTTTGCAATAATTTTGTTATTTTGTAACATCCTTGCAACATATTCTGTAATAATTTTGATATAATTGTAACAGGGTTTGCTATATTTTAGTTTAGTTTGGTGCAAATTTTGTTAGATTTTTTGTTATTTTAACTACTAACGGTACATGTTTTATAACAACTGGTGATATAAAAAAAATCATATCAGGGGAACACATTCTGTTACGATCGTGTTTCTTCCGTCTGGTCTGGTATATACTGCTTTAAATTTTATTATTTAGTAAAACAAAATGTTACCAATTTTTATATTTTTCTGTTTTATCAATTTTTGTAATTTGCACCGATAATTACTATAGAACCTGCCAATGTTCAACATATTTTTCCTATCGAGATATGCTGGAAAAAAGTATTTCTATCACAAATTTTCCCTCTTTCGACAATAGAGGTGTTTTCGACGTACAATTCCAAAACTAAAATTTATAGTGAATCGTCCAAAAGTTTTGCCACACATATTTTCTTTTAAAATGAGTTGTTCATTTAAGTTATGTTGTGGGGAGATTTTTTTTGCGTTAGAGTTTTAAACATTTCAAATGAAAAATAATCTGCTCTCGTATATAGGCTATTTTGGCATTATGTTGCAATATAAGATCTTTGGATTAGAGCTTTTAATATTTTGCAAATATTTTTTTCCTTCTATTATCGAGTAATTTTCATCAAGTGTTACGTGCAATCTGAGACAGAGCTCGATCTGCAGTGAAATATTCCTAATTGCGAACATTCTTTGCCAATTTACTGTTTTCAAATATGTATATCACAACAACCTCTAAGATACTCTTTGTTCTGGGATGTAGAGAAAATTATTATTCCGAAAAGATCTTTCACCAGACCGATCACGAGTTTATTTAGTTATGCTCTTCAATGACACAACATTTTTTTGCTATGGAAATCTATGAACGAACACCACACTTGTTGAGAACCTACCAAAAATGTTTGCTATGGGCTCGGTGGTATTGTTCTCAGTAAAGGCTTCAAAAATGCCGATATTCATTTAAAGTCAATCATTATGCCAAACGGCCATTATGCCAAACGACCATTATGCCAAACGAATTTATGCCAAACGGCTTTATGCCAAACGACCTTATGCCAAACGGGGTACAATCGACGGCTTTAGCGCCACCTTCGAAGAGGACCGTCTGTCGAGTTATGTTTGCCCGGCAAGAAACCCAACTTCAGGGCGGGTTTGTTTTATAAGAGTCCAAGTAGTATTTAAGGAAACGATACAGAAAACTAAAGAGGTATAGTGGATCGAGATTTCTCAGTTATAGAGGTCGCCTTAAGCGATTCTCACAAAATAGTTGATGCTGACCGTCGTTCTACCGACACAAAAAGACACCACTCACGAGTATCATCACTGGAAGAACAACTCACTAATTCAAATTTCCCTGTCCTCTTCAGACACGTGAGTGGAGAGACTGATTTCCCAGGCAGTCTATCCTGGCGTACAAAAAAACAGAAAAAGAAACAGGTAGAACGACGCGAAACGTGAGAAATCTCGAAGACCAAAAAACTGTTACAGCATATTACAACATCTAGAAGTTTATTCAAATTTGATAACCTAGGTTTTTATTCACGACGTGTTCCTTTCTTCTTCTTCTTCTTCTTCCTACTTTCCCTAATGTGTGTGCGAATTTCCTAATCTACTTCTATCGATGTTCAACGATCATCTTCTTCTTGTCTTCGAGCTCGGTTATTTGTGTGGAGATTTAACGCATGCGCATGGACCCTTTTAGATGCTGCGGCCGCCAAAGCAGAAGCGATGGTGATGAATGGGCTGGCAAAGCAGAAGTGCCGGACGAAGAATGCGACGGCAAAGTAGAAGTCCAGATTTAGCAAATCGATGATGGTGGTATTGCGACTACCACTCCAAATACAGCAACGAACTGCGACTTTTTGGAATTACCTCTTGGAGAAGTGTCGCACGCCGGAAATCACTTGGGTCGGTGATGGATAACGCAGTTGACGACGGTGGGGATCGTCGGAGGCTTCACACGTGGCCTGTCCACGCTAATAGAAATTGGTGATGGCCGCTCTGTCGGAACGGTTTGTTCCCTTCCGGCTTCCCCCTCAAACCGGGACTTTTGAACGCTGAAGCGTGGGTCGAGAGCAACGTTTAGCGAGCAGATGCGGTGTGCCGAGCTTGGGCCGTAGATTGCTAGACGCAGATCCTGAATAAAAAGCCGTCGAACGGCTGTTCGACGCATTAACAGAAATTCTCCACACAACAAAAAAAATCACAAATACCTTTTTTATTCACAAACGCACACACAAACTAGCTTGACCGCACGTAACCTTTTGAACATAGGCTAACTTTACTACACTACAGAAAGGAACAAAAAGTAACATTATTTCTTATCTAAAAGACTTCTCACATTTTAAACTATTACCAAATTAAACACCCCGCGACACTTAACGATTATTCACGCACTCTCGCCTCTTCCACGGTCCAGGTCAAAATGGACGAGTAGAGATTCTGAAAGTCCTCAGATAAGGTGTGATTTTACATCTTCGTGGACGGAAGTACGTAAAATCACCGAAGTAAGTTCACGACCTTTTCAAACGACGATCCTCATCAACTACGAATGAGAACCGATTGAAGCGCTATCTCTTTCGCTACCATTCCATCTGAATGACCTGTATCGTACCGTCGCATATATTTAAGTGAACTAATGAATTTGTTAATTTTGACAATGAAATAATATATGATTAACAAGAAAAATAAATTAACACGAATAATAAACTAACATTGAAGAACATGAAAAACAATATAATTATATAACAATTTATGTACATCTATATTTATATTGAATAAATCTTAAAATAATATTTACACAAAAGTGACCATGCTACAGCACAGACTGGAGTGTGCTAATTACAGAGGAATTACCCTGCTGAATTCGGCGTTCAAAATTTTGTCACGCATCCTGTTTAACAGACTGAGACCGCTCGAAGAGTCCTTCGTCGGCGAATACCAACGACAACGGACCAGATGTTCAGCTTGTGAATGATCCTAGATAAATTTCGGGAGTATAACTTACAGACTCACCATCTGTTTATTGATTTCAAGGCGGCGTACGACTCAGTGAAAATAAATGAGCTGTGACAGATAATGTCTGAACATGGTTTGAAATGAAGTGCTCGGATTGCAGACGAGGTGTCAAACTCGTTCGTGGCGTTAGACGGATTGAAACATTGTACTCGAGGGTTCTATTTGAAGAACTGGCGTGCCAAGAAATGGCACTATTATCACAAGGTCGCACATGCTCCTTGGCTTTGCGGACGATATAGACCTAATTGGAATCGATCGCAGGTCAGTGGAAAAGGTCTTCGTGCCTCTGAAGAGGGAGACAGCTAGAATAGGCCTGACCATTAATTCTACCAAAACGAAGTACATGGTTGCAGGTAGGAGATAGAGTCAGGCTTGGTGGTGTAGGTGCTGAGGTAGTGTTTAATGGGGATGTGTTTGAAGTTGTTGAAAAAATTGTTTACCTTGGATCACTTGTGACATGTGAAAACGACGTTTCCTGCGAAATGAAATGACGTGTTGCGGCTGCGAATGGGGCCTTTTACGGACTGCGTAACCAGCTTAGGTCCCACAGCTTGCAAACGGAAACAAAATTCGCCCTGCATAAAACATTGATTCTTCCGGTGGCTCTCTATGGGCACGCAGCGTGAACGTTGAAAGAGTCAGACCGGAAAGCTCTTGGTGTTTTCGAGCGTAAAGTGCTGCGGACAATACTCGGTGGGAAACTCGAAAATGGTGTGTGGCGCAGACGCATGAATCACGAGTTATATCAAGTGTACAAAGATGCGAATATTATTAAGCGTGTGAAATACGGCAGACTTCAGTGGGCTGGTCACTTAGTGCGAATGTCGGAAGAAACAATTGCGAAAGTAATATTGAGCAGGGAATCAGGTAGAGGTCGGCGACTTCGGGGAAGAACACGAATACGCTGACTGTACGCAGTGAAAGAGGACCAGGCGACCCTAAACGTTCGGACAACTAGGGAAGTTTCGCCCAAGACCGACGAAGATGGAGCTCTACAATACGCCCGGCAATGGTGTGACCGTACGCTGTAGCCATCAAGGTATCAAGGTAAGGTAGGTATCTAGAATGTTTTAATATAACAAAAATTCAGAGCATAAGCCATATGAATAACTACTCCTTACATATTCGTCTATGGTAAGAATATAAACATATTGAGGAATCTCTTTTCATACAGTAATGATCAATTTATTATAAGTCATCTCACTCAATTTACAAGAGAAAAGTAAAAATGACATGAGACAAAACAAAAATAAAACTTTGATATAATACTACTTAGTTTACATTGTTGATGAAAATTCAATACAAATAACGCGTTGTAAATTTTTATCTTTTGATTTATTTTTTTCCTCAAGTATGACGAGAGGTGGTAATTTCCCCGTTTTGCAATTATAATATGCTTATGCAATAATGATTATTGTTAAACAAATAAATACATTTAATATTATTGTAAAATGAGCTTGAATATAGATGCTTTTACCAAAAAAACTGACAAAATGCAAAACAAAAGTTTACAAATATCGTTTATTTAGGGTTTCATAAAGTTACGTTAACAAAGGCGGAATATTCGGTATAAAATAATTTAATTCCCTCAAAGGCAAAATACTCATCTTACCATCAATTTAATTATGAAATAATCTTTCTTTAGAGGTGAACAGATCCCAACGGAAACCAGAGATATTGATTTATGAATAAATCGTTTTCATTGAAAATAGAGTAAAATTACCTTTAATTGACCAAAACCGTGCAAAAAAAAAAAAAAGAAATTCAGTGAACACTTATCCCACTATCATTTTTCCCATGAAAAAATCTTTCCTTTGTGGTAAAAAGATCGATTTCATTCCAGCGGAATTCGGCGCATTTAAAGACATCGTTTTGCAAAAAAGACCACTGTGCAATGGTTGTCTAACTATCATTCCTTCCCTTCCCCGACAACCATAAGGACGTGGCCGGCGCCGTTCTCTTCTTCTTTCTGGCTTTACGTCCCAACTGGGACAAAGCCTGCTTCTCAGATTAGTGTTCTTATGAGCACTTCCACAGTTATTAACTGAGAGCTTTCTTTGCCGATTGACCATTTTTGCATGTGTATATCGTGTGGCAGGTACGATGATACTCTAAGCCCTGGGAATCGAGAAAATTTCCTTCACGAAAAGATCCTCGACCAGTGGGATTTGAACCCACGACCCTCAGCATGGTTATGCTGAATAGCTGCGCGTTTACCGCTACCGCTATCTGGGCCCCACCCAACGGCCGGCGCCGTTATCGACTTTTAAATGTTGAACTCTCAATGTTGACAGATTGAGAATGATTAGCTAATCCCAAGCCAATTCACCAAATCTCTATGTAACTTCGATTGATGAGGTAAATCACGGAGTAGCAACTACGAATTGTACGTTTGATTATGCTCATGCTCGCGTAAGCTTCATGTCTGATTTTGTAAGGCACTCGACCATCCACCCTCTATAAGAAATCCAGGCTACGCCCATGCTCTTCTTCATTGTCGTTGAAAGGAACGTGCTGCTCAATCAGCTCCCAGCTGTTGAAGATGATAACGCTTCTTCTCCTTCCAGGTCATCGGGAAACTGTGTTGCGGAACTGACCGGCAGTACATTCTCATATGTACACACACGTTATTCGTACAATGCAATGTACATGTCGCCCAGTTGAAACTAATTGGAAGTATTCTACCGCACACAGACTGTCGACAAACTTGAGTTGAATCCTCACACATCGCACCGTATAGTCACTTCGTCAATATACTCGACCGGAATCACATAACAAGATTGTAACACATTTCTAGAAACAGAATTTTTAAGTTACATCAGTGGATACAATTTTGGTATCAAGATAAGCAGACCTAACGCATTAAAGTATATGATATTGCAACGATTTTTATCTAACATTGTCAATAATTTTATTTTAAATAAGTTGCAATTTTGCAACATTGGATATTCTATGCAACTCATAAGTACTATACCAGGAAAAGAGCTTCGGAATCATTTGCAAAATTTTATTTTCAATCCTCTGCAAAGTTTTCTTCCTGGTATTACAACAGCTAGTCCATATTGGTACAGCATACAACATGGCTAGCTTGAAAATTCTATTACAGTTTTGTTTCTTCCTTCCAGTCGGGTCCCACCCCAATACGACCGAGAATAGTGAGTGTTCCAATATTGGCGATAAGAGTTATTACATCAAGCGGCATCCTCTGACCCGTGACAGCTTCCCAGTGTGAGCAAACAAGGAAACGCACCGTGTGTGCCATCATCCGCTCCGAACCGCGATGAAAGGAAAGCATTTGTAGTGTTTTTATTAAACAAAGTAATCGATTCGAAATTATTATTCAATGGGAACTTGAAAGCTGGCTGGCTGGCAGAGATGCACCATCTTAAATTCTAGAGCGGTGGATCGACGGTGGTGTAAAACTTGCCCGAAGAGAGATTCGCTAGATGTGGAATTGAGGTTGGCCCAGCGCTGAAGTTGCTGCAAAAAGTTTTCCAATTTTGCTGCACGATTCTTTTTCAGAATTTTTGGCTGGGTGTGAAGTTGCTGACAGCTCTGAGCAGTAATCGTGTCACATGTGGTGTGTCCATTGGCGTAAAGACGAAGAGGGATCGACGCCCCTCGTTTTTACCCATGATTTTGAACATGAAATTCAAATGAAGTTTAATCAATTTCAAATGATACAGAACAATTAATCAGAAGAAGAGCCTTTGATGTAATTATTGAGCAATGTTGACCTAAAAAAACAAATTTAATATATTTGAATAATTTATGCTTATTTTAAAGATACCTTTTCTGCGATATCATCGTTCAACCAATAAGCTTGGAAACAATTATTTTTAACTATAACGGAGATTTGTGATCGAGTATGGAAGTGTTAAAAGCATTTTATTTGAATAATAAGTTAAGTTGCGTGTAGAAATTGATATCTACAGCTTCAGTATGTTCTGGAGACCTTGAGTTTATCAATATTCATAGCAGTATACTCGTGGAGCCATATGAAGCTTTATGAATAGGAACGAGAAAGTTTCAAGAGAATTGGGTTAGTAAAGACTGTAGTAGATTTGGTAGATCATAATGACCTGAATTCCAGGATGATTTGGATGACTTTCAATATCCAATTTCTTGAAGATGTATTGAACAAAAAATGTAATTTTACACGTTAATAGACACGAAAACGATGTCACTATGATCGGCATTTCCCAAAACAAACCATATGCTATTTGAAATGTGACATAAATTCACGGCATACGGCTCGCTTCTTTTATGTGCATCCAAAAGACGTAAAATCGCATGATTTTTTCGGAGTGTATACCTGACCCAGGCTTTAGGACATTTCGTCGAATGGAATCTATGACATTTGGTCGAAAGACATTTGGTCCAATGACATTTAGTCGAATGACATTTAGTCGAATGACATTTGGTCGAAAGTACATTTGGTAGGTATTTTAGTCGAAAATTTAGTCGAATAGGGATTTTTCAGTTTATTTTACAGAGTGTAGTATTGACGATAAAACTCAATGATAGAATCATTGGAAAAGGTGACGGTCTGTATAGTCCTATTACTAGAGGTTGCATATGCTGGTACACCATGATAGACTGCAAGAAACCTGCATTGGTGTATCGGTATTTCTTAGACAAACTTCAAAGCTTCAATATGCGACATACATAATTATGGAATTTCAGTTGATAACACAGACTCCCTCACAAACTCGACTTCTTGCGTTGGGGGCGTTACTTGTTGTCATTTTTCTCATTCAAGCTTATTCTGCGGGTCGGATGAATCGCGACAAGCTGATATCAAATGAAGGCAAATCAACTTGTTACATAGGTCAACTCGTCTCACCTCACACAATACACAGGATTAACACAATTCTCTTGTTTGATTATTTTCGATTGAACCAATTATCAACTTATTATCAATATAATCCATCGACACCGTTTTCAAATCCACGTGTTTACCCAAGAAATGTAATGTAGCTTGAAGTCACAATCATAACAATTAGTAGGAAAACGAATTATATAGGTTATACTTTTAGTTCACTTCGTCAAAATCGTTGGAAATAAAATTGTTATAAAAGTGCATTATATGCTGACAATTCAAGATGACGTAATTTTTCAATGTACATCTGTATCAGTTCTAGTTCCCAAATTTCAAATTCTTACCCTAAGTCACATTGCCATTGGATAAATATCAGCAGTTTTATGTAAAGAACGATGACATTTTGAAGGAATAATAAATTCAACAATGTTTAATATTCCAACAACTGCACGACACAAACATTTAGGAGGTTTTTTTTACAAAGAATGATGATATTTTCAAAGAATAATAAACTCAACATAATGAGCATACATATTTTAAACTTCTACAAAATTGGATGAAACAAAACGTCCCATTTTCAAATTCAAAAAGGCAGCAGAATAATAATATTATCAAGAATAATTTATCATATATAGACGCTAGTAGTATATGTTCTAGCGTCTATATATGAAAATTTTGTCTGAAAAATGTAATTATGTTACAGCCTTTAAGCATTCACCACGTTGCAAAGCGTAGGTAATATTTATCATGTATATATATATTCGTGTTTGACTTCAGATGAAAAATATGTTTGCCCAAAATAAACTTAAGATCATCCATTGAGCAGAAATTCTAGCTTGATTTTGGTTCTGCTGAATTAATCGATTTTTCAATCAACCATTACTAAATAAAGTTTCGACGTAATTTTCTAAAATCATTTGACCAAACGTCCATTCGACCAAATGTCCATGCGACCAAATGTACTTTCGACTAAATGTCATTCGACCAAACGTCATTCGACCAAATGTCTTTCGACCAAATGTCCTAAAGCCGATTAATACCTTGGAAGAGCGTCTATCAAATTGAATATCAAAGTTTTGCTTATCGCATATAGATTGTTGGCAAACTAGTTGATACTTTTTCATTTATCCAATCACTCTTGCATTATTGAAAAAATGCTACATACTATTTAGACTCGATCACTATTCTTTCCACGAAATGTCGGTTCGATCAAATATCATTTGCTTTCTGTTTCAACTAAACCTTTTCGACCAAATGTCCATTCGACGAAATGTCCGTTCGACCTAATGTACTTTCGACCAAATATCATTCGACTAAACGTCATTCGACCAAATGTCTTTCGACCAAATGTCATAGATTCCCTGACCCAGAGATGTTCTGGAATAACTTTGTCCACAATACGCCGGAGCTTTACCTTCCCATCACTCATTAAGCTACAACTAATAGTGATGTAATCTTCAAAATGTCATTAAAAATACGAGCAATTTGAATTTTGTATGTCAGCCCCGTAACATACGGGTTAAAGTGACTTTTATCAATTTACAAAAATTACGTTCTCACAGTTTTTCTAGAAAAAATTGCCCAATGTATGGTCTTTCGAATGCCGCCTAAAGAAAAATTTCATAGAACCAACTCAATGAGTTATGGGCATCCAAAGATTTCATAGTTTTTCACTTAAATTTGCTTATGGCTTCAAAATTACAAGAATTACAATCTTTCGATGTTCAGCAAAAAAGGGTATTATTACTTTCTCCGCAGCTCTTCTGAAGACCACATTCACGTTGATAACAAAAAGTTAGACCGAAGTAAATAATTTTTCTGGTCCACCCTAAGTTAAAACTTTCAAAATCAATCTACTTAGCTCAAATGAAGAGCGAGATCAAAAGTGTCTTCGACAAAGTTGTCCAACATAACATTTTTCTAAAAGTTTGCTGAAAAGCGCAGCCCCAAGTTTCATCAAACAAAAAAGTTTGATTCAAAATTTAAAGTTAAATAAGGGCCACCTTTCAACTTTTACTCTTAGAAGATGCAAAACACAATTACAAATAATTTCTCTTAAGACATGGAACGTCTAAAATCAACGAGAACAGGGAACATTTTTCCTGGAAAATTGACGATTCGCACCATTGTGCAATGCTATCTGAAAGAAACTTGAAAACATGGCTCTAAGTTAGCTTCAACAGAAGCAGGGAAAGCTTCAACAGGAGCAAGGAAACCTTCAACATTAGCTAGAAAGCTTCAACAGAAGCTAGGAAACTTTTAACAGAATCTAGGAAAGTTTCAACAAAAGCAAGGAAAACTTAAACAGAAGCTAGTAAAGCTTCAGCAGAAGCTAGGGAGCTTCAACAGAAGCTAGAAAAGCTTCTAAACATACTAAGAAAGCTTCATCAGAAGAAAGTAAAGCTTCAACCTATGCTAGGAAAGCTTCAACAGAGGCTAGGAAAGCTTTAATAGAAGCAAGAAAAGCTTTAATAAAAGCTAGGAAATCTTTAACAGAAGCTAGGAGAGTTTCAACAGAAGCTAGAAGAGCTTCAACAAAAACTGAGAAAGCTTCAACAGAAGCTAGTAAAGCTTCAACAGAAGCTAGGAGAGCTTCAATAGATGCTAAGAAAGCTTCAACAACAGCTGGGAAAGCTTCAACAGAAGCAAGGAAAGCTTCAAAATTAGTTAGAAAAGCTTCAATAGAAGCTAGGAAAGTTTCTTAAAAACTAGGAAAGCTTCAACAAAAGCTAAGAAACCTTTGATAGAAGCAAGGAAAGCTTCAATAGAAGCTAGGAAAGCTTCTAAAGAAGCTAGGAAACTTTAAAATAAGCTAGGAGAGCTTCAACAGAAGCTAGGAAAGCTTCTGAAGATACTAGGAAAGTTTCAACAAAAACTAGGCAAGCTTCGACTGAAGCTAGGAAAGCTTCAACATTAGCTAGGAAAGCTTCAATATAAACTAGGAAAGCTTCAACAGAGCTAAGAAATCTTTAACAGAAGCTGGGAAGCTACAACATTAGCTAGGAAAGCTTCAATATAAGCAAGGAAAGCTTCAACCGAAACTAGGGAAGTTTTAACAAGAGCTGGGAAAGCTTCAACAGTAGCGAGGAAAGCTTCAACAGAAACTAGGAAAGCTTCAACAGAAACTAGGAAAGCTTCAACAGAAGCAAGTAAAGCTTCAGCAAAAGCTAGGAAAACTTCAACAGAAGCTAGTAAAACTTCAGCAAAAGCTAGAAGAGCTTCATTAGAAGCTAGGAAAGCTTCAACAGAAGCTAGGTAAGCTTCAATAGAAGCAAGAAAAGCTTCAACAGAAGCTAGGAAAGATTCAACAAAAGCTAGGAAAGCTTCGACGGAAGCTAAGAAAGCTTCAACAGAAACAAGGAAAGCTTCAATAGAAACTAGGAAAGCTTCAACAGAAACGAGGAAGGCTTCAACAGAAGCTATGAAAGCTTCAATAGAAGAACACAATGCGCCCCTTAGAAAAACCCTTCCTACGTCAATGCGTGCACCGCAGCGTGATTCAAAAGCACATGTTTCTTTTAGGTTTGAAAAAATCAATTCAACCAAGTCTAGTTGAAGCAACATTGTGTCAAGATTGTCATAAAACCGAAATAATGTTTTTTTTAGAGAATTTTCCATATTTTCCAACCAAGTTACAAGAAATAGAAAACAGAGGTTGAAAATGGCTGGTTTTACGCACTCTCAAATCGTATTCTTCTTTCGAACGTCTTCTACTAAGTACACAAAATAACACCCCAGTTTATTTACGATCAATGAAACGTGGTTCTGATTGGCTTCACAAAGTATAATTCCAAACCGCAAATAAATGCGTATTCTAAACGTCTGGATGCTGTGCAGAATGAGTAACCGTATACCAACCTTGGATCTTACATGTTCCAAAATTTCTATTTCCAACCCCTCCCAACATATCAATATACAGAGATCCCAGTTTGCGGAAGCAAACTGACAGTAATCAACTTCGTCTACCAGTTTGTCTCGACTGTTTGGCACGTGCGTCAGTTTTATGTGAACCTTCGTATAGATAGTAGTAGGTGTCACTCCCCCTATTACGTCTCCCGTTCCTTCGTCACGTTCGGTTTATCTCGTTAGTCATTGACTGGGTGTTTATTCTGTGTGTACCGACCGAGCTTTCTTCCGAGACTCGTTGTTGTTCGCTATTGGCAGCAGCATCTCTCTCGCTTTCTGTTTGTGTTTTAATCGTTTGTAATTGCTTACAGGTCTCTTCCCCGCCCTGCCGCTGCTGGTCGCTTTGGATCAAGAAGATTGAGATCCGTCGACAGTCTCGTCGTCATCGTCGTAGCCCAGCTGACGGCATTAATACTTCGTCGGATTCGTTGATTCACGTGCATGTACAGTATTGAACAATAAAGTTGAAACTTATAAGATTGTCCGTACAAAATGGTCATCTTCCGAGGGTCAGTTTTCACAGTTCTTCAGACATAACTTGATCTTCAACACATAGTATTTTTGAAATTATTATCTTTAATGATAGTTGTTAAACTTTTTTCAGTCGTCGTCTGGATCATTATTTTACTTGTTTTTTACTTTAAAAATTGAAAAAACCTAAATGATGTCAAAAAATTATGATTTTTTTTTCTCACCTTCAAAATTTTCGGATTTTGTATCAGCCTAATTGGATTTAAATAAATTCTATGAAAAAAAATAACTCAAAAATTCAAGGAGAAAATTTATGGTTTCCTTAGCAAAGTTGTAGATTTAAAGAAAATGATTTCAAGGTACGCTGTTCAGCATACAACTTAGTGAAAAGAAATGAGCTGTGGCAGATAATGTCTGAGCATGGTTTTCCAGCGAAACTCATCAGGCTGATTCGTGCAACGCTAGATCGTTCGAAATCAAGTGTTCGAGTTGCAGGCCTTGTTTGTGACGTTGACGGATTGAAGCAGGGAGACGCACTTTCGAATTTGCTGTTCAATATTTGAAGATGCAAAATGTATTGTCCAATACTGTACGAGCAGGTTTTGGCATTCTTGCCTGGATGGATAGATGGATGACCCCGGGCACAGTTGTGTTGTATGTGTTTGCAATGCATACTAGTAGTAACTTCAGAGTACAGGAATGAACAAAAGTGCGGTCTCGGTCGGACGGTTATGTTTGACTTGCAACTCATTTTAATTTGTGTTGTTTATTAAAACCGTCTCTGCCTCGGCTTCCGGTGTCAGTGTTTGCTTGATTTCGGAGGTTCGATCCGACAGAAGAAGGATTATCCGCTCTAATGGAACTTTGTATGCAGATTGGATGGGAAAGGGTCTCGGGCAGGAATCAATGGGCTTACGGCTTAGATACTGCCGCCAATTGGATGGGATGAAAGTTGATCTGCAAACTTCAGTAAGATAATGCAAATAGTCGTAGGTAATCGGACTGGTAGTGCTGTAGGGCGTAACAAAGCTGATTTTGTAAGAAGAGCTTAGTATATTTGCTAGATCAATGATAGAATGTGACTACTATGCAGTAGCACAGATGACATCACATACTCAACTTGATTAATATTTATTCGAAGAATCAACACTCGCACCATTGAATCATTACTAAATGCAGTATACATTGGCGTAGCTTATTTTAATTTATTGGGAGAATGATTCTCTTCCGATAGAAGAAAATAGTTAACTATGAGTCAAAAGTTATTTAAAGCATATTGAATCAGATACGGGGAAAAAGAAACGCTGTTGAAAATTGACTGCTTTCACTGCTTTGTCCTTTCAAAGTATCATTCCAAATTCCAAACATTACATTAATTTCTGATATCTGGATTTTCTGTATTAGAAAACACTATCATTCTAATTTGGTTAAAATTAAATTAAGCTTTTACTGACTTTTTGTTGAAAACATATTTCATTAGATTTGCCGTAGCAGTTCGAAATTTTTACAGGTGAGTTCATTTCACCTACTTATAAGAGAAAACACGCTTTCGATTTACTTAACCTAACTTTACCTACATATTTAACGCATTAATCGAGGCAACAGAAGATTGCAACGATTTGTGTCTAAAATTATTAATAATTTTATTCGACATTTGTTTCAATGATTATTCTATTGGATTTTCTATGTAACTCATTAGAACTATACCAGAGAGGAACCTTCAAAATTATTTTCAAAATTTTATTTTGAATCCTCTGCAGAGCTTTTTTCATGTTATTACAACAACTGGTCCTTATTGGTACAGCATACAACATGACTGGCATGAAAAATTGTTTGAAGAACAAGACAAAGTTTTGATCTTATGTTAATTATTAGCAGTTATACTTATTCACATCAGCTGCATACTGTTGTTCTCAGAGAACCCGGTCAACTTTTACAAAACTATTCCTTGAATTATTTGAAAGGCGACCGTGAGAGATGCTTTATATATTTATTCGTCACTCATCTGCCTCAGTAATTCTATGCAGAGAAGAAGTCATTCTGGAAGAAACTTTCCCTACGATACATCCCTTTTCTCCAGTTGAATGCACCCAGTCAGTGACATAATCCCAGGATGTAAAATTCATCCTGCCAGTAATGGAACGAAATGGAATAAATGTGTCGCTTTAAATGGTGACTCGAGTGTTGATGAGATTGCTGCTGTCAACAAGAAAGATGTCCAACTCTGTAAGACTGCATGTTACTTGTCGTAAGTTGTAGCTACTAGAACCAGGATTGAGCGAGATGGGGCAAGACGTAAGCATAGGATGGAATGAATTAATGAAATGTGGTTTGATGAATCGATAAAATATGCTGGGTTCCTTGGTAGGCCTACCGGTGAGATGTTGGGCGGACAGGTGGAGTCTCCTGTGGTGAAGACAATAGGCTGTCAACATCACCCCTCCCATCGTTGAGATGTGATGTGTGTGGTTTTGGCGGTTAGGAGTCGGATGTGTGTTTTGTTGTGAATTCGTTTCAATAGGAATTTTCTATTTTTTGTAATTGTACATACATATTTCTGGTCTTTGTATTTTATTGTTTTAAGACATGTGGCTTTGATGTGATTATTTAAAGTAAACGTTTATCTAGCATGAGTCAATCTTTTGAACAATTTATTGGAACCCCTTTCATGGTGACAACATGTGTGCTTGAAGGTTTTGAATAAAGAGCTTTTCGTTTATTATTAGTTAAGTCTTAGAAGCATCAAGAGAAATCTTCCACTTTGGCAAGTATGAAGAAAAATATCCCAACTTTTTTGAAATCTACTACAGATGACACGCGGGCTTCTTTCTTTGGCGGAGAGGCCAGTGTCATCCGTAAACAAAGATTTGTAATCAATGTTCGTTTCTTATTTGAGTGAAAGGTTTTTTAATTTCTTTTTGCAAATCCTGCCAAATTATTTGCATAGCAGGAATGCGAGTTTGTTGAAATTGCCTTCTCCTCACGATGTTAAGGCGAAGTAGGCCGTCATTGAAATTTGTACTGGGCATCGATGATTTTGGATAACTCGTCTCACGATTGCGAATTGAAGAAAATCACTTGGTTTCGCACTGATATAGCAGAAATAGTTTCAGCATACTTTCTGTATGTAAACGCAGGTAGTGATACTTTTTTGAATCAATATAACTTATGTCGGCTGAGTTTTATCACTTTAAAAAAATTCCTCCAGAAAATCCTTTACCGATTTTCAATAAAAATTCCTCCAAAAATACCTCCAAAAATTC